>NC_139221.1:151782588-152500088 GCF_055691185.1 Crinia signifera
TTGAGGGTCTGTCTGTGATGTCATAAAGGGCCTGCTGATCAATGGGCAGCTTTCTGATTGGCTGCTGTATTTGATTGACAGATGGAAGCTGGCAGCTGATTGGCTGTCTAGCCTAAAGTGCTTTACACACCTCCCTGATGGTACCACTGGCTAAGACTCCACCTCAGCTCATTGGGTAATGAAAAATTTAGAACAATTGATGGATGAAAGCAGGCAGGCCGGCCATTTTGGGACACTCAGTGGACTTGTTTAATGCAATGCACCTTTGTATATTCACATGCATTCGCTTCATGCTGTAACCACTGTGCATCAAAATTTGGAAACATGGCATATAGTGTATCATTTGGTGTCTAAGTCATGTTTCCCATATTTTCCCTTCCCAGATACAAGCCCGTTTGAGTGTTTGGGGCACTTTTTAGCTAAAATCATCCTACGGGGCCTAACTGCATATGCTAAAACCTGCCTTTTTTGAATGGTGTAGTGGCCCCTGCAACCTCCAAAAATATCAGGACTTACTTCCCCAATAATCTGCTAACTCACCCCTGAAATACATACTTATTCACCCTATTTTGTTCATTGGACTCATTTCTCATTTGAAATGCCCATTTTTGGGGGGCCAGAAATGTGCGTCTTTAAAATGTGATTTCTACGATACCCCACTTTTGCGCGTCGGACCTCAACTTTTCCCGTAAACGCAGAAAAAACGCAATTTTCAGGAGAAACGAGACAGACATCCCCTCCCTCTGCCACCCACCCGCCCAACTGACAGCAGCCATTAGACATGCACAGATAGTTCTGAGGGTCTGTTTGTGATGTCATAAAGGGCCTGCTGATCAATGGGCAGCTTTCTGATTGGCTGCTGTATTTGATTGACAGATGGAAGCTGGCAGCTGATTGGCTGTCTAGCCTAAAGTGCTTTACACACCTCCCTGATGGTACCAGTGGCTAAGACTCCACCTCAGCTCATTGGGTAATGAAAAATTTAGAACAATTGATGGATGAAAGCAGGCAGGCCGGCAATTTTGGGACACTCAGTGGACTTGTTTAATGCAATGCACCTTTGTATATTCACATGCATCCGCTTCATGCTGTAACCACTGTGCATAAAAATTTGGAAACATGGCATACAGTGTATCATTTTCTGTCTAAGTCATGTTTCCCATATTTTCCCTTCCCAGATACAAGCCCGTTTGAGTGTTTGGGGCACTTTTTAGCTAAAATCATCCTACGGGGCCTAACTGCATATGCTAAAACCTGCCTATTTTGAATGGTGTAGTGGCCCCTGCAACCTCCAAAAATATCAGGACTTACTTTCCCAATAATCTGCTAACTCACCCCTGAAATACATACTTATTCACCCTATTTTGTTCATTGGACTCATTTCTCATTAGAAATGCCCATTTTTGGGGCGCCAGAAATGTGCGTCTTTAAAATGTGATTTCTACGATACCCCACTTTTGCGCGTCGGACCTCAACTTTTCCCGTAAACGCAGAAAAACCGCAATTTTCAGGAGAAACGAGACAGACATCCCCTCCCTCTGCCACCCACCCGCCCAACTGACAGCCAGCCATTAGACATGCACAGATAGTTCTGAGGGTCTGTTTGTGATGTCATAAAGGGCCTGCTGATCAATGGGCAGCTTTCTGATTGGCTGCTGTATTTGATTGACAGATGGAAGCTGGCAGCTGATTGGCTGTATAGCCTAAAGTGCTTTACACACCTCCCTGATGGTACCACTGGCTAAGACTCCACCTCAGCTCATTGGGTAATGAAAAATTTAGAACAATTGATGGATGAAAGCAGGCAGGCCGGCAATTTTGGGACACTCAGTGGACTTGTTTAATGCAATGCACCTTTGTATATTCACATGCATTCGCTTCATGCTGTAACCACTGTGCATAAAAATTTGGAAACATGGCATACAGTGTATCATTTTCTGTCTAAGTCATGTTTCCCATATTTTCCCTTCCCAGATACAAGCCCGTTTGAGTGTTTGGGGCACTTTTTAGCTAAAATCATCCTACGGGGCCTAACTGCATATGCTAAAACCTGCCTATTTTGAATGGTGTAGTGGCCCCTGCAACCTCCAAAAATATCAGGACTTACTTTCCCAATAATCTGCTAACTCACCCCTGAAATACATACTTATTCACCCTATTTTGTTCATTGGACTCATTTCTCATTTGAAATGCCCATTTTTGGGGGGGCAGAAATGTGCATCTTTAAAAGGTGATTTCTACGATACCCCACTTTTGCGCGTCGGATCTCAAACTTTTCCCGTAAACGCAGAAAAAGCGCAATTTTCAGGAGAAACGAGACAGACATCCCCTCCCTCTGCCACCCACCCACCCAACTGACAGCCAGCCATTAGACATGCACAGATAGTTCTGAGAGTCTTTCTGTGATGTCATAAAGGGCCTGCTGATCAATGGGCAGCTTTCTGATTGGCTGCTGTATTTGATTGACAGATGGAAGCTGGCAGCTGATTGGCTGTCTAGCCTAAAGTGCTTTACACACCTCCCTGATGGTACCACTGGCTAAGACTCCACCTCAGCTCATTGGTTAATGAAAAATTTAGAACAATTGATGGATGAAAGCAGGCAGGCCGGCCATTTTGGGACACTCAGTGGACTTGTTTAATGCAATGCACCTTTGTATATTCACATGCATTCGCTTCATGCTGTAACCACTGTGCATAAAAATTTGGAAACATGGCAAACAGTGTATCATTTGCTGTCTAAGTCATGTTTCCCATATTTTCCCTTCCCAGATACAAGCCCGTTTGAGTGATTGGGGCACTTTTTAGCTAAAATCATCCTACGAGGCCTAACTGCATATGCTAAAGCCTGCCTATTTTGAATGGTGTAGTGGCCCCTGCAACCTCCAAAAATATCAGGACTTACTTCCCCAATAACCTGCTAACTCACCCCTGAAATACATACTTATTCACCCTATTTTGTTCATTTGACTCATTTCTCATTTGAAATGCCCATTTTTTTGGGGGGGGGGGCAGAAATGTGCGTCTTTAAAAGGTGATTTCTACGATACCCCACTTTTGCGCGTCGGACCTCAACTTTTCCCGTAAACGCAGAAAAACCGCAATTTTCAGGAGAAACGAGACAGACATCCCCTCCCTCTGCCACCCACCCGCCCAACTGACAGCCAGCCATTAGACATGCACAGATAGTTCTGAGGGTCTGTTTGTGATGTCATAAAGGGCCAGCTGATCAATGGGCAGCTTTCTGATTGGCTGCTGTATTTGATTGACAGATGGAAGCTGGCAGCTGATTGGCTGTCTAGCCTAAAGTGCTTTACACACCTCCCTGATGGTACCACTGGCTAAGACTCCACCTCAGCTCATTGGGTAATGAAAAATTTAGAACAATTGATGGATGAAAGCAGGCAGGCCGGCCATTTTGGGACGCTCATTGGACCTGTTTAATGCAATGCACCTTTGTATATTTACATGCATTCGCTTCATGCTGTAACCACTGTGCATAAAAATTTGGAAACATGGCATACAGTGTATCATTTTCTTTCTAAGTCATGTTTCCCATATTTTCCCTTCCCAGATACAAGCCCGTTTGAGTGTTTGGGGCACTTTTTAGCTAAAATCATCCTACGGGGCCTAACTGCATATGCTAAAACCTGCATATTTTGAATGGTGTAGTGGCTCCTGCAACCTCCAAAAATATCAGGACTTACTTCCCCAATAATCTGCTAACTCACCCCTGAAATACATACTTATTCACCCTATTTTGTTCATTGGACTCATTTCTCATTTGAAATTCCCATTTTTGGGGGGCCAGAAATGTGCGTCTTTAAAATGTGATTTCTACGATACCCCACTTTTGCGCGTCGGACCTCAACTTTTCCCGTAAACGCAGAAAAAGCGCAATTTTCAGGAGAAACGAGACAGACTTCCCCTCCCTCAGCCACCCACCCGCCCAACTGACAGCCAGCCATTAGACATGCACAGATAGTTCTGAGGGTCTGTTTGTGATGTCATAAAGGGCCTGCTGATCAATGGGCAGCTTTCTGATTGGCTGCTGTATTTGATTGACAGATGGAAGCTGGCAGCTGATTGGCTGTCTAGCCTAAAGTGCTTTACACACCTCCCTGATGGTACCACTGGCTAAGACTCTACCTCAGCTCATTGGGTAATGAAAAATTTAGAACAATTGATGGATGAAAGCAGGCAGGCCGGCCATTTTGGGACGCTCATTGGACTTGTTTAATGCAATGCACCTTTGTATATTCACATGCATTCGCTTCATGCTGTAACCACTGTGCATAAAAATTTGGAAACATGGCATACAGTGTATCATTTTCTTTCTAAGTCATGTTTCCCATATTTTCCCTTCCCAGATACAAGCCCGTTTGAGTGTTTGGGGCACTTTTTAGCTAAAATCATCCTACGGGGCCTAACTGCATATGCTAAAACCTGCCTATTTTGAATGGTGTAGTGGCTCCTGCAACCTCCAAAAATATCAGGACTTACTTCCCCAATAACCTGCTAACTCACCCCTGAAATACATACTTATTCATCCTATTTTGTTCATTGGACTCATTTCTCATTTGAAATGCCCATTTTTGGTGGGCCAGAAATGTGCGTCTTTAAAAGGTTATTTCTACGATACCCCACTTTTGCGCGTCGGACCTCAACTTTTCCCGTAAACGCAGAAAAAGCGCAATTTTCAGGAGAAACGAGACAGACATCCCCTCCCTCTGCCACCCACCCACCCAACTGACAGCCAGCCATTAGACATGCACAGATAGTTCTGAGGGTCTGTCTGTGATGTCATAAAGGGCCTGCTGATCAATGGGCAGCTTTCTGATTGGCTGCTGTATTTGATTGACAGATGGAAGCTGGCAGCTGATTGGCTGTCTAGCCTAAAGTGCTTTACACACCTCCCTGATGGTACCACTGGCTAAGACTCCACCTCAGCTCATTGGGTAATGAAAAATTTAGAACAATTGATGGATGAAAGCAGGCAGGCCGGCCATTTTGGGACACTCAGTGGACTTGTTTAATGCAATGCACCTTTGTATATTCACATGCATTCGCTTCATGCTGTAACCACTGTGCATAAAAATTTGGAAACATGGCAAACAGTGTATCATTTGCTGTCTAAGTCATGTTTCCCATATTTTCCCTTCCCAGATACAAGCCCGTTTGAGTGATTGGGGCACTTTTTAGCTAAAATCATCCTACGAGGCCTAACTGCATATGCTAAAGCCTGCCTATTTTGAATGGTGTAGTGGCCCCTGCAACCTCCAAAAATATCAGGACTTACTTCCCCAATAACCTGCTAACTCACCCCTGAAATACATACTTATTCACCCTATTTTGTTCATTTGACTCATTTCTCATTTGAAATGCCCATTTTTTTGGGGGGGGGGGGGGCAGAAATGTGCGTCTTTAAAAGGTGATTTCTACGATACCCCACTTTTGCGCGTCGGACCTCAACTTTTCCCGTAAACGCAGAAAAACCGCAATTTTCAGGAGAAACGAGACAGACATCCCCTCCCTCTGCCACCCACCCGCCCAACTGACAGCCAGCCATTAGACATGCACAGATAGTTCTGAGGGTCTGTTTGTGATGTCATAAAGGGCCAGCTGATCAATGGGCAGCTTTCTGATTGGCTGCTGTATTTGATTGACAGATGGAAGCTGGCAGCTGATTGGCTGTCTAGCCTAAAGTGCTTTACACACCTCCCTGATGGTACCACTGGCTAAGACTCCACCTCAGCTCATTGGGTAATGAAAAATTTAGAACAATTGATGGATGAAAGCAGGCAGGCCGGCCATTTTGGGACGCTCATTGGACCTGTTTAATGCAATGCACCTTTGTATATTTACATGCATTCGCTTCATGCTGTAACCACTGTGCATAAAAATTTGGAAACATGGCATACAGTGTATCATTTTCTTTCTAAGTCATGTTTCCCATATTTTCCCTTCCCAGATACAAGCCCGTTTGAGTGTTTGGGGCACTTTTTAGCTAAAATCATCCTACGGGGCCTAACTGCATATGCTAAAACCTGCATATTTTGAATGGTGTAGTGGCTCCTGCAACCTCCAAAAATATCAGGACTTACTTCCCCAATAATCTGCTAACTCACCCCTGAAATACATACTTATTCACCCTATTTTGTTCATTGGACTCATTTCTCATTTGAAATTCCCATTTTTGGGGGGCCAGAAATGTGCGTCTTTAAAATGTGATTTCTACGATACCCCACTTTTGCGCGTCGGACCTCAACTTTTCCCGTAAACGCAGAAAAAGCGCAATTTTCAGGAGAAACGAGACAGACTTCCCCTCCCTCAGCCACCCACCCGCCCAACTGACAGCCAGCCATTAGACATGCACAGATAGTTCTGAGGGTCTGTTTGTGATGTCATAAAGGGCCTGCTGATCAATGGGCAGCTTTCTGATTGGCTGCTGTATTTGATTGACAGATGGAAGCTGGCAGCTGATTGGCTGTCTAGCCTAAAGTGCTTTACACACCTCCCTGATGGTACCACTGGCTAAGACTCTACCTCAGCTCATTGGGTAATGAAAAATTTAGAACAATTGATGGATGAAAGCAGGCAGGCCGGCCATTTTGGGACGCTCATTGGACTTGTTTAATGCAATGCACCTTTGTATATTCACATGCATTCGCTTCATGCTGTAACCACTGTGCATAAAAATTTGGAAACATGGCATACAGTGTATCATTTTCTTTCTAAGTCATGTTTCCCATATTTTCCCTTCCCAGATACAAGCCCGTTTGAGTGTTTGGGGCACTTTTTAGCTAAAATCATCCTACGGGGCCTAACTGCATATGCTAAAACCTGCATATTTTGAATGGTGTAGTGGCTCCTGCAACCTCCAAAAATATCAGGACTTACTTCCCCAATAATCTGCTAACTCACCCCTGAAATACATACTTATTCACCCTATTTTGTTCATTGGACTCATTTCTCATTTGAAATTCCCATTTTTGGGGGGCCAGAAATGTGCGTCTTTAAAATGTGATTTCTACGATACCCCACTTTTGCGCGTCGGACCTCAACTTTTCCCGTAAACGCAGAAAAAGCGCAATTTTCAGGAGAAACGAGACAGACTTCCCCTCCCTCAGCCACCCACCCGCCCAACTGACAGCCAGCCATTAGACATGCACAGATAGTTCTGAGGGTCTGTTTGTGATGTCATAAAGGGCCTGCTGATCAATGGGCAGCTTTCTGATTGGCTGCTGTATTTGATTGACAGATGGAAGCTGGCAGCTGATTGGCTGTCTAGCCTAAAGTGCTTTACACACCTCCCTGATGGTACCACTGGCTAAGACTCTACCTCAGCTCATTGGGTAATGAAAAATTTAGAACAATTGATGGATGAAAGCAGGCAGGCCGGCCATTTTGGGACGCTCATTGGACTTGTTTAATGCAATGCACCTTTGTATATTCACATGCATTCGCTTCATGCTGTAACCACTGTGCATAAAAATTTGGAAACATGGCAAACAGTGTATCATTTGCTGTCTAAGTCATGTTTCCCATATTTTCCCTTCCCAGATACAAGCCCGTTTGAGTGATTGGGGCACTTTTTAGCTAAAATCATCCTACGAGGCCTAACTGCATATGCTAAAGCCTGCCTATTTTGAATGGTGTAGTGGCCCCTGCAACCTCCAAAAATAACAGGACTTACTTCCCCAATAACCTGCTAACTCACCCCTGAAATACATACTTATTCACCCTATTTTGTTCATTGGACTCATTTCTCATTTGAAATGCCCATTTTTGGGGGGCCAGAAATGTGCGTCTTTAAAATGTGATTTCTACGATACCCCACTTTTGCGCGTCGGACCTCAACTTTTCCCGTAAACGCAGAAAAACCGCAATTTTCAGGAGAAACGAGACAGACATCCCCTCCCTCTGCCACCCACCCGCCCAACTGACAGCCAGCCATTAGACATGCACAGATAGTTCTGAGGGTCTGTTTGTGATGTCATAAAGGGCCAGCTGATCAATGGGCAGCTTTCTGATTGGCTGCTGTATTTGATTGACAGATGGAAGCTGGCAGCTGATTGGCTGTCTAGCCTAAAGTGCTTTACACACCTCCCTGATGGTACCACTGGCTAAGACTCCACCTCAGCTCATTGGGTAATGAAAAATTTAGAACAATTGATGGATGAAAGCAGGCAGGCCGGCCATTTTGGGACGCTCATTGGACTTGTTTAATGCAATGCACCTTTGTATATTCACATGCATTCGCTTCATGCTGTAACCACTGTGCATAAAAATTTGGAAACATGGCATACAGTGTATCATTTTCTTTCTAAGTCATGTTTCCCATATTTTCCCTTCCCAGATACAAGCCCGTTTGAGTGTTTGGGGCACTTTTTAGCTAAAATCATCCTACGGGGCCTAACTGCATATGCTAAAACCTGCATATTTTGAATGGTGTAGTGGCTCCTGCAACCTCCAAAAATATCAGGACTTACTTCCCCAATAATCTGCTAACTCACCCCTGAAATACATACTTATTCACCCTATTTTGTTCATTGGACTCATTTCTCATTTGAAATGCCCATTTTTGGGGGGCCAGAAATGTGCGTCTTTAAAATGTGATTTCTACGATACCCCACTTTTGCGCGTCGGACCTCAACTTTTCCCGTAAACGCAGAAAAAGCGCAATTTTCAGGAGAAACGAGACAGACTTCCCCTCCCTCTGCCACCCACCCGCCCAACTGACAGCCAGCCATTAGACATGCACAGATAGTTCTGAGGGTCTGTTTGTGATGTCATAAAGGGCCTGCTGATCAATGGGCAGCTTTCTGATTGGCTGCTGTATTTGATTGACAGATGGAACCTGGCAGCTGATTGGCTGTCTAGCCTAAAGTGCTTTACACACCTCCCTGATGGTACCACTGGCTAAGACTCTACCTCAGCTCATTGGGTAATGAAAAATTTAGAACAATTGATGGATGAAAGCAGGCAGGCCGGCCATTTTGGGACGCTCATTGGACTTGTTTAATGCAATGCACCTTTGTATATTCACATGCATTCGCTTCATGCTGTAACCACTGTGCATAAAAATTTGGAAACATGGCATACAGTGTATCATTTTCTTTCTAAGTCATGTTTCCCATATTTTCCCTTCCCAGATACAAGCCCGTTTGAGTGTTTGGGGCACTTTTTAGCTAAAATCATCCTACGGGGCCTAACTGCATATGCTAAAACCTGCCTATTTTGAATGGTGTAGTGGCTCCTGCAACCTCCAAAAATATCAGGACTTACTTCCCCAATAACCTGCTAACTCACCCCTGAAATACATACTTATTCATCCTATTTTGTTCATTGGACTCATTTCTCATTTGAAATGCCCATTTTTGGTGGGCCAGAAATGTGCGTCTTTAAAAGGTTATTTCTACGATACCCCACTTTTGCGCGTCGGACCTCAACTTTTCCCGTAAACGCAGAAAAAGCGCAATTTTCAGGAGAAACGAGACAGACATCCCCTCCCTCTGCCACCCACCCACCCAACTGACAGCCAGCCATTAGACATGCACAGATAGTTCTGAGGGTCTGTCTGTGATGTCATAAAGGGCCTGCTGATCAATGGGCAGCTTTCTGATTGGCTGCTGTATTTGATTGACAGATGGAAGCTGGCAGCTGATTGGCTGTCTAGCCTAAAGTGCTTTACACACCTCCCTGATGGTACCACTGGCTAAGACTCCACCTCAGCTCATTGGGTAATGAAAAATTTAGAACAATTGATGGATGAAAGCAGGCAGGCCGGCCATTTTGGGACACTCAGTGGACTTGTTTAATGCAATGCACCTTTGTATATTCACATGCATTCGCTTCATGCTGTAACCACTGTGCATAAAAATTTGGAAACATGGCATATAGTGTATCATTTGGTGTCTAAGTCATGTTTCCCATATTTTCCCTTCCCAGATACAAGCCCGTTTGAGTGTTTGGGGCACTTTTTAGCTAAAATCATCCTACGGGGCCTAACTGCATATGCTAAAACCTGCCTTTTTTGAATGGTGTAGTGGCCCCTGCAACCTCCAAAAATATCAGGACTTACTTCCCCAATAATCTGCTAACTCACCCCTGAAATACATACTTATTCACCCTATTTTGTTCATTGGACTCATTTCTCATTTGAAATGCCCATTTTTGGGGGGCCAGAAATGTGCGTCTTTAAAATGTGATTTCTACGATACCCCACTTTTGCGCGTCGGACCTCAACTTTTCCCGTAAACGCAGAAAAAACGCAATTTTCAGGAGAAACGAGACAGACATCCCCTCCCTCTGCCACCCACCCGCCCAACTGACAGCCAGCCATTAGACATGCACAGATAGTTCTGAGGGTCTGTTTGTGATGTCATAAAGGGCCTGCTGATCAATGGGCAGCTTTCTGATTGGCTGCTGTATTTGATTGACAGATGGAAGCTGGCAGCTGATTGGCTGTCTAGCCTAAAGTGCTTTACACACCTCCCTGATGGTACCAGTGGCTAAGACTCCACCTCAGCTCATTGGGTAATGAAAAATTTAGAACAATTGATGGATGAAAGCAGGCAGGCCGGCAATTTTGGGACACTCAGTGGACTTGTTTAATGCAATGCACCTTTGTATATTCACATGCATCCGCTTCATGCTGTAACCACTGTGCATAAAAATTTGGAAACATGGCATACAGTGTATCATTTTCTGTCTAAGTCATGTTTCCCATATTTTCCCTTCCCAGATACAAGCCCGTTTGAGTGTTTGGGGCACTTTTTAGCTAAAATCATCCTACGGGGCCTAACTGCATATGCTAAAACCTGCCTATTTTGAATGGTGTAGTGGCCCCTGCAACCTCCAAAAATATCAGGACTTACTTTCCCAATAATCTGCTAACTCACCCCTGAAATACATACTTATTCACCCTATTTTGTTCATTGGACTCATTTCTCATTAGAAATGCCCATTTTTGGGGCGCCAGAAATGTGCGTCTTTAAAATGTGATTTCTACGATACCCCACTTTTGCGCGTCGGACCTCAACTTTTCCCGTAAACGCAGAAAAACCGCAATTTTCAGGAGAAACGAGACAGACATCCCCTCCCTCTGCCACCCACCCGCCCAACTGACAGCCAGCCATTAGACATGCACAGATAGTTCTGAGGGTCTGTTTGTGATGTCATAAAGGGCCTGCTGATCAATGGGCAGCTTTCTGATTGGCTGCTGTATTTGATTGACAGATGGAAGCTGGCAGCTGATTGGCTGTATAGCCTAAAGTGCTTTACACACCTCCCTGATGGTACCACTGGCTAAGACTCCACCTCAGCTCATTGGGTAATGAAAAATTTAGAACAATTGATGGATGAAAGCAGGCAGGCCGGCAATTTTGGGACACTCAGTGGACTTGTTTAATGCAATGCACCTTTGTATATTCACATGCATTCGCTTCATGCTGTAACCACTGTGCATAAAAATTTGGAAACATGGCATACAGTGTATCATTTTCTGTCTAAGTCATGTTTCCCATATTTTCCCTTCCCAGATACAAGCCCGTTTGAGTGTTTGGGGCACTTTTTAGCTAAAATCATCCTACGGGGCCTAACTGCATATGCTAAAACCTGCCTATTTTGAATGGTGTAGTGGCCCCTGCAACCTCCAAAAATATCAGGACTTACTTTCCCAATAATCTGCTAACTCACCCCTGAAATACATACTTATTCACCCTATTTTGTTCATTGGACTCATTTCTCATTTGAAATGCCCATTTTTGGGGGGGCAGAAATGTGCATCTTTAAAAGGTGATTTCTACGATACCCCACTTTTGCGCGTCGGATCTCAACTTTTCCCGTAAACGCAGAAAAAGCGCAATTTTCAGGAGAAACGAGACAGACATCCCCTCCCTCTGCCACCCACCCACCCAACTGACAGCCAGCCATTAGACATGCACAGATAGTTCTGAGAGTCTTTCTGTGATGTCATAAAGGGCCTGCTGATCAATGGGCAGCTTTCTGATTGGCTGCTGTATTTGATTGACAGATGGAAGCTGGCAGCTGATTGGCTGTCTAGCCTAAAGTGCTTTACACACCTCCCTGATGGTACCACTGGCTAAGACTCCACCTCAGCTCATTGGTTAATGAAAAATTTAGAACAATTGATGGATGAAAGCAGGCAGGCCGGCCATTTTGGGACACTCAGTGGACTTGTTTAATGCAATGCACCTTTGTATATTCACATGCATTCGCTTCATGCTGTAACCACTGTGCATAAAAATTTGGAAACATGGCAAACAGTGTATCATTTGCTGTCTAAGTCATGTTTCCCATATTTTCCCTTCCCAGATACAAGCCCGTTTGAGTGATTGGGGCACTTTTTAGCTAAAATCATCCTACGAGGCCTAACTGCATATGCTAAAGCCTGCCTATTTTGAATGGTGTAGTGGCCCCTGCAACCTCCAAAAATATCAGGACTTACTTCCCCAATAACCTGCTAACTCACCCCTGAAATACATACTTATTCACCCTATTTTGTTCATTTGACTCATTTCTCATTTGAAATGCCCATTTTTTTGGGGGGGGGGGCAGAAATGTGCGTCTTTAAAAGGTGATTTCTACGATACCCCACTTTTGCGCGTCGGACCTCAACTTTTCCCGTAAACGCAGAAAAACCGCAATTTTCAGGAGAAACGAGACAGACATCCCCTCCCTCTGCCACCCACCCGCCCAACTGACAGCCAGCCATTAGACATGCACAGATAGTTCTGAGGGTCTGTTTGTGATGTCATAAAGGGCCAGCTGATCAATGGGCAGCTTTCTGATTGGCTGCTGTATTTGATTGACAGATGGAAGCTGGCAGCTGATTGGCTGTCTAGCCTAAAGTGCTTTACACACCTCCCTGATGGTACCACTGGCTAAGACTCCACCTCAGCTCATTGGGTAATGAAAAATTTAGAACAATTGATGGATGAAAGCAGGCAGGCCGGCCATTTTGGGACGCTCATTGGACCTGTTTAATGCAATGCACCTTTGTATATTTACATGCATTCGCTTCATGCTGTAACCACTGTGCATAAAAATTTGGAAACATGGCATACAGTGTATCATTTTCTTTCTAAGTCATGTTTCCCATATTTTCCCTTCCCAGATACAAGCCCGTTTGAGTGTTTGGGGCACTTTTTAGCTAAAATCATCCTACGGGGCCTAACTGCATATGCTAAAACCTGCATATTTTGAATGGTGTAGTGGCTCCTGCAACCTCCAAAAATATCAGGACTTACTTCCCCAATAATCTGCTAACTCACCCCTGAAATACATACTTATTCACCCTATTTTGTTCATTGGACTCATTTCTCATTTGAAATTCCCATTTTTGGGGGGCCAGAAATGTGCGTCTTTAAAATGTGATTTCTACGATACCCCACTTTTGCGCGTCGGACCTCAACTTTTCCCGTAAACGCAGAAAAAGCGCAATTTTCAGGAGAAACGAGACAGACTTCCCCTCCCTCAGCCACCCACCCGCCCAACTGACAGCCAGCCATTAGACATGCACAGATAGTTCTGAGGGTCTGTTTGTGATGTCATAAAGGGCCTGCTGATCAATGGGCAGCTTTCTGATTGGCTGCTGTATTTGATTGACAGATGGAAGCTGGCAGCTGATTGGCTGTCTAGCCTAAAGTGCTTTACACACCTCCCTGATGGTACCACTGGCTAAGACTCTACCTCAGCTCATTGGGTAATGAAAAATTTAGAACAATTGATGGATGAAAGCAGGCAGGCCGGCCATTTTGGGACGCTCATTGGACTTGTTTAATGCAATGCACCTTTGTATATTCACATGCATTCGCTTCATGCTGTAACCACTGTGCATAAAAATTTGGAAACATGGCATACAGTGTATCATTTTCTTTCTAAGTCATGTTTCCCATATTTTCCCTTCCCAGATACAAGCCCGTTTGAGTGTTTGGGGCACTTTTTAGCTAAAATCATCCTACGGGGCCTAACTGCATATGCTAAAACCTGCCTATTTTGAATGGTGTAGTGGCTCCTGCAACCTCCAAAAATATCAGGACTTACTTCCCCAATAACCTGCTAACTCACCCCTGAAATACATACTTATTCATCCTATTTTGTTCATTGGACTCATTTCTCATTTGAAATGCCCATTTTTGGTGGGCCAGAAATGTGCGTCTTTAAAAGGTTATTTCTACGATACCCCACTTTTGCGCGTCGGACCTCAACTTTTCCCGTAAACGCAGAAAAAGCGCAATTTTCAGGAGAAACGAGACAGACATCCCCTCCCTCTGCCACCCACCCACCCAACTGACAGCCAGCCATTAGACATGCACAGATAGTTCTGAGGGTCTGTCTGTGATGTCATAAAGGGCCTGCTGATCAATGGGCAGCTTTCTGATTGGCTGCTGTATTTGATTGACAGATGGAAGCTGGCAGCTGATTGGCTGTCTAGCCTAAAGTGCTTTACACACCTCCCTGATGGTACCACTGGCTAAGACTCCACCTCAGCTCATTGGGTAATGAAAAATTTAGAACAATTGATGGATGAAAGCAGGCAGGCCGGCCATTTTGGGACACTCAGTGGACTTGTTTAATGCAATGCACCTTTGTATATTCACATGCATTCGCTTCATGCTGTAACCACTGTGCATAAAAATTTGGAAACATGGCAAACAGTGTATCATTTGCTGTCTAAGTCATGTTTCCCATATTTTCCCTTCCCAGATACAAGCCCGTTTGAGTGATTGGGGCACTTTTTAGCTAAAATCATCCTACGAGGCCTAACTGCATATGCTAAAGCCTGCCTATTTTGAATGGTGTAGTGGCCCCTGCAACCTCCAAAAATATCAGGACTTACTTCCCCAATAACCTGCTAACTCACCCCTGAAATACATACTTATTCACCCTATTTTGTTCATTTGACTCATTTCTCATTTGAAATGCCCATTTTTTTTGGGGGGGGGGGGGCAGAAATGTGCGTCTTTAAAAGGTGATTTCTACGATACCCCACTTTTGCGCGTCGGACCTCAACTTTTCCCGTAAACGCAGAAAAACCGCAATTTTCAGGAGAAACGAGACAGACATCCCCTCCCTCTGCCACCCACCCGCCCAACTGACAGCCAGCCATTAGACATGCACAGATAGTTCTGAGGGTCTGTTTGTGATGTCATAAAGGGCCAGCTGATCAATGGGCAGCTTTCTGATTGGCTGCTGTATTTGATTGACAGATGGAAGCTGGCAGCTGATTGGCTGTCTAGCCTAAAGTGCTTTACACACCTCCCTGATGGTACCACTGGCTAAGACTCCACCTCAGCTCATTGGGTAATGAAAAATTTAGAACAATTGATGGATGAAAGCAGGCAGGCCGGCCATTTTGGGACGCTCATTGGACCTGTTTAATGCAATGCACCTTTGTATATTTACATGCATTCGCTTCATGCTGTAACCACTGTGCATAAAAATTTGGAAACATGGCATACAGTGTATCATTTTCTTTCTAAGTCATGTTTCCCATATTTTCCCTTCCCAGATACAAGCCCGTTTGAGTGTTTGGGGCACTTTTTAGCTAAAATCATCCTACGGGGCCTAACTGCATATGCTAAAACCTGCATATTTTGAATGGTGTAGTGGCTCCTGCAACCTCCAAAAATATCAGGACTTACTTCCCCAATAATCTGCTAACTCACCCCTGAAATACATACTTATTCACCCTATTTTGTTCATTGGACTCATTTCTCATTTGAAATTCCCATTTTTGGGGGGCCAGAAATGTGCGTCTTTAAAATGTGATTTCTACGATACCCCACTTTTGCGCGTCGGACCTCAACTTTTCCCGTAAACGCAGAAAAAGCGCAATTTTCAGGAGAAACGAGACAGACTTCCCCTCCCTCAGCCACCCACCCGCCCAACTGACAGCCAGCCATTAGACATGCACAGATAGTTCTGAGGGTCTGTTTGTGATGTCATAAAGGGCCTGCTGATCAATGGGCAGCTTTCTGATTGGCTGCTGTATTTGATTGACAGATGGAAGCTGGCAGCTGATTGGCTGTCTAGCCTAAAGTGCTTTACACACCTCCCTGATGGTACCACTGGCTAAGACTCTACCTCAGCTCATTGGGTAATGAAAAATTTAGAACAATTGATGGATGAAAGCAGGCAGGCCGGCCATTTTGGGACGCTCATTGGACTTGTTTAATGCAATGCACCTTTGTATATTCACATGCATTCGCTTCATGCTGTAACCACTGTGCATAAAAATTTGGAAACATGGCATACAGTGTATCATTTTCTTTCTAAGTCATGTTTCCCATATTTTCCCTTCCCAGATACAAGCCCGTTTGAGTGTTTGGGGCACTTTTTAGCTAAAATCATCCTACGGGGCCTAACTGCATATGCTAAAACCTGCATATTTTGAATGGTGTAGTGGCTCCTGCAACCTCCAAAAATATCAGGACTTACTTCCCCAATAATCTGCTAACTCACCCCTGAAATACATACTTATTCACCCTATTTTGTTCATTGGACTCATTTCTCATTTGAAATTCCCATTTTTGGGGGGCCAGAAATGTGCGTCTTTAAAATGTGATTTCTACGATACCCCACTTTTGCGCGTCGGACCTCAACTTTTCCCGTAAACGCAGAAAAAGCGCAATTTTCAGGAGAAACGAGACAGACTTCCCCTCCCTCAGCCACCCACCCGCCCAACTGACAGCCAGCCATTAGACATGCACAGATAGTTCTGAGGGTCTGTTTGTGATGTCATAAAGGGCCTGCTGATCAATGGGCAGCTTTCTGATTGGCTGCTGTATTTGATTGACAGATGGAAGCTGGCAGCTGATTGGCTGTCTAGCCTAAAGTGCTTTACACACCTCCCTGATGGTACCACTGGCTAAGACTCTACCTCAGCTCATTGGGTAATGAAAAATTTAGAACAATTGATGGATGAAAGCAGGCAGGCCGGCCATTTTGGGACGCTCATTGGACTTGTTTAATGCAATGCACCTTTGTATATTCACATGCATTCGCTTCATGCTGTAACCACTGTGCATAAAAATTTGGAAACATGGCATACAGTGTATCATTTTCTTTCTAAGTCATGTTTCCCATATTTTCCCTTCCCAGATACAAGCCCGTTTGAGTGTTTGGGGCACTTTTTAGCTAAAATCATCCTACGGGGCCTAACTGCATATGCTAAAACCTGCCTATTTTGAATGGTGTAGTGGCTCCTGCAACCTCCAAAAATATCAGGACTTACTTCCCCAATAACCTGCTAACTCACCCCTGAAATACATACTTATTCATCCTATTTTGTTCATTGGACTCATTTCTCATTTGAAATGCCCATTTTTGGTGGGCCAGAAATGTGCGTCTTTAAAAGGTTATTTCTACGATACCCCACTTTTGCGCGTCGGACCTCAACTTTTCCCGTAAACGCAGAAAAAGCGCAATTTTCAGGAGAAACGAGACAGACATCCCCTCCCTCTGCCACCCACCCACCCAACTGACAGCCAGCCATTAGACATGCACAGATAGTTCTGAGGGTCTGTCTGTGATGTCATAAAGGGCCTGCTGATCAATGGGCAGCTTTCTGATTGGCTGCTGTATTTGATTGACAGATGGAAGCTGGCAGCTGATTGGCTGTCTAGCCTAAAGTGCTTTACACACCTCCCTGATGGTACCACTGGCTAAGACTCCACCTCAGCTCATTGGGTAATGAAAAATTTAGAACAATTGATGGATGAAAGCAGGCAGGCCGGCCATTTTGGGACACTCAGTGGACTTGTTTAATGCAATGCACCTTTGTATATTCACATGCATTCGCTTCATGCTGTAACCACTGTGCATAAAAATTTGGAAACATGGCAAACAGTGTATCATTTGCTGTCTAAGTCATGTTTCCCATATTTTCCCTTCCCAGATACAAGCCCGTTTGAGTGATTGGGGCACTTTTTAGCTAAAATCATCCTACGAGGCCTAACTGCATATGCTAAAGCCTGCCTATTTGGAATGGTGTAGTGGCCCCTGCAACCTCCAAAAATATCAGGACTTACTTCCCCAATAACCTGCTAACTCACGCCTGAAATACATACTTATTCATCCAATTTTGTTTATTGGACTCATTTCTCATTTGAAATGCCCATTTTTGGTGGGCCAGAAATGTGCGTCTTTAAAAGGTTATTTCTACGATACCCCACTTTTGCGCGTCGGACCTCAACTTTTCCCGTAAACGCAGAAAAAGCGCAATTTTCAGGAGAAACGAGACAGACATCCCCTCCCTCTGCCACCCACCCACCCAACTGACAGCCAGCCATTAGACATGCACAGATAGTTCTGAGGGTCTGTCTGTGATGTCATAAAGGGCCTGCTGATCAATGGGCAGTTTTCTGATTGGCTGCTGTATTTGATTGACAGATGGAAGCTGGCAGCTGATTGGCTGTCTAACCTAAAGTGCTTTACACACCTCCCTGATGGTACCACTGGCTAAGACTCCACCTCAGCTCATTGGGTAATGAGAAATTTAGAACAATTGATGGATGAAAGCATGCAGGCCGGCCATTTTGGGACACTCAGTGGACTTGTTTAATGCAATGCACCTTTGTATATTCACATGCATTCGCTTCATGCTGTAACCACTGTGCATAAAAATTTGGAAACATGGCATATAGTGTATCATTTGGTGTCTAAGTCATGTTTCCCATATTTTCCCTTCCCAGATACAAGCCCGTTTGAGTGTTTGGGGCACTTTTTAGCTAAAATCATCCTACGGGGCCTAACTGCATATGCTAAAACCTGCCTTTTTTGAATGGTGTAGTGGCCCCTGCAACCTCCAAAAATATCAGGACTTACTTCCCCAATAATCTGCTAACTCACCCCTGAAATACATACTTATTCACCCTATTTTGTTCATTGGACTCATTTCTCATTTGAAATGCCCATTTTTGGGGGGCCAGAAATGTGCGTCTTTAAAATGTGATTTCTACGATACCCCACTTTTGCGCGTCGGACCTCAACTTTTCCCGTAAACGCAGAAAAACCGCAATTTTCAGGAGAAACGAGACAGACATCCCCTCCCTCTGCCACCCACCCGCCCAACTGACAGCCAGCCATTAGACATGCACAGATAGTTCTGAGGGTCTGTTTGTGATGTCATAAAGGGCCTGCTGATCAATGGGCAGCTTTCTGATTGGCTGCTGTATTTGATTGACAGATGGAAGCTGGCAGCTGATTGGCTGTCTAGCCTAAAGTGCTTTACACACCTCCCTGATGGTACCAGTGGCTAAGACTCCACCTCAGCTCATTGGGTAATGAAAAATTTAGAACAATTGATGGATGAAAGCAGGCAGGCCGGCCATTTTGGGACGCTCATTGGACTTGTTTAATGCAATGCACCTTTGTATATTCACATGCATTCGCTTCATGCTGTAACCACTGTGCATAAAAATTTGGAAAAATGGCATACAGTGTATCATTTGCTGTCTAAGTCATGTTTCCCATATTTTCCCTTCCCAGATACAAGCCCGTTTGAGTGTTTGGGGCACTTTTTAGCTAAAATCAACCTACGGGGCCTAACTGCATATGCTAAAGCCCGCCTATTTTGAATGGTGTAGTGGCCCCTGCAACCTCCAAAAATATCAGGACTTACTTCCCCAATAACCTGCTAACTCACCCCTGAAATACATACTTATTCACCCTATTTTGTTCATTGGACTCATTTCTCATTTAAAATGCCCATTTTTGGGGGGGCAGAAATGTGCATCTTTAAAAGGTGATTTCTACGATACCCCACTTTTGCGCGTCGGCTCTCAACTTTTCCCGTAAACGCAGAAAAAGCGCAATTTTCAGGAGAAACGAGACAGACATCCCCTCCCTCTGCCACCCACCCACCCAACTGACAGCCAGCCATTAGACATGCACAGATAGTTCTGAGAGTCTTTCTGTGATGTCATAAAGGGCCTGCTGATCAATGGGCAGCTTTCTGATTGGCTGCTGTATTTAATTGACAGATGGAAGCTGGCAGCTGATTGGCTGTCTAGCCTAAAGTGCTTTACACACCTCCCTGATGGTACCACTGGCTAAGACTCCACCTCAGCTCATTGGGTAATGAAAAATTTAGAACAATTGATGGATGAAAGCAGGCAGGCCGGCCAGTTTGGGACACTCAGTGGACTTGTTTAATGCAATGCACCTTTGTATATTCACATGCATTCGCTTCATGCTGTAACCACTGTGCATAAAAATTTGGAAACATGGCAAACAGTGTATCATTTGCTGTCTAAGTCATGTTTCCCATATTTTCAATTCCCAGATACAAGCCCGTTTGAGTGATTGGGGCACTTTTTAGCTAAAATCATCCTACGAGGCCTAACTGCATATGCTAAAGCCTGCCTATTTTGAATGGTGTAGTGGCCCCTGCAACCTCCAAAAATATCAGGACTTACTTCCCCAATAACCTGCTAACTCACCCCTGAAATACATACTTATTCACCCTATTTTGTTCATTGGACTCATGTCTCATTTGAAAAGCCCATTTTTGGGGGGGCAGAAATGTGCATCTTTAAAAGGTGATTTCTACGATACCCCTCTTTTGCGCGTCGGCTCTCAACTTTTCCCGTAAACGCAGAAAAAGCGCAATTTTCAGGAGAAACGAGACAGACATCCCCTCCCTCTGCCACCCACCCACCCACCCAACTGACAGCCAGCCATTAGACATGCACAGATAGTTCTGAGAGTCTTTCTGTGATGTCATAAAGGGCCTGCTTATCAATGGGCAGCTTTCTGATTGGCTGCTGTATTTGATTGACAGATGGAAGCTGGCAGCTGATTGGCTGTCTAGCCTAAAGTGCTTTACACACCTCCCTGATGGTACCACTGGCTAAGACTCCACCTCAGCTCATTGGGTAATGAAAAATTTAGAACAATTGATGGATGAAAGCAGGCAGGCCGGCCATTTTGGGACACTCAGTGGACTTGTTTAATGCAATGCACCTTTGTATATTCACATGCATTCGCTTCATGCTGTAACCACTGTGCATAAAAATTTGGAAACATGGCAAACAGTGTATCATTTGCTGTCTAAGTCATGTTTCCCATATTTTCAATTCCCAGATACAAGCCCGTTTGAGTGATTGGGGCACTTTTTAGCTAAAATCATCCTACGAGGCCTAACTGCATATGCTAAAGCCTGCCTATTTTGAATGGTGTAGTGGCCCCTGCAACCTCCAAAAATATCAGGACTTACTTCCCCAATAACCTGCTAACTCACCCCTGAAATACATACTTATTCACCCTATTTTGTTCATTGGACTCATTTCTCATTTGAAATGCCCATTTTTGGGGGGCCAGAAATGTGCGGCTTTAAAATGTGATTTCTACGATACCCCACTTTTGCGCGTCGGACCTCAACTTTTCCCGTAAACGCAGAAAAACCGCAATTTTCAGGAGAAACGAGACAGACATCCCCTCCCTCTGCCACCCACCCGCCCAACTGACAGCCAGCCATTAGACATGCACAGATAGTTCTGAGAGTCTTTCTGTGATGTCATAAAGGGCCTGCTGATCAATGGGCAGCTTTCTGATTGGCTGCTGTATTTGATTGACAGATGGAAGCTGGCAGCTGATTGGCTGTCTAGCCTAAAGTGCTTTACACACCTCCCTGATGGTACCACTGGCTAAGACTCCACCTCAGCTCATTGGGTAATGAAAAATTTAGAACAATTGATGGATGAAAGCAGGCAGGCCGGCCATTTTGGGACACTCAGTGGACTTGTTTAATGCAATGCACCTTTGTATATTCACATGCATTCGCTTCATGCTGTAACCACTGTGCATAAAAATTTGGAAACATGGCAAACAGTGTATCATTTGCTGTCTAAGTCATGTTTCCCATATTTTCAATTCCCAGATAAAAGCCCGTTTGAGTGATTGGGGCACTTTTTAGCTAAAATCATCCTACGAGGCCTAACTGCATATGCTAAAGCCTGCCTATTTTGAATGGTGTAGTGGCCCCTGCAACCTCCAAAAATATCAGGACTTACTTCCCCAATAACCTGCTAACTCACCCCTGAAATACATACTTATTCACCCTATTTTGTTCATTGGACTCATTTCTCATTTGAAATGCCCATTTTTGGGGGGCCAGAAATGTGCGTCTTTAAAATGTGATTTCTACGATACCCCACTTTTGCGCGTCGGACCTCAACTTTTCCCGTAAGCGCAGAAAAACCGCAATTTTTAGGAGAAACGAGACAGACATCCCCTCCCTCTGCCACCCACCCGCCCAACTGACAGCCAGCCATTAGACATGCACAGATAGTTCTGAGGGTCTGTTTGTGATGTCATAAAGGGCCTGCTGATCAATGGGCAGCTTTCTGATTGGCTGCTGTATTTGATTGACAGATGGAAGCTGGCAGCTGATTGGCTGTCTAGCCTAAAGTGCTTTACACACCTCCCTGATGGTACCACTGGCTAAGACTCCACCTCAGCTCATTGGGTAATGAAAAATTTAGAACAATTGATGGATGAAAGCAGGCAGGCCGGCCATTTTGGGACGCTCATTGGACTTGTTTAATGCAATGCACCTTTGTATATTCACATGCATTCGCTTCATGCTGTAACCACTGTGCATAAAAATTTGGAAACATGGCATATAGTGTATCATTTGGTGTCTAAGTCATGTTTCCCATATTTTCCCTTCCCAGATACAAGCCCGTTTGAGTGTTTGGGGCACTTTTTAGCTAAAATCATCCTACGGGGCCTAACTGCATATGCTAAAACCTGCCTTTTTTGAATGGTGTAGTGGCCCCTGCAACCTCCAAAAATATCAGGACTTACTTCCCCAATAATCTGCTAACTCACCCCTGAAATACATACTTATTCACCCTATTTTGTTCATTGGACTCATTTCTCATTTGAAATGCCCATTTTTGGGGGGCCAGAAATGTGCGTCTTTAAAATGTGATTTCTACGATACCCCACTTTTGCGCGTCGGACCTCAACTTTTCCCGTAAACGCAGAAAAACCGCAATTTTCAGGAGAAACGAGACAGACATCCCCTCCCTCTGCCACCCACCCGCCCAACTGACAGCCAGCCATTAGACATGCACAGATAGTTCTGAGGGTCTGTTTGTGATGTCATAAAGGGCCTGCTGATCAATGGGCAGCTTTCTGATTGGCTGCTGTATTTGATTGACAGATGGAAGCTGGCAGCTGATTGGCTGTCTAGCCTAAAGTGCTTTACACACCTCCCTGATGGTACCAGTGGCTAAGACTCCACCTCAGCTCATTGGGTAATGAAAAATTTAGAACAATTGATGGATGAAAGCAGGCAGGCCGGCAATTTTGGGACACTCAGTGGACTTGTTTAATGCAATGCACCTTTGTATATTCACATGCATACGCTTCATGCTGTAACCACTGTGCATAAAAATTTGGAAACATGGCATACAGTGTATCATTTTCTGTCTAAGTCATGTTTCCCATATTTTCCCTTCCCAGATACAAGCCCGTTTGAGTGTTTGGGGCACTTTTTAGCTAAAATCATCCTACGGGGCCTAACTGCATATGCTAAAACCTGCCTATTTTGAATGGTGTAGTGGCCCCTGCAACCTCCAAAAATATCAGGACTTACTTTCCCAATAATCTGCTAACTCACCCCTGAAATACATACTTATTCACCCTATTTTGTTCATTGGACTCATTTCTCATTAGAAATGCCCATTTTTGGGGCGCCAGAAATGTGCGTCTTTAAAATGTGATTTCTACGATACCCCACTTTTGCGCGTCGGACCTCAACTTTTCCCGTAAACGCAGAAAAACCGCAATTTTCAGGAGAAACGAGACAGACATCCCCTCCCTCTGCCACCCACCCGCCCAACTGACAGCCAGCCATTAGACATGCACAGATAGTTCTGAGGGTCTGTTTGTGATGTCATAAAGGGCCTGCTGATCAATGGGCAGCTTTCTGATTGGCTGCTGTATTTGATTGACAGATGGAAGCTGGCAGCTGATTGGCTGTCTAGCCTAAAGTGCTTTACACACCTCCCTGATGGTACCACTGGCTAAGACTCCACCTCAGCTCATTGGTTAATGAAAAATTTAGAACAATTGATGGATGAAAGCAGGCAGGCCGGCCATTTTGGGACACTCAGTGGACTTGTTTAATGCAATGCACCTTTGTATATTCACATGCATTCGCTTCATGCTGTAACCACTGTGCATAAAAATTTGGAAACATGGCAAACAGTGTATCATTTGCTGTCTAAGTCATGTTTCCCATATTTTCCTTTCCCAGATACAAGCCCGTTTGAGTGATTGGGGCACTTTTTAGCTAAAATCATCCTACGAGGCCTAACTGCATATGCTAAAGCCTGCCTATTTTGAATGGTGTAGTGGCCCCTGCAACCTCCAAAAATATCAGGACTTACTTCCCCAATAACCTGCTAACTCCCCCCTGAAATACATACTTATTCACCCTATTTTGTTCATTTGACTCATTTCTCATTTGAAATGCCCATTTTTTTTGGGGGGGGGGCAGAAATGTGCGTCTTTAAAAGGTGATTTCTACGATACCCCACTTTTGCGCGTCGGACCTCAACTTTTCCCGTAAACGCAGAAAAACCGCAATTTTCAGGAGAAACGAGACAGACATCCCCTCCCTCTGCCACCCACCCGCCCAACTGACAGCCAGCCATTAGACATGCACAGATAGTTCTGAGGGTCTGTTTGTGATGTCATAAAGGGCCTGCTGATCAATGGGCAGCTTTCTGATTGGCTGCTGTATTTGTTTGACAGATGGAAGCTGGCAGCTGATTGGCTGTCTAGCCTAAAGGGCTTTACACACCTCCCTGATGGTACCACTGGCTAAGACTCCACCTCAGCTCATTGGGTAATGAAAAATTTAGAACAATTGATGGATGAAAGCAGGCAGGCCGGCCATTTTGGGACGCTCATTGGACTTGTTTAATGCAATGCACCTTTGTATATTCACATGCATTCGCTTCATGCTGTAACCACTATGCATAAAAATTTGGAAACATGGCATACAGTGTATCATTTTCTGTCTAAGTCATGTTTCCCATATTTTCCCTTCCCAGATACAAGCCCGTTTGAGTGTTTGGGGCACTTTTTAGCTAAAATCATCCTACGGGGCCTAACTGCATATGCTAAAACCTGCCTATTTTGAATGGTGTAGTGGCCCCTGCAACCTCCAAAAATATCATGACTTACTTCCCCAATAATCTGCTAACTCACCCCTGAAATACATACTTATTCACCCTATTTTGTTCATTGGACTCATTTCTCATTTGAAATGCCCATTTTTGGGGGGCCAGAAATGTGCGTCTTTAAAATGTGATTTCTACGATACCCCACTTTTGCGCGTCGGACCTCAACTTTTCCCGTAAACGCAGAAAAACCGCAATTTTCAGGAGAAACGAGACAGACATCCCCTCCCTCTGCCACCCACCCGCCCAACTGACAGCCAGCCATTAGACATGCACAAATAGTTCTGAGGGTCTGTTTGTGATGTCATATAGGGCCTGCTGATCAATGGGCAGCTTTCTGATTGGCTGCTGTATTTGATTGACAGATGGAAGCTGGCAGCGGATTGGCTGTCTAGCCTAAAGTGCTTTACACACCTCCCTGATGGTACCACTGGCTAAGACTCCACCTCAGCTCATTGCGTAATGAAAAATTTAGAACAATTGATGGATGAAAGCAGGCAGGCCGGCCATTTTGGGACGCTCATTGGACTTGTTTAATGCAATGCACCTTTGTATATTCACAGGCATTCGCTTCATGCTGTAACCACTGTGCATAAAAATTTGGAAACATGGCATACACTGTATCATTTGCTGTCTAAGTCATGTTTCCCATATTTTCCCTTCCCAGATACAAGCCCGTTTGAGTGTTTGGGGCACTTTTTAGCTAAAATCAACCTACGGGGCCTAACTGCATATGCTAAAGCCCGCCTATTTTGAATGGTGTAGTGGCCCCTGCAACCTCCAAAAATATCAGGACTTACTTCCCCAATAACCTGCTAACTCACCCCTGAAATACATACTTATTCACACTATTTTGTTCATTGGACTCATTTCTCATTTGAAATGCCCATTTTTGGGGGGGCAGAAATGTGCATCTTTAAAAGGTGATTTCTACGATACCCCACTTTTGCGCGTCGGATCTCAACTTTTCCCGTAAACGCAGAAAAAGCGCAATTTTCAGGAGAAACGAGACAGACATCCCCTCCCTCTGCCACCCACCCACCCAACTGACAGCCAGCCATTAGACATGCACAGATAGTTCTGAGAGTCTTTCTGTGATGTCATAAAGGGCCTGCTGATCAATGGGCAGCTTTTTGATTGGCTGCTGTATTTAATTGACAGATGGAACCTGGCAGCTGATTGGCTGTCTAGCCTAAAGTGCTTTACACACCTCCCTGATGGTACCACTGGCTAAGACTCCACCTCAGCTCATTGGTTAATGAAAAATTTAGAACAATTGATGGATGAAAGCAGGCAGGCCGGCCATTTTGGGACACTCAGTGGACTTGTTTAATGCAATGCACCTTTGTATATTCACATGCATTCGCTTCATGCTGTAACCACTGTGCATAAAAATTTGGAAACATGGCAAACAGTGTATCATTTGCTGTGTAAGTCATGTTTCCCATATTTTCCCTTCCCAGATACAAGCCCGTTTGAGTGATTGGGGCACTTTTTAGCTAAAATCATCCTACGAGGCCTAACTGCATATGCTAAAGCCTGCCTATTTTGAATGGTGTAGTGGCCCCTGCAACCTCCAAAAATATCAGGACTTACTTCCCCAATAACCTACTAACTCACCCCTGAAATACATACTTATTCACCCTATTTTGTTCATTTGACTCATTTCTCATTTGAAATGCCCATTTTTGGGGGGGGGGGGGCAGAAATGTGCGTCTTTAAAAGGTGATTTCTACGATACCCCACTTTTGCGCGTCGGACCTCAACTTTTCCCGTAATCGCAGAAAAAGCGCAATTTTTAGGAGAAACGAGACAGACATCCCCTCCCTCTGCCACCCACCCGCCCAACTGACAGCCAGCCATTAGACATGCACAGATAGTTCTGAGGGTCTGTTTGTGATGTCATAAAGGGCCTGCTGATCAATGGGCAGCTTTCTGATTGGCTGCTGTATTTGATTGACAGATGGAAGCTGGCAGCTGATTGGCTGTCTAGCCTAAAGTGCTTTACACACCTCCCTGATGGTACCACTGGCTAAGACTCCACCTCAGCTCATTGGGTAATGAAAAATTTAGAACAATTGATGGATGAAAGCAGGCAGGCCGGCCATTTTGGGACGCTCATTGGACTTGTTTAATGCAATGCACCTTTGTATATTCACATGCATTCGCTTCATGCTGTAACCACTGTGCATAAAAATTTGGAAACATAGCAAACAGTGTATCATTTGCTGTCTAAGTCATGTTTCCCATATTTTCCCTTCCCAGATACAAGCCCGTTTGAGTGATTGGGGCACTTTTTAGCTAAAATCATCCTACGAGGCCTAACTGCATATGCTAAAGCCTGCCTATTTTGAATGGTGTAGTGGCCCCTGCAACCTCCAAAAATATCAGGACTTACTTCCCCAATAACCTGCTAACTCACCCCTGAAATACATACTTATTCATCCTATTTTGTTCATTGGACTCATTTCTGATTTGAAATGCCCATTTTTGGTGGGCCAGAAATGTGCGTCTTTAAAAGGTTATTTCTACGATACCCCACTTTTGCGCGTCGGACCTCAACTTTTCCCGTAAACGCAGAAAAAGCGAAATTTTCAGGAGAAACGAGACAGACATCCCCTCCCTCTGCCACCCACCCACCCAACTGACAGCCAGCCATTAGACATGCACAGATAGTTCTGAGGGTCTGTCTGTGATGTCATAAAGGGCCTGCTGATCAATGGGCAGTTTTCTGATTGGCTGCTGTATTTGATTGACAGATGGAAGCTGGCAGCTGATTGGCTGTCTAACCTAAAGTGCTTTACACACCTCCCTGATGGTACCACTGGCTAAGACTCCACCTCAGCTCATTGGGTAATGAGAAATTTAGAACAATTGATGGATGAAAGCATGCAGGCCGGCCATTTTGGGACACTCAGTGGACTTGTTTAATGCAATGCACCTTTGTATATTCACATGCATTCGCTTCATGCTGTAACCACTGTGCATAAAAATTTGGAAACATGGCATATAGTGTATCATTTGGTGTCTAAGTCATGTTTCCCATATTTTCCCTTCCCAGATACAAGCCCGTTTGAGTGTTTGGGGCACTTTTTTGCTAAAATCATCCTACGGGGCCTAACTGCATATGCTAAAACCTGCCTTTTTTGAATGGTGTAGTGGCCCCTGCAACCTCCAAAAATATCAGGACTTACTTCCCCAATAATCTGCTAACTCACCCCTGAAATACATACTTATTCACCCTATTTTGTTCATTGGACTCATTTCTCATTTGAAATGCCCATTTTTGGGGGGCCAGAAATGTGCGTCTTTAAAATGTGATTTCTACGATACCCCACTTTTGCGCGTCGGACCTCAACTTTTCCCGTAAACGCAGAAAAACCGAAATTTTCAGGAGAAACGAGACAGACATCCCCTCCCTCTGCCACCCACCCGCCCAACTGACAGCCAGCCATTAGACATGCACAGATAGTTCTGAGGGTCTGTTTGTGATGTCATAAAGGGCCTGCTGATCAATGGGCAGCTTTCTGATTGGCTGCTGTATTTGATTGACAGATGGAAGCTGGCAGCTGATTGGCTGTCTAGCCTAAAGTGCTTTACACACCTCCCTGATGGTACCAGTGGCTAAGACTCCACCTCAGCTCATTGGGTAATGAAAAATTTAGAACAATTGATGGATGAAAGCAGGCAGGCCGGCCATTTTGGGACGCTCATTGGACTTGTTTAATGCAATGCACCTTTGTATATTCACATGCATTCGCTTCATGCTGTAACCACTGTGCATAAAAATTTGGAAAAATGGCATACAGTGTATCATTTGCTGTCTAAGTCATGTTTCCCATATTTTCCCTTCCCAGATACAAGCCCGTTTGAGTGTTTGGGGCACTTTTTAGCTAAAATCAACCTACGGGGCCTAACTGCATATGCTAAAGCCCGCCTATTTTGAATGGTGTAGTGGCCCCTGCAACCTCCAAAAATATCAGGACTTACTTCCCCAATAACCTGCTAACTCACCCCTGAAATACATACTTATTCACCCTATTTTGTTCATTGGACTCATTTCTCATTTGAAATGCCCATTTTTGGGGGGGCAGAAATGTGCATCTTTAAAAGGTGATTTCTACGATACCCCACTTTTGCGCGTCGGCTCTCAACTTTTCCCGTAAACGCAGAAAAAGCGCAATTTTCAGGAGAAACGAGACAGACATCCCCTCCCTCTGCCACCCACCCACCCAACTGACAGCCAGCCATTAGACATGCACAGATAATTCTGAGAGTCTTTCTGTGATGTCATAAAGGGCCTGCTGATCAATGGGCAGCTTTCTGATTGGCTGCTGTATTTGATTGACAGATGGAAGCTGGCAGCTGATTGGCTGTCTAGCCTAAAGTGCTTTACACACCTCCCTGATGGTACCACTGGCTAAGACTCCACCTCAGCTCATTGGGTAATGAAAAATTTAGAACAATTGATGGATGAAAGCAGGCAGGCCGGCCAGTTTGGGACACTCAGTGGACTTGTTTAATGCAATGCACCTTTGTATATTCACATGCATTCGCTTCATGCTGTAACCACTGTGCATAAAAATTTGGAAACATGGCAAACAGTGTATCATTTGCTGTCTAAGTCATGTTTCCCATATTTTCAATTCCCAGATACAAGCCCGTTTGAGTGATTGGGGCACTTTTTAGCTAAAATCATCCTACGAGGCCTAACTGCATATGCTAAAGCCTGCCTATTTTGAATGGTGTAGTGGCCCCTGCAACCTCCAAAAATATCAGGACTTACTTCCCCAATAACCTGCTAACTCACCCCTGAAATACATACTTATTCACCCTATTTTGTTCATTGGACTCATGTCTCATTTGAAAAGCCCATTTTTGGGGGGGCAGAAATGTGCATCTTTAAAAGGTGATTTCTACGATACCCCTCTTTTGCGCGTCGGCTCTCAACTTTTCCCGTAAACGCAGAAAAAGCGCAATTTTCAGGAGAAACGAGACAGACATCCCCTCCCTCTGCCACCCACCCACCCACCCAACTGACAGCCAGCCATTAGACATGCACAGATAGTTCTGAGAGTCTTTCTGTGATGTCATAAAGGGCCTGCTGATCAATGGGCAGCTTTCTGATTGGCTGCTGTATTTGATTGACAGATGGAAGCTGGCAGCTGATTGGCTGTCTAGCCTAAAGTGCTTTACACACCTCCCTGATGGTACCACTGGCTAAGACTCCACCTCAGCTCATTGGGTAATGAAAAATTTAGAACAATTGATGGATGAAAGCAGGCAGGCCGGCCATTTTGGGACACTCAGTGGACTTGTTTAATGCAATGCACCTTTGTATATTCACATGCATTCGCTTCATGCTGTAACCACTGTGCATAAAAATTTGGAAACATGGCAAACAGTGTATCATTTGCTGTCTAAGTCATGTTTCCCATATTTTCAATTCCCAGATACAAGCCCGTTTGAGTGATTGGGGCACTTTTTAGCTAAAATCATCCTACGAGGCCTAACTGCATATGCTAAAGCCTGCCTATTTTGAATGGTGTAGTGGCCCCTGCAACCTCCAAAAATATCAGGACTTACTTCCCCAATAACCTGCTAACTCACCCCTGAAATACATACTTGTTCACCCTATTTTGTTCATTGGACTCATTTCTCATTTGAAATGCCCATTTTTGGGGGGCCAGAAATGTGCGTCTTTAAAATGTGATTTCTACGATACCCCACTTTTGCGCGTCGGACCTCAACTTTTCCCGTAAACGCAGAAAAACCGCAATTTTCAGGAGAAACGAGACAGACATCCCCTCCCTCTGCCACCCACCCGCCCAACTGACAGCCAGCCATTAGACATGCACAGATAGTTCTGAGAGTCTTTCTGTGATGTCATAAAGGGCCTGCTGATCAATGGGCAGCTTTCTGATTGGCTGCTGTATTTGATTGACAGATGGAAGCTGGCAGCTGATTGGCTGTCTAGCCTAAAGTGCTTTACACACCTCCCTGATGGTACCACTGGCTAAGACTCCACCTCAGCTCATTGGGTAATGAAAAATTTAGAACAATTGATGGATGAAAGCAGGCAGGCCGGCCATTTTGGGACACTCAGTGGACTTGTTTAATGCAATGCACCTTTGTATATTCACATGCATTCGCTTCATGCTGTAACCACTGTGCATAAAAATTTGGAAACATGGCAAACAGTGTATCATTTGCTGTCTAAGTCATGTTTCCCATATTTTCAATTCCCAGATACAAGCCCGTTTGAGTGATTGGGGCACTTTTTAGCTAAAATCATCCTACGAGGCCTAACTGCATATGCTAAAGCCTGCCTATTTTGAATGGTGTAGTGGCCCCTGCAACCTCCAAAAATATCAGGACTTACTTCCCCAATAACCTGCTAACTCACCCCTGAAATACATACTTATTCACCCTATTTTGTTCATTGGACTCATTTCTCATTTGAAATGCCCATTTTTGGGGGGCCAGAAATGTGCGTCTTTAAAATGTGATTTCTACGATACCCCACTTTTGCGCGTCGGACCTCAACTTTTCCCGTAAACGCAGAAAAACCGCAATTTTCAGGAGAAACGAGACAGACATCCCCTCCCTCTGCCACCCACCCGCCCAACTGACAGCCAGCCATTAGACATGCACAGATAGTTCTGAGGGTCTGTTTGTGATGTCATAAAGGGCCTGCTGATCAATGGGCAGCTTTCTGATTGGCTGCTGTATTTGATTGACAGATGGAAGCTGGCAGCTGATTGGCTGTCTAGCCTAAAGTGCTTTACACACCTCCCTGATGGTACCACTGGCTAAGACTCCACCTCAGCTCATTGGGTAATGAAAAATTTAGAACAATTGATGGATGAAAGCAGGCAGGCCGGCCATTTTGGGACGCTCATTGGACTTGTTTAATGCAATGCACCTTTGTATATTCACATGCATTCGCTTCATGCTGTAACCACTGTGCATAAAAATTTGGAAACATGGCATACAGTGTATCATTTTCTGTCTAAGTCATGTTTCCCATATTTTCCCTTCCCAGATACAAGCCCGTTTGAGTGATTGGGGCACTTTTTAGCTAAAATCATCCTACGAGGCCTAACTGCATATGCTAAAACCTGCCTATTTTGAATGGTGTCGTGGCCCCTGCAACCTCCAAAAATATCAGGACTTACTTCCCCAATAACCTGCTAACTCACCCCTGAAATACATACTTATTCATCCTATTTTGTTCATTGGACTCATTTCTCATTTGAAATGCCCATTTTTGGTGGGCCAGAAATGTGCGTCTTTAAAAGGTTATTTCTACGATACCCCACTTTTGCGCGTCGGACCTCAACTTTTCCCGTAAACGCAGAAAAAGCGCAATTTTCAGGAGAAACGAGACAGACATCCCCTCCCTCTGCCACCCACCCACCCAACTGACAGCCAGCCATTAGACATGCACAGATAGTTCTGAGGGTCTGTTTGTGATGTCATAAAGGGCCTGCTGATCAATGGGCAGCTTTCTGATTGGCTGCTGTATTTGATTGACAGATGGAAGCTGGCAGCTGATTGGCTGTCTAGCCTAAAGTGCTTTACACACCTCCCTGATGGTACCACTGGCTAAGACTCCACCTCAGCTCATTGGGTAATGAAAAATTTAGAACAATTGATGGATGAAAGCAGGCAGGCCGGCCATTTTGGGACGCTCATTGGACTTGTTTAATGCAATGCACCTTTGTATATTCACATGCATTCGCTTCATGCTGTAACCACTGTGCATAAAAATTTGGAAACATGGCATACAGTGTATCATTTTCTGTCTAAGTCATGTTTCCCATATTTTCCCTTCCCAGATACAAGCCCGTTTGAGTGATTGGGGCACTTTTTAGCTAAAATCATCCTACGAGGCCTAACTGCATATGCTAAAACCTGCCTATTTTGAATGGTGTCGTGGCCCCTGCAACCTCCAAAAATATCAGGACTTACTTCCCCAATAACCTGCTAACTCACCCCTGAAATACATACTTATTCATCCTATTTTGTTCATTGGACTCATTTCTCATTTGAAATGCCCATTTTTGGTGGGCCAGAAATGTGCGTCTTTAAAAGGTTATTTCTACGATACCCCACTTTTGCGCGTCGGACCTCAACTTTTCCCGTAAACGCAGAAAAAGCGCAATTTTCAGGAGAAACGAGACAGACATCCCCTCCCTCTGCCACCCACCCACCCAACTGACAGCCAGCCATTAGACATGCACAGATAGTTCTGAGGGTCTGTCTGTGATGTCATAAAGGGCCTGCTGATCAATGGGCAGCTTTCTGATTGGCTGCTGTATTTGATTGACAGATGGAAGCTGGCAGCTGATTGGCTGTCTAGCCTAAAGTGCTTTACACACCTCCCTGATGGTACCACTGGCTAAGACTCCACCTCAGCTCATTGGGTAATGAAAAATTTAGAACAATTGATGGATGAAAGCAGGCAGGCTGGCCATTTTGGGACACTCAGTGGACTTGTTTAATGCAATGCACCTTTGTATATTCACATGCATTCGCTTCATGCTGTAACCACTGTGCATAAAAATTTGGAAACATGGCATATAGTGTATCATTTGGTGTCTAAGTCATGTTTCCCATATTTTCCCTTCCCAGATACAAGCCCGTTTGAGTGTTTGGGGCACTTTTTAGCTAAAATCATCCTACGGGGCCTAACTGCATATGCTAAAACCTGCCTTTTTTGAATGGTGTAGTGGCCCCTGCAACCTCCAAAAATATCAGGACTTACTTCCCCAATAATCTGCTAACTCACCCCTGAAATACATACTTATTCACCCTATTTTGTTCATTGGACTCATTTCTCATTTGAAATGCCCATTTTTGGGGGGCCAGAAATGTGCGTCTTTAAAATGTGATTTCTACGATACCCCACTTTTGCGCGTCGGACCTCAACTTTTCCCGTAAACGCAGAAAAACCGCAATTTTCAGGAGAAACGAGACAGACATCCCCTCCCTCTGCCACCCACCCGCCCAACTGACAGCCAGCCATTAGACATGCACAGATAGTTCTGAGGGTCTGTTTGTGATGTCATAAAGGGCCTGCTGATCAATGGGCAGCTTTCTGATTGGCTGCTGTATTTGATTGACAGATGGAAGCTGGCAGCTGATTGGCTGTCTAGCCTAAAGTGCTTTACACACCTCCCTGATGGTACCAGTGGCTAAGACTCCACCTCAGCTCGTTGGGTAATGAAAAATTTAGAACAATTGATGGATGAAAGCAGGCAGGCCGGCAATTTTGGGACACTCAGTGGACTTGTTTAATGCAATGCACCTTTGTATATTCACATGCATTCGCTTCATGCTGTAACCACTGTGCATAAAAATTTGGAAACATGGCATTTAGTGTATCTTTTGGTGTCTAAGTCATGTTTCCCATATTTTCCCTTCCCAGATGCAAGCCCGTTTGAGTGTTTGGGGCACTTTTTAGCTAAAATCATCCTACGGGGCCTAACTGCATATGCTAAAACCTGCCTATTTTGAATGGTGTAGTGGCCCCTGCAACCTCCAAAAAATATCAGGACTTACTTCCCCAATAACCTGCTAACTCACCCCTGAAATACATACTTATTCACCCTATTTTGTACATTGGACTCATTTCTTATTTGAAATGCCCATTTTTGGGGGGCCATAAATGTGCGTCTTTAAAAGGTGATTTCTACGATACCCCACTTTTGCGCGTCGGACCTCAACTTTTCCCATAAACGCAGAAAAAGCGCAATTTTCAGGAGAAACGAGACAGACATCCCCTCCCTCTGCCACCCACCCGCCCAACTGACAGCCAGCCATTAGACATGCACAGATAGTTCTGAGGGTCTTTATGTGATGTCATAAAGGGCCTGCTGATCAATGGGCAGCTTTCTGATTGGCTGCTGTATTTGATTGACAGATGGAAGCTGGCAGCTGATTGGCTGTCTAGCCTAAAGTGCTTTACACACCTCCCTGATGGTACCACTGGCTAAGACTCCACCTCAGCTCATTGGGTAATGAAAAATTTAGAACATTGATGGATGAAAGCAGGCAGGCCGGCCATTTTGGGACACTCAGTGGACTTGTTTAATGCAATGCACCTTTGTATATTCACATGCATTCGCTTCATGCTGTAACCACTGTGCATAAAAATTTGGAAACATGGCATTTAGTGAATCTTTTGGTGTCTAAGTCATGTTTCCCATATTTTCCCTTCCCAGATGCAAGCCCGTTTGAGTGTTTGGGGCACTTTTTAGCTAAAATCATCCTACAGGGCCTAACTGCATATGCTAAAGCCTGCCTATTTTGAATGGTGTAGTGGCCCCTGCAACCTCCAAAAATATCAGGACTTACTTCCCCAATAACCTGCTAACTCACCCCTGAAATACATACTTATTCATCCTATTTTGTTCATTGGACTCATTTCTCATTTGAAATGCCCATTTTTGGGGGGCCAGAAATGTGCGTCTTTAAAAGGTGATTTCTACGATACCCCACTTTTGCGCGTCGGATCTCAACTTTTCCCGTAAACGCAGAAAAACCGCAATTTTAGGGAGAAACGAGACAGACATCCCCTCCCTCTGCCACCCACCCGCCCAACTGACAGCCAGCCATTAGACATGCACAGATAGTTCTGAGGGTCTGTTTGTGATGTCATAAAGGGCCTGCTGATCAATGGGCAGCTTTCTGATTGGCTGCTGTATTTGATTGACAGATGGAAGCTGGCAGCGGATTGGCTGTCTAGCCTAAAGTGCTTTACACACCTCCCTGATGGTACCACTGGCTAAGACTCCACCTCAGCTCATTGGGTAATGAAAAATTTAGAACAATTGATGGATGAAAGCAGGCAGGCCGGCCATTTTGGGATGCTCATTGGACTTGTTTAATGCAATGCACCTTTGTATATTCACATGCATTCGCTTCATGCTGTAACCACTGTGCATAAAAATTTGGAAACATGGCATACAGTGTATCATTTGCTGTCTAGGTCATGTTTCCCATATTTTCCCTTCCCAGATACAAGCCCGTTTCAGTGTTTGGGGCACTTTTTAGCTAAAATCAACCTACGGGGCCTAACTGCATATGCTAAAGCCTGCCTATTTTGAATGGTGTAGTGACCCCTGCAACCTCCAAAAATATCAGAACTTACTTCCCCAATAACCTGCTAACTCACCCCTGAAATACATACTTATTCACCCTATTTTGTTCATTGGACTCATTTCTCATTTGAAATGCCCATTTTTGGGGGGGCCAGAAATGTGCGTCTTTAAAAGGTGATTTCTACGATACCCCACTTTTGCGCGTCGGACCTCAACTTTTCCCGTAAACTCAGAAAAAACGCAATTTTAGGGAGAAACGAGACAGACATCCCCTCCCTCTGCCACCCACCCGCCCAACTGACAGCCAGCCATTAGACATGCACAGATAGTTCTGAGGGTCTTTCTGTGATGTCAAAATAGGATTTTTTGGGGGTACAATCGCACAAGACTTAATCATTGGAGTTATATCATATTGAATTAGGCCCCCTGTAAGTATTGATATTGTTGGGTGTTCAATAGGAATGCAGGGGTGTGCGACCACGGACAATGGTTAGGCAGAATATAGTTTGGGAGAGAATAGGGATTGTCACAGGTGTGGTGCACCAGAAAAGAAATTAATTTTTGACTCATAAAAAATACCTTTTATTAGGTTCATTTAAAACTGCGAAATATACAAACTAACATAAAACATTAAACAGTGAATACAGTGGTTTTAAAAGATGCACGTGCGGTTGGACATGCAATACCTCCTATTTTATTGATCACTTCTCCTATTAATACCTCTTATTTATCACCCTTGAACCGTCTCTGATGGCTCAAATTGGCCTATATTGCAGAAAACGGCGGGTGGGGTTATCGAGGTTAAGTATAAGGTGATCCTTCTATGTGTGCCTATCCGTGTCTGGGAATTAGCTGAGTATGGTGGTGTCTCTGGATATATGCCAGTATTAGCGGCAGTAATTGGATTGTAAACAGACAAAAATGATCTTATTGTTTGTTGGAGTTGGAATTGATCCAATTTCCAAATCTCCTGGTGTGTATGACCTTATTCCGTGTGGAGTATATAAGACAAAGAGTGAGTGCAAACTGGGGTTTGTGTGGGGGAGATATTGCCCCTGTAGGGTCCCTCCTTACATATATTCCCAGATTAGTTAGTTTTTGCACTATCTCACTCGCACATAAAAGTCCGTGCGGTCTGAGTATCTAATCGGGGGAATTTGTGCCCCTCACGGGTCCCCTCTCACGTGGGATACTGATGGTATGTTTTTATATACCGGAGAATCTTATTAGGACCGTAGATCCAATCACCTTACTACACACTGACCGATTAATTGGTCTGTGAATCTGGTTCAAAATTGGGGGGGTATAATGTCCCACAGGGTCCCCTCCTATACGTGGTCACAAGTAGAGATTATTGGACTGTTCTATTTGTGAACATGTCCTATGCGGTCTATCTTACAAGGGGAGAAATATCCCAAATGGGTCCCCTCATTTATTATAGTCCGTTTGCATATGTTAAAGCACTGTTTCATCAGTAATATCCCATTATTATTTATTTCATGAATTAGTGTACTCCTTCATACATACACATTAATTAGATACACAATTTAATACAGTTTGTCAATTTATTAACTGCTGTTAGTTGCCGTAGCTATTGCTACACATAGTGTTTGTCGCGTACATACTGCACAATAAATGGGTGCTGATTTAATCAATGGTCTGAACGGTTCTGGGCTCATCGAGCCAACAATCAATTAGTGTGATGTTTAATAATATGCTCCAGAGTAGCGCAGGAAATGTTAGGTATATAAACTGTCACTCAGTTTTAATTACTAAACATAGGCTATTCATATGGATATTGCCATATGCGATGGCGCATCAGACCCGATAATTGTTAAGGGTACTCGGCAGAATCCCAGGGGTGATTTAATTCACCAGTGGGCTAGAGGCATATTCGGGCACCGCAAACACACAGCATTATGACATTAGAGTCCTGATAAGGACTAGTATTAGCAGACACGGATGGCGCGTCAGACCCGATATATGTTAAGGGTACTCGGCAGAGTCCCAGGGGTGATTTAATTCACCAGTAGGCTAGAGGCATATTCGGGCACCGCAAACACACAGCATTATGACATTAGAGTCCTGATAAGGACTAGTATTAGCAGACACGGAATCGTTTGAATAGGAGTCCTAAAAAGGACTGTATTTCAGGCACAAAAAGGGGTATGCATGTGAAGCGACCGCACGGCTGTGTGGCCGGCGTACGCTTCGCAGATCTTCCTCAGGGCAACCCTAGGCACAAAAAGGGGTATGCATGTGAAGCGACCGCACGGCTGTGTGGCCGGCGTACGCTTCGCAGATCTTCCTCAGGGCAACCCTTAGGCACAAAAAGGGGTATGCATGTGAAGCGACCGCACGGCTGTGTGGCCGGCGTACGCTTCACAGATCTTCCTCAGGGCAACCCTTTAGGCACAAAAAGGGGTATGCATGTGAAGCGACCGCACGGCTGTGTGGCCGGCGTACGCTTCGCAGATCTTCCTCAGGGCAACTTTTGCGCGTCGGACCTCAACTTTTCCCGTAAACGCAGAAAAACTGCAATTTTCAGGAGAAACGAGACAGACATCCCCCCCTATGCCACCCACCCGCCCAACTGACAGCCAGCAATTAGACATGCACAGATAGTTCTGAGGGTCTGTCTGTGATGTCATAAAGGGCCTGCTGATCAATGGGCAGCTTTCTGATTGGCTGCTGTATTTGATTGACAGATGGAAGCTGGCAGCTGATTGGCTGTCTAGCCTAAAGTGCTTTACACACCTCCCTGATGGTACCACTGGCTAAGACTCCACCTCAGCTCATTGGGTAATGAAAAATTTAGAACAATTGATGGATGAAAGCAGGCAGGCCGGCCATTTTGGGACACTCAGTGGACTTGTTTAATGCAATGCACCTTTGTATATTCACATGCATTCGCTTCATGCTGTAACCACTGTGCATAAAAATTTGTAAACATGGCAAACAGTGTATCATTTGCTGTCTAAGTCAAGTTTCCCATATTTTCCCTTCCCAGATACAAGCCCGTTTGAGTGTTTGGGGCACTTTTTAGCTAAAATCATCCTACGGGGCCTAACTGCATATGCTAAAGCCTGCCTATTTTGAATGGTGTAGTGGCCCTGCAACCTCCAAAAATATCAGGACTTACTTCCCCAATAACCTGCTAACTCAACCCTGAAATACATACTTATTCACCCTATTTTGTTCATTGGACTCATTTCTCATTTGAAATGCCCATTTTTGGGCGGGCAGAAATGTGCGTCTTTAAAAGGTGATTTCTACAATACCCCACTTTTGCGCGTCGGACCTCAACTTTTCCCGTAAACGCAGAAAAAGCGCAATTTTCAGGAGAAACGAGAAAGACATCCCCTCCCTCTGCCACCCACCCACCCACCCAACTGACAGCCAGCCACTAGACATGCACAGATAGTTCTGAGGGTCTTTCTGTGATGTCATAAAGGGCCTGCTGATCAATGGGCAGCTTTCTGATTGGCTGCTGTATTTGATTGACAGATGGAAGCTGGCAGCTGATTGGCTGTCTAGCCTAAAGTGCTTTACACACCTCCCTGATGGTACCACTGGCTAAGACTCCACCTCAGCTCATTGGGTGATGAATAATTTAGAACAATTGATGGATGAAAGCAGGCAGGCCGGCCATTTTGGGACACTCAGTGGACATGTTTAATGCAATGCACCTTTGTATGCATTCGCTTCATGCTGTAACCACTGTGCATAAAAATTTGGAAACATGGCAAACAGTGTATCATTTGCTGTCTAAGTCATGTTTCCCATATTTTCCCTTCCCAGATACAAGCCCGTTTGAGTGTTTGGGGCACTTTTTAGCTAAAATCATCCTACAGGGCCTAACTGCATATGCTAAAGCCTGCCTATTTTGAATGGTGTAGTGGCCCCTGCAACCTCCAAAAATATCAGGACTTACTTCCCCAATAACCTGCTAACTCACCCCTGAAATACATACTTATTCATTCTATTTTGTTCATTGGACTCATTTCTCATTTGAAATGCCCATTTTTGGGGGGCCAGAAATGTGCGTCTTTAAAAGGTGATTTCTACGATACCCCACTTTTGCGCGTCGGACCTCAACTTTTCCCGTAAACGCAGAAAAAGTGAAATTTTCAGGAGAAACGAGACAGACATCCCCTCCCTCTGCCACCCACCCACCCAACTGACAGCCAGCCATTAGACATGCACAGATAGTTCTGAGGGTCTGTCTGTGATGTCATAAAGGGCCTGCTGATCAATGGGCAGCTTTCTGATTGGCTGCTGTATTTGATTGACAGATGGAAGCTGGCAGCTGATTGGCTGTCTAGCCTAAAGTGCATTACACACCTCCCTGATGGTACCACTGGCTAAGACTCCACCTCAGCTCATTGGGTAATGAAAAATTTAGAACAATTGATGGATGAAAGCAGGCAGGCCGGCCATTTTGGGACGCTCATTGGACTTGTTTAATGCAATGCACCTTTGTATATTCACATGCATTCGCTTCATGCTGTAACCACTGTGCATAAAAATTTGGAAACATGGCATTTAGTGAATCTTTTGGTGTCTAAGTCATGTTTCCCATATTTTCCCTTCCCAGATGCAAGCCCGTTTGAGTGTTTGGGGCACTTTTTAGCTAAAATCATCCTACAGGGCCTAACTGCATATGCTAAAGCCTGCCTATTTTGAATGGTGTAGTGGCCCCTGCAACCTCCAAAAATATCAGGACTTACTTCCCCAATAACCTGCTAACTCACCCCTGAAATACATACTTATTCATCCTATTTTGTTTATTGGACTCATTTCTCATTTGAAATGCCCATTTTTGGGGGGCCAGAAATGTGCGTCTTTAAAAGGTGATTTCTACGATACCCCACTTTTGCGCGTCGGATCTCAACTTTTCCCGTAAACGCAGAAAAAACGCAATTTTAGGGAGAAACGAGACAGACATCCCCTCCCTCTGCCACCCACCCGCCCAACTGACAGCCAGCCATTAGACATGCACAGATAGTTCTGAGGGTCTTTCTGTGATGTCATAAAGGGCCTGCTGATCAATGGGCAGCTTTCTGATTGGCTGCTGTATTTGATTGACAGATGGAAGCTGGCAGCTGAGTGGCTGTCTAGCCTAAAGTGCTTTACACACCTCCCTGATGGTACCACTGGCTAAGACTCCACCTCAGCTCATTGGGTAATGAAAAATTTAGAACAATTGATGGATGAAAGCAGGCAGGCCGGCCATTTTGGGACGCTCATTGGACTTGTTTAATGCAATGCACCTTTGTATATTCACATGCATTCGCTTCATGCTGTAACCACTGTGCATAAAAATTTGGAAACATGGCATAAGATGTATCATTTGCTGTCTAGGTCATGTTTCCCATATTTTCCCTTCCCAGATACAAGCCCGTTTCAGTGTTTGGGGCACTTTTTAGCTAAAATCAACCTACGGGGACTAACTGCATATGCTAAAGCCTGCCTATTTTGAATGGTGTAGTGACCCCTGCAACCTCCAAAAATATCAGAACTTACTTCCCCAATAACCTGATAACTCACCCCTGAAATACATACTTATTCACCCTATTTTGTTCATTGGACTCATTTCTCATTTGAAATGCCCATTTTTGGGGGGCCAGAAATGTGCGTCTTTAAAAGGTGATTTCTACGATACCCCACTTTTGCGCGTCGGATCTCAACTTTTCCCGTAAACGCAGAAAAACCGCAATTTTAGGGAGAAACGAGACAGACATCCCCTCCCTCTGCCACCCACCCGCCCAACTGACAGCCAGCCATTAGACATGCACAGATAGTTCTGAGGGTCTTTCTGTGATGTCATAAAGGGCCTGCTGATCAATGGGCAGCTTTCTGATTGGCTGCTTTATTTGATTGACAGATGGAAGCTGGCAGCTGATTGGCTGTCTAGCCTAAAACGCTTTACACACCTCCCTGATGGTACCACTGGCTAAGACTCCACCTCAGCTCATTGGGTAATGAAAAATTTAGAACAATTGATGGATGAAAGCAGGCAGGCCGGCCATTTTGGGACGCTCATTGGACTTCTTTAATGCAATGCACCTTTTGTATATTCACATGCATTCGCTTCATGCTGTAACCACTGTGCATAAAAATTTGGAAACATGGCATACAGTGTATCATTTGCTGTCTAAGTCATGTTTCCCATATTTTCCCTTCCCAGATACAAGCCCGTTTCAGTGTTTGGGGCACTTTTTAGCTAAAATCAACCTACGGGGACTAACTGCATATGCTAAAGCCTGCCTATTTTGAATGGTGTAGTGACCCCTGCAACCTCCAAAAATATCAGAACTTACTTCCCCAATAACCTGATAACTCACCCCTGAAATACATACTTATTCACCCTATTTTGTTCATTGGACTCATTTCTCATTTGAAATGCCCATTTTTGGGGGGCCAGAAATGTGCGTCTTTAAAAGGTGATTTCTACGATACCCCACTTTTGCGCGTCGGATCTCAACTTTTCCCGTAAACGCAGAAAAACCGCAATTTTAGGGAGAAACGAGACAGACATCCCCTCCCTCTGCCACCCACCCGCCCAACTGACAGCCAGCCATTAGACATGCACAGATAGTTCTGAGGGTCTTTCTGTGATGTCATAAAGGGCCTGCTGATCAATGGGCAGCTTTCTGATTGGCTGCTTTATTTGATTGACAGATGGAAGCTGGCAGCTGATTGGCTGTCTAGCCTAAAACGCTTTACACACCTCCCTGATGGTACCACTGGCTAAGACTCCACCTCAGCTCATTGGGTAATGAAAAATTTAGAACAATTGATGGATGAAAGCAGGCAGGCCGGCCATTTTGGGACGCTCATTGGACTTCTTTAATGCAATGCACCTTTTGTATATTCACATGCATTCGCTTCATGCTGTAACCACTGTGCATAAAAATTTGGAAACATGGCATACAGTGTATCATTTGCTGTCTAAGTCATGTTTCCCATATTTTCCCTTCCCATACACAAGCCCGTTTGAGTGTTTGGGGCACATTTAGCTAAAATCAACCTACGGGGCCTAACTGCATATGCTAAAGCCTGCCTATTTTGAATGGTGTAGTGGCCCCTGCAAGCTCCAAAAATATCAGGACTTACTTCCCCAATAACCTGCTAACTCACGCCTGAAATACATACTTATTCACCCTATTTTGTTCATTGGACTCATTTCTCATTTGAAATGCCCATTTTTGGGGGGACAGAAATGTGCGTCTTTAAAAGGTGATTTCTACGATACCCCACTTTTGCGCGTCGGACCTCAACTTTTCCCGTAAACGCAGAAAAACCGCAATTTTAGGGAGAAACAAGACAGACATCCCCTCCCTCTGCCACCCACCCGCCCAACTGACAGCCACCCATTAGACATGCACAGATAGTTCTGAGGGTCTTTCTGTGATGTCATAAAGGGCCTGCTGATCAATGGGCAGCTTTCTGATTGGCTGCTGTATTTGATTGAAAGATGGAAGCTGGCAGCTGATTGGCTGTCTAGCCTAAAGTGCTTTACACACCTCCCTGATGGTACCACTGGCTAAGACTCCACCTCAGCTCATTGGGTAATGAAAAATTTAGAACAATTGATGGATGAAAGCATGCAGGCCGGCCATTTTGGGACACTCAGTGGACTTGTTTAATGCAATGCACCTTTGTATATTCACATGCATTCGCTTCATGCTGTAACCACTGTGCATAAAAATTTGTAAACATGGCAAACAGTGTATCATTTGCTGACAGCCAGCCATTAGACATGCACAGATAGTTCTGAGGGTCTTTCTGTGATGTCATAAAGGGCCTGCTGATCTAAGTCATGTTTCCCATATTTTCCCTTCCCAGATACAAGCCCGTTTGAGTGTTTGGGGCACATTTAGCTAAAATCAACCTACGGGGCCTAACTGCATATGCTAAAGCCTGCCTATTTTGAATGGTGTAGTGGCCCCTGCAAGCTCCAAAAATATCAGGACTTACTTCCCCAATAACCTGCTAACTCACGCCTGAAATACATACTTATTCACCCTATTTTGTTCATTGGACTCATTTCTCATTTGAAATGCCCATTTTTGGGGGGACAGAAATGTGCGTCTTTAAAAGGTGATTTCTACGATACCCCACTTTTGCGCGTCGGACCTCAACTTTTCCCGTAAACGCAGAAAAACCGCAATTTTAGGGAGAAACAAGACAGACATCCCCTCCCTCTGCCACCCACCCGCCCAACTGACAGCCACCCATTAGACATGCACAGATAGTTCTGAGGGTCTTTCTGTGATGTCATAAAGGGCCTGCTGATCAATGGGCAGCTTTCTGATTGGCTGCTGTATTTGATTGAAAGATGGAAGCTGGCAGCTGATTGGCTGTCTAGCCTAAAGTGCTTTACACACCTCCCTGATGGTACCACTGGCTAAGACTCCACCTCAGCTCATTGGGTAATGAAAAATTTAGAACAATTGATGGATGAAAGCATGCAGGCCGGCCATTTTGGGACACTCAGTGGACTTGTTTAATGCAATGCACCTTTGTATATTCACATGCATTCGCTTCATGCTGTAACCACTGTGCATAAAAAATTGTAAACATGGCAAACAGTGTATCATTTGCTGTCTAAGTCATGTTTCCCATATTTTCCCTTCCCAGATACAAGCCCGTTTGAGTGTTTGGGGCACTTTTTAGCTAAAATCATCCTACGGGGCCTAACTGCATATGCTCAAGCCTGCCTATTTTGAATGGTGTAGTGGCCCTGCAACCTCCAAAAATATCAGGACTTACTTCCCCAATAACCTGCTAACTCACCCCTGAAATACATACTTATTCATTCTATTTTGTTCATTGGACTCATTTCTCATTTGAAATGCCCATTTTTGGGGGGCCAGAAATGTGCGTCTTTAAAAGGTGATTTCTACGATACCCCACTTTTGCGCGTCGGACCTCAACTTTTCCCGTAAATGCAGAAAAAGTGAAATTTTCAGGAGAAACGAGACAGACATCCCCTCCCTCTGCCACCCACCCACCCAACTGACAGCCAGCCATTAGACATGCACAGATAGTTCTGAGGGTCTGTCTGTGATGTCATAAAGGGCCTGCTGATCAATGGGCAGCTTTCTGATTGTCTGCTGTATTTGATTGACAGATGGAAGCTGGCAGCTGATTGGCTGTCTAGCCTAAAGTGCATTACACACCTCCCTGATGGTACCACTGGCTAAGACTCCACCTCAGCTCATTGGGTAATGAAAAATTTAGAACAATTGGTGGATGAAAGCAGGCAGGCCGGCCATTTTGGGACGCTCATTGGACTTGTTTAATGCAATGCACCTTTGTATATTTACATGCATTCGCTTCATGCTGTAACCACTGTGCATAAAAATTTGGAAACATGGCATTTAGTGAATCTTTTGGTGTCTAAGTCATGTTTCCCATATTTTCCCTTCCCAGATGCAAGCCCGTTTGAGTGTTTGGGGCACTTTTTAGCTAAAATCATCCTACAGGGCCTAACTGCATATGCTAAAGCCTGCCTATTTTGAATGGTGTAGTGGCCCCTGCAACCTCCAAAAATATCAGGACTTACTTCCCCAATAACCTGCTAACTCACCCCTGAAATACATACTTATTCATCCTATTTTGTTCATTGGACTCATTTCTCATTTGAAATGCCTATTTTTGGGGGGCCAGAAATGTGCGTCTTTAAAAGGTGATTTCTACGATACCCCACTTTTGCGCGTCGGATCTCAACTTTTCCCGTAAACGCAGAAAAACCGCAATTTTAGGGAGAAACGAGACAGACATCCCCTCCCTCTGCCACCCACCCGCCCAACTGACAGCCAGCCATTAGACATGCACAGATAGTTCTGAGGGTCTTTCTGTGATGTCATAAAGGGCCTGCTGATCAATGGGCAGCTTTCTGATTGGCTGCTGTATTTGATTGACAGATGGAAGCTGGCAGCTGATTGGCTGTCTAGCCTAAAGTGCTTTACACACCTCCCTGATGGTACCACTGGCTAAGACTCCACCTCAGCTCATTGGGTAATGAAAAATTTAGAACAATTGATGGATGAAAGCAGGCAGGCCGGCCATTTTGGGACACTCAGTGGACTTGTTTAATGCAATGCACCTTTGTATATTCACATGCATTCGCTTCATGCTGTAACCACTGTGCATAAAAATTTGTAAACATGGCAAACAGTGTATCATTTGCTGTCTAAGTCATGTTTCCCATATTTTCCCTTCCCAGATACAAGCCCGTTTGAGTGTTTGGGGCACTTTTTAGCTAAAATCATCCTACGGGGCCTAACTGCATATGCTAAAGCCTGCCTATTTTGAATGGTGTAGTGGCCCTGCAACCTCCAAAAATATCAGGACTTACTTCCCCAATAACCTGCTAACTCAACCCTGAAATACATACTTATTCACCCTATTTTGTTCATTGGACTCATTTCTCATTTGAAATGCCCATTTTTGGGGGGGCAGAAATGTGCGTCTTTAAAAGGTGATTTCTACAATACCCCAGTTTTGCGCGTCGGACCTCAACTTTTCCCGTAAACGCAGAAAAAGCGCAATTTTCAGGAGAAACGAGACAGACATCCCCTCCCTCTGCCACCCACCCACCCAACTGACAGCCAGCCACTAGACATGCACAGATAGTTCTGAGGGTCTTTCTGTGATGTCATAAAGGGCCTGCTGATCAATGGGCAGCTTTCTGATTGGCTGCTGTATTTGATTGACAGATGGAAGCTGGCAGCTGATTGGCTGTCTAGCCTAAAGTGCTTTACACACCTCCCTGATGGTACCACTGGCTAAGACTCCACCTCAGCTCATTGGGTAATGAAAAATTTAGAACAATTGATGGATGAAAGCAGGCAGGCCGGCCATTTTGGGACACTCAGTGGACATGTTTAATGCAATGCACCTTTGTATATTCACATGCATTCGCTTCATGCTGTAACCACTGTGCATAAAAATTTGGAAACATGGCAAACAGTGTATCATTTGCTGTCTAAGTCATGTTTCCCATATTTTCCCTTCCCAGATACAAGCCCGTTTGAGTGTTTGGGGCACTTTTTAGCTAAAATCATCCTACAGGGCCTAACTGCATATGCTAAAGCCTGCCTATTTTGAATGGTGTAGTGGCCCCTGCAACCTCCAAAAATATCAGGACTTACTTCCCCAATAACCTGCTAACTCACCCCTGAAATACATACTTATTCATCCTATTTTGTTCATTGGACTCATTTCTCATTTGAAATGCCCATTTTTGGGGGGCCAGAAATGTGCGTCTTTAAAAGGTGATTTCTACGATACCCCACTTTTGCGCGTCGGATCTCAACTTTTCCCGTAAACGCAGAAAAACCGCAATTTTAGGGAGAAACGAGACAGACATCCCCTCCCTCTGCCACCCACCCGCCCAACTGACAGCCAGCCATTAGACATGCACAGATAGTTCTGAGGGTCTTTCTGTGATGTCATAAAGGGCCTGCTGATCAATGGGCAGCTTTCTGATTGGCTGCTTTATTTGATTGACAGATGGAAGCTGGCAGCTGATTGGCTGTCTAGCCTAAAGTGCTTTACACACCTCCCTGATGGTACCACTGGCTAAGACTCCACCTCAGCTCATTGGGTAATGAAAAATTTAGAACAATTGATGGATGAAAGCAGGCAGGCCGGCCATTTTGGGACGCTCATTGGACTTGTTTAATGCAATGCACCTTTTGTATATTCACATGCATTCGCTTCATGCTGTAACCACTGTGCATAAAAATTTGGAAACATGGCATACAGTGTATCATTTGCTGTCTAAGTCATGTTTCCCATATTTTCCCTTCCCAGATACAAGCCCGTTTGAGTGTTTGGGGCACATTTAGCTAAAATCAACCTACGGGGCCTAACTGCATATGCTCAAGCCTGCCTATTTTGAATGGTGTAGTGGCCCTGCAACCTCCAAAAATATCAGGACTTACTTCCCCAATAACCTGCTAACTCACCCCTGAAATACATACTTATTCACCCTATTTTGTTCATTGGACTCATTTCTCATTTGAAATGCCCATTTTTGGGGGGGCAGAAATGTGCGTCTTTAAAAGGTGATTTCTACGATACCCCAGTTTTGCGCGTCGGACCTCAACTTTTCCCGTAAACGCAGAAAAAGCGCAATTTTCAGGAGAAACGAGACAGACATCCCCTCCCTCTGCCACCCACCCGCCCAACTGACAGCCAGCCATTAGACATGCACAGATAGTTCTGAGGGTCTTTCTGTGATGTCATAAAGGGCCTGCTGATCAATGGGCAGCTTTCTGATTGGCTGCTGTATTTGATTGAAAGATGGAAGCTGGCAGCTGATTGGCTGTCTAGCCTAAAGTGCTTTACACACCTCCCTGATGGTACCACTGGCTAAGACTCCACCTCAGCTCATTGGGTAATGAAAAATTTAGAACAATTGATGGATGAAAGCAGGCAGGCCGGCCATTTTGGGACGCTCATTGGACTTGTTTAATGCAATGCACCTTTTGTATATTCACATGCATTCGCTTCATGCTGTAACCACTGTGCATAAAAATTTGGAAACATGGCATACAGTGTATCATTTGCTGTCTAAGTCATGTTTCCCATATTTTCCCTTCCCAGATACAAGCCCGTTTGAGTGTTTGGGGCACATTTAGCTAAAATCAACCTACGGGGCCTAACTGCATATGCTAAAGCCTGCCTATTTTGAATGGTGTAGTGGCCCCTGCAAGCTCCAAAAATATCAGGACTTACTTCCCCAATAACCTGCTAACTCACGCCTGAAATACATACTTATTCACCCTATTTTGTTCATTGGACTCATTTCTCATTTGAAATGCCCATTTTTGGGGGGAAAGAAATGTGCGTCTTTAAAAGGTGATTTCTACGATACCCCACTTTTGCGCGTCGGACCTCAACTTTTCCCGTAAACGCAGAAAAACCGCAATTTTCAGGAGAAACGAGACAGACATCCCCTCCCTCTGCCACCCACCCGCCCAACTGACAGCCAGCCATTAGACATGCACAGATAGTTCTGAGGGTCTTTCTGTGATGTCATAAAGGGCCTGCTGATCAATGGGCAGCTTTCTGATTGGCTGCTGTATTTGATTGAAAGATGGAAGCTGGCAGCTGATTGGCTGTCTAGCCTAAAGTGCTTTACACACCTCCCTGATGGTACCACTGGCTAAGACTCCACCTCAGCTCATTGGGTAATGAAAAATTTAGAACAATTGATGGATGAAAGCATGCAGGCCGGCCATTTTGGGACACTCAGTGGACTTGTTTAATGCAATGCACCTTTGTATATTCACATGCATTCGCTTCATGCTGTAACCACTGTGCATAAAAAATTGTAAACATGGCAAACAGTGTATCATTTGCTGTCTAAGTCATGTTTTCCATATTTTCCCTTCCCAGATACAAGCCCGTTTGAGTGTTTGGGGCACTTTTTAGCTAAAATCATCCTACGGGGCCTAACTGCATATGCTCAAGCCTGCCTATTTTGAATGGTGTAGTGGCCCTGCAACCTCCAAAAATATCAGGACTTACTTCCCCAATAACCTGCTAAGTCACCCCTGAAATACATACTTATTCATTCTATTTTGTTCATTGGACTCATTTCTCATTTGAAATGCCCATTTTTGGGGGGCCAGAAATGTGCGTCTTTAAAAGGTGATTTCTACGATACCCCACTTTTGCGCGTCGGACCTCAACTTTTCCCGTAAACGCAGAAAAAGTGAAATTTTCAGGAGAAACGAGACAGACATCCCCTCCCTCTGCCACCCACCCACCCAACTGACAGCCAGCCATTAGACATGCACAGATAGTTCTGAGGGTCTGTCTGTGATGTCATAAAGGGCCTGCTGATCAATGGGCAGCTTTCTGATTGGCTGCTGTATTTGATTGACAGATGGAAGCTGGCAGCTGATTGGCTGTCTAGCCTAAAGTGCATTACACACCTCCCTGATGGTACCACTGGCTAAGACTCCACCTCAGCTCATTGGGTAATGAAAAATTTAGAACAATTGATGGATGAAAGCAGGCAGGCCGGCCATTTTGGGACGCTCATTGGACTTGTTTAATGCAATGCACCTTTGTATATTCACATGCATTCGCTTCATGCTGTAACCACTGTGCATAAAAATTTGGAAACATGGCATTTAGTGAATCTTTTGGTGTCTAAGTCATGTTTCCCATATTTTCCCTTCCCAGATGCAAGCCCGTTTGAGTGTTTGGGGCACTTTTTAGCTAAAATCATCCTACAGGGCCTAACTGCATATGCTAAAGCCTGCCTATTTTGAATGGTGTAGTGGCCCCTGCAACCTCCAAAAATATCAGGACTTACTTCCCCAATAACCTGCTAACTCACCCCTGAAATACATACTTATTCATCCTATTTTGTTTATTGGACTCATTTCTCATTTGAAATGCCCATTTTTGGGGGGCCAGAAATGTGCGTCTTTAAAAGGTGATTTCTACGATACCCCACTTTTGCGCGTCGGATCTCAACTTTTCCCGTAAACGCAGAAAAAACGCAATTTTAGGGAGAAACGAGACAGACATCCCCTCCCTCTGCCACCCACCCGCCCAACTGACAGCCAGCCATTAGACATGCACAGATAGTTCTGAGGGTCTTTCTGTGATGTCATAAAGGGCCTGCTGATCAATGGGCAGCTTTCTGATTGGCTGCTGTATTTGATTGACAGATGGAAGCTGGCAGCTGAGTGGCTGTCTAGCCTAAAGTGCTTTACACACCTCCCTGATGGTACCACTGGCTAAGACTCCACCTCAGCTCATTGGGTAATGAAAAATTTAGAACAATTGATGGATGAAAGCAGGCAGGCCGGCCATTTTGGGACGCTCATTGGACTTGTTTAATGCAATGCACCTTTGTATATTCACATGCATTCGCTTCATGCTGTAACCACTGTGCATAAAAATTTGGAAACATGGCATAAGATGTATCATTTGCTGTCTAGGTCATGTTTCCCATATTTTCCCTTCCCAGATACAAGCCCGTTTCAGTGTTTGGGGCACTTTTTAGCTAAAATCAACCTACGGGGACTAACTGCATATGCTAAAGCCTGCCTATTTTGAATGGTGTAGTGACCCCTGCAACCTCCAAAAATATCAGAACTTACTTCCCCAATAACCTGATAACTCACCCCTGAAATACATACTTATTCACCCTATTTTGTTCATTGGACTCATTTCTCATTTGAAATGCCCATTTTTGGGGGGCCAGAAATGTGCGTCTTTAAAAGGTGATTTCTACGATACCCCACTTTTGCGCGTCGGATCTCAACTTTTCCCGTAAACGCAGAAAAACCGCAATTTTAGGGAGAAACGAGACAGACATCCCCTCCCTCTGCCACCCACCCGCCCAACTGACAGCCAGCCATTAGACATGCACAGATAGTTCTGAGGGTCTTTCTGTGATGTCATAAAGGGCCTGCTGATCAATGGGCAGCTTTCTGATTGGCTGCTTTATTTGATTGACAGATGGAAGCTGGCAGCTGATTGGCTGTCTAGCCTAAAACGCTTTACACACCTCCCTGATGGTACCACTGGCTAAGACTCCACCTCAGCTCATTGGGTAATGAAAAATTTAGAACAATTGATGGATGAAAGCAGGCAGGCCGGCCATTTTGGGACGCTCATTGGACTTCTTTAATGCAATGCACCTTTTGTATATTCACATGCATTCGCTTCATGCTGTAACCACTGTGCATAAAAATTTGGAAACATGGCATACAGTGTATCATTTGCTGTCTAAGTCATGTTTCCCATATTTTCCCTTCCCAGATACAAGCCCGTTTCAGTGTTTGGGGCACTTTTTAGCTAAAATCAACCTACGGGGACTAACTGCATATGCTAAAGCCTGCCTATTTTGAATGGTGTAGTGACCCCTGCAACCTCCAAAAATATCAGAACTTACTTCCCCAATAACCTGATAACTCACCCCTGAAATACATACTTATTCACCCTATTTTGTTCATTGGACTCATTTCTCATTTGAAATGCCCATTTTTGGGGGGCCAGAAATGTGCGTCTTTAAAAGGTGATTTCTACGATACCCCACTTTTGCGCGTCGGATCTCAACTTTTCCCGTAAACGCAGAAAAACCGCAATTTTAGGGAGAAACGAGACAGACATCCCCTCCCTCTGCCACCCACCCGCCCAACTGACAGCCAGCCATTAGACATGCACAGATAGTTCTGAGGGTCTTTCTGTGATGTCATAAAGGGCCTGCTGATCAATGGGCAGCTTTCTGATTGGCTGCTTTATTTGATTGACAGATGGAAGCTGGCAGCTGATTGGCTGTCTAGCCTAAAACGCTTTACACACCTCCCTGATGGTACCACTGGCTAAGACTCCACCTCAGCTCATTGGGTAATGAAAAATTTAGAACAATTGATGGATGAAAGCAGGCAGGCCGGCCATTTTGGGACGCTCATTGGACTTCTTTAATGCAATGCACCTTTTGTATATTCACATGCATTCGCTTCATGCTGTAACCACTGTGCATAAAAATTTGGAAACATGGCATACAGTGTATCATTTGCTGTCTAAGTCATGTTTCCCATATTTTCCCTTCCCATACACAAGCCCGTTTGAGTGTTTGGGGCACATTTAGCTAAAATCAACCTACGGGGCCTAACTGCATATGCTAAAGCCTGCCTATTTTGAATGGTGTAGTGGCCCCTGCAAGCTCCAAAAATATCAGGACTTACTTCCCCAATAACCTGCTAACTCACGCCTGAAATACATACTTATTCACCCTATTTTGTTCATTGGACTCATTTCTCATTTGAAATGCCCATTTTTGGGGGGACAGAAATGTGCGTCTTTAAAAGGTGATTTCTACGATACCCCACTTTTGCGCGTCGGACCTCAACTTTTCCCGTAAACGCAGAAAAACCGCAATTTTAGGGAGAAACAAGACAGACATCCCCTCCCTCTGCCACCCACCCGCCCAACTGACAGCCACCCATTAGACATGCACAGATAGTTCTGAGGGTCTTTCTGTGATGTCATAAAGGGCCTGCTGATCAATGGGCAGCTTTCTGATTGGCTGCTGTATTTGATTGAAAGATGGAAGCTGGCAGCTGATTGGCTGTCTAGCCTAAAGTGCTTTACACACCTCCCTGATGGTACCACTGGCTAAGACTCCACCTCAGCTCATTGGGTAATGAAAAATTTAGAACAATTGATGGATGAAAGCATGCAGGCCGGCCATTTTGGGACACTCAGTGGACTTGTTTAATGCAATGCACCTTTGTATATTCACATGCATTCGCTTCATGCTGTAACCACTGTGCATAAAAATTTGTAAACATGGCAAACAGTGTATCATTTGCTGACAGCCAGCCATTAGACATGCACAGATAGTTCTGAGGGTCTTTCTGTGATGTCATAAAGGGCCTGCTGATCTAAGTCATGTTTCCCATATTTTCCCTTCCCAGATACAAGCCCGTTTGAGTGTTTGGGGCACATTTAGCTAAAATCAACCTACGGGGCCTAACTGCATATGCTAAAGCCTGCCTATTTTGAATGGTGTAGTGGCCCCTGCAAGCTCCAAAAATATCAGGACTTACTTCCCCAATAACCTGCTAACTCACGCCTGAAATACATACTTATTCACCCTATTTTGTTCATTGGACTCATTTCTCATTTGAAATGCCCATTTTTGGGGGGACAGAAATGTGCGTCTTTAAAAGGTGATTTCTACGATACCCCACTTTTGCGCGTCGGACCTCAACTTTTCCCGTAAACGCAGAAAAACCGCAATTTTAGGGAGAAACAAGACAGACATCCCCTCCCTCTGCCACCCACCCGCCCAACTGACAGCCACCCATTAGACATGCACAGATAGTTCTGAGGGTCTTTCTGTGATGTCATAAAGGGCCTGCTGATCAATGGGCAGCTTTCTGATTGGCTGCTGTATTTGATTGAAAGATGGAAGCTGGCAGCTGATTGGCTGTCTAGCCTAAAGTGCTTTACACACCTCCCTGATGGTACCACTGGCTAAGACTCCACCTCAGCTCATTGGGTAATGAAAAATTTAGAACAATTGATGGATGAAAGCATGCAGGCCGGCCATTTTGGGACACTCAGTGGACTTGTTTAATGCAATGCACCTTTGTATATTCACATGCATTCGCTTCATGCTGTAACCACTGTGCATAAAAAATTGTAAACATGGCAAACAGTGTATCATTTGCTGTCTAAGTCATGTTTCCCATATTTTCCCTTCCCAGATACAAGCCCGTTTGAGTGTTTGGGGCACTTTTTAGCTAAAATCATCCTACGGGGCCTAACTGCATATGCTCAAGCCTGCCTATTTTGAATGGTGTAGTGGCCCTGCAACCTCCAAAAATATCAGGACTTACTTCCCCAATAACCTGCTAACTCACCCCTGAAATACATACTTATTCATTCTATTTTGTTCATTGGACTCATTTCTCATTTGAAATGCCCATTTTTGGGGGGCCAGAAATGTGCGTCTTTAAAAGGTGATTTCTACGATACCCCACTTTTGCGCGTCGGACCTCAACTTTTCCCGTAAATGCAGAAAAAGTGAAATTTTCAGGAGAAACGAGACAGACATCCCCTCCCTCTGCCACCCACCCACCCAACTGACAGCCAGCCATTAGACATGCACAGATAGTTCTGAGGGTCTGTCTGTGATGTCATAAAGGGCCTGCTGATCAATGGGCAGCTTTCTGATTGTCTGCTGTATTTGATTGACAGATGGAAGCTGGCAGCTGATTGGCTGTCTAGCCTAAAGTGCATTACACACCTCCCTGATGGTACCACTGGCTAAGACTCCACCTCAGCTCATTGGGTAATGAAAAATTTAGAACAATTGGTGGATGAAAGCAGGCAGGCCGGCCATTTTGGGACGCTCATTGGACTTGTTTAATGCAATGCACCTTTGTATATTTACATGCATTCGCTTCATGCTGTAACCACTGTGCATAAAAATTTGGAAACATGGCATTTAGTGAATCTTTTGGTGTCTAAGTCATGTTTCCCATATTTTCCCTTCCCAGATGCAAGCCCGTTTGAGTGTTTGGGGCACTTTTTAGCTAAAATCATCCTACAGGGCCTAACTGCATATGCTAAAGCCTGCCTATTTTGAATGGTGTAGTGGCCCCTGCAACCTCCAAAAATATCAGGACTTACTTCCCCAATAACCTGCTAACTCACCCCTGAAATACATACTTATTCATCCTATTTTGTTCATTGGACTCATTTCTCATTTGAAATGCCTATTTTTGGGGGGCCAGAAATGTGCGTCTTTAAAAGGTGATTTCTACGATACCCCACTTTTGCGCGTCGGATCTCAACTTTTCCCGTAAACGCAGAAAAACCGCAATTTTAGGGAGAAACGAGACAGACATCCCCTCCCTCTGCCACCCACCCGCCCAACTGACAGCCAGCCATTAGACATGCACAGATAGTTCTGAGGGTCTTTCTGTGATGTCATAAAGGGCCTGCTGATCAATGGGCAGCTTTCTGATTGGCTGCTGTATTTGATTGACAGATGGAAGCTGGCAGCTGATTGGCTGTCTAGCCTAAAGTGCTTTACACACCTCCCTGATGGTACCACTGGCTAAGACTCCACCTCAGCTCATTGGGTAATGAAAAATTTAGAACAATTGATGGATGAAAGCAGGCAGGCCGGCCATTTTGGGACACTCAGTGGACTTGTTTAATGCAATGCACCTTTGTATATTCACATGCATTCGCTTCATGCTGTAACCACTGTGCATAAAAATTTGTAAACATGGCAAACAGTGTATCATTTGCTGTCTAAGTCATGTTTCCCATATTTTCCCTTCCCAGATACAAGCCCGTTTGAGTGTTTGGGGCACTTTTTAGCTAAAATCATCCTACGGGGCCTAACTGCATATGCTAAAGCCTGCCTATTTTGAATGGTGTAGTGGCCCTGCAACCTCCAAAAATATCAGGACTTACTTCCCCAATAACCTGCTAACTCAACCCTGAAATACATACTTATTCACCCTATTTTGTTCATTGGACTCATTTCTCATTTGAAATGCCCATTTTTGGGGGGGCAGAAATGTGCGTCTTTAAAAGGTGATTTCTACAATACCCCAGTTTTGCGCGTCGGACCTCAACTTTTCCCGTAAACGCAGAAAAAGCGCAATTTTCAGGAGAAACGAGACAGACATCCCCTCCCTCTGCCACCCACCCACCCAACTGACAGCCAGCCACTAGACATGCACAGATAGTTCTGAGGGTCTTTCTGTGATGTCATAAAGGGCCTGCTGATCAATGGGCAGCTTTCTGATTGGCTGCTGTATTTGATTGACAGATGGAAGCTGGCAGCTGATTGGCTGTCTAGCCTAAAGTGCTTTACACACCTCCCTGATGGTACCACTGGCTAAGACTCCACCTCAGCTCATTGGGTAATGAAAAATTTAGAACAATTGATGGATGAAAGCAGGCAGGCCGGCCATTTTGGGACACTCAGTGGACATGTTTAATGCAATGCACCTTTGTATATTCACATGCATTCGCTTCATGCTGTAACCACTGTGCATAAAAATTTGGAAACATGGCAAACAGTGTATCATTTGCTGTCTAAGTCATGTTTCCCATATTTTCCCTTCCCAGATACAAGCCCGTTTGAGTGTTTGGGGCACTTTTTAGCTAAAATCATCCTACAGGGCCTAACTGCATATGCTAAAGCCTGCCTATTTTGAATGGTGTAGTGGCCCCTGCAACCTCCAAAAATATCAGGACTTACTTCCCCAATAACCTGCTAACTCACCCCTGAAATACATACTTATTCATCCTATTTTGTTCATTGGACTCATTTCTCATTTGAAATGCCCATTTTTGGGGGGCCAGAAATGTGCGTCTTTAAAAGGTGATTTCTACGATACCCCACTTTTGCGCGTCGGATCTCAACTTTTCCCGTAAACGCAGAAAAACCGCAATTTTAGGGAGAAACGAGACAGACATCCCCTCCCTCTGCCACCCACCCGCCCAACTGACAGCCAGCCATTAGACATGCACAGATAGTTCTGAGGGTCTTTCTGTGATGTCATAAAGGGCCTGCTGATCAATGGGCAGCTTTCTGATTGGCTGCTTTATTTGATTGACAGATGGAAGCTGGCAGCTGATTGGCTGTCTAGCCTAAAGTGCTTTACACACCTCCCTGATGGTACCACTGGCTAAGACTCCACCTCAGCTCATTGGGTAATGAAAAATTTAGAACAATTGATGGATGAAAGCAGGCAGGCCGGCCATTTTGGGACGCTCATTGGACTTGTTTAATGCAATGCACCTTTTGTATATTCACATGCATTCGCTTCATGCTGTAACCACTGTGCATAAAAATTTGGAAACATGGCATACAGTGTATCATTTGCTGTCTAAGTCATGTTTCCCATATTTTCCCTTCCCAGATACAAGCCCGTTTGAGTGTTTGGGGCACATTTAGCTAAAATCAACCTACGGGGCCTAACTGCATATGCTCAAGCCTGCCTATTTTGAATGGTGTAGTGGCCCTGCAACCTCCAAAAATATCAGGACTTACTTCCCCAATAACCTGCTAACTCACCCCTGAAATACATACTTATTCACCCTATTTTGTTCATTGGACTCATTTCTCATTTGAAATGCCCATTTTTGGGGGGGCAGAAATGTGCGTCTTTAAAAGGTGATTTCTACGATACCCCAGTTTTGCGCGTCGGACCTCAACTTTTCCCGTAAACGCAGAAAAAGCGCAATTTTCAGGAGAAACGAGACAGACATCCCCTCCCTCTGCCACCCACCCGCCCAACTGACAGCCAGCCATTAGACATGCACAGATAGTTCTGAGGGTCTTTCTGTGATGTCATAAAGGGCCTGCTGATCAATGGGCAGCTTTCTGATTGGCTGCTGTATTTGATTGAAAGATGGAAGCTGGCAGCTGATTGGCTGTCTAGCCTAAAGTGCTTTACACACCTCCCTGATGGTACCACTGGCTAAGACTCCACCTCAGCTCATTGGGTAATGAAAAATTTAGAACAATTGATGGATGAAAGCAGGCAGGCCGGCCATTTTGGGACGCTCATTGGACTTGTTTAATGCAATGCACCTTTTGTATATTCACATGCATTCGCTTCATGCTGTAACCACTGTGCATAAAAATTTGGAAACATGGCATACAGTGTATCATTTGCTGTCTAAGTCATGTTTCCCATATTTTCCCTTCCCAGATACAAGCCCGTTTGAGTGTTTGGGGCACATTTAGCTAAAATCAACCTACGGGGCCTAACTGCATATGCTAAAGCCTGCCTATTTTGAATGGTGTAGTGGCCCCTGCAAGCTCCAAAAATATCAGGACTTACTTCCCCAATAACCTGCTAACTCACGCCTGAAATACATACTTATTCACCCTATTTTGTTCATTGGACTCATTTCTCATTTGAAATGCCCATTTTTGGGGGGAAAGAAATGTGCGTCTTTAAAAGGTGATTTCTACGATACCCCACTTTTGCGCGTCGGACCTCAACTTTTCCCGTAAACGCAGAAAAACCGCAATTTTCAGGAGAAACGAGACAGACATCCCCTCCCTCTGCCACCCACCCGCCCAACTGACAGCCAGCCATTAGACATGCACAGATAGTTCTGAGGGTCTTTCTGTGATGTCATAAAGGGCCTGCTGATCAATGGGCAGCTTTCTGATTGGCTGCTGTATTTGATTGAAAGATGGAAGCTGGCAGCTGATTGGCTGTCTAGCCTAAAGTGCTTTACACACCTCCCTGATGGTACCACTGGCTAAGACTCCACCTCAGCTCATTGGGTAATGAAAAATTTAGAACAATTGATGGATGAAAGCATGCAGGCCGGCCATTTTGGGACACTCAGTGGACTTGTTTAATGCAATGCACCTTTGTATATTCACATGCATTCGCTTCATGCTGTAACCACTGTGCATAAAAAATTGTAAACATGGCAAACAGTGTATCATTTGCTGTCTAAGTCATGTTTTCCATATTTTCCCTTCCCAGATACAAGCCCGTTTGAGTGTTTGGGGCACTTTTTAGCTAAAATCATCCTACGGGGCCTAACTGCATATGCTCAAGCCTGCCTATTTTGAATGGTGTAGTGGCCCTGCAACCTCCAAAAATATCAGGACTTACTTCCCCAATAACCTGCTAAGTCACCCCTGAAATACATACTTATTCATTCTATTTTGTTCATTGGACTCATTTCTCATTTGAAATGCCCATTTTTGGGGGGCCAGAAATGTGCGTCTTTAAAAGGTGATTTCTACGATACCCCACTTTTGCACGTCGGACCTCAACTTTTCCCGTAAACGCAGAAAAAGTGAAATTTTCAGGAGAAACAAGACAGACATCCCCTCCCTCTGCCACCCACCCACCCAACTGACAGCCAGCCATTAGACATGCACAGATAGTTCTGAGGGTCTGTCTGTGATGTCATAAAGAGCCTGCTGATCAATGGGCAGCTTTCTGATTGGCTGCTGTATTTGATTGACAGATGGAAGCTGGCAGCTGATTGGCTGTCTAGCCTAAAGTGCATTACACACCTCCCTGATGGTACCACTGGCTAAGACTCCACCTCAGCTCATTGGGTAATGAAAAATTTAGAACAATTGATGGATGAAAGCAGGCAGGCCGGCCATTTTGGGACGCTCATTGGACTTGTTTAATGCAATGCACCTTTGTATATTCACATGCATTCGCTTCATGCTGTAACCACTGTGCATAAAAATTTGGAAACATGGCATTTAGTGAATCTTTTGGTGTCTAAGTCATGTTTCCCATATTTTCCCTTCCCAGATGCAAGCCCGTTTGAGTGTTTGGGGCACTTTTTAGCTAAAATCATCCTACAGGGCCTAACTGCATATGCTAAAGCCTGCCTATTTTGAATGGTGTAGTGGCCCCTGCAACCTCCAAAAATATCAGGACTTACTTCCCCAATAACCTGCTAACTCACCCCTGAAATACATACTTATTCATCCTATTTTGTTCATTGGACTCATTTCTCATTTGAAATGCCCATTTTTGGGGGGCCAGAAATGTGCGTCTTTAAAAGGTGATTTCTATGATACCCCACTTTTGCGCGTCGGATCTCAACTTTTCCCGTAAACGCAGAAAAACCGCAATTTTAGGGAGAAACGAGACAGACATCCCCTCCCTCTGCCACCCACCCGCCCAACTGACAGCCAGCCATTAGACATGCACAGATAGTTCTGAGGGTCTTTCTGTGATGTCATAAAGGGCCTGCTGATCAATGGGCAGCTTTCTGATTGGCTGCTGTATTTGATTGACAGATGGAAGCTGGCAGCTGAGTGGCTGTCTAGCCTAAAGTGCTTTACACACCTCCCTGATGGTACCACTGGCTAAGACTCCACCTCAGCTCATTGGGTAATGAAAAATTTAGAACAATTGATGGATGAAAGCAGGCAGGCCGGCCATTTTGGGACGCTCATTGGACTTGTTTAATGCAATGCACCTTTGTATATTCACATGCATTCGCTTCATGCTGTAACCACTGTGCATAAAAATTTGGAAACATGGCAAACAGTGTATCATTTGCTGTCTAAGTCATGTTTCCCATATTTTCCCTTCCCAGATACAAGCCCGTTTGAGTGTTTGGGGCACTTTTTAGCTAAAATCATCCTACAGGGCCTAACTGCATATGCTAAAGCCTGCCTATTTTGAATGGTGTAGTGGCCCCTGCAACCTCCAAAAATATCAGGACTTACTTCCCCAATAACCTGCTAACTCACCCCTGAAATACATACTTATTCATCCTATTTTGTTCATTGGACTCATTTCTCATTTGAAATGCCCATTTTTGGGGGGCCAGAAATGTGCGTCTTTAAAAGGTGATTTCTACGATACCCCACTTTTGCGCGTCGGATCTCAACTTTTCCCGTAAACGCAGAAAAACCGCAATTTTAGGGAGAAACGAGACAGACATCCCCTCCCTCTGCCACCCACCCGCCCAACTGACAGCCAGCCATTAGACATGCACAGATAGTTCTGAGGGTCTTTCTGTGATGTCATAAAGGGCCTGCTGATCAATGGGCAGCTTTCTGATTGGCTGCTTTATTTGATTGACAGATGGAAGCTGGCAGCTGATTGGCTGTCTAGCCTAAAGTGCTTTACACACCTCCCTGATGGTACCACTGGCTAAGACTCCACCTCAGCTCATTGGGTAATGAAAAATTTAGAACAATTGATGGATGAAAGCAGGCAGGCCGGCCATTTTGGGACGCTCATTGGACTTGTTTAATGCAATGCACCTTTTGTATATTCACATGCATTCGCTTCATGCTGTAACCACTGTGCATAAAAATTTGGAAACATGGCATACAGTGTATCATTTGCTGTCTAAGTCATGTTTCCCATATTTTCCCTTCCCAGATACAAGCCCGTTTGAGTGTTTGGGGCACATTTAGCTAAAATCAACCTACGGGGCCTAACTGCATATGCTCAAGCCTGCCTATTTTGAATGGTGTAGTGGCCCTGCAACCTCCAAAAATATCAGGACTTACTTCCCCAATAACCTGCTAACTCACCCCTGAAATACATACTTATTCACACTATTTTGTTCATTGGACTCATTTCTCATTTGAAATGCCCATTTTTGGGGGGGCAGAAATGTGCGTCTTTAAAAGGTGATTTCTACGATACCCCACTTTTGAGCGTCGGACCTCAACTTTTCCCGTAAACGCAGAAAAAGCGCAATTTTCAGGAGAAACGAGACAGACATCCTCTCCCTCTGCCACCCACTCGCCCAACTGACAGCCAGCCATTAGACATGCACAGATAGTTCTGAGGGTCTTTCTGTGATGTCATAAAGGGCCTGCTGATCAATGGGCAGCTTTCTGATTGGCTGCTGTATTTGATTGAAAGATGGAAGCTGGCAGCTGATTGGCTGTCTAGCCTAAAGTGCTTTACACACCTCCCTGATGGTACCACTGGCTAAGACTCCACCTCAGCTCATTGGGTAATGAAAAATTTAGAACAATTGATGGATGAAAGCAGGCAGGCCGGCCATTTTGGGACGCTCATTGGACTTGTTTAATGCAATGCACCTTTTGTATATTCACATGCATTCGCTTCATGCTGTAACCACTGTGCATAAAAATTTGGAAACATGGCATACAGTGTATCATTTGCTGTCTAAGTCATGTTTCCCATATTTTCCCTTCCCAGATACAAGCCCGTTTGAGTGTTTGGGGCACATTTAGCTAAAATCAACCTACGGGGCCTAACTGCATATGCTAAAGCCTGCCTATTTTGAATGGTGTAGTGGCCCCTGCAAGCTCCAAAAATATCAGGACTTACTTCCCCAATAACCTGCTAACTCACGCCTGAAATACATACTTATTCACCCTATTTTGTTCATTGGACTCATTTCTCATTTGAAATGCCCATTTTTGGGGGGACAGAAATGTGCGTCTTTAAAAGGTGATTTCTACGATACCCCACTTTTGCGCGTCGGACCTCAACTTTTCCCGTAAACGCAGAAAAACCGCAATTTTAGGGAGAAACAAGACAGACATCCCCTCCCTCTGCCACCCACCCGCCCAACTGACAGCCAGCCATTAGACATGCACAGATAGTTCTGAGGGTCTTTCTGTGATGTCATAAAGGGCCTGCTGATCAATGGGCAGCTTTCTGATTGGCTGCTGTATTTGATTGAAAGATGGAAGCTGGCAGCTGATTAGCTGTCTAGCCTAAAGTGCTTTACACACCTCCCTGATGGTACCACTGGCTAAGACTCCACCTCAGCTCATTTAGTAATGAAAAATTTAGAACAATTGATGGATGAAAGCATGCAGGCCGGCCATTTTGGGACACTCAGTGGACTTGTTTAATGCAATGCACCTTTGTATATTCACATGCATTCGCTTCATGCTGTAACAACTGTGCATAAAAATTTGTAAACATGGCAAACAGTGTATCATTTGCTGTCTAAGTCATGTTTCCCATATTTTCCCTTCCCAGATACAAGCCCGTTTGAGTGTTTGGGGCACTTTTTAGCTAAAATCATCCTACGGGGCCTAACTGCATATGCTCAAGCCTGCCTATTTTGAATGGTGTAGTGGCCCTGCAACCTCCAAAAATATCAGGACTTACTTCCCCAATAACCTGCTTACTCACCCCTGAAATACATACTTATTCACCCTATTTTGTTCATTGGACTCATTTTTCATTTGAAATGCCCATTTTTGGGGGGGCAGAAATGTGCGTCTTTAAAAGGTGATTTCTACGATACCCCAGTTTTGCGCGTCGGACCTAAACTTTTCCCGTAAACGCAGAAAAAGCGCAATTTTCAGGAGAAACGAGACAGACATCCCCTCCCTCTGCCACCCACCCACCCAACTGACAGCCAGCCATTAGACATGCACAGATAGTTCTGAGGGTCTTTCTGTGATGTCATAAAGGGCCTGCTGATCAAAGGGCAGCTTTCTGATTGGCTGCTGTATTTGATTGACAGATGGAAGCTGGCAGCTGATTGGCTGTCTAGCCTAAAGTGCTTTACACACCTCCCTGATGGTACCACTGGCTAAGACTCCACCTCAGCTCATTGGGTAATGAAAAATTTAGAACAATTGATGGATGAAAGCAGGCAGGCCGGCCATTTTGGGACACTCAGTGGACATGTTTAATGCAATGCACCTTTGTATATTCACATGCATTCGCTTCATGCTGTAACCACTGTGCATAAAAATTTGGAAACATGGCAAACAGTGTATCATTTGCTGTCTAAGTCATGTTTCCCATATTTTCCCTTCCCAGATACAAGCCCGTTTGAGTGTTTGGGGCACTTTTTAGCTAAAATCATCCTACGGGGCCTAACTGCATATGCTAAAGCCTGCCTATTTTGAATGGTGTAGTGGCCCCTGCAACCTCCAAAAATATCAGGACTTACTTCCCCAATAACCTGCTAACTCACCCCTGAAATACATACTTATTCACCCTATTTTGTTCATTGGACTCATTTCTCATTTGAAATGCCCATTTTTGGGGGGGGGGCAGAAATGTGCGTCTTTAAAAGGTGATTTCTACGATACCCCACTTTTGCGCGTCGGACCTCAACTTTTCCCGTAAACGCAGAAAAACCGCAATTTTAGGGAGAAACGAGACAGACATCCCCTCCCTCTGCCACCCACCCGCCCAACTGACAGCCAGCCATTAGACATGCACAGATAGTTCTGAGGGTCTTTCTGTGATGTCATAAAGGGCCTGCTGATCAATGGGCAGCTTTCTGATTGGCTGCTGTATTTGATTGAAAGATGGAAGCTGGCAGCTGATTGGCTGTCTAGCCTAAAGTGCTTTACACACCTCCCTGATGGTACCACTGGCTAAGACTCCACCTCAGCTCATTGGGTAATGAAAAATTTAGAACAATTGATGGATGAAAGCAGGCAGGCCGGCCATTTTGGGACACTCAGTGGACTTGTTTAATGCAATGCACCTTTGTATATTCACATGAATTCGCTTCATGCTGTAACCACTGTGCATAAAAATTTGTAAACATGGCAAACAGTGTATCAATTGCTGTCTAAGTCATGTTTCCCATATTTTCCCTTCCCAGATACAAGCCCGTTTGAGTGTTTGGGGCACTTTTTAGCTAAAATCATCCTACGGGGCCTAACTGCATATGCTAAAGCCTGCCTATTTTGAATGGTGTAGTGGCCCTGCAACCTCCAAAAATATCAGGACTTACTTCCCCAATAACCTGCTAACTCACCCCTGAAATACATACTTATTCACCCTATTTTGTTCATTGGACTAATTTCTCATTTGAAATGCCCATTTTTTGGGGGGGGGGGGGGGGCAGAAATGTGCGTCTTTAAAAGGTGATTTCTACGATACCCCAGTTTTGCGCGTCGGACCTCAACTTTTCCCGTAAACGCAGAAAAAGCGCAATTTTCAGGAGAAACGAGACAGACATCCCCTCCCTCTGCCACCCACCCGCCCAACTGACAGCCAGCCATTAGACATGCACAGATAGTTCTGAGGGTCTTTCTGTGATGTCATAAAGGGCCTGCTGATCAATGGGCAGCTTTCTGATTGGCTGCTGTATTTGATTGAAAGATGGAAGCTGGCAGCTGATTGGCTGTCTAGCCTAAAGTGCTTTACACACCTCCCTGATGGTACCACTGGCTAAGACTCCACCTCAGCTCATTGGGTAATGAAAAATTTAGAACAATTGATGGATGAAAGCATGCAGGCCGGCCATTTTGGGACACTCAGTGGACTTGTTTAATGCAATGCACCTTTGTATATTCACATGCATTCGCTTCATGCTGTAACCACTGTGCATAAAAAATTGTAAACATGGCAAACAGTGTATCATTTGCTGTCTAAGTCATGTTTCCCATATTTTCCCTTCCCAGATACAAGCCCGTTTGAGTGTTTGGGGCACTTTTTAGCTAAAATCATCCTACGGGGCCTAACTGCATATGCTCAAGCCTGCCTATTTTGAATGGTGTAGTGGCCCTGCAACCTCCAAAAATATCAGGACTTACTTCCCCAATAACCTGCTAAGTCACCCCTGAAATACATACTTATTCATTCTATTTTGTTCATTGGACTCATTTCTCATTTGAAATGCCCATTTTTGGGGGGCCAGAAATGTGCGTCTTTAAAAGGTGATTTCTACGATACCCCACTTTTGCGCGTCGGACCTCAACTTTTCCCGTAAACGCAGAAAAAGTGAAATTTTCAGGAGAAACGAGACAGACATCCCCTCCCTCTGCCACCCACCCACCCAACTGACAGCCAGCCATTAGACATGCACAGATAGTTCTGAGGGTCTGTCTGTGATGTCATAAAGAGCCTGCTGATCAATGGGCAGCTTTCTGATTGGCTGCTGTATTTGATTGACAGATGGAAGCTGGCAGCTGATTGGCTGTCTAGCCTAAAGTGCATTACACACCTCCCTGATGGTACCACTGGCTAAGACTCCACCTCAGCTCATTGGGTAATGAAAAATTTAGAACAATTGATGGATGAAAGCAGGCAGGCCGGCCATTTTGGGACGCTCATTGGACTTGTTTAATGCAATGCACCTTTTGTATATTCACATGCATTCGCTTCATGCTGTAACCACTGTGCATAAAAATTTGGAAACATGGCATACAGTGTATCATTTGCTGTCTAAGTCATGTTTCCCATATTTTCCCTTCCCAGATACAAGCCCGTTTGAGTGTTTGGGGCACATTTAGCTAAAATCAACCTACGGGGCCTAACTGCATATGCTCAAGCCTGCCTATTTTGAATGGTGTAGTGGCCCTGCAACCTCCAAAAATATCAGGACTTACTTCCCCAATAACCTGCTAACTCACCCCTGAAATACATACTTATTCACACTATTTTGTTCATTGGACTCATTTCTCATTTGAAATGCCCATTTTTGGGGGGGCAGAAATGTGCGTCTTTAAAAGGTGATTTCTACGATACCCCACTTTTGAGCGTCGGACCTCAACTTTTCCCGTAAACGCAGAAAAAGCGCAATTTTCAGGAGAAACGAGACAGACATCCTCTCCCTCTGCCACCCACTCGCCCAACTGACAGCCAGCCATTAGACATGCACAGATAGTTCTGAGGGTCTTTCTGTGATGTCATAAAGGGCCTGCTGATCAATGGGCAGCTTTCTGATTGGCTGCTGTATTTGATTGAAAGATGGAAGCTGGCAGCTGATTAGCTGTCTAGCCTAAAGTGCTTTACACACCTCCCTGATGGTACCACTGGCTAAGACTCCACCTCAGCTCATTTAGTAATGAAAAATTTAGAACAATTGATGGATGAAAGCATGCAGGCCGGCCATTTTGGGACACTCAGTGGACTTGTTTAATGCAATGCACCTTTGTATATTCACATGCATTCGCTTCATGCTGTAACCACTGTGCATAAAAATTTGTAAACATGGCAAACAGTGTATCATTTGCTGTCTAAGTCATGTTTCCCATATTTTCCCTTCCCAGATACAAGCCCGTTTGAGTGTTTGGGGCACTTTTTAGCTAAAATCATCCTACGGGGCCTAACTGCATATGCTCAAGCCTGCCTATTTTGAATGGTGTAGTGGCCCTGCAACCTCCAAAAATATCAGGACTTACTTCCCCAATAACCTGCTAACTCACCCCTGAAATACATACTTATTCACCCTATTTTGTTCATTGGACTCATTTCTCATTTGAAATGCCCATTTTTGGGGGGGCAAAAATGTGCGTCTTTAAAAGGTGATTTCTACGATACCCCAGTTTTGCGCGTCGGACCTAAACTTTTCCCGTAAACGCAGAAAAAGCGCAATTTTCAGGAGAAACGAGACAGACATCCCCTCCCTCTGCCACCCACCCACCCAACTGACAGCCAGCCATTAGACATGCACAGATAGTTCTGAGGGTCTTTCTGTGATGTCATAAAGGGCCTGCTGATCAAAGGGCAGCTTTCTGATTGGCTGCTGTATTTGATTGAAAGATGGAAGCTGGCAGCTGATTGGCTGTCTAGCCTAAAGTGCTTTACACACCTCCCTGATGGTACCACTGGCTAAGACTCCACCTCAGCTCATTGGGTAATGAAAAATTTAGAACAATTGATGGATGAAAGCAGGCAGGCCGGCCATTTTGGGACGCTCATTGGACTTGTTTAATGCAATGCACCTTTTGTATATTCACATGCATTCGCTTCATGCTGTAACCACTGTGCATAAAAATTTGGAAACATGGCATACAGTGTATCATTTGCTGTCTAAGTCATGTTTCCCATATTTTCCCTTCCCAGATACAAGCCCGTTTGAGTGTTTGGGGCACATTTAGCTAAAATCAACCTACGGGGCCTAACTGCATATGCTCAAGCCTGCCTATTTTGAATGGTGTAGTGGCCCTGCAACCTCCAAAAATATCAGGACTTACTTCCCCAATAACCTGCTAACTCACCCCTGAAATACATACTTATTCACCCTATTTTGTTCATTGGACTCATTTCTCATTTGAAATGCCCATTTTTGGAGGGGCAGAAATGTGCGTCTTTAAAAGGTGATTTCTACGATACCCCACTTTTGAGCGTCGGACCTCAACTTTTCCCGTAAACGCAGAAAAAGCGCAATTTTCAGGAGAAACGAGACAGACATCCTCTCCCTCTGCCACCCACTCGCCCAACTGACAGCCAGCCATTAGACATGCACAGATAGTTCTGAGGGTCTTTCTGTGATGTCATAAAGGGCCTGCTGATCAATGGGCAGCTTTCTGATTGGCTGCTGTATTTGATTGAAAGATGGAAGCTGGCAGCTGATTGGCTGTCTAGCCTAAAGTGCTTTACACACCTCCCTGATGGTACCACTGGCTAAGACTCCACCTCAGCTCATTGGGTAATGAAAAATTTAGAACAATTGATGGATGAAAGCAGGCAGGCCGGCCATTTTGGGACGCTCATTGGACTTGTTTAATGCAATGCACCTTTTGTATATTCACATGCATTCGCTTCATGCTGTAACCACTGTGCATAAAAATTTGGAAACATGGCATACAGTGTATCATTTGCTGTCTAAGTCATGTTTCCCATATTTTCCCTTCCCAGATACAAGCCCGTTTGAGTGTTTGGGGCACATTTAGCTAAAATCAACCTACGGGGCCTAACTGCATATGCTAAAGCCTGCCTATTTTGAATGGTGTAGTGGCCCCTGCAAGCTCCAAAAATATCAGGACTTACTTCCCCAATAACCTGCTAACTCACGCCTGAAATACATACTTATTCACCCTATTTTGTTCATTGGACTCATTTCTCATTTGAAATGCCCATTTTTGGGGGGACAGAAATGTGCGTCTTTAAAAGGTGATTTCTACGATACCCCACTTTTGCGCGTCGGACCTCAACTTTTCCCGTAAACGCAGAAAAACCGCAATTTTAGGGAGAAACAAGACAGACATCCCCTCCCTCTGCCACCCACCCGCCCAACTGACAGCCAGCCATTAGACATGCACAGATAGTTCTGAGGGTCTTTCTGTGATGTCATAAAGGGCCTGCTGATCAATGGGCAGCTTTCTGATTGGCTGCTGTATTTGATTGAAAGATGGAAGCTGGCAGCTGATTAGCTGTCTAGCCTAAAGTGCTTTACACACCTCCCTGATGGTACCACTGGCTAAGACTCCACCTCAGCTCATTTAGTAATGAAAAATTTAGAACAATTGATGGATGAAAGCATGCAGGCCGGCCATTTTGGGACACTCAGTGGACTTGTTTAATGCAATGCACCTTTGTATATTCACATGCATTCGCTTCATGCTGTAACCACTGTGCATAAAAATTTGTAAACATGGCAAACAGTGTATCATTTGCTGTCTAAGTCATGTTTCCCATATTTTCCCTTCCCAGATACAAGCCCGTTTGAGTGTTTGGGGCACTTTTTAGCTAAAATCATCCTACGGGGCCTAACTGCATATGCTCAAGCCTGCCTATTTTGAATGGTGTAGTGGCCCTGCAACCTCCAAAAATATCAGGACTTACTTCCCCAATAACCTGCTAACTCACCCCTGAAATACATACTTATTCACCCTATTTTGTTCATTGGACTCATTTCTCATTTGAAATGCCCATTTTTGGGGGGGCAGAAATGTGCGTCTTTAAAAGGTGATTTCTACGATACCCCAGTTTTGCGCGTCGGACCTAAACTTTTCCCGTAAACGCAGAAAAAGCGCAATTTTCAGGAGAAACGAGACAGACATCCCCTCCCTCTGCCACCCACCCACCCAACTGACAGCCAGCCATTAGACATGCACAGATAGTTCTGAGGGTCTTTCTGTGATGTCATAAAGGGCCTGCTGATCAAAGGGCAGCTTTCTGATTGGCTGCTGTATTTGATTGACAGATGGAAGCTGGCAGCTGATTGGCTGTCTAGCCTAAAGTGCTTTACACACCTCCCTGATGGTACCACTGGCTAAGACTCCACCTCAGCTCATTGGGTAATGAAAAATTTAGAACAATTGATGGATGAAAGCAGGCAGGCCGGCCATTTTGGGACACTCAGTGGACATGTTTAATGCAATGCACCTTTGTATATTCACATGCATTCGCTTCATGCTGTAACCACTGTGCATAAAAATTTGGAAACATGGCAAACAGTGTATCATTTGCTGTCTAAGTCATGTTTCCCATATTTTCCCTTCCCAGATACAAGCCCGTTTGAGTGTTTGGGGCACTTTTTAGCTAAAATCATCCTACGGGGCCTAACTGCATATGCTAAAGCCTGCCTATTTTGAATGGTGTAGTGGCCCCTGCAACCTCCAAAAATATCAGGACTTACTTCCCCAATAACCTGCTAACTCACCCCTGAAATACATACTTATTCACCCTATTTTGTTCATTGGACTCATTTCTCATTTGAAATGCCCATTTTTGGGGGGGGGGCAGAAATGTGCGTCTTTAAAAGGTGATTTCTACGATACCCCACTTTTGCGCGTCGGACCTCAACTTTTCCCGTAAACGCAGAAAAACCGCAATTTTAGGGAGAAACGAGACAGACATCCCCTCCCTCTGCCACCCACCCGCCCAACTGACAGCCAGCCATTAGACATGCACAGATAGTTCTGAGGGTCTTTCTGTGATGTCATAAAGGGCCTGCTGATCAATGGGCAGCTTTCTGATTGGCTGCTGTATTTGATTGAAAGATGGAAGCTGGCAGCTGATTGGCTGTCTAGCCTAAAGTGCTTTACACACCTCCCTGATGGTACCACTGGCTAAGACTCCACCTCAGCTCATTGGGTAATGAAAAATTTAGAACAATTGATGGATGAAAGCAGGCAGGCCGGCCATTTTGGGACACTCAGTGGACTTGTTTAATGCAATGCACCTTTGTATATTCACATGAATTCGCTTCATGCTGTAACCACTGTGCATAAAAATTTGTAAACATGGCAAACAGTGTATCAATTGCTGTCTAAGTCATGTTTCCCATATTTTCCCTTCCCAGATACAAGCCCGTTTGAGTGTTTGGGGCACTTTTTAGCTAAAATCATCCTACGGGGCCTAACTGCATATGCTAAAGCCTGCCTATTTTGAATGGTGTAGTGGCCCTGCAACCTCCAAAAATATCAGGACTTACTTCCCCAATAACCTGCTAACTCACCCCTGAAATACATACTTATTCACCCTATTTTGTTCATTGGACTAATTTCTCATTTGAAATGCCCATTTTTTTTGGGGGGGGGGGCAGAAATGTGCGTCTTTAAAAGGTGATTTCTACGATACCCCAGTTTTGCGCGTCGGACCTCAACTTTTCCCGTAAACGCAGAAAAAGCGCAATTTTCAGGAGAAACGAGACAGACATCCCCTCCCTCTGCCACCCACCCACCCAACTGACAGCCAGCCATTAGACATGCACAGATAGTTCTGAGGGTCTTTCTGTGATGTCATAAAGGGCCTGCTGATCAATGGGCAGCTTTCTGATTGGCTGCTGTATTTGATTGACAGATGGAAGCTGGCAGCTGATTGGCTGTCTAGCCTAAAGTGCTTTACACACCTCCCTGATGGTACCACTGGCTAAGACTCCACCTCAGCTCATTGGGTAATGAAAAATTTAGAACAATTGATGGATGAAAGCAGGCAGGCCGGCCATTTTGGGACACTCAGTGGACTTGTTTAATGCAATGCACCTTTGTATATTCACATGCATTCGCTTCATGCTGTAACCACTGTGCATAAAAATTTGTAAACATGGCAAACAGTGTATCATTTGCTGTCTAAGTCATGTTTCCCATATTTTCCCTTCCCAGATACAAGCCCGTTTGAGTGTTTGGGGCACTTTTTAGCTAAAATCATCCTACAGGGCCTAACTGCATATGCTAAAGCCTGCCTATTTTGAATGGTGTAGTGGCCCTGCAACCTCCAAAAATATCAGGACTTATTTCCCCAATAACCTGCTAACTCACCCCTGAAATACATACTTATTCACCCTATTTTGTTCATTGGACTCATTTCTCATTTGAAATGCCCATTTTTGGGGGGGCAGAAATGTGCGTCTTTAAAAGGTGATTTCTACGATACCCCACTTTTGCGCGTCGGACCTCAACTTTTCCCGTAAACGCAGAAAAAGCGCAATTTTCAGGAGAAACGAGACAGACATCCCCTCCCTCTGCCACCCACCCGCCCAACTGACAGCCAGCCATTAGACATGCACAGATAGTTCTGAGGGTCTTTCTGTGATGTCATAAAGGGCCTGCTGATCAATGGGCAGCTTTCTGATTGGCTGCTGTATTTGATTGACAGATGGAAGCTGGCAGCTGAGTGGCTGTCTAGCCTAAAGTGCTTTACACACCTCCCTGATGGTACCACTGGCTAAGACTCCACCTCAGCTCATTGGGTAATGAAAAATTTAGAACAATTGATGGATGAAAGCAGGCAGGCCGGCCATTTTGGGACGCTCATTGGACTTGTTTAATGCAATGCACCTTTGTATATTCACATGCATTCGCTTCATGCTGTAACCACTGTGCATAAAAATTTGGAAACATGGCAAACAGTGTATCATTTGCTGTCTAAGTCATGTTTCCCATATTTTCCCTTCCCAGATACAAGCCCGTTTGAGTGTTTGGGGCACTTTTTAGCTAAAATCATCCTACAGGGCCTAACTGCATATGCTAAAGCCTGCCTATTTTGAATGGTGTAGTGGCCCCTGCAACCTCCAAAAATATCAGGACTTACTTCCCCAATAACCTGCTAACTCACCCCTGAAATACATACTTATTCATCCTATTTTGTTCATTGGACTCATTTCTCATTTGAAATGCCCATTTTTGGGGGGCCAGAAATGTGCGTCTTTAAAAGGTGATTTCTACGATACCCCACTTTTGAGCGTCGGACCTCAACTTTTCCCGTAAACGCAGAAAAAGCGCAATTTTCAGGAGAAACGAGACAGACATCCTCTCCCTCTGCCACCCACTCGCCCAACTGACAGCCAGCCATTAGACATGCACAGATAGTTCTGAGGGTCTTTCTGTGATGTCATAAAGGGCCTGCTGATCAATAGGCAGCTTTCTGATTGGCTGCTGTATTTGATTGAAAGATGGAAGCTGGCAGCTGATTGGCTGTCTAGCCTAAAGTGCTTTACACACCTCCCTGATGGTACCACTGGCTAAGACTCCACCTCAGCTCATTGGGTAATGAAAAATTTAGAACAATTGATGGATGAAAGCAGGCAGGCCGGCCATTTTGGGACGCTCATTGGACTTGTTTAATGCAATGCACCTTTTGTATATTCACATGCATTCGCTTCATGCTGTAACCACTGTGCATAAAAATTTGGAAACATGGCATACAGTGTATCATTTGCTGTCTAAGTCATGTTTCCCATTTTTCCCTTCCCAGATACAAGCCCGTTTGAGTGTTTGGGGCACATTTAGCTAAAATCAACCTACGGGGCCTAACTGCATATGCTAAAGCCTGCCTATTTTGAATGGTGTAGTGGCCCCTGCAAGCTCCAAAAATATCAGGACTTACTTCCCCAATAACCTGCTAACTCACGCCTGAAATACATACTTATTCACCCTATTTTGTTCATTGGACTCATTTCTCATTTGAAATGCCCATTTTTGGGGGGACAGAAATGTGCGTCTTTAAAAGGTGATTTCTACGATACCCCACTTTTGCGCGTCGGACCTCAACTTTTCCCGTAAACGCAGAAAAACCGCAATTTTAGGGAGAAACGAGACAGACATCCCCTCCCTCTGCCACCCACCCGCCCAACTGACAGCCAGCCATTAGACATGCACAGATAGTTCTGAGGGTCTTTCTGTGATGTCATAAAGGGCCTGCTGATCAATGGGCAGCTTTCTGATTGGCTGCTGTATTTGATTGAAAGATGGAAGCTGGCAGCTGATTGGCTGTCTAGCCTAAAGTGCTTTACACACCTCCCTGATGGTACCACTGGCTAAGACTCCACCTCAGCTCATTGGGTAATGAAAAATTTAGAACAATTGATGGATGAAAGCAGGCAGGCCGGCCATTTTGGGACACTCAGTGGACTTGTTTAATGCAATGCACCTTTGTATATTCACATGAATTCGCTTCATGCTGTAACCACTGTGCATAAAAATTTGTAAACATGGCAAACAGTGTATCAATTGCTGTCTAAGTCATGTTTCCCATATTTTCCCTTCCCAGATACAAGCCCGTTTGAGTGTTTGGGGCACTTTTTAGCTAAAATCATCCTACGGGGCCTAACTGCATATGCTAAAGCCTGCCTATTTTGAATGGTGTAGTGGCCCTGCAACCTCCAAAAATATCAGGACTTACTTCCCCAATAACCTGCTAACTCACCCCTGAAATACATACTTATTCACCCTATTTTGTTCATTGGACTAATTTCTCATTTGAAATGCCCATTTTTGGGGGGGGGGGGGGCAGAAATGTGCGTCTTTAAAAGGTGATTTCTACGATACCCCAGTTTTGCGCGTCGGACCTCAACTTTTCCCGTAAACGCAGAAAAAGCGCAATTTTCAGGAGAAACGAGACAGACATCCCCTCCCTCTGCCACCCACCCACCCAACTGACAGCCAGCCATTAGACATGCACAGATAGTTCTGAGGGTCTTTCTGTGATGTCATAAAGGGCCTGCTGATCAATGGGCAGCTTTCTGATTGGCTGCTGTATTTGATTGACAGATGGAAGCTGGCAGCTGATTGGCTGTCTAGCCTAAAGTGCTTTACACACCTCCCTGATGGTACCACTGGCTAAGACTCCACCTCAGCTCATTGGGTAATGAAAAATTTAGAACAATTGATGGATGAAAGCAGGCAGGCCGGCCATTTTGGGACACTCAGTGGACATGTTTAATGCAATGCACCTTTGTATATTCACATGCATTCGCTTCATGCTGTAACCACTGTGCATAAAAATTTGGAAACATGGCAAACAGTGTATCATTTGCTGTCTAAGTCATGTTTCCCATATTTTCCCTTCCCAGATACAAGCCCGTTTGAGTGTTTGGGGCACTTTTTAGCTAAAATCATCCTACGGGGCCTAACTGCATATGCTAAAGCCTGCCTATTTTGAATGGTGTAGTGGCCCCTGCAACCTCCAAAAATATCAGGACTTACTTCCCCAATAACCTGCTAACTCACCCCTGAAATACATACTTATTCACCCTATTTTGTTCATTGGACTCATTTCTCATTTGAAATGCCCATTTTTGGGGGGGCAGAAATGTGCGTCTTTAAAAGGTGATTTCTACGATACCCCACTTTTGCGCGTCGGACCTCAACTTTTCCCATAAACGCAGAAAAACCGCAATTTTAGGGAGAAACGAGACAGACATCCCCTCCCTCTGCCACCTACCCGCCCAACTGACAGCCAGCCATTAGACATGCACAGATAGTTCTGAGGGTCTTTCTGTGATGTCATAAAGGGCCTGCTGATCAATGGGCAGCTTTCTGATTGGCTGCTGTATTTGATTGAAAGATGGAAGCTGGCAGCTGATTGGCTGTCTAGCCTAAAGTGCTTTACACACCTCCCTGATGGTACCACTGGCTAAGACTCCACCTCAGCTCATTGGGTAATGAAAAATTTAGAACAATTGATGGATGAAAGCAGGCAGGCCGGCCATTTTGGGACACTCAGTGGACTTGTTTAATGCAATGCACCTTTGTATATTCACATGAATTCGCTTCATGCTGTAACCACTGTGCATAAAAATTTGTAAACATGGCAAACAGTGTATCAATTGCTGTCTAAGTCATGTTTCCCATATTTTCCCTTCCCAGATACAAGCCCGTTTGAGTGTTTGGGGCACTTTTTAGCTAAAATCATCCTACGGGGCCTAACTGCATATGCTAAAGCCTGCCTATTTTGAATGGTGTAGTGGCCCTGCAACCTCCAAAAATATCAGGACTTACTTCCCCAATAACCTGCTAACTCACCCCTGAAATACATACTTATTCACCCTATTTTGTTCATTGGACTAATTTCTCATTTGAAATGCCCATTTTTTTGGGGGGGGCAGAAATGTGCGTCTTTAAAAGGTGATTTCTACGATACCCCACTTTTGCGCGTCGGACCTCAACTTTTCCCGTAAACGCAGAAAAAGCGCAATTTTCAGGAGAAACGAGACAGACATCCCCTCCCTCTGCCACCCACCCACCCAACTGACAGCCAGCCATTAGACATGCACAGATAGTTCTGAGGGTCTTTCTGTGATGTCATAAAGGGCCTGCTGATCAATGTGCAGCTTTCTGATTGGCTGCTGTATTTGATTGACAGATGGAAGCTGGCAGCTGATTAGCTGTCTAGCCTAAAGTGCTTTACACACCTCCCTGATGGTACCACTGGCTAAGACTCCACCTCAGCTCATTGGGTAATGAAAAATTTAGAACAATTGATGGATGAAAGCAGGCAGGCCGGCCATTTTGGGACACTCAGTGGACTTGTTTAATGCAATGCACCTTTGTATATTCACATGCATTCGCTTCATGCTGTAACCACTGTGCATAAAAATTTGTAAACATGGCAAACAGTGTATCATTTGCTGTCTAAGTCATGTTTCCCATATTTTCCCTTCCCAGATACAAGCCCGTTTGAGTGTTTGGGGCACTTTTTAGCTAAAATCATCCTACGGGGCCTAACTGCATATGCTAAAGCCTGCCTATTTTGAATGGTGTAGTGGCCCTGCAACCTCCAAAAATATCAGGACTTACTTCCCCAATAACCTGCTAACTCACCCCTGAAATACATACTTATTCACCCTATTTTGTTCATTGGACTCATTTCTCATTTGAAATGCCCATTTTTGGGGGGGCAGAAATGTGCGTCTTTAAAAGGTGATTTCTACGATACCCCACTTTTGCGCGTCGGACCTCAACTTTTCCCGTAAACGCAGAAAAAGCGCAATTTTCAGGAGAAACGAGACAGACATCCCCTCCCTCTGCCACCCACCCGCCCAACTGACAGCCAGCCATTAGACATGCACAGATAGTTCTGAGGGTCTTTCTGTGATGTCATAAAGGGCCTGCTGATCAATGGGCAGCTTTCTGATTGGCTGCTGTATTTGATTGACAGATGGAAGCAGGCAGCTGATTGGCTGTCTAGCCTAAAGTGCTTTACACACCTCCCTGATGGTACCACTGGCTAAGACTCCACCTCAGCTCATTGGGTAATGAAAAATTTAGAACAATTGATGGATGAAAGCAGGCAGGCCGGCCATTTTGGGACGCTCATTGGACTTGTTTAATGCAATGCACCTTTGTATATTCACATGCATTCGCTTCATGCTGTAACCACTGTGCATAAAAATTTGGAAACATGGCATACAGTGTATCATTTGCTGTCTAGGTCATGTTTCCCATATTTTCCCTTCCCAGATACAAGCCCGTTTCAGTGTTTGGGGCACTTTTTAGCTAAAATCAACCTACGGGGCCTAACTGCATATGCTAAAGCCTGCCTATTTTGAATGGTGTAGTGACCCCTGCAACCTCCAAAAATATCAGAACTTACTTCCCCAATAACCTGCTAACTCACCCCTGAAATACATACTTATTCACCCTATTTTGTTCATTGGACTCATTTCTCATTTGCAATGCCCATTTTTGGGGGGGCCAGAAATGTGCGTCTTTAAAAGGTGATTTCTACGATACCCCACTTTTGCGCGTCGGACCTCAACTTTTCCCGTAAACTCAGAAAAACCGCAATTTTAGCGAGAAACGAGACAGACATCCCCTCCCTCTGCCACCCACCCGCCCAACTGACAGCCAGCCATTAGACATGCACAGATAGTTCTGAGGGTCTTTCTGTGATGTCATAAAGGGCCTGCTGATCAATGGGCAGCTTTCTGATTGGCTGCTGTATTTGATTGACAGATGGAAGCTGGCAGCTGATTGGCTGTCTAGCCTAAAGTGCTTTACACACCTCCCTGATGGTACCACTGGCTAAGACTCCACCTCAGCTCATTGGGTAATGAAAAATTTAGAACAATTGATGGATGAAAGCAGGCAGGCCGGCCATTTTGGGACACTCAGTGGACTTGTTTAATGCAATGCACCTTTCTATATTCACATGCATTCGCTTCATGCTGTAACCACTGTGCATAAAAATTTGTAAACATGGCAAACAGTGTATCATTTGCTGTCTAAGTCATGTTTCCCATATTTTCCCTTCCCAGATACAAGCCCGTTTGAGTGTTTGGGGCACTTTTTAGCTAAAATCATCCTACGGGGCCTAACTGCATATGCTAAAGCCTGCCTATTTTGAATGGTGTAGTGGCCCTGCAACCTCCAAAAATATCAGGACTTACTTCCCCAATAACCTGCTAACTCAACCCTGAAATACATACTTATTCACCCTATTTTGTTCATTGGACTCATTTCTCATTTGAAATGCCCATTTTTGGGGGGGCAGAAATGTGCGTCTTTAAAAGGTGATTTCTACAATACCCCAGTTTTGCGCGTCGGACCTCAACTTTTCCCGTAAACGCAGAAAAAGCGCAATTTTCAGGAGAAACGAGACAGACATCCCCTCCCTCTGCCACCCACCCACCCAACTGACAGCCAGCCACTAGACATGCACAGATAGTTCTGAGGGTCTTTCTGTGATGTCATAAAGGGCCTGCTGATCAATGGGCAGCTTTCTGATTGGCTGCTGTATTTGATTGACAGATGGAAGCTGGCAGCTGATTGGCTGTCTAGCCTAAAGTGCTTTACACACCTCCCTGATGGTACCACTGGCTAAGACTCCACCTCAGCTCATTGGGTAATGAAAAATTTAGAACAATTGATGGATGAAAGCAGGCAGGCCGGCCATTTTGGGACACTCAGTGGACATGTTTAATGCAATGCACCTTTGTATATTCACATGCATTCGCTTAATGCTGTAACCACTGTGCATAAAAATTTGTAAACATGGCAAACAGTGTATCATTTGCTGTCTAAGTCATGTTTCCCATATTTTCCCTTCCCAGATACAAGCCCGTTTGAGTGTTTGGGGCACTTTTTAGCTAAAATCATCCTACGGGGCCTAACTGCATATGCTAAAGCCTGCCTATTTTGAATGGTGTAGTGGCCCCTGCAACCTCCAAAAATATCAGGACTTACTTCCCCAATAACCTGCTAACTCACCCCTGAAATACATACTTATTCATCCTATTTTGTTCATTGGACTCATTTCTCATTTGAAATGCCCATTTTTGGGGGGCCAGAAATGTGCGTCTTTAAAAGGTGATTTCTACGATACCCCACTTTTGCGCGTCGGATCTCAACTTTTCCCGTAAACGCAGAAAAACCGCAATTTTAGGGAGAAACGAGACAGACATCCCCTCCCTCTGCCACCCACCCGCCCAACTGACAGCCAGCCATTAGACATGCACAGATAGTTCTGAGGGTCTTTCTGTGATGTCATAAAGGGCCTGCTGAACAATGGGCAGCTTTCTGATTGGCTGCTTTATTTGATTGACAGATGGAAGCTGGCAGCTGATTGGCTGTCTAGCCTAAAGTGCTTTACACACCTCCCTGATGGTACCACTGGCTAAGACTCCACCTCAGCTCATTGGGTAATGAAAAATTTAGAACAATTGATGGATGAAAGCAGGCAGGCCGGCCATTTTGGGACGCTCATTGGACTTGTTTAATGCAATGCACCTTTGTATATTCACATGCATTCGCTTAATGCTGTAACCACTGTGCATAAAAATTTGTAAACATGGCAAACAGTGTATCATTTGCTGTCTAAGTCATGTTTCCCATATTTTCCCTTCCCAGATACAAGCCCGTTTGAGTGTTTGGGGCACTTTTTAGCTAAAATCATCCTACGGGGCCTAACTGCATATGCTCAAGCCTGCCTATTTTGAATGGTGTAGTGGCCCTGCAACCTCCAAAAATATCAGGACTTACTTCCCCAATAACCTGCTAACTCACCCCTGAAATACATACTTATTCACCCTATTTTGTTCATTGGACTCATTTCTCATTTGAAATGCCCATTTTTTTGGGGGGGAGGGGGGCAGAAATGTGCGTCTTTAAAAGGTGATTTCTACGATACCCCAGTTTTGCGCGTCGGACCTCAACTTTTCCCGTAAACGCAGAAAAAGCGCAATTTTAAGGAGAAACGAGACAGACATCCCCTCCCTCTGCCACCCACCCACCCAACTGACAGCCAGCCATTAGACATGCACAGATAGTTCTGAGGGTCTTTCTGTGATGTCATAAAGGGCCTGCTGATCAATGGGCAGCTTTCTGATTGGCTGCTGTATTTGATTGACAGATGGAAGCTGGCAGCTGATTGGCTGTCTAGCCTAAAGTGCTTTACACACCTCCCTGATGGTACCACTGGCTAAGACTCCACCTCAGCTCATTGGGTAATGAAAAATTTAGAACAATTGATGGATGAAAGCAGGCAGGTAGGCCATTTTGGGACACTCAGTGGACTTGTTTAATGCAATGCACCTTTGTATATTCACATGCATTCGCTTCATGCTGTAACCACTGTGCATAAAAATTTGGAAACATGGCAAACAGTGTATCATTTGCTGTCTAAGTCATGTTTCCCATATTTTCCCTTCCCAGATACAAGCCCGTTTGAGTGTTTGGGGCACTTTTTAGCTAAAATCATCCTACGGGGCCTAACTGCATATGCTAAAGCCTGCCTATTTTGAATGGTGTAGTGGCCCCTGCAACCTCCAAAATTATCAGGACATACTTCCCCAATAACCTGCTAACTCACCCCTGAAATACATACTTATTCACCCTATTTTGTTCATTGGACTCATTTCTCATTTGAAATGCCCATTTTTGGGGGGGCAGAAATGTGCGTCTTTAAAAGGTGATTTCTACGATACCCCACTTTTGCGCGTCGGACCTCAACTTTTCCCGTAAACGCAGAAAAAACGCAATTTTAGGGAGAAACGAGACAGACATCCCCTCCCTCTGCCACCCACCCGCCCAACTGACAGCCAGCCATTAGACATGCACAGGTAGTTCTGAGGGTCTTTCTGTGATGTCATAAAGGGCCTGCTAATCAATGGGCAGCTTTCTGATTGGCTGCTGTATTTGATTGACAGATGGAAGCTGGCAGCTGATTGGCTGTCTAGCCTAAAGTGCTTTACACACCTCCCTGATGGTACCACTGGCTAAGACTCCACCTCAGCTCATTGGGTAATGAAAAATTTAGAACAATTGATGGATGAAAGCAGGCAGGTAGGCCATTTTGGGACACTCAGTGGACTTGTTTAATGCAATGCACCTTTGTATATTCACATGCATTCGCTTCATGCTGTAACCACTGTGCATACAAATTTGGAAACATGGCAAACAGTGTATCATTTGCTGTCTAAGTCATGTTTCCTATATTTTCCCTTCCCAGATACAAGCCCGTTTGAGTGTTTGGGGCACTTTTTAGCTAAAATCATCCTACGGGGCCGAACTGCATATGCTAAAGCCTGCCTATTTTGAATGGTGTAGTGGCCCCTGCAACCTCCAAAATTATCAGGACATACTTCCCCAATAACCTGCTAACTCACCCCTGATACATACATACTTATTCACCCTATTTTGTTCATTGGACTCATTTCTCATTTGAAATGCCCATTTTTGGGGGGGGCAGAAATGTGCGTCTTTAAAAGGTGATTTCTACGATACCCCACTTTTGCGCGTCGGACCTCAACTTTTCCCGTAAACGCAGAAAAAGCGCAATTTTCAGGAGAAACGAGACAGACATCCTTTCCCTCTGCCACCCACCCGCCAAACTGACAGCCCGCCATTAGACATGCACAGATAGTTCTGAGGGTCTGTCTGTGATGTCATAAAGGGCCTACTGATCAATGGGCAGCTTTCTGATTGGCTGCTGTATTTGATTGAAGAATGGAAGCTGGCAGCTGATTGGCTGTCTAGCCTAAAGTGCTTTACACACCTCCCTGATGGTACCACTGGCTAAGACTCCACCTCAGCTCGTTGGGAAATGAAAAATTTAGAACAATTGATGGATGAAAGCAGGCAGGCCGGCCATTTTTGGGATGCTCATTGGACTTGTTTAATGAAATGCACCTTTGTATATTCACATGCATTCGCTTCATGCTGTAACCGCTGTGCATAAAAATTTGGAAACATGGCAAACAGTGTATCATTTGGTGTCTAAGTCATGTTTCCCATTTTTTCCTTTCCCAGATACAAGCCCATTTGAGTGTTTGGGGCACTTATTAGCTAAAATCATCCTACAGGGCCTAACTGCATATGCTAAAACCTGCCTATTTTAAATGGTGTAGTGGCCCCTGCAACCTCCAAAAATATCAGGACTTACTTCCCCAATAACCTGCTAACTCACCCCTGAAATACATACTTATTCACTCTATTTTGTTCATTGGACTCATTTCTCATTTGAAATGCCCATTTTTGGGGGGCTGGAAATGTGCGACTTTAAAAGGTGATTTCTACGATACCCCACTTTTGCGCGTCGGACCTCAACTTTTCCCGTAAACGGAGAAAAACTGCAATTTTCAGGAGAAACGAGACAGACATCCCCTCCCTCTGCCACCCACCCGCCCAACTGACAGCCAGCCATTAGACATGCACAGATAGTTCTGAGGGTCTGTCTGTGATGTCATAAAGGGCCTGCTGATCAATGGGCAGCTTTCTGATTGGTTGCTGTATTTGATTGACAGATGGAAGCTGGCAGCTGATTGGCTGTCTAGCCTAAAGTGCTTTACACACCTCCCTGATGGTACCACTGGCTAAGACTCCACCTCAGCTCATTGGGTAATGAAAAATTTAGAACAATTGATGGATGAAAGCAGGCAGGCCAGCCATTTTGGGACACTCAGTGGACTTGTTTAATGCAATGCACCTTTGTATATTCACATGCATTCGCTTCATGCTGTAACCACTGTGCATAAAAATTTGGAAACATGGCAAACAGTGTATCATTTGCTGTCTAAGTCATGTTTCTCATCTTTTCCCTTCCCAGATACAAGCCCGTTTGAGTGTTTGGGGCACTTTTTAGCTAAAATCATCCTACGGGGCCTAACTGCATATGCTAAAGCCTGCCTATTTTGAATGGTGTAGTGGCCCCTGCAACCTCCAAAAATATCAGGACTTACTTCCCCAATAACCTGCTAACTCACCCCTGAAATACATACTTATTAACCCTATTTTGTTCATTGGACTCATTTCTCATTTGAAATGCCCATTTTTGGGGGGCCAGAAATGTGCGTCTTTAAAAGGTGATTTCTACGATACCCCACTTTTGCACGTCGGACCTCAACTTTTCCCGTAAACGCAGAAAAAGCGCAATTTTCAGGAGAAACGAGACAGACATCCCCTCCCTCCGCCACCCACCCACCCAACTGACAGCCAGCCATTAGACATGCACAGATAGTTCTGAGGGTCTTTCTGTGATGTCATAAAGGGCCTGCTGATCACTGGGCAGCTTTCTGATTGGCTGCTGTATTTGATTGACAGATGGAAGCTGGCAGCTGATTGGCTGTCTAGCCTAAAGTGCTTTACACACCTCCCTGATGGTACCACTGGCTAAGACTCCACCTCAGCTCATTGGGTAATGAAAAATTTAGAACAATTGATGGATGAAAGCAGGCAGGCCGGCCATTTTGGGACGCTCATTGGACTTGTTTAATGCAATGCACCTTTGTATATTCACATGCATTCGCTTCATGCTGTAACCACTGTGCATAAAAATTTGGAAACATGGCAAACAGTGTATCATTTGCTGTCTAAGTCATGTTTCCCATATTTTCCCTTCCCAGATACAAGCCCGTTTGAGTGTTTGGGGCACTTTTTAGCTAAAATCAACCTACGGGGCCTAACTGCATATGCTAAACCCTGCCTATTTTGAATGGTGTAGTGGCCCCTGCAACTTCCAAAAATATCAGGACTTACTTCCCCAATAACCTGCTAACTCACCCCTGAAATACATACTTATTCATCCTATTTTGTTCATTGGACTCATTTCTCATTTGAAATGCCCATTTTTGGGGGGCCAGAAATGTGCTTCTTTAAAAGGTGATTTCTACGATACCCCACTTTTGCGCGTCGGACCTCAACTTTTCCCGTAAACGCAGAAAAAACGCAATTTTCAGGAGAAACGAGACAGACATCCCCTCCCTCTGCCACCCACCCGCCCAACTGACAGCCAGCCATTAGACATGCACAGATAGTTCTGAGGGTTTTTCTGTGATGTCATAAAGGGCCTGCTGATTAAGGGGCAGCTTTCTGATTGGCTGCTGTATTTGATTGACAGATAGAAGCTGGCAGCTGATTGGCAGTCTAGCCTAAAGTGCTTTACACACCTCCCTGATGGTACCACTGGCTAAGACTCCACCTCAGCTCGTTGGGAAATGAAAAATTTAGAACAATTGATGGATGAAAGCAGGCAGGCCGGCCATTTTGGGACGCTCATTGGACTTGTTTAATGCAATGCACCTTTGTATATTCACATGCATTCGCTTCATGCTGTAACCGCTGTGCATAAAAATTTGGAAACATGGCAAACAGTGTATCATTTGGTGTCTAAGTCATGTTTCCCATTTTTTCCCTTCCCAGATACAAGCCCATTTGAGTGTTTGGGGCACTTTTTAGCTAAAATCATCCTACAGGGCCTAACTGCATATGCTAAAACCTGCCTATTTTAAATGGTGTAGTGGCCCCTGCAACCTCCAAAAATATCAGGACTAACTTCCCCAATAATCTGCTAAATCACCCCTGAAATACATACTTATTCACACTATTTTGTTCATTGGACTCATTTCTCATTTGAAATGCCCATTTTTGGGGGGCCGGAAATGTGCGACTTTAAAAGGTGATTTCTACGATACCCCACTTTTGCGCGTCGGACCTCAACTTTTCCCGTAAACGCAGAAAAACTGCAATTTTCAGGAGAAACGAGACAGACATCCCCCCCCTATGCCACCCACCCGCCCAACTGACAGCCAGCAATTAGACATGCACAGATAGTTCTGAGGGTCTGTCTGTGATGTCATAAAGGGCCTGCTGATCAATGGGCAGCTTTCTGATTGGTTGCTGTATTTGATTGACAGATGGAAGCTGGCAGCTGATTGGCTGTCTAGCCTAAAGTGCTTTACACACCTCCCTGATGGTACCACTGGCTAAGACTCCACCTCAGCTCATTGGGTAATGAAACATTTAGAACAATTGATGGATGAAAGCAGGCAGGCCAGCCATTTTGGGACACTCAGTGGACTTGTTTAATGCAATGCACCTTTGTATATTCACATGCATTCGCTTCATGCTGTAACCACTGTGCATAAAAATTTGGAAACATGGCAAACAGTGTATCATTTGCTGTCTAAGTCATGTTTCTCATAGTTTGCCTTCCCAGATACAAGCCCGTTTGAGTGTTTGGGGCACTTTTTAGCTAAAATCATCCTACGGGGCCTAACTGCATATGCTAAAGCCTTCCTATTTTGAATGGTGTAGTGGCCCCTGCAACCTCCAAAAATATCAGGACTTACTTCCCCAATAACCTGCTAACTCACCCCTGAAATACATACTTATTCACCCTATTTTGTTCATTGGACTCATTTCTCATTTGAAATGCCCATTTTTGGGGGGCCAGAAATGTGCGTCTTTAAAATGTGATTTCTACGATACCCCACTTTTGCGCGTCGGACCTCAACTTTTCCCGTAAACGCAGAAAAACCGCAATTTTCAGGAGAAACGAGACAGACATCCCCTCCCTCTGCCACCCACCCGCCCAACTGACAGCCAGCCATTAGACATGCACAGATAGTTCTGAGGGTCTGTTTGTGATGTCATAAAGGGCCTGCTGATCAATGGGCAGCTTTCTGATTGGCTGCTGTATTTGATTGACAGATGGAAGCTGGCAGCTGATTGGCTGTCTAGCCTAAAGTGCTTTACACACCTCCCTGATGGTACCACTGGCTAAGACTCCACCTCAGCTCATTGGGTAATGAAAAATTTAGAACAATTGATGGATGAAAGCAGGCAGGCCGGCCATTTTGGGACACTCAGTGGACATGTTTAATGCAATGCACCTTTGTATATTCACATGCATTCGCTTCATGCTGTAACCACTGTGCATAAAAATTTGGAAACATGGCAAACAGTGTATCATTTGCTGTCTAAGTCATGTTTCCCATATTTTCCCTTCCCAGATACAAGCCCGTTTGAGTGTTTGGGGCACTTTTTAGCTAAAATCATCCTACGGGGCCTAACTGCATATGCTAAAGCCTGCCTATTTTGAATGGTGTAGTGGCCCCTGCAACCTCCAAAAATATCAGGACTTACTTCCCCAATAACCTGCTAACTCACCCCTGAAATACATACTTATTCACCCTATTTTGTTCATTGGACTCATTTCTCATTTGAAATGCCCATTTTTGGGGGGGCAGAAATGTGCGTCTTTAAAAGGTGATTTCTACGATACCCCACTTTTGCGCGTCGGACCTCAACTTTTCCCGTAAACGCAGAAAAACCGCAATTTTAGGGAGAAACGAGACAGACATCCCCTCCCTCTGCCACCTACCCGCCCAACTGACAGCCAGCCATTAGACATGCACAGATAGTTCTGAGGGTCTTTCTGTGATGTCATAAAGGGCCTGCTGATCAATGGGCAGCTTTCTGATTGGCTGCTGTATTTGATTGAAAGATGGAAGCTGGCAGCTGATTGACTGTCTAGCCTAAAGTGCTTTACACACCTCCCTGATGGTACCACTGGCTAAGACTCCACCTCAGCTCATTGGGTAATGAAAAATTTAGAACAATTGATGGATGAAAGCAGGCAGGCCGGCCATTTTGGGACACTCAGTGGACTTGTTTAATGCAATGCACCTTTGTATATTCACATGAATTCGCTTCATGCTGTAACCACTGTGCATAAAAATTTGTAAACATGGCAAACAGTGTATCAATTGCTGTCTAAGTCATGTTTCCCATATTTTCCCTTCCCAGATACAAGCCCGTTTGAGTGTTTGGGGCACTTTTTAGCTAAAATCATCCTACGGGGCCTAACTGCATATGCTAAAGCCTGCCTATTTTGAATGGTGTAGTGGCCCTGCAACCTCCAAAAATATCAGGACTTACTTCCCCAATAACCTGCTAACTCACCCCTGAAATACATACTTATTCACCCTATTTTGTTCATTGGACTAATTTCTCATTTGAAATGCCCATTTTTTTGGGGGGGGGCAGAAATGTGCGTCTTTAAAAGGTGATTTCTACGATACCCCACTTTTGCGCGTCGGACCTCAACTTTTCCCGTAAACGCAGAAAAACCGCAATTTTCAGGAGAAACGAGACAGACATCCCCTCCCTCTGCCACCCACCCACCCAACTGACAGCCAGCCATTAGACATGCACAGATAGTTCTGAGGGTCTTTCTGTGATGTCATAAAGGGCCTGCTGATCAATGTGCAGCTTTCTGATTGGCTGCTGTATTTGATTGACAGATGGAAGCTGGCAGCTGATTAGCTGTCTAGCCTAAAGTGCTTTACACACCTCCCTGATGGTACCACTGGCTAAGACTCCACCTCAGCTCATTGGGTAATGAAAAATTTAGAACAATTGATGGATGAAAGCAGGCAGGCCGGCCATTTTGGGACACTCAGTGGACTTGTTTAATGCAATGCACCTTTGTATATTCACATGCATTCGCTTCATGCTGTAACCACTGTGCATAAAAATTTGTAAACATGGCAAACAGTGTATCATTTGCTGTCTAAGTCATGTTTCCCATATTTTCCCTTCCCAGATACAAGCCCGTTTGAGTGTTTGGGGCACTTTTTAGCTAAAATCATCCTACGGGGCCTAACTGCATATGCTAAAGCCTGCCTATTTTGAATGGTGTAGTGGCCCTGCAACCTCCAAAAATATCAGGACTTACTACCCAATAACCTGCTAACTCACCCCTGAAATACATACTTATTCACCCTATTTTGTTCATTGGACTAATTTCTCATTTGAAATGCCCATTTTTTTGGGGGGGGGGGGCAGAAATGTGCGTCTTTAAAAGGTGATTTCTACGATACCCCAGTTTTGCGCGTCGGACCTCAACTTTTCCCGTAAACGCAGAAAAAGCGCAATTTTCAGGAGAAACGAGACAGACATCCCCTCCCTCTGCCACCCACCCACCCAACTGACAGCCAGCCATTAGACATGCACAAATAGTTCTGAGGGTCTTTCTGTGATGTCATAAAGGGCCTGCTGATCAATGGGCAGCTTTCTGATTGGCTGCTGTATTTGATTGACAGATGGAAGCTGGCAGCTGATTGGCTGTCTAGCCTAAAGTGCTTTACACACCTCCCTGATGGTACCACTGGCTAAGACTCCACCTCAGCTCATTGGGTAATGAAAAATTTAGAACAATTGATGGATGAAAGCAGGCAGGCCGGCCATTTTGGGACACTCAGTGGACATGTTTAATGCAATGCACCTTTGTATATTCACATGCATTCGCTTCATGCTGTAACCACTGTGCATAAAAATTTGGAAACATGGCAAACAGTGTATCATTTGCTGTCTAAGTCATGTTTCCCATATTTTCCCTTCCCAGATACAAGCCCGTTTGAGTGTTTGGGGCACTTTTTAGCTAAAATCATCCTACGGGGCCTAACTGCATATGCTAAAGCCTGCCTATTTTGAATGGTGTAGTGGCCCCTGCAACCTCCAAAAATATCAGGACTTACTTCCCCAATAACCTGCTAACTCACCCCTGAAATACATACTTATTCACCCTATTTTGTTCATTGGACTCATTTCTCATTTGAAATGCCCATTTTTGGGGGGGCAGAAATGTGCGTCTTTAAAAGGTGATTTCTACGATACCCCACTTTTGCGCGTCGGACCTCAACTTTTCCCGTAAACGCAGAAAAACCGCAATTTTAGGGAGAAACGAGACAGACATCCCCTCCCTCTGCCACCTACCCGCCCAACTGACAGCCAGCCATTAGACATGCACAGATAGTTCTGAGGGTCTTTCTGTGATGTCATAAAGGGCCTGCTGATCAATGGGCAGCTTTCTGATTGGCTGCTGTATTTGATTGAAAGATGGAAGCTGGCAGCTGATTGGCTGTCTAGCCTAAAGTGCTTTACACACCTCCCTGATGGTACCACTGGCTAAGACTCCACCTCAGCTCATTGGGTAATGAAAAATTTAGAACAATTGATGGATGAAAGCAGGCAGGCCGGCCATTTTGGGACACTCAGTGGACTTGTTTAATGCAATGCACCTTTGTATATTCACATGAATTCGCTTCATGCTGTAACCACTGTGCATAAAAATTTGTAAACATGGCAAACAGTGTATCAATTGCTGTCTAAGTCATGTTTCCCATATTTTCCCTTCCCAGATACAAGCCCGTTTGAGTGTTTGGGGCACTTTTTAGCTAAAATCATCCTACGGGGCCTAACTGCATATGCTAAAGCCTGCCTATTTTGAATGGTGTAGTGGCCCTGCAACCTCCAAAAATATCAGGACTTACTTCCCCAATAACCTGCTAACTCACCCCTGAAATACATACTTATTCACCCTATTTTGTTCATTGGACTAATTTCTCATTTGAAATGCCCATTTTTTTGGGGGGGGCAGAAATGTGCGTCTTTAAAAGGTGATTTCTACGATACCCCAGTTTTGCGCGTCGGACCTCAACTTTTCCCGTAAACGCAGAAAAAGCGCAATTTTCAGGAGAAACGAGACAGACATCCCCTCCCTCTGCCACCCACCCACCCAACTGACAGCCAGCCATTAGACATGCACAGATAGTTCTGAGGGTCTTTCTGTGATGTCATAAAGGGCCTGCTGATCAATGGGCAGCTTTCTGATTGGCTGCTGTATTTGATTGACAGATGGAAGCAGGCAGCTGATTGGCTGTCTAGCCTAAAGTGCTTTACACACCTCCCTGATGGTACCACTGGCTAAGACTCCACCTCAGCTCATTGGGTAATGAAAAATTTAGAACAATTGATGGATGAAAGCAGGCAGGCCGGCCATTTTGGGACGCTCATTGGACTTGTTTAATGCAATGCACCTTTGTATATTCACATGCATTCGCTTCATGCTGTAACCACTGTGCATAAAAATTTGGAAACATGGCATACAGTGTATCATTTGCTGTCTAGGTCATGTTTCCCATATTTTCCCTTCCCAGATACAAGCCCGTTTCAGTGTTTGGGGCACTTTTTAGCTAAAATCAACCTACGGGGCCTAACTGCATATGCTAAAGCCTGCCTATTTTGAATGGTGTAGTGACCCCTGCAACCTCCAAAAATATCAGAACTTACTTCCCCAATAACCTGCTAACTCACCCCTGAAATACATACTTATTCACCCTATTTTGTTCATTGGACTCATTTCTCATTTGAAATGCCCATTTTTGGGGGGGCCAGAAATGTGCGTCTTTAAAAGGTGATTTCTACGATACCCCACTTTTGCGCGTCGGACCTCAACTTTTCCCGTAAACTCAGAAAAACCGCAATTTTAGCGAGAAACGAGACAGACATCCCCTCCCTCTGCCACCCACCCGCCCAACTGACAGCCAGCCATTAGACATGCACAGATAGTTCTGAGGGTCTTTCTGTGATGTCATAAAGGGCCTGCTGATCAATGGGCAGCTTTCTGATTGGCTGCTGTATTTGATTGACAGATGGAAGCTGGCAGCTGATTGGCTGTCTAGCCTAAAGTGCTTTACACACCTCCCTGATGGTACCACTGGCTAAGACTCCACCTCAGCTCATTGGGTAATGAAAAATTTAGAACAATTGATGGATGAAAGCAGGCAGGCCGGCCATTTTGGGACACTCAGTGGACTTGTTTAATGCAATGCACCTTTCTATATTCACATGCATTCGCTTCATGCTGTAACCACTGTGCATAAAAATTTGTAAACATGGCAAACAGTGTATCATTTGCTGTCTAAGTCATGTTTCCCATATTTTCCCTTCCCAGATACAAGCCCGTTTGAGTGTTTGGGGCACTTTTTAGCTAAAATCATCCTACGGGGCCTAACTGCATATGCTAAAGCCTGCCTATTTTGAATGGTGTAGTGGCCCTGCAACCTCCAAAAATATCAGGACTTACTTCCCCAATAACCTGCTAACTCAACCCTGAAATACATACTTATTCACCCTATTTTGTTCATTGGACTCATTTCTCATTTGAAATGCCCATTTTTGGGCGGGCAGAAATGTGCGTCTTTAAAAGGTGATTTCTACAATACCCCAGTTTTGCGCGTCGGACCTCAACTTTTCCCGTAAACGCAGAAAAAGCGCAATTTTCAGGAGAAACGAGACAGACATCCCCTCCCTCTGCCACCCACCCACCCAACTGACAGCCAGCCACTAGACATGCACAGATAGTTCTGAGGGTCTTTCTGTGATGTCATAAAGGGCCTGCTGATCAATGGGCAGCTTTCTGATTGGCTGCTGTATTTGATTGACAGATGGAAGCTGGCAGCTGATTGGCTGTCTAGCCTAAAGTGCTTTACACACCTCCCTGATGGTACAACTGGCTAAGACTCCACCTCAGCTCATTGGGTAATGAAAAATTTAGAACAATTGATGGATGAAAGCAGGCAGGCCGGCCATTTTGGGACACTCAGTGGACATGTTTAATGCAATGCACCTTTGTATATTCACATGCATTCGCTTAATGCTGTAACCACTGTGCATAAAAATTTGTAAACATGGCAAACAGTGTATCATTTGCTGTCTAAGTCATGTTTCCCATATTTTCCCTTCCCAGATACAAGCCCGTTTGAGTGTTTGGGGCACTTTTTAGCTAAAATCATCCTACGGGGCCTAACTGCATATGCTAAAGCCTGCCTATTTTGAATGGTGTAGTGGCCCCTGCAACCTCCAAAAATATCAGGACTTACTTCCCCAATAACCTGCTAACTCACCCCTGAAATACATACTTATTCATCCTATTTTGTTCATTGGACTCATTTCTCATTTGAAATGCCCATTTTTGGGGGGCCAGAAATGTGCGTCTTTAAAAGGTGATTTCTACGATACCCCACTTTTGCGCGTCGGATCTCAACTTTTCCCGTAAACGCAGAAAAACCGCAATTTTAGGGAGAAACGAGACAGACATCCCCTCCCTCTGCCACCCACCCGCCCAACTGACAGCCAGCCATTAGACATGCACAGATAGTTCTGAGGGTCTTTCTGTGATGTCATAAAGGGCCTGCTGAACAATGGGCAGCTTTCTGATTGGCTGCTTTATTTGATTGACAGATGGAAGCTGGCAGCTGATTGGCTGTCTAGCCTAAAGTGCTTTACACACCTCCCTGATGGTACCACTGGCTAAGACTCCACCTCAGCTCATTGGGTAATGAAAAATTTAGAACAATTGATGGATGAAAGCAGGCAGGCCGGCCATTTTGGGACGCTCATTGGACTTGTTTAATGCAATGCACCTTTGTATATTCACATGCATTCGCTTAATGCTGTAACCACTGTGCATAAAAATTTGTAAACATGGCAAACAGTGTATCATTTGCTGTCTAAGTCATGTTTCCCATATTTTCCCTTCCCAGATACAAGCCCGTTTGAGTGTTTGGGGCACTTTTTAGCTAAAATCATCCTACGGGGCCTAACTGCATATGCTCAAGCCTGCCTATTTTGAATGGTGTAGTGGCCCTGCAACCTCCAAAAATATCAGGACTTACTTCCCCAATAACCTGCTAACTCACCCCTGAAATACATACTTATTCACCCTATTTTGTTCATTGGACTCATTTCTCATTTGAAATGCCCATTTTTTTTGGGGGGGGGGGGCAGAAATGTGCGTCTTTAAAAGGTGATTTCTACGATACCCCAGTTTTGCGCGTCGGACCTCAACTTTTCCCGTAAACGCAGAAAAAGCGCAATTTTCAGGAGAAACGAGACAGACATCCCCTCCCTCTGCCACCCACCCACCCAACTGACAGCCAGCCATTAGACATGCACAGATAGTTCTGAGGGTCTTTCTGTGATGTCATAAAGGGCCTGCTGATCAATGGGCAGCTTTCTGATTGGCTGCTGTATTTGATTGACAGATGGAAGCTGGCAGCTGATTGGCTGTCTAGCCTAAAGTGCTTTACACACCTCCCTGATGGTACCACTGGCTAAGACTCCACCTCAGCTCATTGGGTAATGAAAAATTTAGAACAATTGATGGATGAAAGCAGGCAGGTAGGCCATTTTGGGACACTCAGTGGACTTGTTTAATGCAATGCACCTTTGTATATTCACATGCATTCGCTTCATGCTGTAACCACTGTGCATAAAAATTTGGAAACATGGCAAACAGTGTATCATTTGCTGTCTAAGTCATGTTTCCCATATTTTCCCTTCCCAGATACAAGCCCGTTTGAGTGTTTGGGGCACTTTTTAGCTAAAATCATCCTACGGGGCCTAACTGCATATGCTAAAGCCTGCCTATTTTGAATGGTGTAGTGGCCCCTGCAACCTCCAAAATTATCAGGACATACTTCCCCAATAACCTGCTAACTCACCCCTGAAATACATACTTATTCACCCTATTTTGTTCATTGGACTCATTTCTCATTTGAAATGCCCATTTTTGGGGGGGCAGAAATGTGCGTCTTTAAAAGGTGATTTCTACGATACCCCACTTTTGCGCGTCGGACCTCAACTTTTCCCGTAAACGCAGAAAAAACGCAATTTTAGGGAGAAACGAGACAGACATCCCCTCCCTCTGCCACCCACCCGCCCAACTGACAGCCAGCCATTAGACATGCACAGGTAGTTCTGAGGGTCTTTCTGTGATGTCATAAAGGGCCTGCTAATCAATGGGCAGCTTTCTGATTGGCTGCTGTATTTGATTGACAGATGGAAGCTGGCAGCTGATTGGCTGTCTAGCCTAAAGTGCTTTACACACCTCCCTGATGGTACCACTGGCTAAGACTCCACCTCAGCTCATTGGGTAATGAAAAATTTAGAACAATTGATGGATGAAAGCAGGCAGGTAGGCCATTTTGGGACACTCAGTGGACTTGTTTAATGCAATGCACCTTTGTATATTCACATGCATTCGCTTCATGCTGTAACCACTGTGCATACAAATTTGGAAACATGGCAAACAGTGTATCATTTGCTGTCTAAGTCATGTTTCCTATATTTTCCCTTCCCAGATACAAGCCCGTTTGAGTGTTTGGGGCACTTTTTAGCTAAAATCATCCTACGGGGCCTAACTGCATATGCTAAAGCCTGCCTATTTTGAATGGTGTAGTGGCCCCTGCAACCTCCAAAATTATCAGGACATACTTCCCCAATAACCTGCTAACTTACCCCTGATACATACATACTTATTCACCCTATTTTGTTCATTGGACTCATTTCTCATTTGAAATGCCCATTTTTGGGGGGGGCAGAAATGTGCGTCTTTAAAAGGTGATTTCTACGATACCCCACTTTTGCGCGTCGGACCTCAACTTTTCCCGTAAACGCAGAAAAAGCGCAATTTTCAGGAGAAACGAGACAGACATCCTTTCCCTCTGCCACCCACCCGCCAAACTGACAGCCCGCCATTAGACATGCACAGATAGTTCTGAGGGTCTGTCTGTGATGTCATAAAGGGCCTACTGATCAATGGGCAGCTTTCTGATTGGCTGCTGTATTTGATTGAAGAATGGAAGCTGGCAGCTGATTGGCTGTCTAGCCTAAAGTGCTTTACACACCTCCCTGATGGTACCACTGGCTAAGACTCCACCTCAGCTCGTTGGGAAATGAAAAATTTAGAACAATTGATGGATGAAAGCAGGCAGGCCGGCCATTTTTGGGATGCTCATTGGACTTGTTTAATGAAATGCACCTTTGTATATTCACATGCATTCGCTTCATGCTGTAACCGCTGTGCATAAAAAATTGGAAACATGGCAAACAGTGTATCATTTGGTGTCTAAGTCATGTTTCCCATTTTTTCCTTTCCCAGATACAAGCCCATTTGAGTGTTTGGGGCACTTATTAGCTAAAATCATCCTACAGGGCCTAACTGCATATGCTAAAACCTGCCTATTTTAAATGGTGTAGTGGCCCCTGCAACCTCCAAAAATATCAGGACTTACTTCCCCAATAACCTGCTAACTCACCCCTGAAATACATACTTATTCACTCTATTTTGTTCATTGGACTCATTTCTCATTTGAAATGCCCATTTTTGGGGGGCTGGAAATGTGCGACTTTAAAAGGTGATTTCTACGATACCCCACTTTTGCGCGTCGGACCTCAACTTTTCCCGTAAACGGAGAAAAACTGCAATTTTCAGGAGAAACGAGACAGACATCCCCTCCCTCTGCCACCCACCCGCCCAACTGACAGCCAGCCATTAGACATGCACAGATAGTTCTGAGGGTCTGTCTGTGATGTCATAAAGGGCCTGCTGATCAATGGGCAGCTTTCTGATTGGTTGCTGTATTTGATTGACAGATGGAAGCTGGCAGCTGATTGGCTGTCTAGCCTAAAGTGCTTTACACACCTCCCTGATGGTACCACTGGCTAAGACTCCACCTCAGCTCATTGGGTAATGAAAAATTTAGAACAATTGATGGATGAAAGCAGGCAGGCCAGCCATTTTGGGACACTCAGTGGACTTGTTTAATGCAATGCACCTTTGTATATTCACATGCATTCGCTTCATGCTGTAACCACTGTGCATAAAAATTTGGAAACATGGCAAACAGTGTATCATTTGCTGTCTAAGTCATGTTTCTCATCTTTTCCCTTCCCAGATACAAGCCCGTTTGAGTGTTTGGGGCACTTTTTAGCTAAAATCATCCTACGGGGCCTAACTGCATATGCTAAAGCCTGCCTATTTTGAATGGTGTAGTGGCCCCTGCAACCTCCAAAAATATCAGGACTTACTTCCCCAATAACCTGCTAACTCACCCCTGAAATACATACTTATTAACCCTATTTTGTTCATTGGACTCATTTCTCATTTGAAATGCCCATTTTTGGGGGGCCAGAAATGTGCGTCTTTAAAAGGTGATTTCTACGATACCCCACTTTTGCACGTCGGACCTCAACTTTTCCCGTAAACGCAGAAAAAGCGCAATTTTCAGGAGAAACGAGACAGACATCCCCTCCCTCCGCCACCCACCCACCCAACTGACAGCCAGCCATTAGACATGCACAGATAGTTCTGAGGGTCTTTCTGTGATGTCATAAAGGGCCTGCTGATCACTGGGCAGCTTTCTGATTGGCTGCTGTATTTGATTGACAGATGGAAGCTGGCAGCTGATTGGCTGTCTAGCCTAAAGTGCTTTACACACCTCCCTGATGGTACCACTGGCTAAGACTCCACCTCAGCTCATTGGGTAATGAAAAATTTAGAACAATTGATGGATGAAAGCAGGCAGGCCGGCCATTTTGGGACGCTCATTGGACTTGTTTAATGCAATGCACCTTTGTATATTCACATGCATTCGCTTCATGCTGTAACCACTGTGCATAAAAATTTGGAAACATGGCAAACAGTGTATCATTTGCTGTCTAAGTCATGTTTCCCATATTTTCCCTTCCCAGATACAAGCCCGTTTGAGTGTTTGGGGCACTTTTTAGCTAAAATCAACCTACGGGCCTAACTGCATATGCTAAACCCTGCCTATTTTGAATGGTGTAGTGGCCCCTGCAACCTCCAAAAATATCAGGACTTACTTCCCCAATAACCTGCTAACTCACCCCTGAAATACATACTTATTCATCCTATTTTGTTCATTGGACTCATTTCTCATTTGAAATGCCCATTTTTGGGGGGCCAGAAATGTGCTTCTTTAAAAGGTGATTTCTACGATACCCCACTTTTGCGCGTCGGACCTCAACTTTTCCCGTAAACGCAGAAAAAACGCAATTTTCAGGAGAAACGAGACAGACATCCCCTCCCTCTGCCACCCACCCGCCCAACTGACAGCCAGCCATTAGACATGCACAGATAGTTCTGAGGGTTTTTCTGTGATGTCATAAAGGGCCTGCTGATTAAGGGGCAGCTTTCTGATTGGCTGCTGTATTTGATTGACAGATAGAAGCTGGCAGCTGATTGGCAGTCTAGCCTAAAGTGCTTTACACACCTCCCTGATGGTACCACTGGCTAAGACTCCACCTCAGCTCGTTGGGAAATGAAAAATTTAGAACAATTGATGGATGAAAGCAGGCAGGCCGGCCATTTTGGGACGCTCATTGGACTTGTTTAATGCAATGCACCTTTGTATATTCACATGCATTCGCTTCATGCTGTAACCGCTGTGCATAAAAATTTGGAAACATGGCAAACAGTGTATCATTTGGTGTCTAAGTCATGTTTCCCATTTTTTCCCTTCCCAGATACAAGCCCATTTGAGTGTTTGGGGCACTTTTTAGCTAAAATCATCCTACAGGGCCTAACTGCATATGCTAAAACCTGCCTATTTTAAATGGTGTAGTGGCCCCTGCAACCTCCAAAAATATCAGGACTAACTTCCCCAATAATCTGCTAAATCACCCCTGAAATACATACTTATTCACACTATTTTGTTCATTGGACTCATTTCTCATTTGAAATGCCCATTTTTGGGGGGCCGGAAATGTGCGACTTTAAAAGGTGATTTCTACGATACCCCACTTTTGCGCGTCGGACCTCAACTTTTCCCGTAAACGCAGAAAAACTGCAATTTTCAGGAGAAACGAGACAGACATCCCCCCCCCTATGCCACCCACCCGCCCAACTGACAGCCAGCAATTAGACATGCACAGATAGTTCTGAGGGTCTGTCTGTGATGTCATAAAGGGCCTGCTGATCAATGGGCAGCTTTCTGATTGGTTGCTGTATTTGATTGACAGATGGAAGCTGGCAGCTGATTGGCTGTCTAGCCTAAAGTGCTTTACACACCTCCCTGATGGTACCACTGGCTAAGACTCCACCTCAGCTCATTGGGTAATGAAACATTTAGAACAATTGATGGATGAAAGCAGGCAGGCCAGCCATTTTGGGACACTCAGTGGACTTGTTTAATGCAATGCACCTTTGTATATTCACATGCATTCGCTTCATGCTGTAACCACTGTGCATAAAAATTTGGAAACATGGCAAACAGTGTATCATTTGCTGTCTAAGTCATGTTTCTCATAGTTTACCTTCCCAGATACAAGCCCGTTTGAGTGTTTGGGGCACTTTTTAGCTAAAATCATCCTACGGGGCCTAACTGCATATGCTAAAGCCTTCCTATTTTGAATGGTGTAGTGGCCCCTGCAACCTCCAAAAATATCAGGACTTACTTCCCCAATAACCTGCTAACTCACCCCTGAAATACATACTTATTCACCCTATTTTGTTCATTGGACTCATTTCTCATTTGAAATGCCCATTTTTGGGGGGCCAGAAATGTGCGTCTTTAAAATGTGATTTCTACGATACCCCACTTTTGCGCGTCGGACCTCAACTTTTCCCGTAAACGCAGAAAAACCGCAATTTTCAGGAGAAACGAGACAGACATCCCCTCCCTCTGCCACCCACCTGCCCAACTGACAGCCAGCCATTAGACATGCAGAGATAGTTCTGAGGGTCTGTTTGTGATGTCATAAAGGGCCTGCTGATCAATGGGCAGCTTTCTGATTGGCTGCTGTATTTGATTGACAGATGGAAGCTGGCAGCTGATTGGCTGTCTAGCCTAAAGTGCTTTACACACCTCCCTGATGGTACCAGTGGCTAAGACTCCACCTCAGCTCATTGGGTAATGAAAAATTTAGAACAATTGATGGATGAAAGCAGGCAGGCCGGCAATTTTGGGACACTCATTGGACTTGTTTAATGCAATGCACCTTTGTATATTCACATGCTTTCGCTTCATGCTGTAACCACTGTGCATAAAAATTTGGAAACATGGCATACAGTGTATCATTTTCTGTCTAAGTCATGTTTCCCATATTTTCCCTTCCCAGATACAAGCCCGTTTGAGTGTTTGGGGCACGTTTTAGCTAAAATCATCCTACGGGGCCTAACTGCATATGCTAAAACCTGCCTATTTTGAATGGTGTAGTGGCCCCTGCAACCTCCAAAAATATCAGGACTTACTTCCCCAATAATCTGCTAACTCACCCCTGAAATACATACTTATTCACCCTATTTTGTTCATTGGACTCATTTCTCATTTGAAATGCCCATTTTTGGGGGGCCAGAAATGTGCGTCTTTAAAATGTGATTTCTACGATACCCCACTTTTGCGCGTCGGACCTCAACTTTTCCCGTAAACGCAGAAAAACCGCAATTTTCAGGAGAAACGAGACAGACATCCCCTCCCTCTGCCACCCACCCGCCAAACTGACAGCCAGCCATTAGACATGCACAGATAGTTCTGAGGGTCTGTTTGTGATGTCATAAAGGGCCTGCTGATCAATGGGCAGCTTTCTGATTGGCTGCTGTATTTGATTGACAGATGGAAGCTGGCAGCTGATTGGCTGTCTAGCCTAAAGTGCTTTACACACCTCCCTGATGGTACCACTGGCTAAGACTCCACCTCAGCTCATTGGGTAATGAAAAATTTAGAACAATTGATGGATGAAAGCAGGCAGGCCGGCCATTTTGGGACGCTCATTGGACTTGTTTAATGCAATGCACCTTTGTATATTCACATGCATTCGCTTCATGCTGTAACCACTGTGCATAAAAATTTGGAAACATGGCATACAGTGTATCATTTGCTGTCTAAGTCATGTTTCCCATATTTTCCCTTCCCAGATACAAGCCCGTTTGAGTGTTTGGGGCACTTTTTAGCTAAAATCAACCTACGGGGCCTAACTGCATATGCTAAAACCCGCCTATTTTGAATGGTGTAGTGGCCTCTGCAACCTCCAAAAATATCAGGACTTACTTCCCCAATAACCTGCTAACTCACCCCTGAAATACATACTTATTCACCCTATTTTGTTCATTGGACTCATTTCTCATTTGAAATGCCCATTTTTGGGGGGGGGGGGCAGAAATGTGCATCTTTAAAAGGTGATTTCTACGATACCCCACTTTTGCGCGTCGGATCTCAACTTTTCCCGTAAACGCAGAAAAAGCGCAATTTTCAGGAGAAACGAGACAGACATCCCCTCCCTCTGCCACCCACCCACCCAACTGACAGCCAGCCATTAGACATGCACAGATAGTTCTGAGAGTCTTTCTGTGATGTCATAAAGGGCCTGCTGATCAATGGGCAGCTTTCTGATTGGCTGCTGTATTTGATTGACAGATGGAAGCTGGCAGCTGATTGGCTGTCTAGCCTAAAGTGCTTTACACACCTCCCTGATGGTACCACTGGCTAAGACTCCACCTCAGCTCATTGGGTAATGAAAAATTTAGAACAATTGATGGATGAAAGCAGGCAGGCCGGCCATTTTGGGACACTCAGTGGACTTGTTTAATGCAATGCACCTTTGTATATTCACATGCATTCGCTTCATGCTGTAACCACTGTGCATAAAAATTTGGAAACATGGCAAACAGTGTATCATTTGCTGTCTAAGTCATGTTTCCCATATTTTCCCTTCCCAGATACAAGCCCGTTTGAGTGATTGGGGCACTTTTTAGCTAAAATCATCCTACGAGGCCTAACTGCATATGCTAAAGCCTGCCTATTTTGAATGGTGTAGTGGCCCCTGCAACCTCCAAAAATATCAGGACTTACTTCCCCAATAACCTGCTAACTCACCACTGAAATACATACTTATTCACCCTATTTTGTTCATTGGACTCATTTCTCATTTGAAATGCCCATTTTTGGGGGGCCAGAAATGTGCGTCTTTAAAATGTGATTTCTACGATACCCCACTTTTGCGCGTCGGACCTCAACTTTTCCCGTAAACGCAGAAAAAACGCAATTTTCAGGAGAAACGAGACAGACATCCCCTCCCTCGTCCACCCACCCGCCCAACTGACAGCCAGCCATTAGACATGCACAGATAGTTCTGAGGGTCTGTTTGTGATGTCATAAAGGGCCTGCTGATCAATGGGCAGCTTTCTGATTGGCTGCTGTATTTGATTGACAGATGGAAGCTGGCAGCTGATTGGCTGTCTAGCCTAAAGTGCTTTACACACCTCCCTGATGGTACCACTGGCTAAGACTCCACCTCAGCTCATTGGGTAATGAAAAATTTAGAACAATTGATGGATGAAAGCAGGCAGGCCGGCCATTTTGGGACGCTCATTGGACTTGTTTAATGCAATGCACCTTTGTATATTCACATGCATTCGCTTCGTGCTGTAACCACTGTGCATAAAAATTTGGAAACATGGCATACAGTGTATCATTTTCTGTCTAAGTCATGTTTCCCATATTTTTCCTTCCCAGATACAAGCCCGTTTGAGTGTTTGGGGCACTTTTTAGCTAAAATCATCCTACGGGGCCTAACTGCATATGCTAAAACCTGCCTATTTTGAATGGTGTAGTGGCCCCTGCAACCTCCAAAAATATCAGGACTTACTTCCCCAATAATCTGCTAACTCACCCCTGAAATACATACTTATTAACCCTATTTTGTTCATTGGACTCATTTCTCATTTGAAATGACCATTTTTGGGGGGCCAGAAATTTGCGTCTTTAAAATGTGATTTCTACGATACCCCACTTTTGCGCGTCGGACCTCAACTTTTCCCGTAAACGCAGAAAAAGCGCAATTTTCAGGAGAAACGAGACAGACATCCCCTCCCTCTGCCACCCACCCGCCCAACTGACAGCCAGCCATTAGACATGCACAGATAGTTCTGAGGGTCTGTTTGTGATGTCATAAAGGGCCTGCTGATCAATGGGCAGCTTTCTGATTGGCTGCTGTATTTGAGTGACAGATGGAAGCTGGCAGCTGATTGGCTGTCTAGCCTAAAGTGCTTTACACACCTCCCTGATGGTACCACTGGCTAAGACTCCACCTCAGCTCATTGGGTAATGAAAAATTTAGAACAATTGATGGATGAAAGCAGGCAGGCCGGCCATTTTGGGACACTCAGTGGACTTGTTTAATGCAATGCACCTTTGTATATTCACATGCATTCGCTTCATGCTGTAACCACTGTGCATAAAAATTTGGAAACATGGCAAACAGTGTATCATTTGCTGTCTAAGTCATGTTTCCCATATTTTCCCTTCCCAGATACAAGCCTGTTTGAGTGATTGGGGCACTTTTTAGCTAAAATCATCCTACGAGGCCTAACTGCATATGCTAAAGCCTGCCTATTTTGAATGGTGTAGTGGCCCCTGCAACCTCCAAAAATATCAGGACTTACTTCCCCAATAACCTGCTAACTCACCCCTGAAATACATACTTATTCATCCTATTTTGTTCATTGGACTCATTTCCCATTTGAAATGCCCATTTTTGGTGGGCCAGAAATGTGCGTCTTTAAAAGGTTATTTCTACGATACCCCACTTTTGCGCGTCGGACCTCAACTTTTCCCGTAAACGCAGAAAAAGCGCAATTTTCAGGAGAAACGAGACAGACATCCCCTCCCTCTGCCACCCACCCACCCAACTGACAGCCAGCCATTAGACATGCACAGATAGTTCTGAGGGTCTGTCTGTGATGTCATAAAGGGCCTGCTGATCAATGGGCAGCTTTCTGATTGGCTGCTGTATTTGATTGACAGATGGAAGCTGGCAGCTGATTGGCTGTCTAGCCTAAAGTGCTTTACACACCTCCCTGATGGTACCACTGGCTAAGACTCCACCTCAGCTCATTGGGTAATGAAAAATTTAGAACAATTGATGGATGAAAGCAGGCAGGCCGGCCATTTTGGGACACTCAGTGGACTTGTTTAATGCAATGCACCTTTGTATATTCACATGCATTCGCTTCATGCTGTAACCACTGTGCATAAAAATTTGGAAACATGGCATATAGTGTATCATTTGGTGTCTAAGTCATGTTTCCCATATTTTCCCTTCCCAGATACAAGCCCGTTTGAGTGTTTGGGGCACTTTTTAGCTAAAATCATCCTACGGGGCCTAACTGCATATGCTAAAACCTGCCTTTTTTGAATGGTGTAGTGGCCCCTGCAACCTCCAAAAATATCAGGACTTACTTCCCCAATAATCTTCTAACTCACCCCTGAAATACATACTTATTCACCCTATTTTGTTCATTGGACTCATTTCTCATTTGAAATGCCCATTTTTGGGGGGCCAGAAATGTGCGTCTTTAAAATGTGATTTCTACGATACCCCACTTTTGCGCGTCGGACCTCAACTTTTCCCGTAAACGCAGAAAAAGCGCAATTTTCAGGAGAAACGAGACAGACATCCCCTCCCTCTGCCACCCACCCGCCCAACTGACAGCCAGCCATTAGACATGCACAGATAGTTCTGAGGGTTTTTCTGTGATGTCATAAAGGGCCTGCTGATTAAGGGGCAGCTTTCTGATTGGCTGCTGTATTTGATTGACAGAAAGAAGCTGGCAGCTGATTGGCAGTCTAGCCTAAAGTGCTTTACACACCTCCCTGATGGTACCACTGGCTAAGACTCCACCTCAGCTCGTTGGGAAATGAAAAATTTACAACAATTGATGGATGAAAGCAGGCAGGCCGGCCATTTTGGGACGCTCATTGGACTTGTTTAATGCAATGCACCTTTGTATATTCACATGCATTCGCTTCATGCTGTAACCGCTGTGCATAAAAATTTGGAAACATGGCAAACAGTGTATCATTTGGTATCTAAGTCATGTTTCCCATTTTTTCCCTTCCCAGATACAAGCCCATTTGAGTGTTTGGGGCACTTTTTAGCTAAAATTATCCTGCAGGGCCTAACTGCATATGCTAAAACCTGCCTATTTTAAATGGTGTAGTGGCCCCTGCAACCTCCAAAAATATCAGGACTAACTTCCCCAATAATCTGCTAAATCACCCCTGAAATACATACTTATTCACACTATTTTGTTCATTGGACTCATTTCTCATTTGAAATGCCCATTTTTGGGGGGCCTGAAATGTGCGACTTTAAAAGGTGATTTCTACGATACCCCACTTTTGCGCGTCGGACCTCAACTTTTCCCGTAAACGCAGAAAAACTGCAATTTTCAGGAGAAACGAGACAGACATCCCCCCCCTATGCCACCCACCCGCCCAACTGACAGCCAGCAATTAGACATGCACAGATAGTTCTGAGGGTCTGTCTGTGATGTCATAAAGGGCCTGCTGATCAATGGGCAGCTTTCTGATTGGTTGCTGTATTTGATTGACAGATGGAAGCTGGCAGCTGATTGGCTGTCTAGCCTAAAGTGCTTTACACACCTCCCTGATGGTACCACTGGCTAAGGCTCCACCTCAGCTCATTGGGTAATGAAACATTTAGAACAATTGATGGATGAAAGCAGGCAGGCCAGCCATTTTGGGACACTCAGTGGACTTGTTTAATGCAATGCACCTTTGTATATTCACATGCATTCGCTTCATGCTGTAACCACTGTGCATAAAAATTTGGAAACATGGCAAACAGTGTATCATTTGCTGTCTAAGTCATGTTTCTCATATTTTGCCTTCCCAGATACAAGCCCGTTTGAGTGTTTGGGGCACTTTTTAGCTAAAATCATCCTACGGGGCCTAACTGCATATGCTAAAGCCTGCCTATTTTGAATGGTGTAGTGGCCCCTGCAACCTCCAAAAATATCAGGACTTACTTCCCCAATAACCTGCTAACTCACCCCTGAAATACATACTTATTAACCCTATTTTGTTCATTGGACTCATTTCTCATTTGAAATGCCCATTTTTGGGGGGCCAGAAATGTGTGTCTTTAAAATGTGATTTCTACGATACCCCACTTTTGCGCGTCGGACCTCAACTTTTCCCGTAAACGCAGAAAAACCACAATTTTCAGGAGAAACGAGACAGACATCCCCTCCCTCTGCCACCCACCCGCCCAACTGACAGCCAGCCATTAGACATGCACAGATAGTTCTGAGGGTCTGTTTGTGATGTCATAAAGGGCCTGCTGATCAATGGGCAGCTTTCTGATTGGCTGCTGTATTTGATTGACAGATGGAAGCTGGCAGCTGATTGGCTGTCTAGCCTAAAGTGCTTTACACACCTCCCTGATGGTACCAGTGGCTAAGACTCCACCTCAGCTCATTGGGTAATGAAAAATTTAGAACAATTGATGGATGAAAGCAGGCAGGCCGGCAATTTTGGGACACTCAGTGGACTTGTTTAATGCAATGCACCTTTGTATATTCACATGCATTCGCTTCATGCTGTAACCACTGTGCATAAAAATTTGGAAACATGGCATACAGTGTATCATTTTCTGTCTAAGTCATGTTTCCCATATTTTCCCTTCCCAGATACAAGCCCGTTTGAGTGTTTGGGGCACTTTTTAGCTAAAATCATCCTACGGGGCCTAACTGCATATGCTAAAACCTGCCTATTTTGAATGGTGTAGTGGCCCCTGCAACCTCCAAAAATATCAGGACTTACTTCCCCAATAATCTGCTAACTCACCCCTGAAATACATACTTATTCACCCTATTTTGTTCATTGGACTCATTTCTCATTTGAAATGCCCATTTTTGGGGGGCCAGAAATGTGCGTCTTTAAAATGTGATTTCTACGATACCCCACTTTTGCGCGTCGGACCTCAACTTTTCCCGTAAACGCAGAAAAACCGCAATTTTCAGGAGAAACGAGACAGACATCCCCTCCCTCTGCTACCCACCCGCCCAACTGACAGCCAGCCATTAGACATGCACAGATAGTTCTGAGGGTCTGTTTGTGATGTCATAAAGGGCCTGCTGATCAATGGGCAGCTTTCTGATTGGCTGCTGTATTTGATTGACAGATGGAAGCTGGCAGCTGATTGGCTGTCTAGCCTAAAGTGCTTTACACACCTCCCTGATGGTACCACTGGCTAAGACTCCACCTCAGCTCATTGGGTAATGAAAAATTTAGAACAATTGACGGATGAAAGCAGGCAGGCCGGCCATTTTGGGACGCTCATTGGACTTGTTTAATGCAATGCACCTTTGTATATTCACATGCATTCGCTTCATGCTGTAACCACTGTGCATAAAAATTTGGAAACATGGCATACAGTGTATCATTTGCTGTCTAAGTCATGTTTCCCATATTTTCCCTTCCCAGATACAAGCCCGTTTGAGTGTTTGGGGCACTTTTTAGCTAAAATCAACCTACGGGGCCTAACTGCATATGCTAAATCCTGCCTATTTTGAATGGTGTAGTGGCCCCTGCAACCTCCAAAAATATCAGGACTTACTTCCCCAATAACCTGCTAACTCACCCCTGAAATACATACTTATTCACCCTATTTTGTTCATTGGACTCATTTCTCATTTGAAATGCCCATTTTTGGGGGGCCAGAAATGTGCTTCTATAAAAGGTGATTTCTGCGATACCCCACTTTTGCGCGTCGGACCTCAACTTTTCCCGTAAACGCAGAAAAAACGCAATTTTCAGGAGAAACGAGACAGACATCCCCTCCCTCTGCCACCCACCCGCCCAACTGACAGCCAGCCATTAGACATGCACAGATAGTTCTGAGGGTCTTTCTGTGATGTCATAAAGGGCCTGCTGATTAAGGGGCAGCTTTCTGATTGGCTGCTGTATTTGATTGACAGATAGAAGCTGGCAGCTGATTGGCAGACTAGCCTAAAGTGCTTTACACACCTCCCTGATGGTACCACTGGCTAAGACTCCACCTCAGCTTGTTGGGAAATGAAAAATTTAGAACAATTGATGGATGAAAGCAGGCAGGCCGGCCATTTTGGGACGCTCATTGGACTTGTTTAATGCAATGCACCTTTGTATATTCACATGCATTCGCTTCATGCTGTAACCGCTGTGCATAAAAATTTGGAAACATGGCAAACAGTGTATCATTTGGTGTCTAAGTCATGTTTCCCATTTTTTCCCTTCCCAGATACAAGCCAGTTTGAGTGTTTGGGGCACTTTTTAGCTAAAATCATCCTACGGGGCCTAACTGCATATGCTAAAACCTGCCTTTTTTGAATGGTGTAGTGGCCCCTGCAACCTCCAAAAATATCAGGACTTACTTCCCCAATAATCTGCTAACTCACCCCTGAAATACATACTTATTCACCCTATTTTGTTCATTGGACTCATTTCTCATTTGAAATGCCCATTTTTGGGGGGCCAGAAATGTGCGTCTTTAAAATGTGATTTCTACGATACCCCACTTTTGCGCGTCGGACCTCAACTTTTCCCGTAAACGCAGAAAAACCACAATTTTCAGGAGAAACGAGACAGACATCCCCTCCCTCTGCCACCCACCCGCCCAACTGACAGCCAGCCATTAGACATGCACAGATAGTTCTGAGGGTCTGTTTGTGATGTCATAAAGGGCCTGCTGATCAATGGGCAGCTTTCTGATTGGCTGCTGTATTTGATTGACAGATGGAAGCTGGCAGCTGATTGGCTGTCTAGCCTAAAGTGCTTTACACACCTCCCTGATGGTACCAGTGGCTAAGACTCCACCTCAGCTCATTGGGTAATGAAAAATTTAGAACAATTGATGGATGAAAGCAGGCAGGCCGGCAATTTTGGGACACTCAGTGGACTTGTTTAATGCAATGCACCTTTGTATATTCACATGCATTCGCTCCATGCTGTAACCACTGTGCATAAAAATTTGGAAACATGGCATACAGTGTATCATTTGCTGTCTAAGTCATGTTTCCCATATTTTCCCTTCCCAGATACAAGCCCGTTTGAGTGTTTGGGGCACTTTTTAGCTAAAATCAACCTACGGGGCCTAACTGCATATGCTAAAGCCCGCCTATTTTGAATGGTGTAGTGGCCCCTGCAACCTCCAAAAATATCAGGACTTACTTCCCCAATAACCTGCTAACTCACCCCTGAAATACATACTTATTCACCCTATTTTGTTCATTGGACTCATTTCTCATTTGAAATGCCCATTTTTGGGGGGGCAGAAATGTGCATCTTTAAAAGGTGATTTCTACGATACCCCACTTTTGCGCGTCGGATCTCAACTTTTCCCGTAAACGCAGAAAAAGCGCAATTTTCAGGAGAAACGAGACAGACATCCCCTCCCTCTGCCACCCACCCACCCAACTGACAGCCAGCCATTAGACATGCACAGATAGTTCTGAGAGTCTTTCTGTGATGTCATAAAGGGCCTGCTGATCAATGGGCAGCTTTCTGATTGGCTGCTGTATTTGATTGACAGATAGAAGCTGGCAGCTGATTGGCAGTCTAGCCTAAAGTGCTTTACACACCTCCCTGATGGTACCACTGGCTAAGACTCCACCTCAGCTCGTTGGGAAATGAAAAATTTAGAACAATTGATGGATGAAAGCAGGCAGGCCGGCCATTTTGGGACGCTCATTGGACTTGTTTAATGCAATGCACCTTTGTATATTCACATGCATTCGCTTCATGCTGTAACCGCTGTGCATAAAAATTTGGAAACATGGCAAACAGTGTATCATTTGGTATCTAAGTCATGTTTCCCATTTTTTCCCTTCCCAGATACAAGCCCATTTGAGTGTTTGGGGCACTTTTTAGCTAAAATTATCCTGCAGGGCCTATCTGCATATGCTAAAACCTGCCTATTTTAAATGGTGTAGTGGCCCCTGCAACCTCCAAAAATATCAGGACTAACTTCCCCAATAATCTGCTAAATCACCCCTGAAATACATACTTATTCACACTATTTTGTTCATTGGACTCATTTCTCATTTGAAATGCCCATTTTTGGGGGGCCTGAAATGTGCGACTTTAAAAGGTGATTTCTACGATACCCCACTTTTGCGCGTCGGACCTCAACTTTTCCCGTAAACGCAGAAAAACTGCAATTTTCAGGAGAAACGAGACAGACATCCCCCCCCTATGCCACCCACCCGCCCAACTGACAGCCAGCAATTAGACATGCACAGATAGTTCTGAGGGTCTGTCTGTGATGTCATAAAGGGCCTGCTGATCAATGGGCAGCTTTCTGATTGGTTGCTGTATTTGATTGACAGATGGAAGCTGGCAGCTGATTGGCTGTCTAGCCTAAAGTGCTTTACACACCTCCCTGATGGTACCACTGGCTAAGGCTCCACCTCAGCTCATTGGGTAATGAAACATTTAGAACAATTGATGGATGAAAGCAGGCAGGCCAGCCATTTTGGGACACTCAGTGGACTTGTTTAATGCAATGCACCTTTGTATATTCACATGCATTCGCTTCATGCTGTAACCACTGTGCATAAAAATTTGGAAACATGGCAAACAGTGTATCATTTGCTGTCTAAGTCATGTTTCTCATATTTTGCCTTCCCAGATACAAGCCCGTTTGAGTGTTTGGGGCACTTTTTAGCTAAAATCATCCTACGGGGCCTAACTGCATATGCTAAAGCCTGCCTATTTTGAATGGTGTAGTGGCCCCTGCAACCTCCAAAAATATCAGGACTTACTTCCCCAATAACCTGCTAACTCACCCCTGAAATACATACTTATTAACCCTATTTTGTTCATTGGACTCATTTCTCATTTGAAATGCCCATTTTTGGGGGGCCAGAAATGTGCGTCTTTAAAAGGTGATTTCTACGATACCCCACTTTTGCGCGTCGGACCTCAACTTTTCCCGTAAACGCAGAAAAAGCGCAATTTTCAGGAGAAACGAGACAGACATCCCCTCCCTCTGCCACCCACCCACCCAACTGACAGCCAGCCATTAGACATGCACAGATAGTTCTGAGGGTCTGTTTGTGATGTCATAAAGGGCCTGCTGATCAATGGGCAGCTTTCTGATTGGCTGCTGTATTTGATTGACAGATGGAAGCTGGCAGCTGATTGGCTGTCTAGCCTAAAGTGCTTTACACACCTCCCTGATGGTACCACTGGCTAAGACTCCACCTCAACTTGTTGGGAAATGAAAAATTTAGAACAATTGATGGATGAAAGCAGGCAGGCCGGCCATTTTGGGACGCTCATTGGACTTGTTTAATGCAATGCACCTTTGTATATTCACATGCATTCGCTTCATGCTGTAACCGCTGTGCATAAAAATTTGGAAACATGGCAAACAGTGTATCATTTGGTGTCTAAGTCATGTTTCCCATTTTTTCCCTTCCCAGATACAAGCCCGTTTGAGTGTTTGGGGCACTTTTTAGCTAAAATCATCCTACGGGGCCTAACTGCATATGCTAAAGCCTGCCTATTTTGAATGGTGTAGTGGCCCCTGCAACCTCCAAAAATATCAGGACTTACTTCCCCAATAACCTGCTAACTCACCCCTGAAATACATACTTATTCACCCTATTTTGTTCATTGGACTCATTTCTCATTTGAAATGCCCATTTTTGGGGGGCCAGAAATGTGCGTTTTTAAAAGGTGATTTCTACGATACCCCACTTTTGCGCGTCGGACCTCAACTTTTCCCGTAAACGCAGAAAAAGCGCAATTTTCAGGAGAAACGAGACAGACATCCCCTCCCTCTGCCACCCACCCACCCAACTGACAGCCAGCCATTAGACATGCACAGATAGTTCTGAGGGTCTGTTTGTGATGTCATAAAGGGCCTGCTGATCAATGGGCAGCTTTCTGATTGGCTGCTGTATTTGATTGACAGATGGAAGCTGGCAGCTGATTGGCTGTCTAGCCTAAAGTGCTTTACACACCTCCCTGATGGTACCACTGGCTAAGACTCCACCTCAACTTGTTGGGAAATGAAAAATTTAGAACAATTGATGGATGAAAGCAGGCAGGCCGGCCATTTTGGGACGCTCATTGGACTTGTTTAATGCAATGCACCTTTGTATATTCACATGCATTCGCTTCATGCTGTAACCGCTGTGCATAAAAATTTGGAAACATGGCAAACAGTGTATCATTTGGTGTCTAAGTCATGTTTCCCATTTTTTCCCTTCCCAGATACAAGCCCGTTTGAGTGTTTGGGGCACTTTTTAGCTAAAATCATCCTACGGGGCCTAACTGCATATGCTAAAACCTGCCTTTTTTGAATGGTGTAGTGGCCCCTGCAACCTCCAAAAATATCAGGACTTACTTCCCCAATAATCTGCTAACTCACCCCTGAAATACATACTTATTCACCCTATTTTGTTCATTGGACTCATTTCTCATTTGAAATGCCCATTTTTGGGGGGCCAGAAATGTGTGTCTTTAAAATGTGATTTCTACGATACCCCACTTTTGCGCGTCGGACCTCAACTTTTCCCGTAAACGCAGAAAAACCACAATTTTCAGGAGAAACGAGACAGACATCCCCTCCCTCTGCCACCCACCCGCCCAACTGACAGCCAGCCATTAGACATGCACAGATAGTTCTGAGGGTCTGTTTGTGATGTCATAAAGGGCCTGCTGATCAATGGGCAGCTTTCTGATTGGCTGCTGTATTTGATTGACAGATGGAAGCTGGCAGCTGATTGGCTGTCTAGCCTAAAGTGCTTTACACACCTCCCTGATGGTACCAGTGGCTAAGACTCCACCTCAGCTCTTTGGGTAATGAAAAATTTAGAACAATTGATGGATGAAAGCAGGCAGGCCGGCAATTTTGGGACACTCAGTGGACTTGTTTAATGCAATGCACCTTTGTATATTCACATGCATTCGCTTCATGCTGTAACCACTGTGCATAAAAATTTGGAAACATGGCATACAGTGTATCATTTTCTGTCTAAGTCATGTTTCCCATATTTTCCCTTCCCAGATACAAGCCCGTTTGAGTGTTTGGGGCACTTTTTAGCTAAAATCATCCTACGGGGCCTAACTGCATATGCTAAAACCTGCCTATTTTGAATGGTGTAGTGGCCCCTGCAACCTCCAAAAATATCAGGACTTACTTCCCCAATAATCTGCTAACTCACCCCTGAAATACATACTTATTCACCCTATTTTGTTCATTGGACTCATTTCTCATTTGAAATGCCCATTTTTGGGGGGCCAGAAATGTGCGTCTTTAAAATGTGATTTCTACGATACCCCACTTTTGCGCGTCGGACCTCAACTTTTCCCGTAAACGCAGAAAAACCGCAATTTTCAGGAGAAACGAGACAGACATCCCCTCCCTCTGCCACCCACCCGCCCAACTGACAGCCAGCCATTAGACATGCACAGATAGTTCTGAGGGTCTGTTTGTGATGTCATAAAGGGCCTGCTGATCAATGGGCAGCTTTCTGATTGGCTGCTGTATTTGATTGACAGATGGAAGCTGGCAGCTGATTGGCTGTCTAGCCTAAAGTGCTTTACACACCTCCCTGATGGTACCACTGGCTAAGACTCCACCTCAGCTCATTGGGTAATGAAAAATTTAGAACAATTGACGGATGAAAGCAGGCAGGCCGGCCATTTTGGGACGCTCATTGGACTTGTTTAATGCAATGCACCTTTGTATATTCACATGCATTCGCTTCATGCTGTAACCACTGTGCATAAAAATTTGGAAACATGGCATACAGTGTATCATTTGCTGTCTAAGTCATGTTTCCCATATTTTCCCTTCCCAGATACAAGCCCGTTTGAGTGTTTGGGGCACTTTTTAGCTAAAATCAACCTACGGGGCCTAACTGCATATGCTAAATCCTGCCTATTTTGAATGGTGTAGTGGCCCCTGCAACCTCCAAAAATATCAGGACTTACTTCCCCAATAACCTGCTAACTCACCCCTGAAATACATACTTATTCACCCTATTTTGTTCATTGGACTCATTTCTCATTTGAAATGCCCATTTTTGGGGGGCCAGAAATGTGCTTCTATAAAAGGTGATTTCTGCGATACCCCACTTTTGCGCGTCGGACCTCAACTTTTCCCGTAAACGCAGAAAAAACGCAATTTTCAGGAGAAACGAGACAGACATCCCCTCCCTCTGCCACCCACCCGCCCAACTGACAGCCAGCCATTAGACATGCACAGATAGTTCTGAGGGTCTTTCTGTGATGTCATAAAGGGCCTGCTGATTAAGGGGCAGCTTTCTGATTGGCTGCTGTATTTGATTGACAGATAGAAGCTGGCAGCTGATTGGCAGACTAGCCTAAAGTGCTTTACACACCTCCCTGATGGTACCACTGGCTAAGACTCCACCTCAGCTTGTTGGGAAATGAAAAACTTAGAACAATTGATGGATGAAAGCAGGCAGGCCGGCCATTTTGGGACGCTCATTGGACTTGTTTAATGCAATGCACCTTTGTATATTCACATGCATTCGCTTCATGCTGTAACCGCTGTGCATAAAAATTTGGAAACATGGCAAACAGTGTATCATTTGGTGTCTAAGTCATGTTTCCCATTTTTTCCCTTCCCAGATACAAGCCAGTTTGAGTGTTTGGGGCACTTTTTAGCTAAAATCATCCTACGGGGCCTAACTGCATATGCTAAAACCTGCCTTTTTTGAATGGTGTAGTGGCCCCTGCAACCTCCAAAAATATCAGGACTTACTTCCCCAATAATCTGCTAACTCACCCCTGAAATACATACTTATTCACCCTATTTTGTTCATTGGACTCATTTCTCATTTGAAATGCCCATTTTTGGGGGGCCAGAAATGTGCGTCTTTAAAATGTGATTTCTACGATACCCCACTTTTGCGCGTCGGACCTCAACTTTTCCCGTAAACGCAGAAAAACCACAATTTTCAGGAGAAACGAGACAGACATCCCCTCCCTCTGCCACCCACCCGCCCAACTGACAGCCAGCCATTAGACATGCACAGATAGTTCTGAGGGTCTGTTTGTGATGTCATAAAGGGCCTGCTGATCAATGGGCAGCTTTCTGATTGGCTGCTGTATTTGATTGACAGATGGAAGCTGGCAGCTGATTGGCTGTCTAGCCTAAAGTGCTTTACACACCTCCCTGATGGTACCAGTGGCTAAGACTCCACATCAGCTCATTGGGTAATGAAAAATTTAGAACAATTGATGGATGAAAGCAGGCAGGCCGGCAATTTTGGGACACTCAGTGGACTTGTTTAATGCAATGCACCTTTGTATATTCACATGCATTCGCTCCATGCTGTAACCACTGTGCATAAAAATTTGGAAACATGGCATACAGTGTATCATTTGCTGTCTAAGTCATGTTTCCCATATTTTCCCTTCCCAGATACAAGCCCGTTTGAGTGTTTGGGGCACTTTTTAGCTAAAATCAACCTACGGGGCCTAACTGCATATGCTAAAGCCCGCCTATTTTGAATGGTGTAGTGGCCCCTGCAACCTCCAAAAATATCAGGACTTACTTCCCCAATAACCTGCTAACTCACCCCTGAAATACATACTTATTCACCCTATTTTGTTCATTGGACTCATTTCTCATTTGAAATGCCCATTTTTGGGGGGGCAGAAATGTGCATCTTTAAAAGGTGATTTCTACGATACCCCACTTTTGCGCGTCGGATCTCAACTTTTCCCGTAAACGCAGAAAAAGCGCAATTTTCAGGAGAAACGAGACAGACATCCCCTCCCTCTGCCACCCACCCACCCAACTGACAGCCAGCCATTAGACATGCACAGATAGTTCTGAGAGTCTTTCTGTGATGTCATAAAGGGCCTGCTGATCAATGGGCAGTTTTCTGATTGGCTGCTGTATTTGATTGACAGATGGAAGCTGGCAGCTGATTGGCTGTCTAGCCTAAAGTGCTTTACACACCTCCCTGATGGTACCACTGGCTAAGACTCCACCTCAGCTCATTGGGTAATGAAAAATTTAGAACAATTGATGGATGAAAGCAGGCAGGCCGGCCATTTTGGTACGCTCAGTGGACTTGTTTAATGCAATGCACCTTTGTATATTCACATGCATTCGCTTCATGCTGTAACCACTGTGCATAAAAATTTGGAAACATGGCAAACAGTGTATCATTTGCTGTCTAAGTCATGTTTCCCATATTTTCCCTTCCCAGATACAAGCCCGTTTGAGTGATTGGGGCACTTTTTAGCTAAAATCATCCTACGAGGCCTAACTGCATATGCTAAAGCCTGCCTATTTTGAATGGTGTAGTGGCCCCTGCAACCTCCAAAAATATCAGGACTTACTTCCCCAATAACCTGCTAACTCACCCCTGAAATACATACTTATTCACCCTATTTTGTTCATTGGACTCATTTCTCATTTGAAATGCCCATTTTTGGGGGGCCAGAAATGTGCGTCTTTAAAATGTGATTTCTACGATACCCCACTTTTGCGCGTCGGACCTCAACTTTTCCCGTAAACGCAGAAAAACCGCAATTTTCAGGAGAAACGAGACAGACATCCCCTCCCTCTGCCACCCACCCGCCCAACTGACAGCCAGCCATTAGACATGCACAGATAGTTCTGAGGGTCTGTTTGTGATGTCATAAAGGGCCTGCTGATCAATGGGCAGCTTTCTGATTGGCTGCTGTATTTGATTGACAGATGGAAGCTGGCAGCTGATTGGCTGTCTAGCCTAAAGTGCTTTACACACCTCCCTGATGGTACCACTGGCTAAGACTCCACCTCAGCTCATTGGGTAATGAAAAATTTAGAACAATTGATGGATGAAAGCAGGCAGGCCGGCCATTTTGGGACGCTCATTGGACTTGTTTAATGCAATGCACCTTTGTATATTCACATGCATTCGCTTCGTGCTGTAACCACTGTGCATAAAAATTTGGAAACATGGCATACAGTGTATCATTTTCTGTCTAAGTCATGTTTCCCATATTTTTCCTTCCCAGATACAAGCCCGTTTGAGTGTTTGGGGCACTTTTTAGCTAAAATCATCCTACGGGGCCTAACTGCATATGCTAAAACCTGCCTATTTTGAATGGTGTAGTGGCCCCTGCAACCTCCAAAAATATCAGGACTTACTTCCCCAATAATCTGCTAACTCACCCCTGAAATACATACTTATTCACCCTATTTTGTTCATTGGACTCATTTCTCATTTGAAATGCCCATTTTTGGGGGGCCAGAAATGTGCGTCTTTAAAATGTGATTTCTACGATACCCCACTTTTGCGCGTCTGACCTCAACTTTTCCCGTAAACGCAGAAAAAGCGCAATTTTCAGGAGAAACGAGACAGACATCCCCTCCCTCTGCCACCCACCCGCCCAACTGACTGCCAGCCATTAGACATGCACAGATAGTTCTGAGGGTCTGTTTGTGATGTCATAAAGGGCCTGCTGATCAATGGGCAGCTTTCTGATTGGCTGCTGTATTTGAGTGACAGATGGAAGCTGGCAGCTGATTGGCTGTCTAGCCTAAAGTGCTTTACACACCTCCCTGATGGTACCACTGGCTAAGACTCCACCTCAGCTCATTGGGTAATGAAAAATTTAGAACAATTGATGGATGAAAGCAGGCAGGCCGGCCATTTTGGGACACTCAGTGGACTTGTTTAATGCAATGCACCTTTGTATATTCACATGCATTCGCTTCATGCTGTAACCACTGTGCATAAAAATTTGGAAACATGGCAAACAGTGTATCATTTGCTGTCTAAGTCATTAAACTCCCCATCAGGTATCCCCAGGTCCACACCTTTCCATCTCACCATAAACTTAACCTAAACCTTAACACTAACTTATATAATAAAAAAGACACAGACACAAGTGCTGGCGTTTCAAAATGAATGTCAATTTATTTTGACAATTAAACTAACTATATATATATAATGGTGGCGGCACCAAAGAACGGTCATTATAGGAAAGTGGGGGTTAAAGATGTTACCATACACACCATCGCTGGTGATCGCTCTCCCCGGTCATCCACTCGTGCTAGTGGTGACCACCACCCCGGGCGGGAGCATGGCCGATGACCATCGATGTCAGGAGAGAGCGACACCCCACTATCTACACACACACATCAAGATCTTACAAGGATGACCGTTCTTTACCGCCGCCGGAGAGAAAAGAAATAGGGAAGGGTGGGCGGGGCTTTTTCAGACAGAGGAAGACTTCCTGTGAGTATGATCCTTTTCTTCCCTGTCTATACTCCTCCCACAGCTCTGATAGGCCTTGTGCCCATCCTATCAGCATATCAGCTGACCTTCCAGCGTAACCTGGGGAACCATCAGGGGTTTATGCTCACTCAGTGCTTAGTCAGCATTCGTGGTTCTTAAACTCCCCATCAGGTATCCCCAGTTCCACACCTTTCCATCTCACCATAAACTTAACCTAAACCTTAACACTAACTTATATAATAAAAAAGACACAGACACAAGTGCTGGCGTTTCAAAATGAATGTCAATTTATTTTGACAATTAAACTAACTATATATATATAATGGTGGCGGCACCAAAGAACGGTCATTATAGGAAAGTGGGGGTTAAAGATGTTACCATACACACCATCGCTGGTGATCGCTCTCCCCGGTCATCCACTCGTGCTAGTGGTGACCACCACCCCGGGCGGGAGCATGGCCGATGACCATCGATGTCAGGAGAGAGCGACACCCCACTATCTACACACACACATCAAGATCTTACAAGGATGACCGTTCTTTACCGCCAAAGCTAGGCCCTAAGCCGCAGCACCACCACCAAGTAGGAAACGCTCAGCACTGTGTGTCTAACCAACTAAAAACATCGCCCAAAAACAGAGCCACGCCCTCCGGGCTCAGATGAACGCCATCGCTCCTATACAGCGCACTCCGCTGAAAGCTGATGGCGTCATGGCGAATAACACCCCCGCCATTGGTCAGCAGATACTTCTCAACTGCAGCGTTCACCGTTTCCGTGAACGCTCCAGGCGGGGGCAGGATACCGCATTTCTCCACACTATCCTCGATGTAATGGAGGACCACACCAACTTACATGCAGGCAAATACAGAGAAATAAAATAGAGGTCCCGCACAATCACTGAGCGCAGCTCGAGAGCAGTCATTCGCCCTAAGTCATTACCACCCAGGTGGAAAATAATGACCCTCGGGACCCCAAAATCTCTCAGGGCTCGAATCAGCCCCGCCTGCAGCCCTTTCCACAGCATACCTCTCTCACCCAGCCACCTAACCTCCCCAGCTCGACTAAACACGCGTACATCCGATGCTATGTTTGCCCTGGAAGCCCAATAGACAAAGGAATGTCCAATCATCCAAATGGACTTAACGTCCTGTCGACCTGAAATATTTATAAAGAGGTTAGAAGGCTGTCGACAAGCTTGCATACCAAGCATTCACCACGCTTGTTAGAGAGAGGAATGAGAAGAAGCCGAGGCCGACCAGCTCTTGAGGCACAAAACACACCGTCTGGAGTAAACTAACAAGTACGCCATGCCAGATTGTAATTATAGCCGAATTGTGCCCCCAGACGGATGTGAAAACACACCTCAAGGCCCCCACTGGAAGTTGGCGAGCGCTTATGCGTCCAGTTGACCAAGGTTGAAAGTGACAGATAAAGCTGGCCGAATGTACCTCCGGAATGCTGCCGAGCGCCATCGACCCAGAGCTTGAATCTCTGCGTCGGAGCGGCCCTCCGCAGCCGCCGAGGTAGCAGCCCCGATCCTAAAGGAATGAGACCCAAATTCCCTAGGATCGAGACCCGTGGCCTCCAGCGCCCGTCCCAAGACGTGACAAAACTGGTATTTTGTGAGCGGTGACCCATCCTCGTGCATCAACCATGCACCTGGAAGGTCCGGGCGCGCCTGGGCGAAGGCCGAGACCAACGTCACAGGGCACGCCTTTTCCACCGTGCACGGCAGCAAGGACAGCCACCGCCCCCTCCCAGCCTGGTCCGTCTTGGATCGTCGCAGGTGACATAGCACCGAGTCAGCTTGGACCACCAGGTCGTCCACAGTCAGAGGCGAGGGCGCTCGTTTTGACGGTGCCACCAGTTCCCCAATCCTGAAGGCCCCGTGGTACGCCATCACGTACGCCGTGCGGAACAAGAGTACCTCATAGTGAGGCCAGCAGATGTCCCCCAGAGCGTCCAGCAGTGCTGGAAGTAATGACATATCAATGAGACGCCTACAGTCCGTGGGGGCAGGTGTATCCCGCCACCAACCCCGCAGCGCCCTAGACACCAGGAATGATCGGGACGGGTCCGCCCTACCCTGTAATGCGGAGAAAAACGACACCCCTGCCAAGACCCTGCGCACGGAGGCAACAGAGCGACCATTGGAGTATGCACTCCAAACAAAAGCCACCATGGCTTCCTCAGGTGTCTTACCTGCTTGAGGAGCAGCCAGTCTGAACTGCTCCCACTCCTGCCATCCAGCCTGATAGCAGTGGAGCGTCCGTGGTGCGATAGCCCGCATGGCTAGCCCCTCCATTCCGGCCTGATCATCTGCCAAATATAAGAGTGACAGCATTCACCAACAATCGATGCATCGGGAGCCAGGGCCCGAAACTTCTCCCAATCGGCCCTGGACAATGCATCTGCCACAGAGTTCTCTACTCCGGGAACATGTTGTGCCACAAACTGTATGTTGAACAGCAGGCATCGCAGCACCAACCGCGCAAGCAGGCGAACCACAGGCATGGAAGCTGATCCCTGCCTGTTAATAGAGTGCACCACTCCCAAATTATCGCACCAAAATATGATGCTGGAGTCGCGTAGCCTGTCTGCCCATAGCTCCAGCGCCACTACAATGGGGAACAGCTCCAACAGCAGTAAGTTTTTTGTAAGTCCTTCCGCTACCCATTCCACAGGCCATGGCGCGGCGCACCATGACCCGTGCAGGAAGGCTCCGAAACCCACCCCGCCTGCTGCGTCAGTATACAATTGTAACTGCGCATTGGTGCGCGGGCTGGCAGGCCAAATCAGGACACCGTTGAACTGCTCCAAGAAGGAGAGCCAAGTGCGTAAATCCCTCTTTATCTCTGCAGAGAGACGTACGAAGTGGAGTGGGTGCCTGACGCCTGACATGGATCTTTCCAACTTTCTACAAAAAACTCTGCCCATGGGTATGACCCTGCAAGCAAAGTGAAGTAGTCCCAGGAGAGACTGGAGTTGGCGCAACTGAAGTTTGCCCGTGGCCAGTGCCAGGCTAATGGCTCCGCGTAGCCACGAAAGCTTGTCCTGGGGGAGGCGGCAACAGGCCGCTATTGTGTCTATTTCAATCCCCAAGAAGGACAGGTGCTGCACTGGGCCCTCCGTCTTGTCCTCCGCAATGGGAACACCAAACTCCCTGAACAGATTCTGCAGGTAAGTCAGCAGAAGCTTGCACCGCTGAGAATCGGCAGGGCCCACACACAGGAAGTCATCCAAGTAGTGGGCCACGCTAGTTTCGCCTGAACCCACTTCTACGCACCAATGCAAGAAACTGCTAAATCTCTCGAAGTAGGCGCAGGAAATCGAGCAGCCCATCGGTAAGCACCTGTCCACGTAAAAACCCGTGGGCAGGCGAAATCCCATGAACCGGAATGATTCCGGATGTAGAGGGAGAAGGCGAAAGGCTGACTCGATGTCCACCTTGGCCAGCAGGGCCCCGTGTCCGTGGCTGCGCACTATATCAAGGGCCTGCTCAAACGACTGGTATCGCACGCGACACAAGTGCTCAGGGATGGCGTCATTAACAGAGCCGCCCGGTGGGTGGGACAAGTGTTGGATAAGCCTAAACTTGCCGCTAGCTTTTTTGGGGACTACCCCCACCGGGGAGAGAACCAGGTTCTCTATAGGAGGGAATGGAAAAGGACCCACCATTCTCCCCAAGCTCACCTCTTTGTCTACCTTTTCTAACACTATCCCGGGCATCTGTATTGCGGATTTTAAATTTCGGGGGGGAACGTGCTACCACCTCCCCCTGGATTGGTAGACGGAAGCCCAGGAGGAAGCCTTGCTCTAGGAATTTTGCCTCCTCCCTACACGGGTACCGTCCCAGCCATCCGGCCAAGCGGTCAACCCGTACAGGAGAAGGGGCCTTACTGAGGTGTGCCCCCGGCTGTGGAAGCCTGGGAGGTGCCTCCCTGCTTGCCCTTCCTGCAGTCTCTAAAAGGGTGATTGCCCCAGCATTTTGAGCATGCGTGCTTAAACTTGCACGAGGCTCCCAGGGCGCAGCCAGCTCCGTTGAATGCGAAGCAACGCCCGGCGGGGGCCCCCCCCCGCCCTACCGCGAAAGGGTTGTTGTTGCTTGCGAGGGGCGGGGCTGGAGGCTGGCGTGGCCGCAGCAGCAACTGCCGGAGCAGCCGCCGGCTTTGGCCCCATCCAGATCTCCACGTCTTTGCACCCTAATGCCATAATGGCCAGCCCTGACTGTTTGCGGCGAAAATTCTCATCATATGAGCGCCATGAAGAGTCGGCCTCTGACAGGAACATCTGATGAATCATGTGCATGTAACGCACCATGTTCATGTGTTCTTGCGGTCTTGTTTCTAGGTAACAAGCCGCGAACATGAACATGCCCGCCTGCCACCGGTGATAGGTGCAGTAGGCCTCCTCCCCAATACCCCCTCGCCTCTTTGCCGCGCGATATTCTTTTTCCGCCTGAGCCGTCATGGTGAAGAAGCTGACGTATTTCCCGTCGTTAATGCGTTCCTGGACGCTGCGCCTAAACCCTCTGAGCACTGCTGTGTTCTCGCACTGGACAACTTGTCCCCTAGGGAACAACGGGGACCCCGAGCTGCCACTGGAGCTAGAATGCCTTCTGCGCCTGTGCCTGCGACGCCTGCGCGATTTTCTGCCCCCATCTCCCTCCGACGACCCTGAGTCAGATCCGCCAGAGGAAGAGGAGGTATGCGCCGCCCTACGCTTGCGCCGCTTGCGCTTGGGCGCTGACCCACCTGAAGTACCCTCCACTGGTACAAGGCTCATCTGTGGGGTATCCACCACCAAACCCACTGGAGGGGTTCCAGAAGCAACGATATCCCTCGCGGTGAGGGGGGCCGTAGGTCTTGCCATCGCCGCTGATGACGCCCTAGCTGCCGGAGCCGGGGAAGGGATCCCTGAGGGTGCCAAAGGGTCCTGACTGTGGGCCGGGGCAACCCCCCCGGGAGCAGGTGACTGCCTCATAAAGTCTGAAAGTAGGGACAGGAACTGCTGTACCCCCCCATCTGCGGCCGCAGGTGGTGTGGGGGCTGCCATGGTAACTGGTGCAGCAGGCGCAGAGGCCTGAGTACTGCGCAGGGGAAGCAATCTGGCCCTTCTAAGGATCTGCCGCCTTGCTATGTGCAGTGAGGACCTCATCCCTAGTGGCCTTGTTCCCCTAGGTGTCTCCAAAGGGGCTGGTGGCACTAACTGGGCCCTAGCCGGCCCCTGGCCCCCACCTCTGGCCCTCCCGCGGCCCCTACCCGACCTGCTGGGGGTTGGGGTGGTTACTCCCGATGGGAGGCCCCCCTGTGGCAACCTAGATGCCAGGATGGGGATGGATGAGGGGCGAGAGCCCTGACTGCGCCTATTGGCACCCTGTGATTGCGGAAGGGTGACCTGTGTGGCCTGTAACACAGCGCCTCTGGCGCGGGTACCCTGACTGCGCCTATGGGCGCCCTGTGATTGCATAGGGGTGACCTGCGTGGCCTGTGCCACAGCGCCTCTGGCGCGTGTATGTCTGCGCCTATGGGCGCCCGGTGATTGCTGGGGCTCCAACTGCGCGGCCTGTACCACAGCGCCTCGGGCGCTGGATCGGGCGGAAGGCCGCGATCCAGGCCTGTCGTAGCTGGCCGACGTGCGGGGGCCTAGCCCGCTCGCACGGGTGTTTGCTGGACGGGCGCTACCCCTGCCCGACCCCCCTGGCTGCCGCGAGCACCGCCGCGCACGCCGCGGCCTCTGCCCGCACTACGCGAGGTCCGGCGCCCGGCCGCGTAATCAGCCGGCGCCGCGACCATCGCGTCTTGACGCGCGGGCGGCACAGGAGCCGCAGGACCGCGCCGCGATCCCCTCCGGTCCCCACTGGAATCACCAGGGACCGCGCCACTAGGCCCCGCCGCCTCCCAATCCGCCTCTGCTTCAGCAAGGCGGGCGGGCGGGCGGATCGCTCTGCGCGGCCTATAGGCCATATATGACAGAGAGGGACAGGTAAAGAAAAAGGGGACAGATCTATGAAGAGAAGAAAAGGAGAGACAGAGTGGTATTAGGGAAGGAAGAAAACGCTTGAAAGACAAACGGAAATTTATTGCTGCAGAGCAGCCTTGCCTGATCCTGCAGCACGCTTTTCCAGACAGAGGAAGACTTCCTGTGAGTATGATCCTTTTCTTCCCTGTCTATACTCCTCCCACAGCTCTGATAGGCCTTGTGCCCATCCTATCAGCATATCAGCTGACCTTCCAGCGTAACCTGGGGAACCATCAGGGGTTTATGCTCACTCAGTGCTTAGGCAGCATTCGTGGTTCTGTTTCCCATATTTTCCCTTCCCAGATACAAGCCTGTTTGAGTGATTGGGGCACTTTTTAGCTAAAATCATCCTACGAGGCCTAACTGCATATGCTAAAGCCTGCCTATTTTGAATGGTGTAGTGGCCCCTGCAACCTCCAAAAATATCAGGACTTACTTCCCCAATAACCTGCTAACTCACCCCTGAAATACATACTTATTCATCCTATTTTGTTCATTGGACTCATTTCTCATTTGAAATGCCCATTTTTGGTGGGCCAGAAATGTGCGTCTTTAAAAGGTTATTTCTACGATACCCCACTTTTGCGCGTCGGACCTCAACTTTTCCCGTAAACGGAGAAAAAGCGCAATTTTCAGGAGAAACGAGACAGACATCCCCTCCCTCTGCCACCCACCCACCCAACTGACAGCCAGCCATTAGACATGCACAGATAGTTCTGAGGGTCTGTCTGTGATGTCATAAAGGGCCTGCTGATCAATGGGCAGCTTTCTGATTGGCTGCTGTATTTGATTGACAGATGGAAGCTGGCAGCTGATTGGCTGTCTAGCCTAAAGTGCTTTACACACCTCCCTGATGGTACCACTGGCTAAGACTCCACCTCAGCTCATTGGGTAATGAAAAATTTAGAACAATTGATGGATGAAAGCAGGCAGGCCGGCCATTTTGGGACACTCAGTGGACTTGTTTAATGCAATGCACCTTTGTATATTCACATGCATTCGCTTCATGCTGTAACCACTGTGCATAAAAATTTGGAAACATGGCATATAGTGTATCATTTGGTGTCTAAGTCATGTTTCCCATATTTTCCCTTCCCAGATACAAGCCCGTTTGAGTGTTTGGGGCACTTTTTAGCTAAAATCATCCTACGGGGCCTAACTGCATATGCTAAAACCTGCCTATTTTGAATGGTGTAGTGGCCCCTGCAACCTCCAAAAAATATCAGGACTTACTTCCCCAATAACCTGCTAACTCACCCCTGAAATACATACTTATTCACCCTATTTTGTACATTGGACTCATTTCTTATTTGAAATGCCCATTTTTGGGGGGCCAGAAATGTGCGTCTTTAAAAGGTGATTTCTACGATACCCCACTTTTGCGCGTCGGACCTCAACTTTTCCCGTAAACGCAGAAAAAGCGCAATTTTCAGGAGAAACGAGACAGACATCCCCTCCCTCTGCCACCCACCCGCCCAACTGACAGCCAGCCATTAGACATGCACAGATAGTTCTGAGGGTCTGTTTGTGATGTCATAAAGGGCCTGCTGATCAATGGGCAGCTTTCTGATTGGCTGCTGTATTTGAGTGACAGATGGAAGCTGGCAGCTGATTGGCTGTCTAGCCTAAAGTGCTTTACACACCTCCCTGATGGTACCACTGGCTAAGACTCCACCTCAGCTCATTGGGTAATGAAAAATTTAGAACAATTGATGGATGAAAGCAGGCAGGCCGGCCATTTTGGGACACTCAGTGGACTTGTTTAATGCAATGCACCTTTGTATATTCACATGCATTCGCTTCATGCTGTAACCACTGTGCATAAAAATTTGGAAACATGGCAAACAGTGTATCATTTGCTGTCTAAGTCATGTTTCCCATATTTTCCCTTCCCAGATACAAGCCTGTTTGAGTGATTGGGGCACTTTTTAGCTAAAATCATCCTACGAGGCCTAACTGCATATGCTAAAGCCTGCCTATTTTGAATGGTGTAGTGGCCCCTGCAACCTCCAAAAATATCAGGACTTACTTCCCCAATAACCTGCTAACTCACCCCTGAAATACATACTTATTCATCCTATTTTGTTCATTGGACTCATTTCTCATTTGAAATGCCCAGTTTTGGTGGGCCAGAAATGTGCGTCTTTAAAAGGTTATTTCTACGATACCCCACTTTTGCGCGTCGGACCTCAACTTTTCCCGTAAACGCAGAAAAAGCGCAATTTTCAGGAGAAAGGAGACAGACATCCCCTCCCTCTGCCACCCACCCACCCAACTGACAGCCAGCCATTAGACATGCACAGATAGTTCTGAGGGTCTGTCTGTGATGTCATAAAGGGCCTGCTGATCAATGGGCAGCTTTCTGATTGGCTGCTGTATTTGATTGACAGATGGAAGCTGGCAGCTGATTGGCTGTCTAGCCTAAAGTGCTTTACACACCTCCCTGATGGTACCACTGGCTAAGACTCCACCTCAGCTCATTGGGTAATGAAAAATTTAGAACAATTGATGGATGAAAGCAGGCAGGCCGGCCATTTTGGGACACTCAGTGGACTTGTTTAATGCAATGCACCTTTGTATATTCACATGCATTCGCTTCATGCTGTAACCACTGTGCATAAAAATTTGGAAACATGGCATATAGTGTATCATTTGGTGTCTAAGTCATGTTTCCCATATTTTCCCTTCCCAGATACAAGCCCGTTTGAGTGTTTGGGGCACTTTTTAGCTAAAATCATCCTACGGGGCCTAACTGCATATGCTAAAACCTGCCTATTTTGAATGGTGTAGTGGCCCCTGCAACCTCCAAAAAATATCAGGACTTACTTCCCCAATAACCTGCTAACTCACCCCTGAAATACATACTTATTCACCCTATTTTGTACATTGGACTCATTTCTTATTTGAAATGCCCATTTTTGGGGGGCCAGAAATGTGCGTCTTTAAAAGGTGATTTCTACGATACCCCACTTTTGCGCGTCGGACCTCAACTTTTCCCGTAAACGCAGAAAAAGCGCAATTTTCAGGAGAAACGAGACAGACATCCCCTCCCTCTGCCACCCACCCGCCCAACTGACAGCCAGCCATTAGACATGCACAGATAGTTCTGAGGGTCTGTTTGTGATGTCATAAAGGGCCTGCTGATCAATGGGCAGCTTTCTGATTGGCTGCTGTATTTGAGTGACAGATGGAAGCTGGCAGCTGATTGGCTGTCTAGCCTAAAGTGCTTTACACACCTCCCTGATGGTACCACTGGCTAAGACTCCACCTCAGCTGATTGGGTAATGAAAAATTTAGAACAATTGATGGATGAAAGCAGGCAGGCCGGCCATTTTGGGACACTCAGTGGACTTGTTTAATGCAATGCACCTTTGTATATTCACATGCATTCGCTTCATGCTGTAACCACTGTGCATAAAAATTTGGAAACATGGCAAACAGTGTATCATTTGCTGTCTAAGTCATGTTTCCCATATTTTCCCTTCCCAGATACAAGCCTGTTTGAGTGATTGGGGCACTTTTTAGCTAAAATCATCCTACGAGGCCTAACTGCATATGCTAAAGCCTGCCTATTTTGAATGGTGTAGTGGCCCCTGCAACCTCCAAAAATATCAGGACTTACTTCCCCAATAACCTGCTAACTCACCCCTGAAATACATACTTATTCATCCTATTTTGTTCATTGGACTCATTTCTCATTTGAAATGCCCATTTTTGGTGGGCCAGAAATGTGCGTCTTTAAAAGGTTATTTCTACGATACCCCACTTTTGCGCGTCGGACCTCAACTTTTCCCGTAAACGCAGAAAAAGCGCAATTTTCAGGAGAAAGGAGACAGACATCCCCTCCCTCTGCCACCCACCCACCCAACTGACAGCCAGCCATTAGACATGCACAGATAGTTCTGAGGGTCTGTCTGTGATGTCATAAAGGGCCTGCTGATCAATGGGCAGCTTTCTGATTGGCTGCTGTATTTGATTGACAGATGGAAGCTGGCAGCTGATTGGCTGTCTAGCCTAAAGTGCTTTACACACCTCCCTGATGGTACCACTGGCTAAGACTCCACCTCAGCTCATTGGGTAATGAAAAATTTAGAACAATTGATGGATGAAAGCAGGCAGGCCGGCCATTTTGGGACACTCAGTGGACTTGTTTAATGCAATGCACCTTTGTATATTCACATGCATTCGCTTCATGCTGTAACCACTGTGCATAAAAATTTGGAAACATGGCATATAGTGTATCATTTGGTGTCTAAGTCATGTTTCCCATATTTTCCCTTCCCAGATACAAGCCCGTTTGAGTGTTTGGGGCACTTTTTAGCTAAAATCATCCTACGGGGCCTAACTGCATATGCTAAAACCTGCCTATTTTGAATGGTGTAGTGGCCCCTGCAACCTCCAAAAAATATCAGGACTTACTTCCCCAATAACCTGCTAACTCACCCCTGAAATACATACTTATTCACCCTATTTTGTACATTGGACTCATTTCTTATTTGAAATGCCCATTTTTGGGGGGCCAGAAATGTGCGTCTTTAAAAGGTGATTTCTACGATACCCCACTTTTGCGCGTCGGACCTCAACTTTTCCCGTAAACGCAGAAAAAGCGCAATTTTCAGGAGAAACGAGACAGACATCCCCTCCCTCTGCCACCCACCCGCCCAACTGACAGCCAGCCATTAGACATGCACAGATAGTTCTGAGGGTCTTTATGTGATGTCATAAAGGGCCTGCTGATCAATGGGCAGCTTTCTGATTGGCTGCTGTATTTGCTTGACAGATGGAAGCTGGCAGCTGATTGGCTGTCTAGCCTAAAGTGCTTTACACACCTCCCTGATGGTACCACTGGCTAAGACTCCACCTCAGCTCATTGGGTAATGAAAAATTTAGAACAATTGATGGATGAAAGCAGGCAGGCCGGCCATTTTGGGACGCTCATTGGACTTGTTTAATGCAATGCACCTTTGTATATTCACATGCATTCGCTTCATGCTGTAACCACTGTGCATAAAAATTTGGAAACATGGCAAACAGTGTATCATTTGCTGTCTAAGTCATGTTTCCCATATTTTCCCTTCCCAGATACAAGCCCGTTTGAGTGTTTGGGGCACTTTTTAGCTAAAATCATCCTACGGGGCCTAACTGCATATGCTAAAGCCTGCCTATTTTGAATGGTGTAGTGGCCCTGCAACCTCCAAAAATATCAGGACTTACTTCCCCAATAACCTGCTAACTCACCCCTGAAATACATACTTATTCACGCTATTTTGTTCATTAGACTCATTTCTCATTTGAAATGCCCATTTTTGGGGGGGCAGAAATGTGCGTCTTTAAAAGGTGATTTCTACAATACCCCAGTTTTGCGCGTCGGACCTCAACTTTTCCCGTAAACGCAGAAAAAGCGCAATTTACAGGAGAAACGAGACAGACATCCCCTCCCTCTGCCACCCACCCACCCAACTGACAGCCAGCCATTAGACATGCACAGATAGTTCTGAGGGTCTTTCTGTGATGTCATAAAGGGCCTGCTGATCAATGGGCAGCTTTCTGATTGGCTGCTGTATTTGCTTGACAGATGGAAGCTGGCAGCTGATTGGCTGTCTAGCCTAAAGTGCTTTACACACCTCCCTGATGGTACCACTGGCTAAGACTCCACCTCAGCTCATTGGGTAATGAAAAATTTAGAACAATTGATGGATGAAAGCAGGCAGGCCGGCCATTTTGGGACGCTCATTGGACTTGTTTAATGCAATGCACCTTTGTATATTCACATGCATTCGCTTCATGCTGTAACCACTGTGCATAAAAATTTGGAAACATGGCATACAGTGTATCATTTGCTGTCTAGGTCATGTTTCCCATATTTTCCCTTCCCAGATACAAGCCCGTTTCAGTGTTTGGGGCACTTTTTAGCTAAAATCAACCTACGGGGCCTAACTGCATATGCTAAAGCCTGCCTATTTTGAATGGTGTAGTGACCCCTGCAACCTCCAAAAATATCAGAACTTACTTCCCCAATAACCTGCTAACTCACCCCTGAAATACATACTTATTCACCCTATTTTGTTCATTGGACTCATTTCTCATTTGAAATGCCCATTTTTGGGGGGGCCCGAAATGTGCGTCTTTAAAAGGTGATTTCTACGATACCCCACTTTTGCGCGTCGGACCTCAACTTTTCCCGTAAACTCAGAAAAACCGCAATTTTAGGGAGAAACGAGACAGACATCCCCTCCCTCTGCCACCCACCCGCCCAACTGACAGCCAGCCATTAGACATGCAAAGATAGTTCTGAGGGTCTTTCTGTGATGTCATAAAGGGCCTGCTGATCAATGGGCAGCTTTCTGATTGGCTGCTGTATTTGATTGACAGATGGAAGCTGGCAGCTGATTGGCTGTCTAGCCTAAAGTGCTTTACACACCTCCCTGATGGTACCACTGGCTAAGACTCCACCTCAGCTCATTGGGTAATGAAAAATTTAGAACAATTGATGGATGAAAGCAGGCAGGCCGGCCATTTTGGGACGCTCATTGGACTTGTTTAATGCCATGCACCTTTTGTATATTCACATGCATTCGCTTCATGCTGTAACCACTGTGCATAAAAATTTGGAAACATGGCATACAGTGTATCATTTGCTGTCTAAGTCATGTTTCCCATATTTTCCCTTCCCAGATACAAGCCCGTTTGAGTGTTTGGGGCACTTTTTAGCTAAAATCAACCTACGGGGCCTAACTGCATATGCTAAAGCCTGCCTATTTTGAATGGTGTAGTGGCCCCTGCAAGCTCCAAAAATATCAGGACTTACTTCCAAAATAACCTGCTAACTCACGCCTGAAATACATACTTATTCACCCTATTTTGTTCATTGGACTCATTTCTCATTTGAAATGCCCATTTTTGGGGGGACAGAAATGTGCGTCTTTAAAAGGTGATTTCTACGATACCCCACTTTTGCGCGTCGGACCTCAACTTTTCCCGTAAACGCAGAAAAACCGCAATTTTAGGGAGAAACGAGACAGACATCCCCTCCCTCTGCCACCCACCCGCCCAACTGACAGCCAGCCATTAGACATGCACAGATAGTTCTGAGGGTCTTTCTGTGATGTCATAAAGGGCCTGCTGATCAATGGGCAGCTTTCTGATTGGCTGCTGTATTTGATTGAAAGATGGAAGCTGGCAGCTGATTGGCTGTCTAGCCTAAAGTGCTTTACACACCTCCCTGATGGTACCACTGGCTAAGACTCCACCTCAGCTCATTGGGTAATGAAAAATTTAGAACAATTGATGGATGAAAGCAGGCAGGCCGGCCATTTTGGGACACTCAGTGGACTTGTTTAATGCAATGCACCTTTGTATATTCACATGCATTCGCTTCATGCTGTAACCACTGTGCATAAAAATTTGTAAACATGGCAAACATTGTATAATTTGCTGTCTAAGTCATGTTTCCCATATTTTCCCTTCCCAGATACAAGCCCGTTTGAGTGTTTGGGGCACTTTTTAGCTAAAATCATCCTACGGGGCCTAACTGCATATGCTAAAGCCTGCCTATTTTGAATGGTGTAGTGGCCCTGCAACCTCCAAAAATATCAGGACTTACTTCCCCAATAACCTGCTAACTCACCCCTGAAATACATACTTATTCACCCTATTTTGTTCATTGGACTCATTTCTCATTTGAAATGCCCATTTTTGGGGCAGCAGAAATGTGCGTCTTTAAAAGGTGATTTCTACGATACCCCAGTTTTGCGCGTCGGACCTCAACTTTTCCCGTAAACGCAGAAAAAGCGCAATTTTCAGGAGAAACGAGACAGACATCCCCTCCCTCTGCCACCCACCCACCCAACTGACAGCCAGCCATTAGACATGCACAGATAGTTCTGAGGGTCTTTCTGTGATGTCATAAAGGGCCTGCTGATCAATGGGCAGCTTTCTGATTGGCTGCTGTATTTGATTGACAGATGGAAGCTGGCAGCTGATTGGCTGTCTAGCCTAAAGTGCTTTACACACCTCCCTGATGGTACCACTGGCTAAGACTCCACCTCAGCTCATTGGGTAATGAAAATTTAGAACAATTGATGGATGAAAGCAGGCAGGCCGGCCATTTTGGGACACTCAGTGGACATGTTTAATGCAATGCACCTTTGTATATACACATGCATTCGCTTCATGCTGTAACCACTGTGCATAAAAATTTGGAAACATGGCAAACAGTGTATCATTTGCTGTCTAAGTCATGTTTACCATATTTTCCCTTCCCAGATACAAGCCCGTTTGAGTGTTTGGGGCACTTTTTAGCTAAAATCATCCTACGGGGCCTAACTGCATATGCTAAAGCCTGCCTATTTTGAATGGTGTAGTGGCCCCTGCAACCTCCAAAAATATCAGGACTTACTTCCCCAATAACCTGCTAACTCACCCCTGAAATACATACTTATTCACCCTATTTTGTTCATTGGACTCATTTCTCATTTGAAATGCCCATTTTGGGGGGGGGGCAGAAATGTGCGTCTTTAAAAGGTGATTTCTACGATACCCCAGTTTTGCGCGTCGGACCTCAACTTTTCCCGTAAACGCAGAAAAAGCGCAATTTTCAGGAGAAACGAGACAGACATCCCCTCCCTCTGCCACCCACCCACCCAACTGACAGCCAGCCATTAGACATGCACAGATAGTTCTGAGGGTCTTTCTGTGATGTCATAAAGGGCCTGCTGATCAATGGGCAGCTTTCTGATTGGCTGCTTTATTTGATTGACAGATGGAAGCTGGCAGCTGATTGGCTGTCTAGCCTAAAGTGCTTTACACACCTCCCTGATGGTACCACTGGCTAAGACTCCACCTCAGCTCATTGGGTAATGAAAAATTTTAGAACAATTGATGGATGAAAGCAGGCAGGCCGGCCATTTTGGGACACTCAGTGGACTTGTTTAATGCAATGCACCTTTGTATATTCACATGCATTCGCTTCATGCTGTAACCACTGTGCATAAAAATTTGGAAACATGGCATATAGTGTATCATTTGGTGTCTAAGTCATGTTTCCCATATTTTCCCTTCCCAGATACAAGCCCGTTTGAGTGTTTGGGGCACTTTTTAGCTAAAATCAACCTACGGGGCCTAACTGCATATGCTAAAGCCTGCCTATTTTGAATGGTGTAGTGGCCCCTGCAAGCTCCAAAAATATCAGGACTTACTTCCAAAATAACCTGCTAACTCACGCCTGAAATACATACTTATTCACCCTATTTTGTTCATTGGACTCATTTCTCATTTGAAATGCCCATTTTTGGGGGGACAGAAATGTGCGTCTTTAAAAGGTGATTTCTACGATACCCCACTTTTGCGCGTCGGACCTCAACTTTTCCCGTAAACGCAGAAAAACCGCAATTTTAGGGAGAAACGAGACAGACATCCCCTCCCTCTGCCACCCACCCGCCCAACTGACAGCCAGCCATTAGACATGCACAGATAGTTCTGAGGGTCTTTCTGTGATGTCATAAAGGGCCTGCTGATCAATGGGCAGCTTTCTGATTGGCTGCTGTATTTGATTGAAAGATGGAAGCTGGCAGCTGATTGGCTGTCTAGCCTAAAGTGCTTTACACACCTCCCTGATGGTACCACTGGCTAAGACTCCACCTCAGCTCATTGGGTAATGAAAAATTTAGAACAATTGATGGATGAAAGCAGGCAGGCCGGCCATTTTGGGACACTCAGTGGACTTGTTTTTTTTTTTTTTTTTTTAAATATATGTTTATTGGGTTTTACATCTTCAAGTATAACAGATAACATAAAGAATGCTGTGTTGTTTACATAGTTATTGTTTGCTTGGACATATTAGGCAATATGAACATTATCTGGGTTTTACATATTTCTTGTTATTAATCGTTCACATTGCTTTCACCTTACACATACATTCTTGAAAACTTTATAAGCATATATGAAACAAACATTTAGAAAGGAGGGGGGGTGGGGTAAATGAGGGTTAAATAGGAGGGGTGGGGGGGGGGGGGTTGCTGTAGGTCTTTATATCCTTTGATATCGGTTGTGGGATAGCGTGGTCTTAGCTTGTATAGGGAATACATACAATAAATACAATACAGCAAATGGTCCAATCATCACATTTCTTTTCATTTCATTTCACCAGAATAGTTTTTTGGTTTATTCATCTTTCTGTAGTGGGCCCCATCTTTCATGTAGTTTTATCGGCTGTGTGTCCTGTATTTGCGCATTATATAGTTCGTAGTTCATCATTCTGGTCAGGAATTGAATTAATGATTCTATTGAGGGAGTAGTTTTACTAAGCCAATGCTTCATTATCAGTTTTTTCCCTGCCGTTATTACCAGTGTCATAAAGGGGATATATCTACTATTTCTCTGATCAAGTTCCCATATGTCAAAATTGGCAAATAGGGCAGGATATGGGTGTAAAGTTACTTTGATATTTAATATTGCAGAGATGTAGTTTATCACTTTATGCCAATATCTTTTTATTTTTCCACAGGACCAGATGTTATGATAAAAGGTCGCCGGTGTCAAACCACATTTCATGCAGGCTCCAGACTCTTCAGGAACAAAATGTTTCCTTTGGGCTGGGGATATATACGCTCTCTGCAATATTTTTATATGTGTTTCTTGTAGTAGGGCAGACTTTAGGATACGCATTGTAGATTCAAAGTATTTAAAAATTGTATCGCAAGTGTCTAATAAAGGTATATCTCCAAGCCATTGTCTCCTTGTTTGTTCTGTTACTTTTGGTACATTTAGTGCCATTAGTTCAGCGTATAATGTTTTAATTTTATAGTTAGGTTTTTCAAAATTGGCTATGTGTTTTTGTAGTGTGTTCACTTGAGAGCATATTAGCATTGTGTCTGGTAGTGATGCTGCGTAGTGTGAAAGCTGTATAAGAGGGAAAATGCTGCGTGCGTTTAGGTTAAATTTGTTTGTCAGCTGCGTCGAAGTTAGTTGGTTGCCCCCAGGATCAAAGACTTGAGTTACCATTCTTAGTCCTTTGTTGATGATGTGTTTGAAAGCTGGGTTTTCTATCCCTGGGGTAAATTTAGGGTTTCCCCAGATGGGTAGCCATTTGGATGTGTGTGTGGGTATTTGTAGTGAATTACATATTGCATGCCATGCCCTGTATGTTTCCTTAAATAGAAGGTGGTTTATTATGTGTTTCGGGATCTGGGGTCCTGGCGTATGTAACAAGGCTCCCGGGGAAAACGGGTGGAAGAGGGCACAGTCCAGCTGGTATACAGTAAATTTATTGGTTTCTAGAAGCCAGTCCATAGCGTACCTGGAGTGTAGTGCCCTGGAATATTGTAGGAGATTCAGGATACCCAATCCCCCCATTGCCTTAGGTATTTGTAATTTGGCTATGGCTATTCTTGGTTTTCCAGATTTCCAAATAAATTTAGTGTATGTTTTTAAAAGCCTTTGGGTATCTTGGGAGGTAAGTTTGATAGGTAGTAGTTGTAATATGTATTGTAGTCTTGGTAGAATGATTGTCTTAACTATTTCTATTCTGCCCATCATCGATAAGGGGAGGTCGTGCCATGCCTCTAGGGTTCGCTGTGCTTTTTGGATGGCCGGGGTTATGTTAAGTTTGTACAGTGTCTCTGGTGAGTGAGGAATCTGTATTCCCAGGTATTTGATTTGGGTTTGTTGTGTTTTAATTGTATTTAGGTCTGGGTTTGATGTAAAGTTGGGCTTGGTTCCTTTCAATGTCAGGAGCTCTGATTTCGATACATTAATTTTGTATCCTGAGAAGCTTCCAAATTGTTTTATTATTTGCATGGCAATTGGTATAGAGTGTTCAGGGTGTGATAAAAAGAGTAGCATGTCATCTGCGAACAATGCCACTCTCAGATCCACTCCTCTTATATTGATTCCCTGATATAGCGGGGATTCGCGTAGTGTCACTGCAAGGGGTTCTAATGCCAATGCAAATAATAATGGGGACATAGGGCACCCCTGCCTCGTGCCTCTCATGATTGGGAATGGATCAGATATACTACCATTACATAGTATCCTAGAGGAGGAGTCTCTATATAGTGTCCTGAGCCAGTCCACAAAAATTTCCGGGAAGCCAAACTCCCCCAGCGTATGGAACAAGTGGTCCCAGTGCACCATGTCAAATGCCTTTTCGGCGTCTAATGATAATATTGCTTTAGTTGAGTTTGACATGGCGCACTGGGAGTCACAGACCGCCGCCAGAACTCGTCTGATGTTGGTCACTGGTTGTCTCTCCATCACAAAGCCTGTTTGATCCTCATGGACTAGCTCCGGAACCATTACCTTGAGTCTTTCTGCCAGAATTTTAGTAAGAAGCTTATAGTCTATATTTAGGAGGGATATTGGCCTGTATGAGGCTGGGTCTGATAGCTCCCTACCTGGCTTTGGCAGCACTCTAATATTGGCTAAGTTAAAATGTGCTGGTGGTATTGTGGCTCTAAGTATGGAGTTAAATGTTTCTGTTAGACAGGGGGTGATTTTATTTTGTAATAATTTATAATATTCTGATGTGAGACCGTCAGGTCCCGGGGCCTTGTTTGGTTTCAGTGAGGCAATTGCCTTTTGTACCTCCTCCTGTGTAATATCTGCTATTAGGGCTTCTGCGTGCTCTTTGGATAGTTGGGGTAAATGTAAGTTGTCCCAGAATTTATTTCTTTGATTTGTATCTGTGTTAGGGTTGGAATATAATGTTTGGTAGAATTTCTGTAGTTCCTTTGCAATTTCATTGTTTGTTTTTGTCATCATGCCGTTTGCTTTTCTTAAAGGGTGTATTATAGCAGGGGGTCTTTGGCCCTGTAGTAAGTTAGTAAGTAATTTGCTTGATTTATTGCCAAATTGATTGAACCGTGCCTCTCTTTTGAAAGAGTACCAGGATTCTAATTGTGCTATTAGTTCTTCATGTTTAGTTCGGGCTTTGGTGTATTGGGCTTTTACTATGGGTGTTGGTGTTGTTTTAAATTGTTGATATGCTTCGGTAAGGAGACGTTGGGATTCTACATAGTCCCGTGTAAGGCCCTTTTTTTGTGAGGTTGAATAGGAAATGATTTCTCCTCTTATCGTGGCCTTTGATGCCTGCCAAAATAGGACTGGGTTTGTGTCTAATGTCTCTTTGTTATCACTATGGTATTGGTCCCATGCATTTTTAATTTTTTCTTTTAATTTTAGGGATGTGGATAATGAGGATGGGCATCGCCAAGATATGTACGTAGATTGCTCTCGGGATAGTTTGATTGTGGTTCTCACTACTGCGTGATCTGAAATAGTGATGGGTTCGATCTCTACTTCTTCTACTTGTGGGAGGAATGTGTGTGACACTAACAGGTAGTCTATTCTTGATAATTGTCCTGTGGAGGCGGATAAGCAAGTGTAATCTTTTTCTGTAGGGTGTAATACCCTCCACAGGTCAATTAACTGTAATTGTGAGGTCAGTGCCTGTACTCCAAATTTTGGTAGTTTGCTTCTGTTTTTATTTTCTATTTGTCTGTCCATGTTTAGAGATGACACCAAGTTGAAGTCTCCACCCAGTATCGTTGGTGTGTTTAAGTGTGGTGTGAGAAGGGATATTATTTTTAGAAAGAATGGCTTGGAATACACATTAGGTGCGTATATCGTCATGCATATAAATGATTGGGAGCCTTGTTCCATGCGGCATTTCAGATAGCGTCCCATTGGGTCTGCCACTACCTCAGAAACTATGATAGCTAAGTTAGATTTAATTAGTATTGCTAGGCCTCTGGCTTTGGACGTGTAGGGGGCCGCTGCTGCTAGTTTCCAGCCCATCATGGCCAGTTTACGTGTCTCGGGTTCTGTTAGATGAGTTTCTTGCAGCATCGCTATATCTAGCCGTAATTTATTTAAGTATACTAGTACATTTTTACGTTTCTTGGGAGAATTAATTCCCCCTATGTTCCAACTACCTATTCTCAATGACATCTTTGATTTGTTTGTATTTTATCGGTATATATGTGATGTTGGTTTCCCATTGTACTGTTTCTCTTTTCATTTAACCTACAGGTTTTGGGGGGGGCGGGGATAGGGTAGTCTGAGGGGAGGAGGGGAAAGGGGGGGGACAACAAATAAAACATTATATTGAACTTCCGACATAAAGTATATCGGTATTTAACCATTACATTTAATCTTCTTTGGAGTAGATCAGCTCCTAGAGCCAACCGCCCCTCTATTTTGTATAAATTAACTTAACTTTTAAAGACAGTATTTGTGACCATTTATGGCACTAAAAGTTGTGATTATTGAGTGCGTCACCGTGTTCCCTGTAAGCAGAAATATACTATATCGTAATATATAATTACTTATCAACTTTATATTAACATATACAATACTTGTGTTTTTCCTGTTTAAGTTCTTTCCTGGCGATCTGTGTCTGAGTTTGATGGACAGATGTTTTATGTGTTCTTTGTCTTCATTGACCTTCATCATGGTAGTAGAGGAATCTGTCTCTTTAATCCAGAGTTCCGCAGGCGATCAGTGGAAAAGTATAGGAAACACATAGAAAAACAGATAGAAAAAACAGAGGATTCATGTACTTATATCCATACATTTTCTTCGATTATGGAGTAAGGGGTCCCTCTTGTGGTGGAAAGAAAAGTTATTTTCTAGCAAGTTATTTATAAGAGTTCATCTCACACATTTTCTTCTTTTAATCACAGTCTGACATGCGGTTTGGGTTGTTTTGTGCATAATTAGCTTCTTTAAGGTATTCCTCAGCATCTTTTACATTTAAAAAGTCTTTATATGAAGATCCTTCAAAGACTCTGAGCCGAGCTGGGTACAATAAAGCAAATTTGCGGTTTTCTCGGATTAATGCTGAACACACAGGGGAAAAGTCCTTCCTCGCCTTGCTTAACTCTGCCGAGTAATCCTGAAATAATAGGATTTTATTTCCCTCCCATGTAATTTCCTTCATTTTTCGTGAGGCTGCCCAGAATAGCTCTTTATGCAAGTAATTCAGCGTTTTGAATATCACTGCACGCGGTCGTGCCCCTTCCTGCTGCCTCTGGGGTCCCAGTCTATGCGCTCTTTCAATCACTAGATCCTCACACCTGTCGCTGATTTGAAGTATGGTGGGTAGTGTTATTTTAATGAAGTCATATAACTCCTGGCCTTTAACCATTTCAGGAAGGCCTATTATCCGCAGATTATTCCTCCTGGACCTATTTTCAAGATCCTGGACTTTGTTTTGCAGATACTGTATAGATTTAGTATGCTCTACAGTGGTTTGCTTAGTCTCACAGAGATCTCCAAATATTTCCCCCACTTTTTGCTCTGTATGCAGGATTTTTTTCTCTATCTTAGCCAGCTGCCTATTGATATCTGCAGTCTGGGCTTGTAACAGCGGTTTTACCGCTAGTCTCATGGCCTCCACTAACCCTCCATATAGTACTGGGGTTTGTGGGTCTGGGGTGTCAGCCGTGGGGTGTGCTCGTGAGGACCCTGGACCAGCGCGTACCTGTGTTTCATCAGCGGTGTCTTCGTCCGATGCACATGTGCTGTGTGCTGGGGACGCTGGCTGCGATGCGCTGTGAGTCGGCGCCATTTTAGGTGCGCGGTCTTTCCTGCTCCTGTCGCGCTGTGACCGGGGTTTGGAGTCGGGCATCACCGTTGGCGTGTGGGAGGTCAGCGGTATCGTCTGCTGTGCCTTCGGGGGGATGCTGCTGTCTTTTTGAGGCTTTCGCCGTGTAATAGGTGAGCTGGGGCGGTTGTTTGAGCGGAGCGAGCTCTCCTAGCTGCTGCTCATTCAGCCGCCGGAACCGGAAGCCCAGTGGACTTGTTTAATGCAATGCACCTTTGTATATTCACATGCATTCGCTTCATGCTGTAACCACTGTGCATAAAAATTTGTAAACATGGCAAACATTGTATAATTTGCTGTCTAAGTCATGTTTCCCATATTTTCCCTTCCCAGATACAAGCCCGTTTGAGTGTTTGGGGCACTTTTTAGCTAAAATCATCCTACGGGGCCTAACTGCATATGCTAAAGCCTGCCTATTTTGAATGGTGTAGTGGCCCTGCAACCTCCAAAAATATCAGGACTTACTTCCCCAATAACCTGCTAACTCACCCCTGAAATACATACTTATTCACCCTATTTTGTTCATTGGACTCATTTCTCATTTGAAATGCCCATTTTTGGGGCAGCAGAAATGTGCGTCTTTAAAAGGTGATTTCTACGATACCCCAGTTTTGCGCGTCGGACCTCAACTTTTCCCGTAAACGCAGAAAAAGCGCAATTTTCAGGAGAAACGAGACAGACATCCCCTCCCTCTGCCACCCACCCACCCAACTGACAGCCAGCCATTAGACATGCACAGATAGTTCTGAGGGTCTTTCTGTGATGTCATAAAGGGCCTGCTGATCAATGGGCAGCTTTCTGATTGGCTGCTGTATTTGATTGACAGATGGAAGCTGGCAGCTGATTGGCTGTCTAGCCTAAAGTGCTTTACACACCTCCCTGATGGTACCACTGGCTAAGACTCCACCTCAGCTCATTGGGTAATGAAAATTTAGAACAATTGATGGATGAAAGCAGGCAGGCCGGCCATTTTGGGACACTCAGTGGACATGTTTAATGCAATGCACCTTTGTATATACACATGCATTCGCTTCATGCTGTAACCACTGTGCATAAAAATTTGGAAACATGGCAAACAGTGTATCATTTGCTGTCTAAGTCATGTTTACCATATTTTCCCTTCCCAGATACAAGCCCGTTTGAGTGTTTGGGGCACTTTTTAGCTAAAATCATCCTACGGGGCCTAACTGCATATGCTAAAGCCTGCCTATTTTGAATGGTGTAGTGGCCCCTGCAACCTCCAAAAATATCAGGACTTACTTCCCCAATAACCTGCTAACTCACCCCTGAAATACATACTTATTCACCCTATTTTGTTCATTGGACTCATTTCTCATTTGAAATGCCCATTTTGGGGGGGGGGCAGAAATGTGCGTCTTTAAAAGGTGATTTCTACGATACCCCAGTTTTGCGCGTCGGACCTCAACTTTTCCCGTAAACGCAGAAAAAGCGCAATTTTCAGGAGAAACGAGACAGACATCCCCTCCCTCTGCCACCCACCCACCCAACTGACAGCCAGCCATTAGACATGCACAGATAGTTCTGAGGGTCTTTCTGTGATGTCATAAAGGGCCTGCTGATCAATGGGCAGCTTTCTGATTGGCTGCTTTATTTGATTGACAGATGGAAGCTGGCAGCTGATTGGCTGTCTAGCCTAAAGTGCTTTACACACCTCCCTGATGGTACCACTGGCTAAGACTCCACCTCAGCTCATTGGGTAATGAAAAATTTTAGAACAATTGATGGATGAAAGCAGGCAGGCCGGCCATTTTGGGACACTCAGTGGACATGTTTAATGCAATGCACCTTTGTATATTCACATGCATTCGCTTCATGCTGTAACCACTGTGCATAAAAATTTGGAAACATGGCAAACAGTGTATCATTTGCTGTCTAAGTCATGTTTCCCATATTTTCCCTTCCCAGATACAAGCCCGTTTGAGTGTTTGGGGCACTTTTTAGCTAAAATCATCCTACGGGGCCTAACTGCATATGCTAAAGCCTTCCTATTTTGAATGGTGTAGAGGCCCCTGCAACCTCCAAAAATATCAGGACTTACTTCCCCAATAACCTGCTAACTCACCCCTGAAATACATACTTATTCACCCTATTTTGTTCATTGGACTCATTTCTCATTTGAAATGCCCATTTTTGGGGGGGCAGAAATGTGCGTCTTTAAAAGGTGATTTCTACGATACCCCACTTTTGCGCGTCGGACCTCAACTTTTCCCGTAAACACAGAAAAAGCGCAATTTTCAGGAGAAACGAGACAGACATCCCCTCCCTCTGCCACCCACCCGCCCAACTGACAGACCACCATTAGACATGCACAGATAGTTCTGAGGGTCTGTCTGTGATGTCATAAAGGGCCTGCTGATCAATGGGCAGCTTTCTGATTGGCTGCTGTATTTGATTGACAGATGGAAGCTGGCAGCTGATTGGATGTCTAGCCGAAAGTGCTTTACACACCTCCCTGATGGTACCACTGGCTAAGACTCCACCTCAGCTCGTTGGGAAATGAAAAATTTAGAACAATTGATGGATGAAAGCAGGCAGGCCGGCCATTTTGGGATGCTCATTGGACTTGTTTAATGAAATGCACCTTTGTATATTCACAAGCATTCGCTTCATGCTGTAACCGCTGTGCATAAAAATTTGGAAACATGACAAACAGTGTATCATTTGGTGTCTAAGTCATGTTTCCCATTTTTTCCCTTCCCAGATACAAGCCCATTTGAGTGTTTGGGGCACTTTTTAGCTAAAATCATCCTACAGGGCCTAACTGCATATGCTAAAACCTGCCTATTTTAAATGGTGTAGTGGCCCCTGCAACCTCCAAAAATATCAGGACTTACTTCCCCAATAACCTGCTAACTCACCCCTGAAATACATACTTATTAACCCTATTTTGTTCATTGGACTCATTTCTCATTTGAAATGCCCATTTTTGGGGGGCTGGAAATGTGCGACTTTAAAAGGTGATTTCTACGATACCCCACTTTTGCGCGTCGGACCTCAACTTTTCCCGTAAACGCAGAAAAACTGCAATTTTCAGGAGAAACGAGACAGACATCCCCTCCCTCTGCCACCCACCCGCCCAACTGACAGCCAGCCATTAGACATGCACAGATAGTTCTGAGGGTATGTCTGTGATGTCATAAAGGGCCTGCTGATCAATGGGCAGCTTTCTGATTGGTTGCTGTATTTGATTGACAGATGGAAGCTGGCAGCTGATTGGCTGTCTAGCCTAAAGTGCTTTACACACCTCCCTGATGGTACCAGTGGCTAAGACTCCACCTCAGCTCATTGGGTAATGAAAAATTTAGAACAATTGATGGATGAAAGCAGGCAGGCCGGCAATTTTGGGACACTCAGTGGACTTGTTTAATGCAATGCACCTTTGTATATTCACATGCATTCGCTTCATGCTGTAACCACTGTGCATAAAAATTTGGAAACATGGCATATAGTGTATCTTTTGGTGTCTAAGTCATGTTTCCCATATTTTCCCTTCCCAGATGCAAGCCCGTTTGAGTGTTTGGGGCACTTTTTAGCTAATATCATCCTACGGGGCCTAACTGCATATGCTAAAGCCTGCCTATTTTGAATGGTGTAGTGGCCCCTGCAACCTCCAAAAATATCAGGACTTACTTCCCCAATAACCTGCTAACTCACCCCTGAAATACATACTTATTCACCCTATTTTGTTCATTGGACTCATTTCTCATTTGAAATGCCCATTTTTGGGGGGGGGGGCAGAAATGTGCGTCTTTAAAAGGTGATTTCTACGATACCCCACTTTTGCGCGTCGGACCTCAACTTTTCCCGTAAACGCAGAAAAACCGCAATTTTAGGGAGAAACGAGACAGACATCCCCTCCCTCTGCCACCCACCCGCCCAACTGACAGCCCGCCATTAGACATGCACAGATAGTTCTGAGGGTCTGTCTGTGATGTCATAAAGGGCCTGCTGATCAATGGGCAGCTTTCTGATTGGCTGCTGTATTTGATTGACAGATGGAAGCTGGCAGCTGATTGGCTGTCTAGCCTAAAGTGCTTTACACACCTCCCTGATGGTACCACTGGCTAAGACTCCACCTCAGATCGTTGGGAAATGAAAAATTTAGAACAATTGATGGATGAAAGCAGGCAGGCCGGCCATTTTGGGATGCTCATTGGACTTGTTTAATGAAATGCACCTTTGCATATTAACATGCATTCGCTTCATGCTGTAACCGCTGTGCATAAAAATTTGGAAACATGGCAAACAGTGTATCATTTGGTGTCTAAGTCATGTTTCCCATTTTTTCCCTTCCCAGATACAAGCCCATTTGAGTGTTTGGGGCACTTTTTAGCTAAAATCATCCTACAGGGCCTAACTGCATATGCTAAAACCTGCCTATTTTGAATGGTGTAGTGGCCCCTGCAACCTCCAAAAATATCAGGACTTACTTCCCCAATAATCTGCTAACTCACCCCTGAAATACATACTTATTCACCCTATTTTGTTCATTGGACTCATTTCTCATTTGAAATGCCCATTTTTGGGAGGGGCAGAAATGTGCGTCTTTAAAAGGTGATTTCTACGATACCCCACTTTTGCGCGTCGGACCTCAACTTTTCACGTAAACACAGAAAAAGCGCAATTTTCAGGAGAAACGAGACAGACATCCCCTCCCTCTGCCACCCACCCGCCCAACTGACAGACCGCCATTAGACATGCACAGATAGTTCTGAGGGTCTGTCTGTGATGTCATAAAGGGCCTGCTGATCAATGGGCAGCTTTCTGATTGGCTGCTGTATTTGATTGACAGATGGAAGCTGGCAGCTGATTGGCTGTCTAGCCTAAAGTGCTTTACACACCTCCCTGATGGTACCACTGGCTAAGACTCCACCTCAGCTCGTTGGGAAATGAAAAATTTAGAACAATTGATGGATGAAAGCAGGCAGGCCGGCCATTTTGGGATGCTCATTGGACTTGTTTAATGAAATGCACCTTTGTATATTAACATGCATTCGCTTCATGCTTTAACCGCTGTGCATAAAAATTTGGAAACATGGCAAACAGTGTATCATTTGGTGTCTAAGTCATGTTTCCCATTTTTTCCCTTCCCAGATACAAGCCCATTTGAGTGTTTGGGGTACTTTTTAGCTAAAATCATCCTACAGAGCCTAACTGCATATGCTAAAACCTGCCTATTTTAAATGGTGTAGTGGCCCCTGCAACCTCCAAAAATATCAGGACTTACTTCCCCAATAACCTGCTAACTCACCCCTGAAATACATACTTATTAACCCTATTTTGTTCATTGGACTCATTTCTCATTTGAAATGCCCATTTTTGGGGGGTCAGAAATGTGCGTCTTTAAACGGTGATTTCTACGATACCCCACTTTTGCGCGTCGGACCTCAACTTTTCCCGTAAACGCAGAAAAAGCGCAATTTTCAGGAGAAACGAGACAGACATCCCCTCCCTCTGCCACCCACCCACCCAACTGACAGCCAGCCATTAGACATGCACAGATAGTTCTGAGGGTCTGTTTGTGATGTCATAAAGGGCCTGCTGATCAATGGGCAGCTTTCTGATTGGCTGCTGTATTTGATTGACAGATGGAAGCTGGCAGCTGATTGGCTGTCTAGCCTAAAGTGCTTTACACACCTCCTTCTGATGGTACCACTGGCTAAGACTCCACCTCAGCTCATTGGGTAATGAAAAATTTAGAACAATTGATTGATGAAAGCAGGCAGGCCGGCCATTTTGGGACGCTCATTGGACTTGTTTAATGCAATGCACCTTTGTATATTCACATGCATTCGCTTCATGCTGTAACCACTGTGCATAAAAATTTGGAAACATGGCATACAGTGTATCATTTGCTGTCTAAGTCATGTTTCCCATATTTTCCCTTCCCAGATACAAGCCCGTTTGAGTGTTTGGGGCACTTTTTAGCTAAAATCAACCTACGGGGCCTAACTGCATATGCTAAAGCCTGCCTATTTTGAATGGTGTAGTGGCCCCTGCAACCTCCAAAAATATCAGGACTTACTTCCGCAATAACCTGCTAACTCACCCCTGAAATACATACTTATTCACCCTATTTTGTTCATTGGACTCATTTCTCATTTGAAATGCCCATTTTTGGGGGGTCAGAAATGTGCGTCTTTAAAAGGTGATTTCTACGATACCCCACTTTTGCGCGTCGGACCTCAACTTTTCCCGTAAACGCAGAAAAAGCGCAATTTTCAGGAGAAACGAGACAGACATCCCCTCCCTCTGCCACCCACCCACCCAACTGACAGCCAGCCATTAGACATGCACAGATAGTTCTGAGGGTCTTTCTGTGATGTCATAAAGGGCCTGCTGATCAATGGGCAGCTTTCTGATTGGCTGCTGTATTTGATTGACAGATGGAAGCTGGCAGCTGATTGGCTGTCTAGCCTAAAGTGCTTTACACACCTCCCTGATGGTACCACTGGCTAAGACTCCACCTCAGCTCATTGGGTAATGAAAATTTAGAACAATTGATGGATGAAAGCAGGCAGGCCGGCCATTTTGGGACACTCAGTGGACATGTTTAATGCAATGCACCTTTGTATATACACATGCATTCGCTTCATGCTGTAACCACTGTGCATAAAAATTTGGAAACATGGCAAACAGTGTATCATTTGCTGTCTAAGTCATGTTTCCCATATTTTCCCTTCCCAAATACAAGCCCGTTTGAGTGTTTGGGGCACTTTTTAGCTAAAATCATCCTACGGGGCCTAACTGCATATGCTAAAGCCTGCCTATTTTGAATGGTGTAGTGGCCCCTGCAACCTCCAAAAATATCAGGACTTACTTCCCCAATAACCTGCTAACTCACCCCTGAAATACATACTTATTCACCCTATTTTGTTCATTGGACTCATTTCTCATTTGAAATGCCCATTTTGGGGGGGGGGGGGCAGAAATGTGCGTCTTTAAAAGGTGATTTCTACGATACCCCAGTTTTGCGCGTCGGACCTCAACTTTTCCCGTAAACGCAGAAAAAGCGCAATTTTCAGGAGAAACGAGACAGACATCCCCTCCCTCTGCCACCCACCCACCCAACTGACAGCCAGCCATTAGACATGCACAGATAGTTCTGAGGGTCTTTCTGTGATGTCATAAAGGGCCTGCTGATCAATGGGCAGCTTTCTGATTGGCTGCTGTATTTGATTGACAGATGGAAGCTGGCAGCTGATTGGCTGTCTAGCCTAAAGTGCTTTACACACCTCCCTGATGGTACCACTGGCTAAGACTCCACCTCAGCTCATTGGGTAATGAAAAATTTTAGAACAATTGATGGATGAAAGCAGGCAGGCCGGCCATTTTGGGACACTCAGTGGACATGTTTAATGCAATGCACCTTTGTATATTCACATGCATTCGCTTCATGCTGTAACCACTGTGCATAAAAATTTGGAAACATGGCAAACAGTGTATCATTTGCTGTCTAAGTCATGTTTCCCATATTTTCCCTTCCCAGATACAAGCCCGTTTGAGTGTTTGGGGCACTTTTTAGCTAAAATCATCCTACGGGGCCTAACTGCATATGCTAAAGCCTGCCTATTTTGAATGGTGTAGAGGCCCCTGCAACCTCCAAAAATATCAGGACTTACTTCCCCAATAACATGCTAACTCACCCCTGAAATACATACTTATTCACCCTATTTTGTTCATTGGACTCATTTCTCATTTGAAATGCCCATTTTTGGGGGGGCAGAAATGTGCGTCTTTAAAAGGTGATTTCTACGATACCCCACTTTTGCGCGTCGGACCTCAACTTTTCACGTAAACACAGAAAAAGCGCAATTTTCAGGAGAAACGAGACAGACATCCCCTCCCTCTGCCACCCACCCAACTGACAGCCAGCCATTAGACATGCACAGATAGTTCTGAGGGTCTGTTTGTGATGTCATAAAGGGCCTGCTGATCAATGGGCAGCTTTCTGATTGGCTGCTGTATTTGATTGACAGATGGAAGCTGGCAGCTGATTGGCTGTCTAGCCTAAAGTGCTTTACACACCTCCTTCTGATGGTACCACTGGCTAAGACTCCACCTCAGCTCATTGGGTAATGAAAAATTTAGAACAATTGATTGATGAAAGCAGGCAGGCCGGCCATTTTGGGACGCTCATTGGACTTGTTTAATGCAATGCACCTTTGTATATTCACATGCATTCGCTTCATGCTGTAACCACTGTGCATAAAAATTTGGAAACATGGCATACAGTGTATCATTTGCTGTCTAAGTCATGTTTCCCATATTTTCCCTTCCCAGATACAAGCCCGTTTGAGTGTTTGGGGCACTTTTTAGCTAAAATCAACCTACGGGGCCTAACTGCATATGCTAAAGCCTGCCTATTTTGAATGGTGTAGTGGCCCCTGCAACCTCCAAAAATATCAGGACTTACTTCCTCAATAACCTGCTAACTCACCCCTGAAATACATACTTATTCACCCTATTTTGTTCATTGGACTCATTTCTCATTTGAAATGCCCATTTTTGGGGGGTCAGAAATGTGCGTCTTTAAAAGGTGATTTCTACGATACCCCACTTTTGCGCGTCGGACCTCAACTTTTCCCGTAAACGCAGAAAAAGCGCAATTTTCAGGAGAAACGAGACAGACATCCCCTCCCTCTGCCACCCACCCACCCAACTGACAGCCAGCCATTAGACATGCACAGATAGTTCTGAGGGTCTGTTTGTGATGTCATAAAGGGCCTGCTGATCAATGGGCAGCTTTCTGATTGGCTGCTGTATTTGATTGACAGATGGAAGCTGGCAGCTGATTGGCTGTCTAGCCTAAAGTGCTTTACACACCTCCTTCTGATGGTACCACTGGCTAAGACTCCACCTCAGCTCATTGGGTAATGAAAAATTTAGAATAATTGATGGATGAAAGCAGGCAGGTAGGCCATTTTGGGACACTCAGTGGACTTGTTTAATGCAATGCACCTTTGTATATTCACATGCATTCGCTTCATGCTGTAACCACTGTGCATAAAAATTTGGAAACATGGCATTTAGTGTATCTTTTGGTGTCTAAGTCATGTTTCCCATATTTTCCCTTCCCAGATGCAAGCCCGTTTGAGTGTTTGGGGCACTTTTTAGCTAAAATCATCCTACAGGGCCTAACTGCATATGCTAAAGCCTGCCTATTTTGAATGGTGTAGTGGCCCCTGCAACCTCCAAAAATATCAGGACTTACTTCCCCAATAACCTGCAAACTCACCCCTGAAATACATACTTATTCATCCTATTTTGTTCATTGGACTCATTTCTCATTTGAAATGCCCATTTTTGGGGGGCCAGAAATGTGCGTCTTTAAAAGGTGATTTCTACGATACCCCACTTTTGCGCGTCGGATCTCAACTTTTCCCGTAAACGCAGAAAAACCGCAATTTTAGGGAGAAACGAGACAGACATCCCCTCCCTCTGCCACCCACCCGCCCAACTGACAGCCAGGCATTAGACATGCACAGATAGTTCTGAGGGTCTTTCTGTGATGTCATAAAGGGCCTGCTGATCAATGGGCAGCTTTCTGATTGGCTGCTGTATTTGATTGACAGATGGAAGCTGGCAGCTGATTGGCTGTCTAGCCTAAAGTGCTTTACACACCTCCCTGATGGTACCACTGGCTAAGACTCCACCTCAGCTCATTGGGTAATGAAAAATTTAGAACAATTGATGGATGAAAGCAGGCAGGCCGGCCATTTTGGGACACTCAGTGGACTTGTTTAATGCAATGCACCTTTGTATATTCACATGCATTCGCTTCATGCTGTAACCACTGTGCATAAAAATTTGTAAACATGGCAAACAGTGTATCATTTGCTGTCTAAGTCATGTTTACCATATTTTCCCTTCCCAGATACAAGCCCGTTTCAGTGTTTGGGGCACTTTTTAGCTAAAATCAACCTACGGGGCCTAACTGCATATGCTAAAGCCTGCCTATTTTGAATGGTGTAGTGACCCCTGCAACCTCCAAAAATATCAGAACTTACTTCCCCAATAACCTGCTAACTCACCCCTGAAATACATACTTATTCACCCTATTTTGTTCATTGGACTCATTTCTCATTTGAAATGCCCATTTTTGGGGGGGGCAGAAATGTGCGTCTTTAAAAGGTGATTTCTACGATACCCCACTTTTGCGCGTCGGATCTCAACTTTTCCCGTAAACGCAGAAAAACCGCAATTTTAGGGAGAAACGAGACAGACATCCCCTCCCTCTGCCACCCACCCGCCCAACTGACAGCCAGGCATTAGACATGCACAGATAGTTCTGAGGGTCTTTCTGTGATGTCATAAAGGGCCTGCTGATCAATGGGCAGCTTTCTGATTGGCTGCTGTATTTGATTGACAGATGGAAGCTGGCAGCTGATTGGCTGTCTAGCCTAAAGTGCTTTACACACCTCCCTGATGGTACCACTGGCTAAGACTCCACCTCAGCTCATTGGGTAATGAAAAATTTAGAACAATTGATGGATGAAAGCAGGCAGGCCGGCCATTTTGGGACACTCAGTGGACTTGTTTAATGCAATGCACCTTTGTATATTCACATGCATTCGCTTCATGCTGTAACCACTGTGCATAAAAATTTGTAAACATGGCAAACAGTGTATCATTTGCTGTCTAAGTCATGTTTCCCATATTTTCCCTTCCCAGATACAAGCCCGTTTCAGTGTTTGGGGCACTTTTTAGCTAAAATCAACCTACGGGGCCTAACTGCATATGCTAAAGCCTGCCTATTTTGAATGGTGTAGTGACCCCTGCAACCTCCAAAAATATTAGAACTTACTTCCCCAATAACCTGCTAACTCACCCCTGAAATACATACTTATTCACCCTATTTTGTTCATTGGACTCATTTCTCATTTGAAATGCCCATTTTTGGGGGGGGGGCAGAAATGTGCGTCTTTAAAAGGTGATTTCTACGATACCCCACTTTTGCGCGTCGGATCTCAACTTTTCCCGTAAACTCAGAAAAACCGCAATTTTAGGGAGAAACGAGACAGACATCCCCTCCCTCTGCCACCCACCCGCCCAACTGACAGCCAGCCATTAGACATGCACAGATAGTTCTGAGGGTCTTTCTGTGATGTCATAAAGGGCCTGCTGATCAATGGGCAGCTTTCTGATTGGCTGCTGTATTTGATTGACAGATGGAAGCTGGCAGCTGATTGGCTGTCTAGCCTAAAGTGCTTTACACACCTCCCTGATGGTACCACTGGCTAAGACTCCACCTCAGCTCATTGGGTAATGAAAAATTTTGAACAATTGATGGATGAAAGCAGGCAGGCCGGCCATTTTGGGACACTCAGTGGACTTGTTTAATGCAATGCACCTTTGTATATTCACATGCATTCGCTTCATGCTGTAACCACTGTGCATAAAAATTTGGAAACATGGCAAACAGTGTATCATTTGCTGTCTAAGTCATGTTTCCCATATTTTCCCTTCCCAGATACAAGCCCGTTTGAGTGTTTGGGGCACTTTTTAGCTAAAATCATCCTACGGGGCCTAACTGCATATGCTAAAGCCTGCCTATTTTGAATGGTGTAGTGGCCCTGCAACCTCCAAAAATATCAGGACTTACTTCCCCAATAACCTGCTAACTCACCCCTGAAATACATACTTATTCACCCTATTTTGTTCATTAGACTCATTTCTCATTTGAAATGCCCATTTTTGGGGGGGCAGAAATGTGCGTCTTTAAAAGGTGATTTCTACAATACCCCAGTTTTGGGCGTCGGACCTCAACTTTTCCCGTAAACGCAGAAAAAGCGAAATTTTCAGGAGAAACGAGACAGACATCCCCTCCCTCTGCCACCCACCCACCCAACTGACAGCCAGCCATTAGACATGCACAGATAGTTCTGAGGGTCTTTCTGTGATGTCATAAAGGGCCTGCTGATCAATGGGCAGCTTTCTGATTGGCTGCTGTATTTGATTGACAGATGGAAGCTGGCAGCTGATTGGCTGTCTAGCCTAAAGTGCTTTACACACCTCCCTGATGGTACCACTGGCTAAGACTCCACCTCAGCTCATTGGGTAATGAAAAATTTAGAACAATTGATGGATGAAAGCAGGCAGGCCGGCCATTTTGGGACACTCAGTGGACATGTTTAATGCAATGCACCTTTGTATATTCACATGCATTCGCTTCATGCTGTAACCACTGTGCATAAAAATTTGGAAACATGGCAAACAGTGTATCATTTGCTGTCTAAGTCATGTTTCCCATATTTTCCCTTCCCAGATACAAGCCCGTTTGAGTGTTTGGGGCACTTTTTAGCTAACATCATCCTACAGGGCCTAACTGCATATGCTAAAGCCTGCCTATTTTGAATGGTGTAGTGGCCCCTGCAACCTCCAAAAATATCAGGACTTACTTCCCCAATAACCTGCTAACTCACCCCTGAAATACATACTTATTCACCCTTTTTTGTTCATTGGACTCATTTCTCATTTGAAATGCCCATTTTTTGGGGGGGGGCAGAAATGTGCGTCTTTAAAAGGTGATTTCTACGATACCCCACTTTTGCGCGTCGGACCTCAACTTTTCCCGTAAACGCAGAAAAAGCGCAATTTTCAGGAGAAACGAGACAGACATCCCCTCCCTCTGCCACCCACCCGCCCAACTGACAGCCAGCCATTAGACATGCACAGATAGTTCTGAGGGTCTGTTTGTGATGTCATAAAGGGCCTGCTGATCAATGGGCAGCTTTCTGATTGGCTGCTGTATTTGATTGACAGATGGAAGCTGGCAGCTGATTGGCTGTCTAGCCTAAAGTGCATTACACACCTCCCTGATGGTACCACTGGCTAAGACTCCACCTCAGCTCATTGGGTAATGAAAAATTTAGAACAATTGATGGATGAAAGCAGGCAGGCCGGCCATTTTGGGACGCTCATTGGACTTGTTTAATACAATGCACCTTTGTATATTCACATGCATTCGCTTCATGCTGTAACCACTGTGCATAAAAATTTGGAAACATGGCATTTAGTGTATCTTTTGGTGTCTAAGTCATGTTTCCCATATTTTCCCTTCCCAGATGCAAGCCCGTTTGAGTGTTTGGGGCACTTTTTAGCTAAAATCATCCTACAGGGCCTAACTGCATATGCTAAAGCCTGCCTATTTTGAATGGTGTAGTGGCCCCTGCAACCTCCAAAAATATCAGGACTTACTTCCCCAATAACCTGCAAACTCACCCCTGAAATACATACTTATTCATCCTATTTTGTTCATTGGACTCATTTCTCATTTGAAATGCCCATTTTTGGGGGGCCAGAAATGTGCGTCTTTAAAAGGTGATTTCTACGATACCCCACTTTTGCGCGTCGGATCTCAACTTTTCCCGTAAACGCAGAAAAACCGCAATTTTAGGGAGAAACGAGACAGACATCCCCTCCCTCTGCCACCCACCCGCCCAACTGACAGCCAGGCATTAGACATGCACAGATAGTTCTGAGGGTCTTTCTGTGATGTCATAAAGGGCCTGCTGATCAATGGGCAGCTTTCTGATTGGCTGCTGTATTTGATTGACAGATGGAAGCTGGCAGCTGATTGGCTGTCTAGCCTAAAGTGCTTTACACACCTCCCTGATGGTACCACTGGCTAAGACTCCACCTCAGCTCATTGGGTAATGAAAAATTTAGAACAATTGATGGATGAAAGCAGGCAGGCCGGCCATTTTGGGACACTCAGTGGACTTGTTTAATGCAATGCACCTTTGTATATTCACATGCATTCGCTTCATGCTGTAACCACTGTGCATAAAAATTTGTAAACATGGCAAACAGTGTATCATTTGATGTCTAAGTCATGTTTCCCATATTTTCCCTTCCCAGATACAAGCCCGTTTCAGTGTTTGGGGCACTTTTTAGCTAAAATCAACCTACGGGGCCTAACTGCATATGCTAAAGCCTGCCTATTTTGAATGGTGTAGTGACCCCTGCAACCTCCAAAAATATCAGAACTTACTTCCCCAATAACCTGCTAACTCACCCCTGAAATACATACTTATTCACCCTATTTTGTTCATTGGACTCATTTCTCATTTGAAATGCCCATTTTTGGGGGGGGGGCAGAAATGTGCGTCTTTAAAAGGTTATTTCTACGATACCCCACTTTTGCACGTCGGATCTCAACTTTTCCCGTAAACGCAGAAAAACCGCAATTTTAGGGAGAAACGAGACAGACATCCCCTCCCTCTGCCACCCACCCGCCCAACTGACAGCCAGGCATTAGACATGCACAGATAGTTCTGAGGGTCTTTCTGTGATGTCATAAAGGGCCTGCTGATCAATGGGCAGCTTTCTGATTGGCTGCTGTATTTGATTGACAGATGGAAGCTGGCAGCTGATTGGCTGTCTAGCCTAAAGTGCTTTACACACCTCCCTGATGGTACCACTGGCTAAGACTCCACCTCAGCTCATTGGGTAATGAAAAATTTAGAACAATTGATGGATGAAAGCAGGCAGGCCGGCCATTTTGGGACACTCAGTGGACTTGTTTAATGCAATGCACCTTTGTATATTCACATGCATTCGCTTCATGCTGTAACCACTGTGCATAAAAATTTGTAAACATGGCAAACAGTGTATCATTTGCTGTCTAAGTCATGTTTCCCATATTTTCCCTTCCCAGATACAAGCCCGTTTCAGTGTTTGGGGCACTTTTTAGCTAAAATCAACCTACGGGGCCTAACTGCATATGCTAAAGCCTGCCTATTTTGAATGGTGTAGTGACCCCTGCAACCTCCAAAAATATTAGAACTTACTTCCCCAATAACCTGCTAACTCACCCCTGAAATACATACTTATTCACCCTATTTTGTTCATTGGACTCATTTCTCATTTGAAATGCCCATTTTTGGGGGGGGGGGCAGAAATGTGCGTCTTTAAAAGGTGATTTCTACGATACCCCACTTTTGCGCGTCGGATCTCAACTTTTCCCGTAAACTCAGAAAAACCGCAATTTTAGGGAGAAACGAGACAGACATCCCCTCCCTCTGCCACCCACCCGCCCAACTGACAGCCAGCCATTAGACATGCACAGATAGTTCTGAGGGTCTTTCTGTGATGTCATAAAGGGCCTGCTGATCAATGGGCAGCTTTCTGATTGGCTGCTGTATTTGATTGACAGATGGAAGCTGGCAGCTGATTGGCTGTCTAGCCTAAAGTGCTTTACACACCTCCCTGATGGTACCACTGGCTAAGACTCCACCTCAGCTCATTGGGTAATGAAAAATTTTGAACAATTGATGGATGAAAGCAGGCAGGCCGGCCATTTTGGGACACTCAGTGGACTTGTTTAATGCAATGCACCTTTGTATATTCACATGCATTCGCTTCATGCTGTAACCACTGTGCATAAAAATTTGGAAACATGGCAAACAGTGTATCATTTGCTGTCTAAGTCATGTTTCCCATATTTTCCCTTCCCAGATACAAGCCCGTTTGAGTGTTTGGGGCACTTTTTAGCTAAAATCATCCTACGGGGCCTAACTGCATATGCTAAAGCCTGCCTATTTTGAATGGTGTAGTGGCCCTGCAACCTCCAAAAATATCAGGACTTACTTCCCCAATAACCTGCTAACTCACCCCTGAAATACATACTTATTCACCCTATTTTGTTCATTAGACTCATTTCTCATTTGAAATGCCCATTTTTGGGGGGGCAGAAATGTGCGTCTTTAAAAGGTGATTTCTACAATACCCCAGTTTTGGGCGTCGTACCTCAACTTTTCCCGTAAACGCAGAAAAAGCGAAATTTTCAGGAGAAACGAGACAGACATCCCCTCCCTCTGCCACCCACCCACCCAACTGATAGCCAGCCATTAGACATGCACAGATAGTTCTGAGGGTCTTTCTGTGATGTCATAAAGGGCCTGCTGATCAATGGGCAGCTTTCTGATTGGCTGCTGTATTTGATTGACAGATGGAAGCTGGCAGCTGATTGGCTGTCTAGCCTAAAGTGCTTTACACACCTCCCTGATGGTACCACTGGCTAAGACTCCACCTCAGCTCATTGGGTAATGAAAAATTTAGAACAATTGATGGATGAAAGCAGGCAGGCCGGCCATTTTGGGACACTCAGTGGACATGTTTAATGCAATGCACCTTTGTATATTCACATGCATTCGCTTCATGCTGTAACCACTGTGCATAAAAATTTGGAAACATGGCAAACAGTGTATCATTTGCTGTCTAAGTCATGTTTCCCATATTTTCCCTTCCCAGATACAAGCCCGTTTGAGTGTTTGGGGCACTTTTTAGCTAACATCATCCTACAGGGCCTAACTGCATATGCTAAAGCCTGCCTATTTTGAATGGTGTAGTGGCCCCTGCAACCTCCAAAAATATCAGGACTTACTTCCCCAATAACCTGCTAACTCACCCCTGAAATACATACTTATTCACCCTATTTTGTTCATTGGACTCATTTCTCATTTGAAATGCCCATTTTTTTGGGGGGGGGGCAGAAATGTGCGTCTTTAAAAGGTGATTTCTACGATACCCCACTTTTGCGCGTCGGACCTCAACTTTTCCCGTAAACGCAGAAAAAGCGCAATTTTCAGGAGAAACGAGACAGACATCCCCTCCCTCTGCCACCCACCCGCCCAACTGACAGCCAGCCATTAGACATGCACAGATAGTTCTGAGGGTCTGTTTGTGATGTCATAAAGGGCCTGCTGATCAATGGGCAGCTTTCTGATTGGCTGCTGTATTTGCTTGACAGATGGAAGCTGGCAGCTGATTGGCTGTCTAGCCTAAAGTGCTTTACACACCTCCCTGATGGTACCACTGGCTAAGACTCCACCTCAGCTCATTGGGTAATGAAAAATTTAGAACAATTGATGGATGAAAGCAGGCAGGCCGGCCATTTTGGGACGCTCATTGGACTTGTTTAATGCAATGCACCTTTGTATATTCACATGCATTCGCTTCATGCTGTAACCACTGTGCATAAAAATTTGGAAACATGGCAAACAGTGTATCATTTGCTGTCTAAGTCATGTTTCCCATATTTTCCCTTCCCAGATACAAGCCCGTTTGAGTGTTTGGGGCACTTTTTAGCTAAAATCATCCTACGGGGCCTAACTGCATATGCTAAAGCCTGCCTATTTTGAATGGTGTAGTGGCCCTGCAACCTCCAAAAATATCAGGACTTACTTCCCCAATAACCTGCTAACTCACCCCTGAAATACATACTTATTCACCCTATTTTGTTCATTAGACTCATTTCTCATTTGAAATGCCCATTTTTGGGGGGGCAGAAATGTGCGTCTTTAAAAGGTGATTTCTACAATACCCCAGTTTTGCGCGTCGGACCTCAACTTTTCCCGTAAACGCAGAAAAAGCGCAATTTACAGGAGAAACGAGACAGACATCCCCTCCCTCTGCCACCCACCCACCCAACTGACAGCCAGCCATTAGACATGCACAGATAGTTCTGAGGGTCTTTCTGTGATGTCATAAAGGGCCTGCTGATCAATGGGCAGCTTTCTGATTGGCTGCTGTATTTGCTTGACAGATGGAAGCTGGCAGCTGATTGGCTGTCTAGCCTAAAGTGCTTTACACACCTCCCTGATGGTACCACTGGCTAAGACTCCACCTCAGCTCATTGGGTAATGAAAAATTTAGAACAATTGATGGATGAAAGCAGGCAGGCCGGCCATTTTGGGACGCTCATTGGACTTGTTTAATGCAATGCACCTTTGTATATTCACATGCATTCGCTTCATGCTGTAACCACTGTGCATAAAAATTTGGAAACATGGCATACAGTGTATCATTTGCTGTCTAGGTCATGTTTCCCATATTTTCCCTTCCCAGATACAAGCCCGTTTCAGTGTTTGGGGCACTTTTTAGCTAAAATCAACCTACGGGGCCTAACTGCATATGCTAAAGCCTGCCTATTTTGAATGGTGTAGTGACCCCTGCAACCTCCAAAAATATCAGAACTTACTTCCCCAATAACCTGCTAACTCACCCCTGAAATACATACTTATTCACCCTATTTTGTTCATTGGACTCATTTCTCATTTGAAATGCCCATTTTTGGGGGGGCCCGAAATGTGCGTCTTTAAAAGGTGATTTCTACGATACCCCACTTTTGCGCGTCGGACCTCAACTTTTCCCGTAAACTCAGAAAAACCGCAATTTTAGGGAGAAACGAGACAGACATCCCCTCCCTCTGCCACCCACCCGCCCAACTGACAGCCAGCCATTAGACATGCAAAGATAGTTCTGAGGGTCTTTCTGTGATGTCATAAAGGGCCTGCTGATCAATGGGCAGCTTTCTGATTGGCTGCTGTATTTGATTGACAGATGGAAGCTGGCAGCTGATTGGCTGTCTAGCCTAAAGTGCTTTACACACCTCCCTGATGGTACCACTGGCTAAGACTCCACCTCAGCTCATTGGGTAATGAAAAATTTAGAACAATTGATGGATGAAAGCAGGCAGGCCGGCCATTTTGGGACGCTCATTGGACTTGTTCAATGCCATGCACCTTTTGTATATTCACATGCATTCGCTTCATGCTGTAACCACTGTGCATAAAAATTTGGAAACATGGCATACAGTGTATCATTTGCTGTCTAAGTCATGTTTCCCATATTTTCCCTTCCCAGATACAAGCCCGTTTGAGTGTTTGGGGCACTTTTTAGCTAAAATCAACCTACGGGGCCTAACTGCATATGCTAAAGCCTGCCTATTTTGAATGGTGTAGTGGCCCCTGCAAGCTCCAAAAATATCAGGACTTACTTCCAAAATAACCTGCTAACTCACGCCTGAAATACATACTTATTCACCCTATTTTGTTCATTGGACTCATTTCTCATTTGAAATGCCCATTTTTGGGGGGACAGAAATGTGCGTCTTTAAAAGGTGATTTCTACGATACCCCACTTTTGCGCGTCGGACCTCAACTTTTCCCGTAAACGCAGAAAAACCGCAATTTTAGGGAGAAACGAGACAGACATCCCCTCCCTCTGCCACCCACCCGCCCAACTGACAGCCAGCCATTAGACATGCACAGATAGTTCTGAGGGTCTTTCTGTGATGTCATAAAGGGCCTGCTGATCAATGGGCAGCTTTCTGATTGGCTGCTGTATTTGATTGAAAGATGGAAGCTGGCAGCTGATTGGCTGTCTAGCCTAAAGTGCTTTACACACCTCCCTGATGGTACCACTGGCTAAGACTCCACCTCAGCTCATTGGGTAATGAAAAATTTAGAACAATTGATGGATGAAAGCAGGCAGGCCGGCCATTTTGGGACACTCAGTGGACTTGTTTAATGCAATGCACCTTTGTATATTCACATGCATTCGCTTCATGCTGTAACCACTGTGCATAAAAATTTGTAAACATGGCAAACATTGTATAATTTGCTGTCTAAGTCATGTTTCCCATATTTTCCCTTCCCAGATACAAGCCCGTTTGAGTGTTTGGGGCACTTTTTAGCTAAAATCATCCTACGGGGCCTAACTGCATATGCTAAAGCCTGCCTATTTTGAATGGTGTAGTGGCCCTGCAACCTCCAAAAATATCAGGACTTACTTCCCCAATAACCTGCTAACTCACCCCTGAAATACATACTTATTCACCCTATTTTGTTCATTGGACTCATTTCTCATTTGAAATGCCCATTTTTGGGGCAGCAGAAATGTGCGTCTTTAAAAGGTGATTTCTACGATACCCCAGTTTTGCGCGTCGGACCTCAACTTTTCCCGTAAACGCAGAAAAAGCGCAATTTTCAGGAGAAACGAGACAGACATCCCCTCCCTCTGCCACCCACCCACCCAACTGACAGCCAGCCATTAGACATGCACAGATAGTTCTGAGGGTCTTTCTGTGATGTCATAAAGGGCCTGCTGATCAATGGGCAGCTTTCTGATTGGCTGCTGTATTTGATTGACAGATGGAAGCTGGCAGCTGATTGGCTGTCTAGCCTAAAGTGCTTTACACACCTCCCTGATGGTACCACTGGCTAAGACTCCACCTCAGCTCATTGGGTAATGAAAATTTAGAACAATTGATGGATGAAAGCAGGCAGGCCGGCCATTTTGGGAAACTCAGTGGACATGTTTAATGCAATGCACCTTTGTATATACACATGCATTCGCTTCATGCTGTAACCACTGTGCATAAAAATTTGGAAACATGGCAAACAGTGTATCATTTGCTGTCTAAGTCATGTTTCCCATATTTTCCCTTTCCAGATACAAGCCCGTTTGAGTGTTTGGGGCACTTTTTAGCTAAAATCATCCTACGGGGCCTAACTGCATATGCTAAAGCCTGCCTATTTTGAATAGTGTAGTGGCCCCTGCAACCTCCAAAAATATCAGGACATACTTCCCCAATAACCTGCTAACTCACCCCTGAAATACATACTTATTCACCCTATTTTGTTCATTGGACTCATTTCTCATTTGAAATGCCCATTTTTGGGGGGGGGCAGAAATGTGCGTCTTTAAAAGGTGATTTCTACGATACCCCACTTTTGAGCGTCGGACCTCAACTTTTCCCGTAAACGCAGAAAAAGCGCAATTTTCAGGAGAAACGAGACAGACATCCCCTCCCTCTGCCACCCACCCGCCAAACTGACAGCACGTCATTAGACATGCACAGATAGTTCTGAGGGTCTGTCTGTGATGTCATAAAGGGCCTACTGATCAATGGGCAGCTTTCTGATTGGCTGCTGTATTTGATTGAAGAATGGAAGCTGGCAGCTGATTGGCTGTCTAGCCTAAAGTGCTTTACACACCTCCCTGATGGTACCACTGGCTAAGACTCCACCTCAGCTCGTTGGGAAATGAAAAATTTAGAACAATTGATGGATGAAAGCAGGCAGGCCGGCCATTTTGGGATGCTCATTGGACTTGTTTAATGCAATGCACCTTTGTATATTCACATGCATTCGCTTCATGCTGTAACCACTGTGCATAAAAATTTGGAAACATGGCAAACAGTGTATCATTTGCTGTCTAAGTCATGTTTCCCATATTTTCCCTTCCCAGATACAAGCCCGTTTGAGTGTTTGGGGCACTTTTTAGCTAAAATCATTCTACAGGGCCTAACTGCATATGCTAAAACCTGCCTATTTTAAATGGTGTAGTGGCCCCTGCAACCTCCAAAAATATCAGGACTTACTTCCCCAATAACCTGCTAACTCACCCCTGAAATACATACTTATTCACTCTATTTTGTTCATTGGACTCATTTCTCATTTGAAATGCGAATTTTTGGGGGGCTGGAAATGTGCGAATTTAAAAGGTGATTTCTACGATACCCCACTTTTGCGCGTCGGACCTCAACTTTTCCCGTAAACGCAGAAAAACTGCAATTTTCAGGAGAAACGAGACAGACATCCCCTCCCTCTGCCACCCACCCGCCCAACTGACAGCCAGCCATTAGACATGCACAGATAGTTCTGAGGGTCTTTATGTGATGTCATAAAGGGCCTGCTGATCAATGGGCAGCTTTCTGATTGGCTGCTGTATTTGATTGACAGATGGAAGCTGGCAGCTGATTGGCTGTCTAGCCTAAAGTGCTTTACACACCTCCCTGATGGTACCACTGGCTAAGACTCCACCTCAGCTCATTGGGTAATGAAAAATTTTGAACAATTGATGGATGAAAGCAGGCAGGCCGGCCATTTTGGGACACTCAGTGGACTTGTTTAATGCAATGCACCTTTGTATATTCACATGCATTCGCTTCATGCTGTAACCACTGTGCATAAAAATTTGGAAACATGGCATTTAGTGTATCTTTTGGTGTCTAAGTCATGTTTCCCATATTTTCCCTTCCCAGATACAAGCCCGTTTGAGTGTTTGGGGCACTTTTTAGCTAAAATCATCCTACGGGGCCTAACTGCATATGCTAAAGCCTGCCTATTTTGAATAGTGTAGTAGCCCCTGCAACCTCCAAAAATATCAGGACTTACTTCCCCAATAACCTGCTAACTCACCCCTGAAATATATACTTATTCATTCTATTTTGTTCATTGGACTCATTTCTCATTTGAAATGCCCATTTTTGGGGGGCCAGAAATGTGCGTCTTTAAAAGGTGATTTCTACGATACCCCACTTTTGCGCGTCGGACCTCAACTTTTCCCGTAAACGCAGAAAAAGCGAAATTTTCAGGAGAAACGAGACAGACATCCCCTCCCTCTGCCACCCACCCACCCAACTGACAGCCAGCCATTAGACATGCACAGATAGTTCTGAGGGTCTGTCTGTGATGTCATAAAGGGCCTGCTGATCAATGGGCAGCTTTCTGATTGGCTGCTGTATTTGATTGACAGATGGAAGCTGGCAGCTGATTGGCTGTCTAGCCTAAAGTGCATTACACACCTCCCTGATGGTACCACTGGCTAAGACTCCACCTCAGCTCATTGGGTAATGAAAAATTTAGAACAATTGATGGATGAAAGCAGGCAGGCCGGCCATTTTGGGACGCTCATTGGACTTGTTTAATACAATGCACCTTTGTATATTCACATGCATTCGCTTCATGCTGTAACCACTGTGCATAAAAATTTGGAAACATGGCATTTAGTGTATCTTTTGGTGTCTAAGTCATGTTTCCCATATTTTCCCTTCCCAGATGCAAGCCCGTTTGAGTGTTTGGGGCACTTTTTAGCTAAAATCATCCTACAGGGCCTAACTGCATATGCTAAAGCCTGCCTATTTTGAATGGTGTAGTGGCCCCTGCAACCTCCAAAAATATCAGGACTTACTTCCCCAATAACCTGCAAACTCACCCCTGAAATACATACTTATTCATCCTATTTTGTTCATTGGACTCATTTCTCATTTGAAATGCCCATTTTTGGGGGGCCAGAAATGTGCGTCTTTAAAAGGTGATTTCTACGATACCCCACTTTTGCGCGTCGGATCTCAACTTTTCCCGTAAACGCAGAAAAACCGCAATTTTAGGGAGAAACGAGACAGACATCCCCTCCCTCTGCCACCCACCCGCCCAACTGACAGCCAGGCATTAGACATGCACAGATAGTTCTGAGGGTCTTTCTGTGATGTCATAAAGGGCCTGCTGATCAATGGGCAGCTTTCTGATTGGCTGCTGTATTTGATTGACAGATGGAAGCTGGCAGCTGATTGGCTGTCTAGCCTAAAGTGCTTTACACACCTCCCTGATGGTACCACTGGCTAAGACTCCACCTCAGCTCATTGGGTAATGAAAAATTTAGAACAATTGATGGATGAAAGCAGGCAGGCCGGCCATTTTGGGACACTCAGTGGACTTGTTTAATGCAATGCACCTTTGTATATTCACATGCATTCGCTTCATGCTGTAACCACTGTGCATAAAAATTTGTAAACATGGCAAACAGTGTATCATTTGCTGTCTAAGTCATGTTTCCCATATTTTCCCTTCCCAGATACAAGCCCGTTTCAGTGTTTGGGGCACTTTTTAGCTAAAATCAACCTACGGGGCCTAACTGCATATGCTAAAGCCTGCCTATTTTGAATGGTGTAGTGACCCCTGCAACCTCCAAAAATATCAGAACTTACTTCCCCAATAACCTGCTAACTCACCCCTGAAATACATACTTATTCACCCTATTTTGTTCATTGGACTCATTTCTCATTTGAAATGCCCATTTTTGGGGGGGGGCAGAAATGTGCGTCTTTAAAAGGTGATTTCTACGATACCCCACTTTTGCGCGTCGGATCTCAACTTTTCCCGTAAACGCAGAAAAACCGCAATTTTAGGGAGAAACGAGACAGACATCCCCTCCCTCTGCCACCCACCCGCCCAACTGACAGCCAGGCATTAGACATGCACAGATAGTTCTGAGGGTCTTTCTGTGATGTCATAAAGGGCCTGCTGATCAATGGGCAGCTTTCTGATTGGCTGCTGTATTTGATTGACAGATGGAAGCTGGCAGCTGATTGGCTGTCTAGCCTAAAGTGCTTTACACACCTCCCTGATGGTACCACTGGCTAAGACTCCACCTCAGCTCATTGGGTAATGAAAAATTTAGAACAATTGATGGATGAAAGCAGGCAGGCCGGCCATTTTGGGACACTCAGTGGACTTGTTTAATGCAATGCACCTTTGTATATTCACATGCATTCGCTTCATGCTGTAACCACTGTGCATAAAAATTTGTAAACATGGCAAACAGTGTATCATTTGCTGTCTAAGTCATGTTTCCCATATTTTCCCTTCCCAGATACAAGCCCGTTTCAGTGTTTGGGGCACTTTTTAGCTAAAATCAACCTACGGGGCCTAACTGCATATGCTAAAGCCTGCCTATTTTGAATGGTGTAGTGACCCCTGCAACCTCCAAAAATATCAGAACTTACTTCCCCAATAACCTGCTAACTCACCCCTGAAATACATACTTATTCACCCTATTTTGTTCATTGGACTCATTTCTCATTTGAAATGCCCATTTTTGGGGGGGGGCAGAAATGTGCGTCTTTAAAAGGTGATTTCTACGATACCCCACTTTTGCGCGTCGGATCTCAACTTTTCCCGTAAACGCAGAAAAACCGCAATTTTAGGGAGAAACGAGACAGACATCCCCTCCCTCTGCCACCCACCCGCCCAACTGACAGCCAGGCATTAGACATGCACAGATAGTTCTGAGGGTCTTTCTGTGATGTCATAAAGGGCCTGCTGATCAATGGGCAGCTTTCTGATTGGCTGCTGTATTTGATTGACAGATGGAAGCTGGCAGCTGATTGGCTGTCTAGCCTAAAGTGCTTTACACACCTCCCTGATGGTACCACTGGCTAAGACTCCACCTCAGCTCATTGGGTAATGAAAAATTTAGAACAATTGATGGATGAAAGCAGGCAGGCCGGCCATTTTGGGACACTCAGTGGACTTGTTTAATGCAATGCACCTTTGTATATTCACATGCATTCGCTTCATGCTGTAACCACTGTGCATAAAAATTTGGAAACATGGCAAACAGTGTATCATTTGCTGTCTAAGTCATGTTTCCCATATTTTCCCTTCCCAGATACAAGCCCGTTTGAGTGTTTGGGGCACTTTTTAGCTAAAATCATCCTACGGGGCCTAACTGCATATGCTAAAGCCTGCCTATTTTGAATGGTGTAGTGGCCCTGCAACCTCCAAAAATATCAGGACTTACTTCCCCAATAACCTGCTAACTCACCCCTGAAATACATACTTATTCACCCTATTTTGTTCATTAGACTCATTTCTCATTTGAAATGCCCATTTTTGGGGGGGCAGAAATGTGCGTCTTTAAAAGGTGATTTCTACAATACCCCAGTTTTGGGCGTCGGACCTCAACTTTTCCCGTAAACGCAGAAAAAGCGAAATTTTCAGGAGAAACGAGACAGACATCCCCTCCCTCTGCCACCCACCCACCCAACTGACAGCCAGCCATTAGACATGCACAGATAGTTCTGAGGGTCTTTCTGTGATGTCATAAAGGGCCTGCTGATCAATGGGCAGCTTTCTGATTGGCTGCTGTATTTGATTGACAGATGGAAGCTGGCAGCTGATTGGCTGTCTAGCCTAAAGTGCTTTACACACCTCCCTGATGGTACCACTGGCTAAGACTCCACCTCAGCTCATTGGGTAATGAAAAATTTAGAACAATTGATGGATGAAAGCAGGCAGGCCGGCCATTTTGGGACACTCAGTGGACATGTTTAATGCAATGCACCTTTGTATATTCACATGCATTCGCTTCATGCTGTAACCACTGTGCATAAAAATTTGGAAACATGGCAAACAGTGTATCATTTGCTGTCTAAGTCATGTTTCCCATATTTTCCCTTCCCAGATACAAGCCCGTTTGAGTGTTTGGGGCACTTTTTAGCTAACATCATCCTACAGGGCCTAACTGCATATGCTAAAGCCTGCCTATTTTGAATGGTGTAGTGGCCCCTGCAACCTCCAAAAATATCAGGACTTACTTCCCCAATAACCTGCTAACTCACCCCTGAAATACATACTTATTCACCCTATTTTGTTCATTGGACTCATTTCTCATTTGAAATGCCCATTTTTTGGGGGGGGGCAGAAATGTGCGTCTTTAAAAGGTGATTTCTACGATACCCCACTTTTGCGCGTCGGACCTCAACTTTTCCCGTAAACGCAGAAAAAGCGCAATTTTCAGGAGAAACGAGACAGACATCCCCTCCCTCTGCCACCCACCCGCCCAACTGACAGCCAGCCATTAGACATGCACAGATAGTTCTGAGGGTCTGTTTGTGATGTCATAAAGGGCCTGCTGATCAATGGGCAGCTTTCTGATTGGCTGCTGTATTTGATTGACAGATGGAAGCTGGCAGCTGATTGGCTGTCTAGCCTAAAGTGCATTACACACCTCCCTGATGGTACCACTGGCTAAGACTCCACCTCAGCTCATTGGGTAATGAAAAATTTAGAACAATTGATGGATGAAAGCAGGCAGGCCGGCCATTTTGGGACGCTCATTGGACTTGTTTAATACAATGCACCTTTGTATATTCACATGCATTCGCTTCATGCTGTAACCACTGTGCATAAAAATTTGGAAACATGGCATTTAGTGTATCTTTTGGTGTCTAAGTCATGTTTCCCATATTTTCCCTTCCCAGATGCAAGCCCGTTTGAGTGTTTGGGGCACTTTTTAGCTAAAATCATCCTACAGGGCCTAACTGCATATGCTAAAGCCTGCCTATTTTGAATGGTGTAGTGGCCCCTGCAACCTCCAAAAATATCAGGACTTACTTCCCCAATAACCTGCAAACTCACCCCTGAAATACATACTTATTCATCCTATTTTGTTCATTGGACTCATTTCTCATTTGAAATGCCCATTTTTGGGGGGCCAGAAATGTGCGTCTTTAAAAGGTGATTTCTACGATACCCCACTTTTGCGCGTCGGATCTCAACTTTTCCCGTAAACGCAGAAAAACCGCAATTTTAGGGAGAAACGAGACAGACATCCCCTCCCTCTGCCACCCACCCGCCCAACTGACAGCCAGGCATTAGACATGCACAGATAGTTCTGAGGGTCTTTCTGTGATGTCATAAAGGGCCTGCTGATCAATGGGCAGCTTTCTGATTGGCTGCTGTATTTGATTGACAGATGGAAGCTGGCAGCTGATTGGCTGTCTAGCCTAAAGTGCGTTACACACCTCCCTGATGGTACCACTGGCTAAGACTCCACCTCAGCTCATTGGGTAATGAAAAATTTAGAACAATTGATGGATGAAAGCAGGCAGGCCGGCCATTTTGGGACACTCAGTGGACTTGTTTAATGCAATGCACCTTTGTATATTCACATGCATTCGCTTCATGCTGTAACCACTGTGCATAAAAATTTGTAAACATGGCAAACAGTGTATCATTTGCTGTCTAAGTCATGTTTCCCATATTTTCCCTTCCCAGATACAAGCCCGTTTCAGTGTTTGGGGCACTTTTTAGCTAAAATCAACCTACGGGGCCTAACTGCATATGCTAAAGCCTGCCTATTTTGAATGGTGTAGTGACCCCTGCAACCTCCAAAAATATCAGAACTTACTTCCCCAATAACCTGCTAACTCACCCCTGAAATACATACTTATTCACCCTATTTTGTTCATTGGACTCATTTCTCATTTGAAATGCCCATTTTTGGGGGGGGGGCAGAAATGTGCGTCTTTAAAAGGTGATTTCTACGATACCCCACTTTTGCGCGTCGGATCTCAACTTTTCCCGTAAACGCAGAAAAACCGCAATTTTAGGGAGAAACGAGACAGACATCCCCTCCCTCTGCCACCCACCCGCCCAACTGACAGCCAGGCATTAGACATGCACAGATAGTTCTGAGGGTCTTTCTGTGATGTCATAAAGGGCCTGCTGATCAATGGGCAGCTTTCTGATTGGCTGCTGTATTTGATTGACAGATGGAAGCTGGCAGCTGATTGGCTGTCTAGCCTAAAGTGCTTTACACACCTCCCTGATGGTACCACTGGCTAAGACTCCACCTCAGCTCATTGGGTAATGAAAAATTTAGAACAATTGATGGATGAAAGCAGGCAGGCCGGCCATTTTGGGACACTCAGTGGACTTGTTTAATGCAATGCACCTTTGTATATTCACATGCATTCGCTTCATGCTGTAACCACTGTGCATAAAAATTTGTAAACATGGCAAACAGTGTATCATTTGCTGTCTAAGTCATGTTTCCCATATTTTCCCTTCCCAGATACAAGCCCGTTTCAGTGTTTGGGGCACTTTTTAGCTAAAATCAACCTACGGGGCCTAACTGCATATGCTAAAGCCTGCCTATTTTGAATGGTGTAGTGACCCCTGCAACCTCCAAAAATATTAGAACTTACTTCCCCAATAACCTGCTAACTCACCCCTGAAATACATACTTATTCACCCTATTTTGTTCATTGGACTCATTTCTCATTTGAAATGCCCATTTTTGGGGGGGGGGCAGAAATGTGCGTCTTTAAAAGGTGATTTCTACGATACCCCACTTTTGCGCGTCGGATCTCAACTTTTCCCGTAAACTCAGAAAAACCGCAATTTTAGGGAGAAACGAGACAGACATCCCCTCCCTCTGCCACCCACCCGCCCAACTGACAGCCAGCCATTAGACATGCACAGATAGTTCTGAGGGTCTTTCTGTGATGTCATAAAGGGCCTGCTGATCAATGGGCAGCTTTCTGATTGGCTGCTGTATTTGATTGACAGATGGAAGCTGGCAGCTGATTGGCTGTCTAGCCTAAAGTGCTTTACACACCTCCCTGATGGTACCACTGGCTAAGACTCCACCTCAGCTCATTGGGTAATGAAAAATTTTGAACAATTGATGGATGAAAGCAGGCAGGCCGGCCATTTTGGGACACTCAGTGGACTTGTTTAATGCAATGCACCTTTGTATATTCACATGCATTCGCTTCATGCTGTAACCACTGTGCATAAAAATTTGGAAACATGGCAAACAGTGTATCATTTGCTGTCTAAGTCATGTTTCCCATATTTTCCCTTCCCAGATACAAGCCCGTTTGAGTGTTTGGGGCACTTTTTAGCTAAAATCATCCTACGGGGCCTAACTGCATATGCTAAAGCCTGCCTATTTTGAATGGTGTAGTGGCCCTGCAACCTCCAAAAATATCAGGACTTACTTCCCCAATAACCTGCTAACTCACCCCTGAAATACATACTTATTCACCCTATTTTGTTCATTAGACTCATTTCTCATTTGAAATGCCCATTTTTGGGGGGGCAGAAATGTGCGTCTTTAAAAGGTGATTTCTACAATACCCCAGTTTTGGGCGTCGGACCTCAACTTTTCCCGTAAACGCAGAAAAAGCGAAATTTTCAGGAGAAACGAGACAGACATCCCCTCCCTCTGCCACCCACCCACCCAACTGACAGCCAGCCATTAGACATGCACAGATAGTTCTGAGGGTCTTTCTGTGATGTCATAAAGGGCCTGCTGATCAATGGGCAGCTTTCTGATTGGCTGCTGTATTTGATTGACAGATGGAAGCTGGCAGCTGATTGGCTGTCTAGCCTAAAGTGCTTTACACACCTCCCTGATGGTACCACTGGCTAAGACTCCACCTCAGCTCATTGGGTAATGAAAAATTTAGAACAATTGATGGATGAAAGCAGGCAGGCCGGCCATTTTGGGACACTCAGTGGACATGTTTAATGCAATGCACCTTTGTATATTCACATGCATTCGCTTCATGCTGTAACCACTGTGCATAAAAATTTGGAAACATGGCAAACAGTGTATCATTTGCTGTCTAAGTCATGTTTCCCATATTTTCCCTTCCCAGATACAAGCCCGTTTGAGTGTTTGGGGCACTTTTTAGCTAACATCATCCTACAGGGCCTAACTGCATATGCTAAAGCCTGCCTATTTTGAATGGTGTAGTGGCCCCTGCAACCTCCAAAAATATCAGGACTTACTTCCCCAATAACCTGCTAACTCACCCCTGAAATACATACTTATTCACCCTATTTTGTTCATTGGACTCATTTCTCATTTGAAATGCCCATTTTTTTGGGGGGGGGCAGAAATGTGCGTCTTTAAAAGGTGATTTCTACGATACCCCACTTTTGCGCGTCGGACCTCAACTTTTCCCGTAAACGCAGAAAAAGCGCAATTTTCAGGAGAAACGAGACAGACATCCCCTCCCTCTGCCACCCACCCGCCCAACTGACAGCCAGCCATTAGACATGCACAGATAGTTCTGAGGGTCTGTTTGTGATGTCATAAAGGGCCTGCTGATCAATGGGCAGCTTTCTGATTGGCTGCTGTATTTGCTTGACAGATGGAAGCTGGCAGCTGATTGGCTGTCTAGCCTAAAGTGCTTTACACACCTCCCTGATGGTACCACTGGCTAAGACTCCACCTCAGCTCATTGGGTAATGAAAAATTTAGAACAATTGATGGATGAAAGCAGGCAGGCCGGCCATTTTGGGACGCTCATTGGACTTGTTTAATGCAATGCACCTTTGTATATTCACATGCATTCGCTTCATGCTGTAACCACTGTGCATAAAAATTTGGAAACATGGCAAACAGTGTATCATTTGCTGTCTAAGTCATGTTTCCCATATTTTCCCTTCCCAGATACAAGCCCGTTTGAGTGTTTGGGGCACTTTTTAGCTAAAATCATCCTACGGGGCCTAACTGCATATGCTAAAGCCTGCCTATTTTGAATGGTGTAGTGGCCCTGCAACCTCCAAAAATATCAGGACTTACTTCCCCAATAACCTGCTAACTCACCCCTGAAATACATACTTATTCACCCTATTTTGTTCATTAGACTCATTTCTCATTTGAAATGCCCATTTTTGGGGGGGCAGAAATGTGCGTCTTTAAAAGGTGATTTCTACAATACCCCAGTTTTGCGCGTCGGACCTCAACTTTTCCCGTAAACGCAGAAAAAGCGCAATTTACAGGAGAAACGAGACAGACATCCCCTCCCTCTGCCACCCACCCACCCAACTGACAGCCAGCCATTAGACATGCACAGATAGTTCTGAGGGTCTTTCTGTGATGTCATAAAGGGCCTGCTGATCAATGGGCAGCTTTCTGATTGGCTGCTGTATTTGCTTGACAGATGGAAGCTGGCAGCTGATTGGCTGTCTAGCCTAAAGTGCTTTACACACCTCCCTGATGGTACCACTGGCTAAGACTCCACCTCAGCTCATTGGGTAATGAAAAATTTAGAACAATTGATGGATGAAAGCAGGCAGGCCGGCCATTTTGGGACGCTCATTGGACTTGTTTAATGCAATGCACCTTTGTATATTCACATGCATTCGCTTCATGCTGTAACCACTGTGCATAAAAATTTGGAAACATGGCATACAGTGTATCATTTGCTGTCTAGGTCATGTTTCCCATATTTTCCCTTCCCAGATACAAGCCCGTTTCAGTGTTTGGGGCACTTTTTAGCTAAAATCAACCTACGGGGCCTAACTGCATATGCTAAAGCCTGCCTATTTTGAATGGTGTAGTGACCCCTGCAACCTCCAAAAATATCAGAACTTACTTCCCCAATAACCTGCTAACTCACCCCTGAAATACATACTTATTCACCCTATTTTGTTCATTGGACTCATTTCTCATTTGAAATGCCCATTTTTGGGGGGGCCCGAAATGTGCGTCTTTAAAAGGTGATTTCTACGATACCCCACTTTTGCGCGTCGGACCTCAACTTTTCCCGTAAACTCAGAAAAACCGCAATTTTAGGGAGAAACGAGACAGACATCCCCTCCCTCTGCCACCCACCCGCCCAACTGACAGCCAGCCATTAGACATGCAAAGATAGTTCTGAGGGTCTTTCTGTGATGTCATAAAGGGCCTGCTGATCAATGGGCAGCTTTCTGATTGGCTGCTGTATTTGATTGACAGATGGAAGCTGGCAGCTGATTGGCTGTCTAGCCTAAAGTGCTTTACACACCTCCCTGATGGTACCACTGGCTAAGACTCCACCTCAGCTCATTGGGTAATGAAAAATTTAGAACAATTGATGGATGAAAGCAGGCAGGCCGGCCATTTTGGGACGCTCATTGGACTTGTTCAATGCCATGCACCTTTTGTATATTCACATGCATTCGCTTCATGCTGTAACCACTGTGCATAAAAATTTGGAAACATGGCATACAGTGTATCATTTGCTGTCTAAGTCATGTTTCCCATATTTTCCCTTCCCAGATACAAGCCCGTTTGAGTGTTTGGGGCACTTTTTAGCTAAAATCAACCTACGGGGCCTAACTGCATATGCTAAAGCCTGCCTATTTTGAATGGTGTAGTGGCCCCTGCAAGCTCCAAAAATATCAGGACTTACTTCCAAAATAACCTGCTAACTCACGCCTGAAATACATACTTATTCACCCTATTTTGTTCATTGGACTCATTTCTCATTTGAAATGCCCATTTTTGGGGGGACAGAAATGTGCGTCTTTAAAAGGTGATTTCTACGATACCCCACTTTTGCGCGTCGGACCTCAACTTTTCCCGTAAACGCAGAAAAACCGCAATTTTAGGGAGAAACGAGACAGACATCCCCTCCCTCTGCCACCCACCCGCCCAACTGACAGCCAGCCATTAGACATGCACAGATAGTTCTGAGGGTCTTTCTGTGATGTCATAAAGGGCCTGCTGATCAATGGGCAGCTTTCTGATTGGCTGCTGTATTTGATTGAAAGATGGAAGCTGGCAGCTGATTGGCTGTCTAGCCTAAAGTGCTTTACACACCTCCCTGATGGTACCACTGGCTAAGACTCCACCTCAGCTCATTGGGTAATGAAAAATTTAGAACAATTGATGGATGAAAGCAGGCAGGCCGGCCATTTTGGGACACTCAGTGGACTTGTTTAATGCAATGCACCTTTGTATATTCACATGCATTCGCTTCATGCTGTAACCACTGTGCATAAAAATTTGTAAACATGGCAAACATTGTATAATTTGCTGTCTAAGTCATGTTTCCCATATTTTCCCTTCCCAGATACAAGCCCGTTTGAGTGTTTGGGGCACTTTTTAGCTAAAATCATCCTACGGGGCCTAACTGCATATGCTAAAGCCTGCCTATTTTGAATGGTGTAGTGGCCCCTGCAACCTCCAAAAATATCAGGACTTACTTCCCCAATAACCTGCTAACTCACCCCTGAAATACATACTTATTCACCCTATTTTGTTCATTGGACTCATTTCTCATTTGAAATGCCCATTTTGGGGGGGGGGCAGAAATGTGCGTCTTTAAAAGGTGATTTCTACGATACCCCAGTTTTGCGCGTCGGACCTCAACTTTTCCCGTAAACGCAGAAAAAGCGCAATTTTCAGGAGAAACGAGACAGACATCCCCTCCCTCTGCCACCCACCCACCCAACTGACAGCCAGCCATTAGACATGCACAGATAGTTCTGAGGGTCTTTCTGTGATGTCATAAAGGGCCTGCTGATCAATGGGCAGCTTTCTGATTGGCTGCTTTATTTGATTGACAGATGGAAGCTGGCAGCTGATTGGCTGTCTAGCCTAAAGTGCTTTACACACCTCCCTGATGGTACCACTGGCTAAGACTCCACCTCAGCTCATTGGGTAATGAAAAATTTTAGAACAATTGATGGATGAAAGCAGGCAGGCCGGCCATTTTGGGACACTCAGTGGACATGTTTAATGCAATGCACCTTTGTATATTCACATGCATTCGCTTCATGCTGTAACCACTGTGCATAAAAATTTGGAAACATGGCAAACAGTGTATCATTTGCTGTCTAAGTCATGTTTCCCATATTTTCCCTTCCCAGATACAAGCCCGTTTGAGTGTTTGGGGCACTTTTTAGCTAAAATCATCCTACGGGGCCTAACTGCATATGCTAAAGCCTTCCTATTTTGAATGGTGTAGAGGCCCCTGCAACCTCCAAAAATATCAGGACTTACTTCCCCAATAACCTGCTAACTCACCCCTGAAATACATACTTATTCACCCTATTTTGTTCATTGGACTCATTTCTCATTTGAAATGCCCATTTTTGGGGGGGCAGAAATGTGCGTCTTTAAAAGGTGATTTCTACGATACCCCACTTTTGCGCGTCGGACCTCAACTTTTCCCGTAAACACAGAAAAAGCGCAATTTTCAGGAGAAACGAGACAGACATCCCCTCCCTCTGCCACCCACCCGCCCAACTGACAGACCACCATTAGACATGCACAGATAGTTCTGAGGGTCTGTCTGTGATGTCATAAAGTGCCTGCTGATCAATGGGCAGCTTTCTGATTGGCTGCTGTATTTGATTGACAGATGGAAGCTGGCAGCTGATTGGATGTCTAGCCGAAAGTGCTTTACACACCTCCCTGATGGTACCACTGGCTAAGACTCCACCTCAGCTCGTTGGGAAATGAAAAATTTAGAACAATTGATGGATGAAAGCAGGCAGGCCGGCCATTTTGGGATGCTCATTGGACTTGTTTAATGAAATGCACCTTTGTATATTCACAAGCATTCGCTTCATGCTGTAACCGCTGTGCATAAAAATTTGGAAACATGGCAAACAGTGTATCATTTGGTGTCTAAGTCATGTTTCCCATTTTTTCCCTTCCCAGATACAAGCCCATTTGAGTGTTTGTGGCACTTTTTAGCTAAAATCATCCTACAGGGCCTAACTGCATATGCTAAAACCTGCCTATTTTAAATGGTGTAGTGGCCCCTGCAACCTCCAAAAATATCAGGACTTACTTCCCCAATAACCTGCTAACTCACCCCTGAAATACATACTTATTAACCCTATTTTGTTCATTGGACTCATTTCTCATTTGAAATGCCCATTTTTGGGGGGCTGGAAATGTGCGACTTTAAAAGGTGATTTCTACGATACCCCACTTTTGCGCGTCGGAACTCAACTTTTCCCGTAAACGCAGAAAAACTGCAATTTTCAGGAGAAACGAGACAGACATCCCCTCCCTCTGCCACCCACCCGCCCAACTGACAGCCAGCCATTAGACATGCACAGATAGTTCTGAGGGTATGTCTGTGATGTCATAAAGGGCCTGCTGATCAATGGGCAGCTTTCTGATTGGTTGCTGTATTTGATTGACAGATGGAAGCTGGCAGCTGATTGGCTGTCTAGCCTAAAGTGCTTTACACACCTCCCTGATGGTACCAGTGGCTAAGACTCCACCTCAGCTCATTGGGTAATGAAAAATTTAGAACAATTGATGGATGAAAGCAGGCAGGCCGGCAATTTTGGGACACTCAGTGGACTTGTTTAATGCAATGCACCTTTGTATATTCACATGCATTCGCTTCATGCTGTAACCACTGTGCATAAAAATTTGGAAACATGGCATATAGTGTATCTTTTGGTGTCTAAGTCATGTTTCCCATATTTTCCCTTCCCAGATGCAAGCCCGTTTGAGTGTTTGGGGCACTTTTTAGCTAATATCATCCTACGGGGCCTAACTGCATATGCTAAAGCCTGCCTATTTTGAATGGTGTAGTGGCCCCTGCAACCTCCAAAAATATCAGGACTTACTTCCCCAATAACCTGCTAACTCACCCCTGAAATACATACTTATTCACCCTATTTTGTTCATTGGACTCATTTCTCATTTGAAATGCCCATTTTTGGGGGGGCCAGAAATGTGCGTCTTTAAAAGGTGATTTCTACGATACCCCACTTTTGCGCGTCGGACCTCAACTTTTCCCGTAAACGCAGAAAAACCGCAATTTTAGGGAGAAACGAGACAGACATCCCCTCCCTCTGCCACCCACCCGCCCAACTGACAGCCCGCCATTAGACATGCACAGATAGTTCTGAGGGTCTGTCTGTGATGTCATAAAGGGCCTGCTGATCAATGGGCAGCTTTCTGATTGGCTGCTGTATTTGATTGACAGATGGAAGCTGGCAGCTGATTGGCTGTCTAGCCTAAAGTGCTTTACACACCTCCCTGATGGTACCACTGGCTAAGACTCCACCTCAGATCGTTGGGAAATGAAAAATTTAGAACAATTGATGGATGAAAGCAGGCAGGCCGGCCATTTTGGGATGCTCATTGGACTTGTTTAATGAAATGCACCTTTGCATATTAACATGCATTCGCTTCATGCTGTAACCGCTGTGCATAAAAATTTGGAAACATGGCAAACAGTGTATCATTTGGTGTCTAAGTCATGTTTCCCATTTTTTCCCTTCCCAGATACAAGCCCATTTGAGTGTTTGGGGCACTTTTTAGCTAAAATCATCCTACAGGGCCTAACTGCATATGCTAAAACCTGCCTATTTTGAATGGTGTAGTGGCCCCTGCAACCTCCAAAAATATCAGGACTTACTTCCCCAATAATCTGCTAACTCACCCCTGAAATACATACTTATTCACCCTATTTTGTTCATTGGACTCATTTCTCATTTGAAATGCCCATTTTTGGGGGGGGGCAGAAATGTGCGTCTTTAAAAGGTGATTTCTACGATACCCCACTTTTGCGCGTCGGACCTCAACTTTTCACGTAAACACAGAAAAAGCGCAATTTTCAGGAGAAACGAGACAGACATCCCCTCCCTCTGCCACCCACCCGCCCAACTGACAGACCGCCATTAGACATGCACAGATAGTTCTGAGGGTCTGTCTGTGATGTCATAAAGGGCCTGCTGATCAATGGGCAGCTTTCTGATTGGCTGCTGTATTTGATTGACAGATGGAAGCTGGCAGCTGATTAGCTGTCTAGCCTAAAGTGCTTTACACACCTCCCTGATGGTACCACTGGCTAAGACTCCACCTCAGCTCGTTGGGAAATGAAAAATTTAGAACAATTGATGGATGAAAGCAGGCAGGCCGGCCATTTTGGGATGCTCATTGGACTTGTTTAATGAAATGCACCTTTGTATATTAACATGCATTCGCTTCATGCTGTAACCGCTGTGCATAAAAATTTGGAAACATGGCAAACAGTGTATCATTTGGTGTCTAAGTCATGTTTCCCATTTTTTCCCTTCCCAGATACAAGCCCATTTGAGTGTTTGGGGCACTTTTTAGCTAAAATCATCCTACAGAGCCTAACTGCATATGCTAAAACCTGCCTATTTTAAATGGTGTAGTGGCCCCTGCAACCTCCAAAAATATCAGGACTTACTTCCCCAATAACCTGCTAACTCACCCCTGAAATACATACTTATTAACCCTATTTTGTTCATTGGACTCATTTCTCATTTGAAATGCCCATTTTTGGGGGGTCAGAAATGTGCGTCTTTAAAAGGTGATTTCTACGATACCCCACTTTTGCGCGTCGGACCTCAACTTTTCCCGTAAACGCAGAAAAAGCGCAATTTTCAGGAGAAACGAGACAGACATCCCCTCCCTCTGCCACCCACCCACCCAACTGACAGCCAGCCATTAGACATGCACAGATAGTTCTGAGGGTCTGTTTGTGATGTCATAAAGGGCCTGCTGATCAATGGGCAGCTTTCTGATTGGCTGCTGTATTTGATTGACAGATGGAAGCTGGCAGCTGATTGGCTGTCTAGCCTAAAGTGCTTTACACACCTCCTTCTGATGGTACCACTGGCTAAGACTCCACCTCAGCTCATTGGGTAATGAAAAATTTAGAACAATTGATTGATGAAAGCAGGCAGGCCGGCCATTTTGGGACGCTCATTGGACTTGTTTAATGCAATGCACCTTTGTATATTCACATGCATTCGCTTCATGCTGTAACCACTGTGCATAAAAATTTGGAAACATGGCATACAGTGTATCATTTGCTGTCTAAGTCATGTTTCCCATATTTTCCCTTCCCAGATACAAGCCCGTTTGAGTGTTTGGGGCACTTTTTAGCTAAAATCAACCTACGGGGCCTAACTGCATATGCTAAAGCCTGCCTATTTTGAATGGTGTAGTGGCCCCTGCAACCTCCAAAAATATCAGGACTTACTTCCGCAATAACCTGCTAACTCACCCCTGAAATACATACTTATTTACCCTATTTTGTTCATTGGACTCATTTCTCATTTGAAATGCCCATTTTTGGGGGGTCAGAAATGTGCGTCTTTAAAAGGTGATTTCTACGATACCCCACTTTTGCGCGTCGGACCTCAACTTTTCCCGTAAACGCAGAAAAAGCGCAATTTTCAGGAGAAACGAGACAGACATCCCCTCCCTCTGCCACCCACCCACCCAACTGACAGCCAGCCATTAGACATGCACAGATAGTTCTGAGGGTCTTTCTGTGATGTCATAAAGGGCCTGCTGATCAATGGGCAGCTTTCTGATTGGCTGCTGTATTTGATTGACAGATGGAAGCTGGCAGCTGATTGGCTGTCTAGCCTAAAGTGCTTTACACACCTCCCTGATGGTACCACTGGCTAAGACTCCACCTCAGCTCATTGGGTAATGAAAATTTAGAACAATTGATGGATGAAAGCAGGCAGGCCGGCCATTTTGGGACACTCAGTGGACATGTTTAATGCAATGCACCTTTGTATATACACATGCATTCGCTTCATGCTGTAACCACTGTGCATAAAAATTTGGAAACATGGCAAACAGTGTATCATTTGCTGTCTAAGTCATGTTTCCCATATTTTCCCTTCCCAAATACAAGCCCGTTTGAGTGTTTGGGGCACTTTTTAGCTAAAATCATCCTACGGGGCCTAACTGCATATGCTAAAGCCTGCCTATTTTGAATGGTGTAGTGGCCCCTGCAACCTCCAAAAATATCAGGACTTACTTCCCCAATAACCTGCTAACTCACCCCTGAAATACATACTTATTCACCCTATTTTGTTCATTGGACTCATTTCTCATTTGAAATGCCCATTTTGGGGGGGGGGGGCAGAAATGTGCGTCTTTAAAAGGTGATTTCTACGATACCCCAGTTTTGCGCGTCGGACCTCAACTTTTCCCGTAAACGCAGAAAAAGCGCAATTTTCAGGAGAAACGAGACAGACATCCCCTCCCTCTGCCACCCACCCACCCAACTGACAGCCAGCCATTAGACATGCACAGATAGTTCTGAGGGTCTTTCTGTGATGTCATAAAGGGCCTGCTGATCAATGGGCAGCTTTCTGATTGGCTGCTGTATTTGATTGACAGATGGAAGCTGGCAGCTGATTGGCTGTCTAGCCTAAAGTGCTTTACACACCTCCCTGATGGTACCACTGGCTAAGACTCCACCTCAGCTCATTGGGTAATGAAAAATTTTAGAACAATTGATGGATGAAAGCAGGCAGGCCGGCCATTTTGGGACACTCAGTGGACATGTTTAATGCAATGCACCTTTGTATATTCACATGCATTCGCTTCATGCTGTAACCACTGTGCATAAAAATTTGGAAACATGGCAAACAGTGTATCATTTGCTGTCTAAGTCATGTTTCCCATATTTTCCCTTCCCAGATACAAGCCCGTTTGAGTGTTTGGGGCACTTTTTAGCTAAAATCATCCTACGGGGCCTAACTGCATATGCTAAAGCCTGCCTATTTTGAATGGTGTAGAGGCCCCTGCAACCTCCAAAAATATCAGGACTTACTTCCCCAATAACCTGCTAACTCACCCCTGAAATACATACTTATTCACCCTATTTTGTTCATTGGACTCATTTCTCATTTGAAATGCCCATTTTTGGGGGGGCAGAAATGTGCGTCTTTAAAAGGTGATTTCTACGATACCCCACTTTTGCGCGTCGGACCTCAACTTTTCACGTAAACACAGAAAAAGCGCAATTTTCAGGAGAAACGAGACAGACATCCCCTCCCTCTGCCACCCACCCGCCCAACTGACAGACCGCCATTAGACATGCACAGATAGTTCTGAGGGTCTGTCTGTGATGTCATAAAGGGCCTGCTGATCAATGGGCAGCTTTCTGATTGGCTGCTGTATTTGATTGACAGATGGAAGCTGGCAGCTGATTGGCTGTCTAGCCTAAAGTGCTTTACACACCTCCCTGATGGTACCACTGGCTAAGACTCCACCTCAGCTCGTTGGGAAATGAAAAATTTAGAACAATTGATGGATGAAAGCAGGCAGGCCGGCCATTTTGGGATGCTCATTGGACTTGTTTAATGAAATGCACCTTTGTATATTAACATGCATTCGCTTCATGCTGTAACCGCTGTGCATAAAAATTTGGAAACATGGCAAACAGTGTATCATTTGGTGTCTAAGTCATGTTTCCCATTTTTTCCCTTCCCAGATACAAGCCCATTTGAGTGTTTGGGGCACTTTTTAGCTAAAATCATCCTACAGGGCCTAACTGCATATGCTAAAACCTGCCTATTTTGAATGGTGTAGTGGCCCCTGCAACCTCCAAAAATATCAGGACTTACTTCCCCAATAACCTGCTAACTCACCCCTGAAATACATACTTATTAACCCTATTTTGTTCATTGGACTCATTTCTCATTTGAAATGCCCATTTTTGGGGGGTCAGAAATGTGCGTCTTTAAAAGGTGATTTCTACGATACCCCACTTTTGCGCGTCGGACCTCAACTTTTCCCGTAAACGCAGAAAAAGCGCAATTTTCAGGAGAAACGAGACAGACATCCCCTCCCTCTGCCACCCACCCAACTGACAGCCAGCCATTAGACATGCACAGATAGTTCTGAGGGTCTGTTTGTGATGTCATAAAGGGCCTGCTGATCAATGGGCAGCTTTCTGATTGGCTGCTGTATTTGATTGACAGATGGAAGCTGGCAGCTGATTGGCTGTCTAGCCTAAAGTGCTTTACACACCTCCTTCTGATGGTACCACTGGCTAAGACTCCACCTCAGCTCATTGGGTAATGAAAAATTTAGAACAATTGATTGATGAAAGCAGGCAGGCAGGCCGGCCATTTTGGGACGCTCATTGGACTTGTTTAATGCAATGCACCTTTGTATATTCACATGCATTCGCTTCATGCTGTAACCACTGTGCATAAAAATTTGGAAACATGGCATACAGTGTATCATTTGCTGTCTAAGTCATGTTTCCCATATTTTCCCTTCCCAGATACAAGCCCGTTTGAGTGTTTGGGGCACTTTTTAGCTAAAATCAACCTACGGGGCCTAACTGCATATGCTAAAGCCTGCCTATTTTGAATGGTGTAGTGGCCCCTGCAACCTCCAAAAATATCAGGACTTACTTCCGCAATAACCTGCTAACTCACCCCTGAAATACATACTTATTCACCCTATTTTGTTCATTGGACTCATTTCTCATTTGAAATGCCCATTTTTGGGGGGTCAGAAATGTGCGTCTTTAAAAGGTGATTTCTACGATACCCCACTTTTGCGCGTCGGACCTCAACTTTTCCCGTAAACGCAGAAAAAGCGCAATTTTCAGGAGAAACGAGACAGACATCCCCTCCCTCTGCCACCCACCCACCCAACTGACAGCCAGCCATTAGACATGCACAGATAGTTCTGAGGGTCTGTTTGTGATGTCATAAAGGGCCTGCTGATCAATGGGCAGCTTTCTGATTGGCTGCTGTATTTGATTGACAGATGGAAGCTGGCAGCTGATTGGCTGTCTAGCCTAAAGTGCTTTACACACCTCCTTCTGATGGTACCACTGGCTAAGACTCCACCTCAGCTCATTGGGTAATGAAAAATTTAGAATAATTGATGGATGAAAGCAGGCAGGTAGGCCATTTTGGGACACTCAGTGGACTTGTTTAATGCAATGCACCTTTGTATATTCACATGCATTCGCTTCATGCTGTAACCACTGTGCATAAAAATTTGGAAACATGACAAACAGTGTATCATTTGCTGTCTAAGTCATGTTTCCCATATTTTCCCTTCCCAGATACAAGCCCGTTTGAGTGTTTGGGGCACTTTTTAGCTAAAATCATCCTACGGGGCCTAACTGCATATGCTAAAGCCTGCCTATTTTGAATGGTGTAGTGGCCCCTGCAACCTACAAAAATATCAGGACATACTTCCCCAATAACCTGCTAACTCACCCCTGAAATACATACTTATTCACCCTATTTTGTTCATTGGACTCATTTCTCATTTGAAATGCCCATTTTTGGGGGGGCAGAAATGTGCGTCTTTAAAAGGTGATTTCTACGATACCCCACTTTTGCGCGTCGGACCTCAACTTTTCCCGTAAACGCAGAAAAAGCGCAATTTTCAGGAGAAACGAGACAGACATCCCCTCCCTCTGCCACCCACCCGCCCAACTGACAGCCCGCCATTAGACATGCACAGATAGTTCTGAGGGTCTGTCTGTGATGTCATAAAGGGCCTACTGATCAATGGGCAGCTTTCTGATTGGCTGCTGTATTTGATTGAAGAATGGAAGCTGGCAGCTGATTGGCTGTCTAGCCTAAAGTGCTTTACACACCTCCCTGATGGTACCACTGGCTAAGACTCCACCTCAGCTCGTTGGGAAATGAAAAATTTAGAACAATTGATGGATGAAAGCAGGCAGGCCGGCCATTTTGGGATGCTCATTGGTCTTGTTTAATGAAATGCACCTTTGTATATTCACATGCATTCGCTTCATGCTGTAACCACTGTGCATAAAAATTTGGAAACATGGCATACAGTGTATCATTTGCTGTCTAAGGCCCTTATTCTGATTGATGCGGACTTTACCGCGTTCTTACGGATTGCGTCTTTACGGCGTCTGCGCATGCGTGGAGAACGCAACGCGCATGTGCCACGCCTTGACTCGGTACCAGTTCGGACAAAGACCGTCCAGAACTGTTCACCGCTATCATTCGGGAAATAGGGGCGTATTATGGGCGTCATGCGGAATGACACATGGGCGTAGTTTCAAAGTGGGCAAAACGGGGCGGAAACATGGGCGGACACGGGGGAGTACACTTATGTTGGGGGGCGTACATTCGGAAACCACTCCGAATGCACGCGATCAAAAAGGGCAGAAATGTGCGGTGTCCACAAGTGTACTATTGCTTTGCGGACACCACTCGTTCATGCGGTAGGCGAACGTACGCCTAATGACTACAACCATTAACACCTGAACCCAATAGAATCTACTCCTTTACTCATTACTCACTAATAGGCCGCTTGTCAGTGCTTTAATTGAAACCATTGCTGCTTCAAGGAAACCTTAGTAATCCCCCACATATGCTGTACTTGTCCCACACTTAAAAACTGCTAACAATGGACATGACTGAATATTAATACTATCAATACACATGTGTATTCGACATGTACTCATGAAACCACACATTTTGGGTAAAGTAAACACATTTATTTATATTCATGTCACACTCAATGCCAGTGTGATGCAAAGACCATAAAATAATACATACAAACAATAAACAACATGGCAGGAATGCTGCAAAATAAATAATAATACAAAACATATATAATTGCACACAGATGGACTCCAGCACCTCCTATGTGCCACTGCACATGCAGCCAGTGGGAAATGAGGAGGCTGCTGGCCCTTCTACAGCAGGGCAAGCTGCACCTGACCATTCAACAGCAGGGCACCCTACACCTGGCCCTTCTGCAGCAGGCCAACCTGCAGCTGGCTCATATGCACCATCAGCACAATCATTTGGAACACAACCGGGGACTTCACAAGATAGTACCATGGCCATCACTTCAAGTACAGCTGACAGTAATGGCAGGCAAAAGAGGGCAACAGGGGAACCAACCACTAAGGACATATGAAGCAAGGGCTCATCTGGTTACCCTGAGCACGTGATTGGACACAAGAAGCTGACACACACAGCACAATGGCAGATTTGGGAACACATAACGGCGGAGATTAATGCAGCCACAAGTTCATTTCCGACCACGTTTGGCCTTGGTAGGCTCCTTGGCCTGTGCAGCAGCTCTTCGGGGACGGCCAGATGCTGGGGCAGGTGGAGCAGATGATGTGGAGGGGTTGGCTGGTCTACCCCTCCTGCCAGCAGGGAGTGTTTCCGGTGGTAATGCACCAGAAACGGATGACATTAGGACCCTGTTGCTGGTAATCAGCTCCACCATAAGCTCATTATGGTGGAGGAGGAGATCATTTTGGCGGGTGGCTTGCTCGGCCAGCACCTGAGCACTTGCAGCCATGGCCTGATGTGACTCAGCCATGGCCTGCATGCTCGCAGCCATGGACTGCTGGGTGCTGACCAAGCTCGCCAGGATCTCCTCGGTCCTACGCATCCGTTCTGATGCCAAGTCTCCCTGCTGGTTGATGTCCCCAAGCACCTGGGCCAAGGCGGCCAAATCGGCTTGGCCCGATGCCTGCTGCTGCACAGGCCTACCTCTGGGGCCAGGTGGCACGGACTCCTCCACCTCCTGAGCAGAGTCCTCACCAAGCGGTGGGGTGTCTGTGGGAAAAGATAAACACAATTAGGAGACATTCTACGATAATTACTTGCACAAGTTTATGGCATGACCAATATTTACCTTCCAGAAAAGACGCAAACACTTCAGCTGGGGCCTCGCTATCCATCGTGCTCACCCCCCTGATCTCCTCAACTGAGATACAGCTCTCCGCCATCTCCTCCAGGGGGGTGAGCTCTAGCCCTGATGGCATGGGGCCGGCCCCAGATGTCTGGCTGTGTTCCCACCGCTTGGTCATTTTCCTCTTCAGGTTGGTTTTGAAGTCCTGCCACCTGCAATGTAAGTTGACATATTAATACATGTCACTCCCAATGTTAGCTGTTGCAGCCATTGCTCTGTGCTACATATTACAACATGTGATTAATGTCCCATATATAATATTACATGCAACTATGATATCAACCGTTACAATACACATTCACAATCACCCTACTCTAACTCTCAAGGAAATAACATGGCAATAATGTATGTGTATCGTAACAACCTCATGTGCCATTTGCAAAATGCATATAAGCATCAATTCAATCATTACTTGGCTATTACTGGCCACATGTATCACAAAACAACTTGCCTCTTCTTCACATGGTCCGTCTCACGAACTTGTGGCGCAACTGCATTAATCTCTGCCGTTATCTGTTCCCAAATCTTCCATCGGCGTGTGTGTGTCAGCTTCTCGGATGGACACTCTATCCAATCACGTGCTCGGGGAACCAGGATGGCAAGCTCCTGTGCTTCATATGCCTTATTTCTTGTAGTTGGTTCCTCTGTTGCCCTGGCTCGCCCCTTGCCACGTCCCTGGCCACGCCCCCTGGCACCAGTCGCTGCACTTGAAGTGCTGGCCATGCTACTACCTTGTGAAGTCCCCGGTTGTGTTCCAACCAATTCTGCTGATGGTGCATATGAGCCAGCTGCAGGTTGGCCTGCTGCAGAAGGGCCAGGTGTAGGTTGCCCTGCTGTAGAATGCTCAGGTGCAGCTTGCCCTGCTGTAGAAGGGCCAGCAGCCTCCTCATTACCCACTGGCCGCATGTGCAGTGGCACATAGGTGGTGCTGGAGTCCAGCTGGTCAAATAGTTGCTGCAGATCTGGGTCCACCTCTGGTTGTGATCCAGACATGTTAGCAACAACATTGTCACCTTCTAATAGACCTTTATATACTGTTTGTGTATCCTGTTTGGCGGACATCAGCGGCAGCTGCGTTCCGTGCGTGTGCGTACGTCGCTGTTTTTTCGCGCCGCATACGGTTGCGGAAATTCCATTGTGTAAAACCTGGCGAAAGTTCGACATGAAATACTGGTCACCAATGCTAACATTGCATAGAATCTTCTGATAAACCTGTGACTATTGCACAATACACATGCTATTTGCTAGCATGACATGACATTTGAATTATGACTACTGTGGTATTGTGGCGTTTTATTGCAAGCTAAAAGTAGCCCAATCCCTTAGATAATCCAGGCCACAAATCATGCAATACTCATCTCTACTGTTATAGACCACACATGTGAGAGCCCTATAAATAGTGAGTTGCTGCTAGAATCATTTGTCTCCAGATCTGGACTTGTCAGGGTCTAAGGTAAGCTCTTCCATGCTCCTTGTAGATATGATATCCATTAACAATGTAAGTGTATGAATGTATGCACCATTGCCTCACTGACTACAGATTGTTGGGCCAGCAAAGTGCGTGTATCATTATTGCAACATGTCACATGTTCACTATTTCACTCACAGGTCTTAAACATGTGTGGGTTCATCTATTGCAGGACAACATGTCCCAGCAATAGATGAAATGTCTCATAGTACATGATGTCGGCAAAAAATGCTGACACCTTTATCTGTGTGTTTTGGACGGTGTGTATTGAGTTCATATTATTGTGTCATCATTAGAGAGTCAAATGGATCTGCGGGATTACACGGGGCGGCCATCTATTGTACGTATTGAAGGCTACAAATCAATTTGTAGTGGGACATGGCCATTATGTGCATAGGTGCCTCAGTATTTATGTTCATTTCTTTATAGGTTGCAGAAGCTATTCTGCGCTACATGGAGAGGAGGCTAAGGGCACTTGCGGCTCTCCCCACTCGTCGCCCAAGGAGGCCAGGACGTGCTAGAATCTATCGCACACGGGTGACTCTGTTTGCTATGCCCGATGATGAGGTACTTACTAGGTACCGGTTACCCCCACATGTAATTCTGGATCTGCTCACCCTAATTCAGAGTGATTTGGAACCTCTACACGGGATCACGACAGCAATTCCGCCTCACACACAGCTGCTGGCGGTGTTGCATTTCTGCGCCTCAGGATCATTCCAACAAGTAGTGGCAGTACTTGCTGGAATATCTCAGCCGGCCTTCTGCCGAATCCTGAGGCGTGTGACGTCGGCCATGTTCAGGCGCAAGGGGCACTTCATGGCCATGACATTTGCCCCCGAGACCCTGCGCAGAAGCCAGCACGCCTTCCAACAAATTGCTGGCTTCCCTAATGTGATAGGGGCTGTGGATGGCACCCATGTACCATTTGTGCCTCCATCTCGAAGTGAGAAGATATATAGGAACCGCAAATTGTTCCACTCACTGAACGTGATGGTGGTATGTGGCCCATCCATGGAAATTCTCGCCTTCAACTCGAAGTTTCCCGGAAGTGCCCATGACTCTCATGTCATCCGACAAACCGGGATATGGCAAAGACTCCAAGAGCTGGAAGGCCGTGATGCGTGGGTTCTGGGTGACTCCGGTTACCCATGTACGCCCTGGCTACTTACGCCGTACAGCTACCCAGCACCGGGCCCACAGGAGGCATTCAATGGGGCGCATGTTGCCACCAGGCAAGTGGTGGAGCGCTCAATTGGCCTTTTAAAAGGTCGATTTAGAGTGCTCCACCGCACTGGTGGTGACTTGCAATATGCGCCTGAAATGGTGTCGAGGATCGTGGGCCTGTGTATATTTCTCCACAACATTGCTGTGCGGCGTGAGATACCCTTTGATGAGTGGGAGGTACCATCTGAGCCGCAAGATCCGCCCATGCGCCCATCCCGCGCCCCTGAATGCCGGAGGGGATACCAGCTGCGGGACTCTGTGGCGCAAAGATACTTCAGGTACATGTTATTGAGTTGACATAACACACCCATTTTAGTCACAATCACCCCTTCAAATAAGTCCAGTGTGTTAGTTGTCAGTGTTACAAAACGAACATTAGCCAGCCTGCCCTCCTAATGGCAAAGAAATAGGAGATATTTAGCATATGTGTTTAGTTTTGGGGGAAGTTCAATATAGGTGCTAATTATTATACCTTGGACAAGGGATCTTATGTGTTTGTTATATCTTCATTATTGTAGTTGATACTATCCCTGATGACTGGTGAGTACATTGATTTATTCTATCATGTGTTGGGGATTATTTCCTGTGTTGATGTATGATTTGTTTGCATATATAGATATATATCTATATATGATGTTGGAATTTATTCACATGTATCAACATTTCAAGGAGCATGCAGGCAGGCAGGCAGGCAGGCAGGCAGGGCTGGTGTATAATGCTGGTTTCAGGATACCTGCAAGTGTGTGTATGTGTCTTTTACACATAAATGTACGCATACACATATATGCATAGAGTAAGTAATGCTAACTACAGCTATGCGTTGCTAAGCTATAGCACGCGTTGCTTGGCGGAGCGAGGCGTCATTGGATTTGCTAAGTGCATACACACTGTGTTTTATATATATCAGATTTGTTCATTGGCATACATCCACACTACGGTTTTGAAGGCATGCGAATTTGTCACCATTTGTGTTGGCGCAGAGACGCTGTTCATGTAAAGATGAACAATAAAGTTATTAACACAAATAACTGTGATCAACCAATGCCACCAGCTGATTGGTTGATAGATGCCATTGTCAACATGGCGGAGACACGAAGGGCAGAACCCTTCACAAATGCGGAGCTGCGGGTTCTTGTCTCCGTCATGGAGACAAGGCTGGGCCGTGCAGGGCCCTTTATAACCAACAGGCACAAGCGGAGGGCCTATGCTGCGGCAGGGCGCCGAATTTACGCCCGCACTCGGGTGCGGAGGTCCCTCGGGCAGCTGGAGAGGCGGTGGTCGGACCTCCGCAGGCGCCAGCCCCAGCTGCTTCAGCAACTCAGGGGCGAAATAGCTGAGTGTGAGTATTTTAGCTATGAAATTTCGCACTTACAACATAGCATATATAAACAATAAAATGTGTCTCATGATAAGTGGGTGTCCATGGGTTTAAAAGTCCATAGACTGTTATGTGTGCTTCTTCCTGGTTAACATGCAGTCATGTGGCTTTTATATGTAATGCCAGAGCATTGAGGATTCTGATGCATACAATGTGCCAGATCTAATATGTGTTACACATTGATAAATGCCTGGGTTGTAATGTGTGAACAAATTACTACCAATCACATACTAATTTAAATGTCACTATTTGGAATCCATTAACAGTAAGGAGCTACTTTCCTGCATCGTTTGCCATCATTATCACCCTTCCATGTATGTCTTGTTATGGATTAATACATGTGCCCCAATGACCCCACATTGACCATGATGTTTTTTTCTAACACACAGCACGAGCCCAAGAACAACAGGCCCGGGAAGAGGCGGAGGCAGCCCTGGCACATGAGGAGGCCCAAGACCCGGAGGAGGAGGTGTCGGAAATGGTGGAGGAGGAGGAAGTGGAGGAGGAGGAGATGGTGGAGGAGGAGGAAGTGGAGGAGGAGGAGTTGGTTGCGGAGGAGGAGGTGTTGGTGGCGGAGGAGGAGGTGGAGGAGGTGGTGGTGGTGGAGGAGGAGGAGGAGGAGGAGGAGGAGGAGGAGTTGGAGGAGTTGGAGGAGGAGGAGTTGGAGGAGGAGGTTGTTGGTGGAGAGGAGCTTGCGGAGGAGGGGTCGGAGGAGGCCACGGTTGCCCCGGAGGAGTCAGATGACGATGGGGAGGAGGCGTGCCAGGCCCCGGAATATGAGCAGATCGGTATGTTAACATAATGCATCATTCATGAAGTAGTTGTACTGGTATTTGTTATGTAGCACTGTTGGTTAAAAAATTTTTTGCCATACTATTCATATAGACCCCAAAGTGGGTAGCTACAGATACAGGTACGGGTTAGATGGGGTGTCCAAGGCATCCCTTTCATCCAGGACACCTCTGAATTACACCGGTTTGTGGGATGGGTTGGAGGTCCATTTTGACTGCCACATAACCGTTGTAGTTAAACAGGATCCTGGAGTAAAGGGATGAGTGGATCATTTGTGGCTTAAATTCACCTGCTGCAAGCGTGGATTATGACCCATCAAATAGTGGAATCTATATTGTTGGTGAATGTTATTTATAAACTCTAGGATGTATGCTATAAATGGAGTATGGCCCGGCCTACCTTGGAATGGAGTCAGAAGTTGCCAGTGTCCCAGGAGCCTCCTCTACCTAAACACCCCCTGTACTTCAGTTTTTTTTTTGGCCGTCACAGAATTGTAGGTTGGTTTAGACAGAATTATGATTTTGAGGATGTGTACTGTGCATTCCTGACATTTGCATAACTCCCATGCCACGAACCATCACTGAACTTAGACTGAGCAGATTGTGACAAGTTCTTATTGACGGAGCCCATGACCTGCTTGTCATTGGTTAGTCATGGGTGGGTTGTGACTGAGAAGAAACAATATGACTGTTATGTCTTCTGCAGAGTAAAGTGTATAGGCCAAAAAATACAGTATGTAGTAAATAACTTAGCATGTATGTATATATGTGTCATATCTATTTATCTATGTGTGTCTCTATCTCTCTACATCATGGGTCCTCAAACTGCGGCCCTCCAGATGTTGTGAAACTACAAATCCCGCCATGCCTTGCCACAGTTTTAACACTTCCTTATAGCAAAACTGTGGCAAGGCATGCTGGGATTTGTAGTTTCCCAACATCTGGAGGGCCGCAGTTTGAGGAGCCATGCTCTACATAGATATATATATATATATTTATACACACATGTCACCTAGCATTTGTGCAATTTATGTCGCAGTATGTGAAATGTATGCAAGAATAACATGACTAATTGTTGCCCCTTTGACATGCCCACAGATGACACCACACCGGCAGATGAGGGTGTGCATGGGGCCCTCCGGCGACTGGAGCACCATCTGCGCCTGGCGCAAGCAGACCTGCAGGACCTGAAAGTCCTTCTTCTTTAATTTCTAATTTTATATTTTTTTATTTATGTTAATTGTGTCGTTAATAAAATTCTTTATGCAAGTTCACAGTTGTTGGTTTTATTTGCACTTTAAATAGTATATGTGTAGATTGTTTATAATCTTTTACACAGGGTGTAATACAAAGCATTGCACTTACATTGCTGTAAGGGTTAATGTGTGCAATGCATGTGTTAGGCATGCTTGTAAGGATATATTGGAATCTAATTGATTCCAATTCCAAATAAGCAGTTTTTTATGAGGATAGGTAATTGAATAAGTGGGTCATGTGATGTATTGCAGAAGATACTTCATAGTGGGTTGTTTGGCGTAAATCCTCCGCTTACGTGCGGTAGCACCGCTTGGCTCCCGTTCGGATGCGGTATTCCCGAGCATACTCTGTAATACTCTGTAATACCGTGCCGAATCGGAGTGTTTCTCCCGCACACGCATGGTTTGTATGTCGTCCGTAAACACGCCCTGTTCTTAAAGAGTGAGTCCGTCCGAATGCGGAGGACACGTGGGCGTTTCTACGGACGATGGCCGCATGCGGCAAAACACCGTGGCGTGCGGACCGCTCCGTAAGAATGCGGGAATTTCCGCACAGATCAGAATAAGGGCCCAAGTCATGTTTCCCATATTTTCCCTTCCCAGATACAAGCCCGTTTGAGTGTTTGGGGCACTTTTTAGCTAAAATCAACCTACGGGGCCTAACTGCATATGCTAAAGCCTGCCTATTTTGAATGGTGTAGTGGCCCCTGCAACCTCCAAAAATATCAGGACTTACTTCCCCAATAACCTGCTAACTCACCCCTGAAATACATACTTATTCACCCTATTTTGTTCATTGGACTCATTTCTCATTTGAAATGCCCATTTTTGGGGGGGCAGAAATGTGCGTCTTTAAAAGGTGATTTCTACGATACCCCACTTTTGCGCGTCGGACCTCAACTTTTCCCGTAAACGCAGAAAAAACGCAATTTTAGGGAGAAACGAGACAGACATCCCCTCCCTCTGCCACCCACCCGCCCAACTGACAGCCAGCCATTAGACATGCACAGGTAGTTCTGAGGGTCTTTCTGTGATGTCATAAAGGGCCTGCAAATCAATGGGCAGCTTTCTGATTGGCTGCTGTATTTGATTGACAGATGGAAGCTGGCAGCTGATTGGCTGTCTAGCCTAAAGTGCTTTACACACCTCCCTGATGGTACCACTGGCTAAGACTCCACCTCAGCTCATTGGGTAATGAAAAATTTAGAACAATTGAGTGATGAAAGCAGGCAGGTAGGCCATTTTGGGACACTCAGTGGACTTGTTTAATGCAATGCACCTTTGTATATTCACATGCATTCGCTTCATGCTGTAACCACTGTGCATAAAAATTTGGAAACATGGCAAACAGTGTATCATTTGCTGTCTAAGTCATGTTTCCCATATTTTCCCTTCCCAGATACAAGCCCGTTTGAGTGTTTGGGGCACTTTTTAGCTAAAATCAACCTACGGGGCCTAACTGCATATGCTAAAGCCTGCCTATTTTGAATAGTGTAGTGGCCCCTGCAACCTCCAAAAATATCAGGACTTACTTCCGCAATAACCTGCTAACTCACCCCTGAAATACATACTTATTCACCCTATTTTGTTCATTGGACTCATTTCTCATTTGAAATGCCCATTTTTGGGGGGGGGGGCAGAAATGTGCGTCTTTAAAAGGTGATTTCTACGATACCCCACTTTTGCGCGTCGGACCTCAACTTTTCCCGTAAACGCAGAAAAAGCGCAATTTTCAGGAGAAACGAGACAGACATCCCCTCCCTCTGCCACCCACCCACCCAACTGACAGCCAGCCATTAGACATGCACAGATAGTTCTGAGGGTCTGTTTGTGATGTCATAAAGGGCCTGCTGATCAATGGGCAGCTTTCTGATTGGCTGCTGTATTTGATTGACAGATGGAAGCTGGCAGCTGATTGGCTGTCTAGCCTAAAGTGCTTTACACACCTCCTTCTGATGGTACACCTGGCTAAGACTCCACCTCAGCTCATTGGGTAATGAAAAATTTAGAACAATTGATTGATGAAAGCAGGCAGGCCGGCCATTTTGGGACGCTCATTGGACTTGTTTAATGCAATGCACCTTTGTATATTCACATGCATTCGCTTCATGCTGTAACCACTGTGCATAAAAATTTGGAAACATGGCATACAGTGTATCATTTGCTGTCTAAGTCATGTTTCCCATATTTTCCCTTCCCAGATACAAGCCCGTTTGAGTGTTTGGGGCACTTTTTAGCTAAAATCAACCTACGGGGCCTAACTGCATATGCTAAAGCCTGCCTATTTTGAATGGTGTAGTGGCCCCTGCAACCTCCAAAAATATCAGGACTTACTTCCGCAATAACCTGCTAACTCACCCCTGAAATACATACTTATTCACCCTATTTTGTTCATTGGACTCATTTCTCATTTAAAATGCCCATTTTTGGGGGGGCAGAAATGTGCGTCTTTAAAAGGTGATTTCTACGATACCCCACTTTTGCGCGTCGGACCTCAACTTTTCCCGTAAACGCAGAAAAACCGTAATTTTAGGGAGAAACGAGACAGACATCCCCTCCCTCTGCCACCCACCCGCCCAACTGACAGCCAGCCATTAGACATGCACAGATAGTTCTGAGGGTCTTTCTGTGATGTCATAAAGGGCCTGCTGATCAATGGGCAGCTTTCTGATTGGCAGCTGTATTTGATTGACAGATGGAAGCTGGCAGCTGATTGGCTGTCTAGCCTAAAGTGCTTTACACACCTCCCTGATGGTACCACTGGCTAAGACTCCACCTCAGCTCATTGGGTAATGAAAAATTTAGAATAATTGATGGATGAAAGCAGGCAGGTAGGCCATTTTGGGACACTCAGTGGACTTGTTTAATGCAATGCACCTTTGTATATTCACATGCATTCGCTTCATGCTGTAACCACTGTGCATAAAAATTTGGAAACATGACAAACAGTGTATCATTTGCTGTCTAAGTCATGTTTCCCATATTTTCCCTTCCCAGATACAAGCCCGTTTGAGTGTTTGGGGCACTTTTTAGCTAAAATCATCCTACGGGGCCTAACTGCATATGCTAAAGCCTGCCTATTTTGAATGGTGTAGTGGCCCCTGCAACCTACAAAAATATCAGGACATACTTCCCCAATAACCTGCTAACTCACCCCTGAAATACATACTTATTCACCCTATTTTGTTCATTGGACTCATTTCTCATTTGAAATGCCCATTTTTGGGGGGGCAGAAATGTGCGTCTTTAAAAGGTGATTTCTACGATACCCCACTTTTGCGCGTCGGACCTCAACTTTTCCCGTAAACGCAGAAAAAGCGCAATTTTCAGGAGAAACGAGACAGACATCCCCTCCCTCTGCCACCCACCCGCCCAACTGACAGCCCGCCATTAGACATGCACAGATAGTTCTGAGGGTCTGTCTGTGATGTCATAAAGGGCCTACTGATCAATGGGCAGCTTTCTGATTGGCTGCTGTATTTGATTGAAGAATGGAAGCTGGCAGCTGATTGGCTGTCTAGCCTAAAGTGCTTTACACACCTCCCTGATGGTACCACTGGCTAAGACTCCACCTCAGCTCGTTGGGAAATGAAAAATTTAGAACAATTGATGGATGAAAGCAGGCAGGCCGGCCATTTTGGGATGCTCATTGGTCTTGTTTAATGAAATGCACCTTTGTATATTCACATGCATTCGCTTCATGCTGTAACCACTGTGCATAAAAATTTGGAAACATGGCATACAGTGTATCATTTGCTGTCTAAGTCATGTTTCCCATATTTTCCCTTCCCAGATACAAGCCCGTTTGAGTGTTTGGGGCACTTTTTAGCTAAAATCAACCTACGGGGCCTAACTGCATATGCTAAAGCCTGCCTATTTTGAATGGTGTAGTGGCCCCTGCAACCTACAAAAATATCAGGACATACTTCCCCAATAACCTGCTAACTCACTCCTGAAATACATACTTATTCACCCTATTTTGTTCATTGGACTCATTTCTCATTTGAAATGCCCATTTTTGGGGGGGCAGAAATGTGCGTCTTTAAAAGGTGATTTCTACGATACCCCACTTTTGCGCGTCGGACCTCAACTTTTCCCGTAAACGCAGAAAAAAACGCAATTTTAGGGAGAAACGAGACAGACATCCCCTCCCTCTGCCACCCACCCGCCCAACTGACAGCCAGCCATTAGACATGCACAGGTAGTTCTGAGGGTCTTTCTGTGATGTCATAAAGGGCCTGCAAATCAATGGGCAGCTTTCTGATTGGCTGCTGTATTTGATTGACAGATGGAAGCTGGCAGCTGATTGGCTGTCTAGCCTAAAGTGCTTTACACACCTCCCTGATGGTACCACTGGCTAAGACTCCACCTCAGCTCATTGGGTAATGAAAAATTTAGAACAATTGAGTGATGAAAGCAGGCAGGTAGGCCATTTTGGGACACTCAGTGGACTTGTTTAATGCAATGCACCTTTGTATATTCACATGCATTCGCTTCATGCTGTAACCACTGTGCATAAAAATTTGGAAACATGGCAAACAGTGTATCATTTGCTGTCTAAGTCATGTTTCCCATATTTTCCCTTCCCAGATACAAGCCCGTTTGAGTGTTTGGGGCACTTTTTAGCTAAAATCATCCTACGGGGCCTAACTGCATATGCTAAAGCCTGCCTATTTTGAATAGTGTAGTGGCCCCTGCAACCTCCAAAAATATCAGGACATACTTCCCCAATAACCTGCTAACTCACCCCTGAAATACATACTTATTCACCCTATTTTGTTCATTGGACTCATTTCTCATTTGAAATGCCCATTTTTGGGGGGGGGGCAGAAATGTGCGTCTTTAAAAGGTGATTTCTACGATACCCCACTTTTGAGCGTCGGACCTCAACTTTTCCCGTAAACGCAGAAAAAGCGCAATTTTCAGGAGAAACGAGACAGACATCCCCTCCCTCTGCCACCCACCCGCCAAACTGACAGCACGTCATTAGACATGCACAGATAGTTCTGAGGGTCTGTCTGTGATGTCATAAAGGGCCTACTGATCAATGGGCAGCTTTCTGATTGGCTGCTGTATTTGATTGAAGAATGGAAGCTGGCAGCTGATTGGCTGTCTAGCCTAAAGTGCTTTACACACCTCCCTGATGGTACCACTGGCTAAGACTCCACCTCAGCTCGTTGGGAAATGAAAAATTTAGAACAATTGATGGATGAAAGCAGGCAGGCCGGCCATTTTGGGATGCTCATTGGACTTGTTTAATGCAATGCACCTTTGTATATTCACATGCATTCGCTTCATGCTGTAACCACTGTGCATAAAAATTTGGAAACATGGCAAACAGTGTATCATTTGCTGTCTAAGTCATGTTTCCCATATTTTCCCTTCCCAGATACAAGCCCGTTTGAGTGTTTGGGGCACTTTTTAGCTAAAATCATTCTACAGGGCCTAACTGCATATGCTAAAACCTGCCTATTTTAAATGGTGTAGTGGCCCCTGCAACCTCCAAAAATATCAGGACTTACTTCCCCAATAACCTGCTAACTCACCCCTGAAATACATACTTATTCACTCTATTTTGTTCATTGGACTCATTTCTCATTTGAAATGCGAATTTTTGGGGGGCTGGAAATGTGCGAATTTAAAAGGTGATTTCTACGATACCCCACTTTTGCGCGTCGGACCTCAACTTTTCCCGTAAACGCAGAAAAACTGCAATTTTCAGGAGAAACGAGACAGACATCCCCTCCCTCTGCCACCCACCCGCCCAACTGACAGCCAGCCATTAGACATGCACAGATAGTTTTGAGGGTCTGTCTGTGATGTCATAAAGGGCCTGCTGATCAATAGGCAGCTTTCTGATTGGTTGCTGTATTTGATTGACAGATGGAAGCTGGCAGCTGATTGGCTGTCTAGCCTAAAGTGCTTTACACACCTCATTGATGGTACCACTGGCTAAGACTCCACCTCAGCTCATTGGGTAATGAAAAATTTAGAACAATTGATGGATGAAAGCAGGCAGGCCGGCCATTTTGGGACGCTCATTGGACTTGTTTAATGCAATGCACCTTTGTATATTCACATGCATTCGCTTCATGCTGTAACCGCTGTGCATAAAAATTTGGAAACATGGCAAACAGTGTATCATTTGCTGTCTAAGTCATGTTTCTCATATTTTGCCTTCCCAGATACAAGCCCGTTTGAGTGTTTGGGGCACTTTTTAGCTAAAATCATCCTACGGGGCCTAACTGCATATGCTAAAGCCTGCCTATTTTGAATGGTGTAGTGGCCCCTGCAACCTCCAAAAATATCAGGACTTACTTCCCCAATAACCTGCTAACTCACGCCTGAAATACATACTTATTCACCCTATTTTGTTCATTGGACTCATTTCTCATTTGAAATGCCCATTTTTGGGGGGCTGGAAATGTGCGACTTTAAAAGGTGATTTCTACGATACCCCACTTTTGCGCGTCGGACCTCAACTTTTCCCGTAAACGCAGAAAAACTGCAATTTTCAGGAGAAACGAGACAGACATCCCCCCCCCTATGCCACCCACCCGCCCAACTGACAGCCAGCAATTAGACATGCACAGATAGTTCTGAGGGTCTGTCTGTGATGTCATAAATGGCCTGCTGATCAATGGGCAGCTTTCTGATTGGTTGCTGTATTTGATTGACAGATGGAAGCTGGCAGCTGATTGGCTGTCTAGCCTAAAGTGCTTTACACACCTCCCTGATGGTACCACTGGCTAAGACTCCACCTCAGCTCATTGGGTAATGAAAAATTTAGAACAATTGATGGATGAAAGCAGGCAGGCCAGCCATTTTGGGACACTCAGTGGACTTGTTTAATGCAATGCACCTTTGTATATTCACATGCATTCGCTTCATGCTGTAACCACTGTGCATAAAAATTTGGAAACATGGCAAACAGTGTATCATTTGCTGTCTAAGTCATGTTTCTCATATTTTGCCTTCCCAGATACAAGCCCGTTTGAGTGTTTGGGGCACTTTTTAGCTAAAATCATCCTACGGAGCCTAACTGCATATGCTAAAGCCTGCCTATTTTAAATGGTGTAGTGGCCCCTGCAACCTCCAAAAATATCAGGACTTACTTCCCCAATAACCTGCTAACTCACCCCTGAAATACATACTTATTAACCCTATTTTGTTCATTGGACTCATTTCTCATTTGAAATGCCCATTTTTGGGGGGCCAGAAATGTGCGTCTTTAAAAGGTGATTTCTACGATACCCCACTTTTGCGCGTCGGACCTCAACTTTTCCCGTAAACGCAGAAAAAGCGCAATTTTTAGGAGAAACGAGACAGACATCTCCTCCCTCTGCCACCCACCCATCCAACTGACAGCCAGCCATTAGACATGCACAGATAGTTCTGAGGGTCTGTTTGTGATGTCATAATGGGCCTGCTGATCAATGGGCAGCTTTCTGATTGGCTGCTGTATTTGATTGACAGATGGAAGCTGGCAGCTGATTTGCTGTCTAGCCTAAAGTGCTTTACACACCTCCCTGATGGTACCACTGGCTAAGACTCCACCTCAGCTCATTGGGTAATGAAAAATTTAGAACAATTGATGGATGAAAGCAGGCAGGCCGGCCATTTTGGGACGCTCATTGGACTTGTTTAATGCAATGCACCTTTGTATATTCACATGCATTCGCTTCATGCTGTAACCACTGTGCATAAAAATTTGGAAACATGGCAAACAGTGTATCATTTGCTGTCTAAGTCATGTTTCCCATATTTTCCCTTCCCAGATACAAGCCCGTTTGAGTGTTTGTGGCACTTTTTAGCTAAAATCAACCTACGGGGCCTAACTGCATATGCTAAACCCTGCCTATTTTGAATGGTGTAGTGGCCCCTGCAACCTCCAAAAATATCAGGACTTACTTCCCCAATAACCTGCTAACTCACCCCTGAAATACATACTTATTCACCCTATTTTGTTCATTGGACTCATTTCTCATTTGAAATGCCCATTTTTGGTGGGCCAGAAATGTGCTTCTTTAAAAGGTGATTTCTACGATACCCCACTTTTGCGCGTCGGACCTCAACTTTTCCCGTAAACGCAGAAAAAACGCAATTTTCAGGAGAAACGAGACAGACATCCCCTCCCTCTGCCACCCACCCGCCCAACTGACAGCCAGCCATTAGACATGCACAGATAGTTCTGAGGGTCTTTCTGTGATGTCATAAAGGGCCTGCTGATTAAGGGGCAGCTTTCTGATTGGCTGCTGTATTTGATTGACAGATAGAAGCTGGCAGCTGATTGGCAGTCTAGCCTAAAGTGCTTTACACACCTCCCTGATGGTACCACTGGCTAAGACTCCACCTCAGCTCGTTGGGAAATGAAAAATTTAGAACAATTGATGGATGAAAGCAGGCAGGCCGGCCATTTTGGGACGCTCATTGGACTTGTTTAATGCAATGCACCTTTGTATATTCACATGCATTCGCTTCATGCTGTAACCGCTGTGCATAAAAATTTGGAAACATGGCAAACAGTGTATCATTTGGTGTCTAAGTCATGTTTCCCATTTTTTCCCTTCCCAGATACAAGCCCATTTGAGTGTTTGGGGCACTTTTTAGCTAAAATTGTCCTACAGGGCCTAACTGCATATGCTAAAACCTGCCTATTTTAAATGGTGTAGTGGCCCCTGCAACCTCCAAAAATATCAGGACTTACTTCCCCAATAATCTGCTAAATCACCCCTGAAATACATACTTATTCACCCTATTTTGTTCATTGGACTCATTTCTCATTTGAAATGCCCATTTTTGGGGGGCCGGAAATGTGCGACTTTAAAAGGTGATTTCTACGATACCCCACGTTTGCGCGTCGGACCTCAACTTTTCCCGTAAACGCAGAAAAACTGCAATTTTCAGGAGAAACGAGACAGACATCCCCTCCCTCTGCCACCCACCCGCCCAACTGACAGCCAGCCATTAGACATGCACAGATAGTTCTGAGGGTCTGTTTGTGATGTCATAAAGGGCCTGCTGATCAATGGGCAGCTTTCTGATTGGCTGCTGTATTTGAGTGACAGATGGAAGCTGGCAGTTGATTGGCTGTCTAGCCTAAAGTGCTTTACACACCTCCCTGATGGTACCACTGGCTAAGACTCCACCTCAGCTCATTGGGTAATGAAAAATTTAGAACAATTGATGGATGAAAGCAGGCAGGCCGGCCATTTTGGGACACTCAGTGGACTTGTTTAATGCAATGCACCTTTGTATATTCACATGCATTCGCTTCATGCTGTAACCACTGTGCATAAAAATTTGGAAACATGGCATTTAGTGTATCTTTTGGTGTCTAAGTCATGTTTCCCATATTTTCCCTTCCCAGATGCAAGCCCGTTTGAGTGTTTGGGGCAATTTTTAGCTAAAATCATCCTACGGGGCCTAACTGCATATGCTAAAACCTGCCTATTTTGAATGGTGTAGTGGCCCCTGCAACCTCCAAAAAATATCAGGACTTAATTCCCCAATAACCTGCTAACTCACCCCTGAAATACATACTTATTCACCCTATTTTGTACATTGGACTCATTTCTTATTTGAAATGCCCATTTTTGGGGGGCCAGAAATGTGCGTCTTTAAAAGGTGATTTCTACGATACCCCACTTTTGCGCGTCGGACCTCAACTTTTCCCGTAAACGCAGAAAAAGCGCAATTTTCAGGAGAAACGAGACAGACATCCCCTCCCTCTGCCACTCACCCGCCCAACTGACAGCCAGCCATTAGACATGCACAGATAGTTCTGAGGGTCTTTATGTGATGTCATAAAGGGCCTGCTGATCAATGGGCAGCTTTCTGATTGGCTGCTGTATTTGATTGACAGATGGAAGCTGGCAGCTGATTGGCTGTCTAGCCTAAAGTGCTTTACACACCTCCCTGATGGTACCACTGGCTAAGACTCCACCTCAGCTCATTGGGTAATGAAAAATTTAGAACAATTGATGGATGAAAGCAGGCAGGCCGGCCATTTTGGGACACTCAGTGGACTTGTTTAATGCAATGCACCTTTGTATATTCACATGCATTCGCTTCATGCTGTAACCACTGTGCATAAAAATTTGGAAACATGGCAAACAGTGTATCATTTGCTGTCTAAGTCATGTTTCCCATATTTTCCCTTCCCAGATACAAGCCCGTTTGAGTGTTTGGGGCACTTTTTAGCTAAAATCATCCTACGGGGCCTAACTGCATATGCTAAAGCCTGCCTATTTTGAATAGTGTAGTGGCCCCTGCAACCTCCAAAAATATCAGGACATACTTCCCCAATAACCTGCTAACTCACCCCTGAAATACATACTTATTCACCCTATTTTGTTCATTGGACTCATTTCTCATTTGAAATGCCCATTTTTGGGGGGGGGGCAGAAATGTGCGTCTTTAAAAGGTGATTTCTACGATACCCCACTTTTGAGCGTCGGACCTCAACTTTTCCCGTAAACGCAGAAAAAGCGCAATTTTCAGGAGAAACGAGACAGACATCCCCTCCCTCTGCCACCCACCCGCCAAACTGACAGCACGTCATTAGACATGCACAGATAGTTCTGAGGGTCTGTCTGTGATGTCATAAAGGGCCTACTGATCAATGGGCAGCTTTCTGATTGGCTGCTGTATTTGATTGAAGAATGGAAGCTGGCAGCTGATTGGCTGTCTAGCCTAAAGTGCTTTACACACCTCCCTGATGGTACCACTGGCTAAGACTCCACCTCAGCTCGTTGGGAAATGAAAAATTTAGAACAATTGATGGATGAAAGCAGGCAGGCCGGCCATTTTGGGATGCTCATTGGACTTGTTTAATGCAATGCACCTTTGTATATTCACATGCATTCGCTTCATGCTGTAACCACTGTGCATAAAAATTTGGAAACATGGCAAACAGTGTATCATTTGCTGTCTAAGTCATGTTTCCCATATTTTCCCTTCCCAGATACAAGCCCGTTTGAGTGTTTGGGGCACTTTTTAGCTAAAATCATTCTACAGGGCCTAACTGCATATGCTAAAACCTGCCTATTTTAAATGGTGTAGTGGCCCCTGCAACCTCCAAAAATATCAGGACTTACTTCCCCAATAACCTGCTAACTCACCCCTGAAATACATACTTATTCACTCTATTTTGTTCATTGGACTCATTTCTCATTTGAAATGCGAATTTTTGGGGGGCTGGAAATGTGCGAATTTAAAAGGTGATTTCTACGATACCCCACTTTTGCGCGTCGGACCTCAACTTTTCCCGTAAACGCAGAAAAACTGCAATTTTCAGGAGAAACGAGACAGACATCCCCTCCCTCTGCCACCCACCCGCCCAACTGACAGCCAGCCATTAGACATGCACAGATAGTTTTGAGGGTCTGTCTGTGATGTCATAAAGGGCCTGCTGATCAATAGGCAGCTTTCTGATTGGTTGCTGTATTTGATTGACAGATGGAAGCTGGCAGCTGATTGGCTGTCTAGCCTAAAGTGCTTTACACACCTCATTGATGGTACCACTGGCTAAGACTCCACCTCAGCTCATTGGGTAATGAAAAATTTAGAACAATTGATGGATGAAAGCAGGCAGGCCAGCCATTTTGGGACACTCAGTGGACTTGTTTAATGCAATGCACCTTTGTATATTCACATGCATTCGCTTCATGCTGTAACCACTGTGCATAAAAATTTGGAAACATGGCAAACAGTGTATCATTTGCTGTCTAAGTCATGTTTCTCATATTTTGCCTTCCCAGATACAAGCCCGTTTGAGTGTTTGGGGCACTTTTTAGCTAAAATCATCCTACGGGGCCTTACTGCATATGCTAAAGCCTGCCTATTTTGAATGGTGTAGTGGCCCCTGCAACCTCCAAAAATATCAGGACTTACTTCCCCAATAACCTGCTAACTCACGCCTGAAATACATACTTATTCACCCTATTTTGTTCATTGGACTCATTTCTCATTTGAAATGCCCATTTTTGGGGGGCTGGAAATGTGCGACTTTAAAAGGTGATTTCTACGATACCCCACTTTTGCGCGTCGGACCTCAACTTTTCCCGTAAACGCAGAAAAACTGCAATTTTCAGGAGAAACGAGACAGACATCCCCCCCCCTATGCCACCCACCCGCCCAACTGACAGCCAGCAATTAGACATGCACAGATAGTTCTGAGGGTCTGTCTGTGATGTCATAAATGGCCTGCTGATCAATGGGCAGCTTTCTGATTGGTTGCTGTATTTGATTGACAGATGGAAGCTGGCAGCTGATTGGCTGTCTAGCCTAAAGTGCTTTACACACCTCCCTGATGGTACCACTGGCTAAGACTCCACCTCAGCTCATTGGGTAATGAAAAATTTAGAACAATTGATGGATGAAAGCAGGCAGGCCAGCCATTTTGGGACACTCAGTGGACTTGTTTAATGCAATGCACCTTTGTATATTCACATGCATTCGCTTCATGCTGTAACCACTGTGCATAAAAATTTGGAAACATGGCAAACAGTGTATCATTTGCTGTCTAAGTCATGTTTCTCATATTTTGCCTTCCCAGATACAAGCCCGTTTGAGTGTTTGGGGCACTTTTTAGCTAAAATCATCCTACGGAGCCTAACTGCATATGCTAAAGCCTGCCTATTTTAAATGGTGTAGTGGCCCCTGCAACCTCCAAAAATATCAGGACTTACTTCCCCAATAACCTGCTAACTCACCCCTGAAATACATACTTATTAACCCTATTTTGTTCATTGGACTCATTTCTCATTTGAAATGCCCATTTTTGGGGGGCCAGAAATGTGCGTCTTTAAAAGGTGATTTCTACGATACCCCACTTTTGCGCGTCGGACCTCAACTTTTCCCGTAAACGCAGAAAAAGCGCAATTTTTAGGAGAAACGAGACAGACATCTCCTCCCTCTGCCACCCACCCATCCAACTGACAGCCAGCCATTAGACATGCACAGATAGTTCTGAGGGTCTGTTTGTGATGTCATAATGGGCCTGCTGATCAATGGGCAGCTTTCTGATTGGCTGCTGTATTTGATTGACAGATGGAAGCTGGCAGCTGATTTGCTGTCTAGCCTAAAGTGCTTTACACACCTCCCTGATGGTACCACTGGCTAAGACTCCACCTCAGCTCATTGGGTAATGAAAAATTTAGAACAATTGATGGATGAAAGCAGGCAGGCCGGCCATTTTGGGACGCTCATTGGACTTGTTTAATGCAATGCACCTTTGTATATTCACATGCATTCGCTTCATGCTGTAACCACTGTGCATAAAAATTTGGAAACATGGCAAACAGTGTATCATTTGCTGTCTAAGTCATGTTTCCCATATTTTCCCTTCCCAGATACAAGCCCGTTTGAGTGTTTGTGGCACTTTTTAGCTAAAATCAACCTACGGGGCCTAACTGCATATGCTAAACCCTGCCTATTTTGAATGGTGTAGTGGCCCCTGCAACCTCCAAAAATATCAGGACTTACTTCCCCAATAACCTGCTAACTCACCCCTGAAATACATACTTATTCACCCTATTTTGTTCATTGGACTCATTTCTCATTTGAAATGCCCATTTTTGGTGGGCCAGAAATGTGCTTCTTTAAAAGGTGATTTCTACGATACCCCACTTTTGCGCGTCGGACCTCAACTTTTCCCGTAAACGCAGAAAAAACGCAATTTTCAGGAGAAACGAGACAGACATCCCCTCCCTCTGCCACCCACCCGCCCAACTGACAGCCAGCCATTAGACATGCACAGATAGTTCTGAGGGTCTTTCTGTGATGTCATAAAGGGCCTGCTGATTAAGGGGCAGCTTTCTGATTGGCTGCTGTATTTGATTGACAGATAGAAGCTGGCAGCTGATTGGCAGTCTAGCCTAAAGTGCTTTACACACCTCCCTGATGGTACCACTGGCTAAGACTCCACCTCAGCTCGTTGGGAAATGAAAAATTTAGAACAATTGATGGATGAAAGCAGGCAGGCCGGCCATTTTGGGACGCTCATTGGACTTGTTTAATGCAATGCACCTTTGTATATTCACATGCATTCGCTTCATGCTGTAACCGCTGTGCATAAAAATTTGGAAACATGGCAAACAGTGTATCATTTGGTGTCTAAGTCATGTTTCCCATTTTTTCCCTTCCCAGATACAAGCCCATTTGAGTGTTTGGGGCACTTTTTAGCTAAAATTGTCCTACAGGGCCTAACTGCATATGCTAAAACCTGCCTATTTTAAATGGTGTAGTGGCCCCTGCAACCTCCAAAAATATCAGGACTTACTTCCCCAATAATCTGCTAAATCACCCCTGAAATACATACTTATTCACCCTATTTTGTTCATTGGACTCATTTCTCATTTGAAATGCCCATTTTTGGGGGGCCGGAAATGTGCGACTTTAAAAGGTGATTTCTACGATACCCCACGTTTGCGCGTCGGACCTCAACTTTTCCCGTAAACGCAGAAAAACTGCAATTTTCAGGAGAAACGAGACAGACATCCCCTCCCTCTGCCACCCACCCGCCCAACTGACAGCCAGCCATTAGACATGCACAGATAGTTCTGAGGGTCTGTTTGTGATGTCATAAAGGGCCTGCTGATCAATGGGCAGCTTTCTGATTGGCTGCTGTATTTGAGTGACAGATGGAAGCTGGCAGTTGATTGGCTGTCTAGCCTAAAGTGCTTTACACACCTCCCTGATGGTACCACTGGCTAAGACTCCACCTCAGCTCATTGGGTAATGAAAAATTTAGAACAATTGATGGATGAAAGCAGGCAGGCCGGCCATTTTGGGACACTCAGTGGACTTGTTTAATGCAATGCACCTTTGTATATTCACATGCATTCGCTTCATGCTGTAACCACTGTGCATAAAAATTTGGAAACATGGCATTTAGTGTATCTTTTGGTGTCTAAGTCATGTTTCCCATATTTTCCCTTCCCAGATGCAAGCCCGTTTGAGTGTTTGGGGCAATTTTTAGCTAAAATCATCCTACGGGGCCTAACTGCATATGCTAAAACCTGCCTATTTTGAATGGTGTAGTGGCCCCTGCAACCTCCAAAAAATATCAGGACTTACTTCCCCAATAACCTGCTAACTCACCCCTGAAATACATACTTATTCACCCTATTTTGTACATTGGACTCATTTCTTATTTGAAATGCCCATTTTTGGGGGGCCAGAAATGTGCGTCTTTAAAAGGTGATTTCTACGATACCCCACTTTTGCGCGTCGGACCTCAACTTTTCCCGTAAACGCAGAAAAAGCGCAATTTTCAGGAGAAACGAGACAGACATCCCCTCCCTCTGCCACTCACCCGCCCAACTGACAGCCAGCCATTAGACATGCACAGATAGTTCTGAGGGTCTTTATGTGATGTCATAAAGGGCCTGCTGATCAATGGGCAGCTTTCTGATTGGCTGCTGTATTTGATTGACAGATGGAAGCTGGCAGCTGATTGGCTGTCTAGCCTAAAGTGCTTTACACACCTCCCTGATGGTACCACTGGCTAAGACTCCACCTCAGCTCATTGGGTAATGAAAAATTTAGAACAATTGATGGATGAAAGCAGGCAGGCCGGCCATTTTGGGACACTCATTGGACTTGTTTAATGCAATGCACCTTTGTATATTCACATGCATTCGCTTCGTGCTGTAACCACTGTGCATAAAAATTTGGAAACATGGCATACAGTGTATCATTTTCTGTCTAAGTCATGTTTCCCATATTTTCCCTTCCCTGATACAAGCCCGTTTGAGTGTTTGGGGCAGTTTTTAGCTAAAATCATCCTACGGGGCCTAACTGCATATGCTAAAACCTACCTATTTTGAATGGTGTAGTGGCCCCTGCAACCTCCAAAAATATCAGGACTTACTTCCCCAATAATCTGCTAACTCACCCCTGAAATACATACTTATTCACCCTATTTTGTTCATTGGACTCATTTCTCATTTAAAATGCCCATTTTTGGGGGGGCAGAAATGTGCGTCTTTAAAAGGTGATTTCTACGATACCCCACTTTTGCGCGTCGGACCTCAACTTTTCCCGTAAACGCAGAAAAAACTTAATTTTAGGGAGAAACGAGACAGACATCCCCTCCCTCTGCCACCCACCCGCCCAACTGACAGCCAGCCATTAGACATGCACAGATAGTTCTGAGGGTCTTTCTGTGATGTCATAAAGGGCCTGCTGATCAATGGGCAGCTTTCTGATTGGCAGCTGTATTTGATTGACAGATGGAAGCTGGCAGCTGATTGGCTGTCTAGCCTAAAGTGCTTTACACACCTCCCTGATGGTACCACTGGCTAAGACTCCACCTCAGCTCATTGGGTAATGAAAAATTTAGAACAATTGATGGATGAAAGCAGGCAGGTAGGCCATTTTGGGACACTCAGTGGACTTGTTTAATGCAATGCACCTTTGTATATTCACATGCATTCGCTTCATGCTGTAACCACTGTGCATAAAAATTTGGAAACATGACAATTAGTGTATCATTTGCTGTCTAAGTCATGTTTCCCATATTTTCCCTTCCCAGATACAAGCCCGTTTGAGTGTTTGTGGCACTTTTTAGCTAAAATCAACCTACGGGGCCTAACTGCATATGCTAAACCCTGCCTATTTTGAATGGTGTAGTGGCCCCTGCAACCTCCAAAAATATCAGGACTTACTTCCCCAATAACCTGCTAACTCACCCCTGAAATACATACTTATTCACCCTATTTTGTTCATTGGACTCATTTCTCATTTGAAATGCCCATTTTTGGTGGGCCAGAAATGTGCTTCTTTAAAAGGTGATTTCTACGATACCCCACTTTTGCGCGTCGGACCTCAACTTTTCCCGTAAACGCAGAAAAAACGCAATTTTCAGGAGAAACGAGACAGACATCCCCTCCCTCTGCCACCCACCCGCCCAACTGACAGCCAGCCATTAGACATGCACAGATAGTTCTGAGGGTCTTTCTGTGATGTCATAAAGGGCCTGCTGATTAAGGGGCAGCTTTCTGATTGGCTGCTGTATTTGATTGACAGATAGAAGCTGGCAGCTGATTGGCAGTCTAGCCTAAAGTGCTTTACACACCTCCCTGATGGTACCACTGGCTAAGACTCCACCTCAGCTCGTTGGGAAATGAAAAATTTAGAACAATTGATGGATGAAAGCAGGCAGGCCGGCCATTTTGGGACGCTCATTGGACTTGTTTAATGCAATGCACCTTTGTATATTCACATGCATTCGCTTCATGCTGTAACCGCTGTGCATAAAAATTTGGAAACATGGCAAACAGTGTATCATTTGGTGTCTAAGTCATGTTTCCCATTTTTTCCCTTCCCAGATACAAGCCCATTTGAGTGTTTGGGGCACTTTTTAGCTAAAATCATCCTACAGGGCCTAACTGCATATGCTAAAACCTGCCTATTTTAAATGGTGTAGTGGCCCCTGCAACCTCCAAAAATATCAGGACTTACTTCCCCAATAATCTGCTAAATCACCCCTGAAATACATACTTATTCACCCTATTTTGTTTATTGGACTCATTTCTCATTTGAAATGCCCATTTTTGGGGGGCCGGAAATGTGCGACTTTAAAAGGTGATTTCTACGATACCCCACGTTTGCGCGTCGGACCTCAACTTTTCCCGTAAACGCAGAAAAACTGCAATTTTCAGGAGAAACGAGACAGACATCCCCTCCCTCTGCCACCCACCCGCCCAACTGACAGCCAGCCATTAGACATGCACAGATAGTTCTGAGGGTCTGTTTGTGATGTCATAAAGGGCCTGCTGATCAATGGGCAGCTTTCTGATTGGCTGCTGTATTTGAGTGACAGATGGAAGCTGGCAGCTGATTGGCTGTCTAGCCTAAAGTGCTTTACACACCTCCCTGATGGTACCACTGGCTAAGACTCCACCTCAGCTCATTGGGTAATGAAAAATTTAGAACAATTGATGGATGAAAGCAGGCAGGCCGGCCATTTTGGGACACTCAGTGGACTTGTTTAATGCAATGCACCTTTGTATATTCACATGCATTCGCTTCATGCTGTAACCACTGTGCATAAAAATTTGGAAACATGGCATATAGTGTATCATTTGGTGTCTAAGTCATGTTTCCCATATTTTCCCTTCCCAGATACAAGCCCGTTTGAGTGTTTGGGGCACTTTTTAGCTAAAATCATCCTACGGGGCCTAACTGCATATGCTAAAACCTGCCTTTTTTGAATGGTGTAGTGGCCCCTGCAACCTCCAAAAATATCAGGACTTACTTCCCCAATAATCTGCTAACTCACCCCTGAAATACATACTTATTCACCCTATTTTGTTCATTGGACTCATTTCTCATTTGAAATGCCCATTTTTGGGGGGCCAGAAATGTGCGTCTTTAAAATGTGATTTCTACGATACCCCACTTTTGCGCGTCGGACCTCAACTTTTCCCGTAAACGCAGAAAAACCGCGATTTTCAGGAGAAACGAGACAGACATCCCCTCCCTCTGCCACCCACCCGCCCAACTGACAGCCAGCCATTAGACATGCACAGATAGTTCTGAGGGTCTGTTTGTGATGTCATAAAGGGCCTGCTGATCAATGGGCAGCTTTCTGATTGGCTGCTGTATTTGATTGACAGATGGAAGCTGGCAGCTGATTGGCTGTCTAGCCTAAAGTGCTTTACACACCTCCCTGATGGTACCACTGGCTAAGACTCCACCTCAGCTCATTGGGTAATGAAAAATTTAGAACAATTGATGGATGAAAGCAGGCAGGCCGGCCATTTTGGGACACTCATTGGACTTGTTTAATGCAATGCACCTTTGTATATTCACATGCATTCGCTTCGTGCTGTAACCACTGTGCATAAAAATTTGGAAACATGGCATACAGTGTATCATTTTCTGTCTAAGTCATGTTTCCCATATTTTCCCTTCCCTGATACAAGCCCGTTTGAGTGTTTGGGGCAGTTTTTAGCTAAAATCATCCTACGGGGCCTAACTGCATATGCTAAAACCTGCCTATTTTGAATGGTGTAGTGGCCCCTGCAACCTCCAAAAATATCAGGACTTACTTCCCCAATAATCTGCTAACTCACCCCTGAAATACATACTTATTCACCCTATTTTGTTCATTGGACTCATTTCTCATTTAAAATGCCCATTTTTGGGGGTGCAGAAATGTGCGTCTTTAAAAGGTGATTTCTACGATACCCCACTTTTGCGCGTCGGACCTCAACTTTTCCCGTAAACGCAGAAAAAACTTAATTTTAGGGAGAAACGAGACAGACATCCCCTCCCTCTGCCACCCACCCGCCCAACTGACAGCCAGCCATTAGACATGCACAGATAGTTCTGAGGGTCTTTCTGTGATGTCATAAAGGGCCTGCTGATCAATGGGCAGCTTTCTGATTGGCAGCTGTATTTGATTGACAGATGGAAGCTGGCAGCTGATTGGCTGTCTAGCCTAAAGTGCTTTACACACCTCCCTGATGGTACCACTGGCTAAGACTCCACCTCAGCTCATTGGGTAATGAAAAATTTAGAACAATTGATGGATGAAAGCAGGCAGGTAGGCCATTTTGGGACACTCAGTGGACTTGTTTAATGCAATGCACCTTTGTATATTCACATGCATTCGCTTCATGCTGTAACCACTGTGCATAAAAATTTGGAAACATGACAATTAGTGTATCATTTGCTGTCTAAGTCATGTTTCCCATATTTTCCCTTCCCAGATACAAGCCCGTTTGAGTGTTTGGGGCACTTTTTAGCTAAAATCATCCTACGGGGCCTAACTGCATATGCTAAAGCCTGCCTATTTTGAATGGTGTAGTGGCCCCTGCAACCTACAAAAATATCAGGACATACTTCCCCAATAACCTGCTAACTCACCCCTGAAATACATACTTATTCACCCTATTTTGTTCATTGGACTCATTTCTCATTTGAAATGCCCATTTTTGGGGGGGCAGAAATGTGCGTCTTTAAAAGGTGATTTCTACGATACCCCACTTTTGCGCGTCGGACCTCAACTTTTCCCGTAAACGCAGAAAAAGCGCAATTTTCAGGAGAAACGAGACAGACATCCCCTCCCTCTGCCACCCACCCGCCCAACTGACAGCCCGCCATTAGACATGCACAGATAGTTCTGAGGGTCTGTCTGTGATGTCATAAAGGGCCTACTGATCAATGGGCAGCTTTCTGATTGGCTGCTGTATTTGATTGAAGAATGGAAGCTGGCAGCTGATTGGCTGTCTAGCCTAAAGTGCTTTACACACCTCCCTGATGGTACCACTGGCTAAGACTCCACCTCAGCTCGTTGGGAAATGAAAAATTTAGAACAATTGATGGATAAAAGCAGGCAGGCCGGCCATTTTGGGATGCTCATTGGTCTTGTTTAATGAAATGCACCTTTGTATATTCACATGCATTCGCTTCATGCTGTAACCACTGTGCATAAAAATTTGGAAACATGGCATACAGTGTATCATTTGCTGTCTAAGTCATGTTTCCCATATTTTCCCTTCCCAGATACAAGCCCGTTTGAGTGTTTGGGGCACTTTTTAGCTAAAATCAACCTACGGGGCCTAACTGCATATGCTAAAGCCTGCCTATTTTGAATGGTGTAGTGGCCCCTGCAACCTCCAAAAATATCAGGACTTACTTCCCCAATAACCTGCTAACTCACCCCTGAAATACATACTTATTCACCCTATTTTGTTCATTGGACTCATTTCTCATTTGAAATGCCCATTTTTGGGGGGGGCAGAAATGTGCGTCTTTAAAAGGTGATTTCTACGATACCCCACTTTTGCGCGTCGGACCTCAACTTTTCCCGTAAACGCAGAAAAAACGCAATTTTAGGGAGAAACGAGACAGACATCCCCTCCCTCTGCCACCCACCCGCCCAACTGACAGCCAGCCATTAGACATGCACAGGTAGTTCTGAGGGTCTTTCTGTGATGTCATAAAGGGCCTGCAAATCAATGGGCAGCTTTCTGATTGGCTGCTGTATTTGATTGACAGATGGAAGCTGGCAGCTGATTGGCTGTCTAGCCTAAAGTGCTTTACACACCTCCCTGATGGTACCACTGGCTAAGACTCCACCTCAGCTCATTGGGTAATGAAAAATTTAGAACAATTGAGTGATGAAAGCAGGCAGGTAGGCCATTTTGGGACACTCAGTGGACTTGTTTAATGCAATGCACCTTTGTATATTCACATGCATTCGCTTCATGCTGTAACCACTGTGCATAAAAATTTGGAAACATGGCAAACAGTGTATCATTTGCTGTCTAAGTCATGTTTCCCATATTTTCCCTTCCCAGATACAAGCCCGTTTGAGTGTTTGGGGCACTTTTTAGCTAAAATCATCCTACGGGGCCTAACTGCATATGCTAAAGCCTGCCTATTTTGAATGGTGTAGTGGCCCCTGCAACCTCCAAAAATATCAGGACATACTTCCCCAATAACCTGCTAACTCACCCCTGAAATACATACTTATTCACCCTATTTTGTTCATTGGACTCATTTCTCATTTGAAATGCCCATTTTTGGGGGGGCAGAAATGTGCGTCTTTAAAAGGTGATTTCTACGATACCCCACTTTTGCGCGTCGGACCTCAACTTTTCCCGTAAACGCAGAAAAAGCGCAATTTTCAGGAGAAACGAGACAGACATCCCCTCCCTCTGCCACCCACCCGCCAAACTGACAGCACGTCATTAGACATGCACAGATAGTTCTGAGGGTCTGTCTGTGATGTCATAAAGGGCCTACTGATCAATGGGCAGCTTTCTGATTGGCTGCTGTATTTGATTGAAGAATGGAAGCTGGCAGCTGATTGGCTGTCTAGCCTAAAGTGCTTTACACACCTCCCTGATGGTACCACTGGCTAAGACTCCACCTCAGCTCGTTGGGAAATGAAAAATTTAGAACAATTGATGGATGAAAACAGGCAGGCCGGCCATTTTGGGATGCTCATTGGACTTGTTTAATGAAATGCACCTTTGTATATTCACATGCATTCGCTTCATGCTGTAACCGCTGTGCATAAAAATTTGGAAACATGGCATACAGTGTATCATTTGGTGTCTAAGTCATGTTTCCCATTTTTTCCTTTCCCAGATACAAGCCCATTTGAGTGTTTGGGGCACTTTTTAGCTAAAATCATTCTACAGGGACTAACTGCATATGCTAAAACCTGCCTATTTTAAATGGTGTAGTGGCCCCTGCAACCTCCAAAAATATCAGGACTTACTTCCCCAATAACCTGCTAACTCACCCCTGAAATACATACTTATTCACTCTATTTTGTTCATTGGACTCATTTCTCATTTGAAATGCCCATTTTTGGGGGGCTGGAAATGTGCGAATTTAAAAGGTGATTTCTACGATACCCCACTTTTGCGCGTCGGACCTCAACTTTTCCCGTAAACGCAGAAAAACTGCAATTTTCAGGAGAAACGAGACAGACATCCCCTCCCTCTGCCACCCACCCGCCCAACTGACAGCCAGCCATTAGACATGCACAGATAGTTTTGAGGGTCTGTCTGTGATGTCATAAAGGGCCTGCTGATCAATAGGCAGCTTTCTGATTGGTTGCTGTATTTGATTGACAGATGGAAGCTGGCAGCTGATTGGCTGTCTAGCCTAAAGTGCTTTACACACCTCCCTGATGGTACCACTGGCTAAGACTCCACCTCAGCTCATTGGGTAATGAAAAATTTAGAACAATTGATGGATGAAAGCAGGCAGGCCAGCCATTTTGGGACACTCAGTGGACTTGTTTAATGCAATGCACCTTTGTATATTCACATGCATTCGCTTCATGCTGTAACCACTGTGCATAAAAATTTGGAAACATGGCAAACAGTGTATCATTTGCTGTCTAAGTCATGTTTCTCATATTTTGCCTTCCCAGATACAAGCCCGTTTGAGTGTTTGGGGCACTTTTTAGCTAAAATCATCCTACGGGGCCTAACTGCATATGCTAAAGCCTGCCTATTTTGAATGGTGTAGTGGCCCCTGCAACCTCCAAAAATATCAGGACTTACTTCCCCAATAACCTGCTAACTCACCCCTGAAATACATACTTATTAACCCTATTTTGTTCATTGGACTCGTTTCTCATTTGAAATGCCCATTTTTGGGGGGCCGGAAATGTGCGACTTTAAAAGGTGATTTCTACGATACCCCACGTTTGCGCGTCGGACCTCAACTTTTCCCGTAAACGCAGAAAAACTGCAATTTTCAGGAGAAACGAGACAGACATCCCCTCCCTCTGCCACCCACCCGCCCAACTGACAGCCAGCCATTAGACATGCACAGATAGTTCTGAGGGTCTGTTTGTGATGTCATAAAGGGCCTGCTGATCAATGGGCAGCTTTCTGATTGGCTGCTGTATTTGAGTGACAGATGGAAGCTGGCAGCTGATTGGCTGTCTAGCCTAAAGTGCTTTACACACCTCCCTGATGGTACCACTGGCTAAGACTCCACCTCAGCTCATTGGGTAATGAAAAATTTAGAACAATTGATGGATGAAAGCAGGCAGGCCGGCCATTTTGGGACACTCAGTGGACTTGTTTAATGCAATGCACCTTTGTATATTCACATGCATTCGCTTCATGCTGTAACCACTGTGCATAAAAATTTGGAAACATGGCATATAGTGTATCATTTGGTGTCTAAGTCATGTTTCCCATATTTTCCCTTCCCAGATACAAGCCCGTTTGAGTGTTTGGGGCACTTTTTAGCTAAAATCATCCTACGGGGCCTAACTGCATATGCTAAAACCTGCCTTTTTTGAATGGTGTAGTGGCCCCTGCAACCTCCAAAAATATCAGGACTTACTTCCCCAATAATCTGCTAACTCACCCCTGAAATACATACTTATTCACCCTATTTTGTTCATTGGACTCATTTCTCCTTTGAAATGCCCATTTTTGGGGGGCCAGAAATGTGAGTCTTTAAAATGTGATTTCTACGATACCCCACTTTTGCGCGTCGGACCTCAACTTTTCCCGTAAACGCAGAAAAACCGCAATTTTCAGGAGAAACGAGACAGACATCCCCTCCCTCTGCCACCCACCCGCCCAACTGACAGCCAGCCATTAGACATGCACAGATAGTTCTGAGGGTCTGTTTGTGATGTCATAAAGGGCCTGCTGATCAATGGGCAGCATTCTGATTGGCTGCTGTATTTGATTGACAGATGGAAGCTGGCAGCTGATTGGCTGTCTAGCCTAAAGTGCTTTACACACCTCCCTGATGGTACCAGTGGCTAAGACTCTACCTCAGCTCATTGGGTAATGAAAAATTTAGAACAATTGATGGATGAAAGCAGGCAGGCCGGCAATTTTGGGACACTCAGTGGACTTGTTTAATGCAATGCACCTTTGTATATTCACATGCATTCGCTTCATGCTGTAACCACTGTGCATAAAAATTTGGAAACATGGCATTTAGTGTATCTTTTGGTGTCTAAGTCATGTTTCCCATATTTTCCCTTCCCAGATGCAAGCCCGTTTGAGTGTTTGGGGCAATTTTTAGCTAAAATCATCCTACGGGGCCTAACTGCATATGCTAAAACCTGCCTATTTTGAATGGTGTAGTGGCCCCTGCAACCTCCAAAAAATATCAGGACTTACTTCCCCAATAACCTGCTAACTCACCCCTGAAATACATACTTATTCACCCTATTTTGTACATTGGACTCATTTCTTATTTGAAATGCCCATTTTTGGGGGGCCAGAAATGTGCGTCTTTAAAAGGTGATTTCTACGATACCCCACTTTTGCGCGTCGGACCTCAACTTTTCCCGTAAACGCAGAAAAAGCGCAATTTTCAGGAGAAACGAGACAGACATCCCCTCCCTCTGCCACCCACCCGCCCAACTGACAGCCAGCCATTAGACATGCACAGATAGTTCTGAGGGTCTTTATGTGATGTCATAAAGGGCCTGCTGATCAATGGGCAGCTTTCTGATTGGCTGCTGTATTTGATTGACAGATGGAAGCTGGCAGCTGATTGGCTGTCTAGCCTAAAGTGCTTTACACACCTCCCTGATGGTACCACTGGCTAAGACTCCACCTCAGCTCATTGGGTAATGAAAAATTTAGAACAATTGATGGATGAAAGCAGGCAGGCCGGCCATTTTGGGACACTCATTGGACTTGTTTAATGCAATGCACCTTTGTATATTCACATGCATTCGCTTCGTGCTGTAACCACTGTGCATAAAAATTTGGAAACATGGCATAAGGTGTATCATTTTCTGTCTAAGTCATGTATCCCATATTTTCCCTTCCCTGATACAAGCCTGTTTGAGTGTTTGGGGCAGTTTTTAGCTAAAATCATCCTACGGGGCCTAACTGCATATGCTAAAACCTGCCTATTTTGAATGGTGTAGTGGCCCCTGCAACCTCCAAAAATATCAGGACTTACTTCCCCAATAATCTGCTAACTCACCCCTGAAATACATACTTATTCACCCTATTTTGTTCATTGGACTCATTTCTCATTTAAAATGCCCATTTTTGGGGGGGCAGAAATGTGCGTCTTTAAAAGGTGATTTCTACGATACCCCACTTTTGCGCGTCGGACCTCAACTTTTCCCGTAAACGCAGAAAAAATGTAATTTTAGGGAGAAACGAGACAGACATCCCCTCCCTCTGCCACCCACCCGCCCAACTGACAGCCAGCCATTAGACATGCACAGGTAGTTCTGAGGGTCTTTCTGTGATGTCATAAAGGGCCTGCAAATCAATGGGCAGCTTTCTGATTGGCTGCTGTATTTGATTGACAGATGGAAGCTGGCAGCTGATTGGCTGTCTAGCCTAAAGTGCTTTACACACCTCCCTGATGGTACCACTGGCTAAGACTCCACCTCAGCTCATTGGGTAATGAAAAATTTAGAACAATTGAGTGATGAAAGCAGGCAGGTAGGCCATTTTGGGACACTCAGTGGACTTGTTTAATGCAATGCACCTTTGTATATTCACATGCATTCGCTTCATGCTGTAACCACTGTGCATAAAAATTTGGAAACATGGCAAACAGTGTATCATTTGCTGTCTAAGTCATGTTTCCCATATTTTCCCTTCCCAGATACAAGCCCGTTTGAGTGTTTGGGGCACTTTTTAGCTAAAATCATCCTACGGGGCCTAACTGCATATGCTAAAGCCTGCCTATTTTGAATGGTGTAGTGGCCCCTGCAACCTCCAAAAATATCAGGACATACTTCCCCAATAACCTGCTAACTCACCCCTGAAATACATACTTATTCACCCTATTTTGTTCATTGGACTCATTTCTCATTTGAAATGCCCATTTTTGGGGGGGCAGAAATGTGCGTCTTTAAAAGGTGATTTCTACGATACCCCACTTTTGCGCGTCGGACCTCAACTTTTCCCGTAAACGCAGAAAAAGCGCAATTTTCAGGAGAAACGAGACAGACATCCCCTCCCTCTGCCACCCACCCGCCAAACTGACAGCACGTCATTAGACATGCACAGATAGTTCTGAGGGTCTGTCTGTGATGTCATAAAGGGCCTACTGATCAATGGGCAGCTTTCTGATTGGCTGCTGTATTTGATTGAAGAATGGAAGCTGGCAGCTGATTGGCTGTCTAGCCTAAAGTGCTTTACACACCTCCCTGATGGTACCACTGGCTAAGACTCCACCTCAGCTCGTTGGGAAATGAAAAATTTAGAACAATTGATGGATGAAAGCAGGCAGGCCGGCCATTTTGGGATGCTCATTGGACTTGTTTAATGAAATGCACCTTTGTATATTCACATGCATTCGCTTCATGCTGTAACCGCTGTGCATAAAAATTTGGAAACATGGCATACAGTGTATCATTTGGTGTCTAAGTCATGTTTCCCATTTTTTCCTTTCCCAGATACAAGCCCATTTGAGTGTTTGGGGCACTTTTTAGCTAAAATCATTCTACAGGGCCTAACTGCATATGCTAAAACCTGCCTATTTTAAATGGTGTAGTGGCCCCTGCAACCTCCAAAAATATCAGGACTTACTTCCCCAATAACCTGCTAACTCACCCCTGAAATACATACTTATTCACTCTATTTTGTTCATTGGACTCATTTCTCATTTGAAATGCCCATTTTTGGGGGGCTGGAAATGTGCGAATTTAAAAGGTGATTTCTACGATACCCCACTTTTGCGCGTCGGACCTCAACTTTTCCCGTAAACGCAGAAAAACTGCAATTTTCAGGAGAAACGAGACAGACATCCCCTCCCTCTGCCACCCACCCGCCCAACTGACAGCCAGCCATTAGACATGCACAGATAGTTTTGAGGGTCTGTCTGTGATGTCATAAAGGGCCTGCTGATCAATAGGCAGCTTTCTGATTGGTTGCTGTATTTGATTGACAGATGGAAGCTGGCAGCTGATTGGCTGTCTAGCCTAAAGTGCTTTACACACCTCCCTGAGGGTACCACTGGCTAAGACTCCACCTCAGCTCATTGGGTAATGAAAAATTTAGAACAATTGATGGATGAAAGCAGGCAGGCCAGCCATTTTGGGACACTCAGTGGACTTGTTTAATGCAATGCACCTTTGTATATTCACATGCATTCGCTTCATGCTGTAACCACTGTGCATAAAAATTTGGAAACATGGCAAACCGTGTATCATTTGCTGTCTAAGTCATGTTTCTCATATTTTGCCTTCCCAGATACAAGCCCGTTTGAGTGTTTGGGGCACTTTTTAGCTAAAATCATCCTACGGGGCCTAACTGCATATGCTAAAGCCTGCCTATTTTGAATGGTGTAGTGGCCCCTGCAACCTCCAAAAATATCAGGACTTACTTCCCCAATAACCTGCTAACTCACCCCTGAAATACATACTTATTAACCCTATTTTGTTCATTGGACTCGTTTCTCATTTGAAATGCCCATTTTTGGGGGGCCAGAAATGTGCGTCTTTAAAAGGTGATTTCTACGATACCCCACTTTTGCGCGTCGGACCTCAACTTTTCCCGTAAACGCAGAAAAAGCGCAATTTTCAGGAGAAACGAGACAGACATCCCCTCCCTCTGCCACCCACCCACCCAACTGACAGCCAGCCATTAGACATGCACAGATAGTTCTGAGGGTCTGTTTGTGATGTCATAAAGGGCCTGCTGATCACTGGGCAGCTTTCTGATTGGCTGCTGTATTTGATTGACAGATGGAAGCTGGCAGCTGATTGGCTGTCTAGCCTAAAGTGCTTTACACACCTCCCTGATGGTACCACTGGCTAAGACTCCACCTCAGCTCATTGGGTAATGAAAAATTTAGAACAATTGATGGATGAAAGCAGGCAGGCCGGCCATTTTGGGACGCTCATTGGACTTGTTTAATGAAATGCACCTTTGTATATTCACATGCATTCGCTTCATGCTGTAACCACTGTGCATAAAAATTTGGAAACATGGCAAACAGTGTATCATTTGCTGTCTAAGTCATGTTTCCCATATTTTCCATTCCCAGATACAAGCCCGTTTGAGTGTTTGGGGCACTTTTTAGCTAAAATCAACCTACGGGGCCTAACTGCATATGCTAAACCCTGCCTATTTTGAATGGTGTAGTGGCCCCTGCAACCTCCAAAAATATCAGGACTTACTTCCCCAATAACCTGCTAACTCACCCCTGAAATACATACTTATTCACCCTATTTTGTTCATTGGACTCATTTCTCATTTGAAATGCCCATTTTTGGGGGGCCAGAAATGTGCTTCTTTAAAAGGTGATTTCTACGATACCCCACTTTTGCGCGTCGGACCTCAACTTTTCCCGTAAACGCAGAAAAAACGCAATTTTCAGGAGAAACGAGACAGACATCCCCTCCCTCTGCCACCCACCCGCCCAACTGACAGCCAGCCATTAGACATGCACAGATAGTTCTGAGGGTTTTTCTGTGATGTCATAAAGGGCCTGCTGATTAAGGGGCAGCTTTCTGATTGGCTGCTGTATTTGATTGACAGATAGAAGCTGGCAGCTGATTGGCAGTCTAGCCTAAAGTGCTTTACACACCTCCCTGATGGTACCACTGGCTAAGACTCCACCTCAGCTCGTTGGGAAATGAAAAATTTAGAACAATTGATGGATGAAAGCAGGCAGGCCGGCCATTTTGGGACGCTCATTGGACTTGTTTAATGCAATGCACCTTTGTATAGTCACATGCATTCGCTTCATGCTGTAACCGCTGTGCATAAAAATTTGGAAACATGGCAAACAGTGTATCATTTGCTGTCTAAGTCATGTTTCTCATATTTTGCCTTCCCAGATACAAGCCCGTTTGAGTGTTTGGGGCACTTTTTAGCTAAAATCATCCTACGGGGCCTAACTGCATATGCTAAAGCCTGCCTATTTTGAATGGTGTAGTGGCCCCTGCAACCTCCAAAAATATCAGGACTTACTTCCCCAATAACCTGCTAACTCACCCCTGAAATACATACTTATTAACCCTATTTTGTTCATTGGACTCGTTTCTCATTTGAAATGCCCATTTTTGGGGGGCCAGAAATGTGCGTCTTTAAAAGGTGATTTCTACGATACCCCACTTTTGCGCGTCGGACCTCAACTTTTCCCGTAAACGCAGAAAAAGCGCAATTTTCAGGAGAAACGAGACAGACATCCCCTCCCTCTGCCACCCACCCACCCAACTGACAGCCAGCCATTAGACATGCACAGATAGTTCTGAGGGTCTGTTTGTGATGTCATAAAGGGCCTGCTGATCACTGGGCAGCTTTCTGATTGGCTGCTGTATTTGATTGACAGATGGAAGCTGGCAGCTGATTGGCTGTCTAGCCTAAAGTGCTTTACACACCTCCCTGATGGTACCACTGGCTAAGACTCCACCTCAGCTCATTGGGTAATGAAAAATTTAGAACAATTGATGGATGAAAGCAGGCAGGCCGGCCATTTTGGGACGCTCATTGGACTTGTTTAATGAAATGCACCTTTGTATATTCACATGCATTCGCTTCATGCTGTAACCACTGTGCATAAAAATTTGGAAACATGGCAAACAGTGTATCATTTGCTGTCTAAGTCATGTTTCCCATATTTTCCATTCCCAGATACAAGCCCGTTTGAGTGTTTGGGGCACTTTTTAGCTAAAATCAACCTACGGGGCCTAACTGCATATGCTAAACCCTGCCTATTTTGAATGGTGTAGTGGCCCCTGCAACCTCCAAAAATATCAGGACTTACTTCCCCAATAACCTGCTAACTCACCCCTGAAATACATACTTATTCACCCTATTTTGTTCATTGGACTCATTTCTCATTTGAAATGCCCATTTTTGGGGGGCCAGAAATGTGCTTCTTTAAAAGGTGATTTCTACGATACCCCACTTTTGCGCGTCGGACCTCAACTTTTCCCGTAAACGCAGAAAAAACGCAATTTTCAGGAGAAACGAGACAGACATCCCCTCCCTCTGCCACCCACCCGCCCAACTGACAGCCAGCCATTAGACATGCACAGATAGTTCTGAGGGTTTTTCTGTGATGTCATAAAGGGCCTGCTGATTAAGGGGCAGCTTTCTGATTGGCTGCTGTATTTGATTGACAGATAGAAGCTGGCAGCTGATTGGCAGTCTAGCCTAAAGTGCTTTACACACCTCCCTGATGGTACCACTGGCTAAGACTCCACCTCAGCTCGTTGGGAAATGAAAAATTTAGAACAATTGATGGATGAAAGCAGGCAGGCCGGCCATTTTGGGACGCTCATTGGACTTGTTTAATGCAATGCACCTTTGTATAGTCACATGCATTCGCTTCATGCTGTAACCGCTGTGCATAAAAATTTGGAAACATGGCAAACAGTGTATCATTTGCTGTCTAAGTCATGTTTCTCATATTTTGCCTTCCCAGATACAAGCCCGTTTGAGTGTTTGGGGCACTTTTTAGCTAAAATCATCCTACGGAGCCTAACTGCATATGCTAAAGCCTGCCTATTTTAAATGGTGTAGTGGCCCCTGCAACCTCCAAAAATATCAGGACTTACTTCCCCAATAATCTGCTAAATCACCCCTGAAATACATACTTATTCACCCTATTTTGTTCATTGGACTCATTTCTCATTTGAAATGCCCATTTTTGGGGGGCCAGAAATGTGCGTCTTTAAAAGGTGATTTCTACGATACCCCACTTTTGCGCGTCGGACCTCAACTTTTCCCGTAAACGCAGAAAAACTGCAATTTTCAGGAGAAACGAGACAGACATCCCCCCCTATGCCACCCACCCGCCCAACTGACAGCCAGCAATTAGACATGCATAGATAGTTCTGAGGGTCTGTCTGTGATGTCATAAAGGGCCTGCTGATCAATGGGCAGCTTTCTGATTGGTTGCTGTATTTGATTGACAGATGGAAGCTGGCAGCTGATTGGCTGTCTAGCCTAAAGTGCTTTACACACCTCCCTGATGGTACCACTGGCTAAGACTCCACCTCAGCTCATTGGGTAACGAAAAATTTAGAACAATTGATGGATGAAAGCAGGCAGGCCAGCCATTTTGGGACACTCAGTGGACTTGTTTAATGCAATGCACCTTTGTATATTCACATGCATTCGCTTCATGCTGTAACCACTGTGCATAAAAATTTGGAAACATGGCAAACAGTGTATCATTTGCTGTCTAAGTCATGTTTCCCATATTTTCCCTTCCCAGATACAAGCCCGTTTGAGTGTTTGGGGCACTTTTTAGCTAAAATCAACCTACGGGGCCTAACTGCATATGCTAAAGCCTGCCTATTTTGAATGGTGTAGTGGCCCCTGCAAGCTCCAAAAATATCAGGACTTACTTCCCCAATAACCTGCTAACTCACGCCTGAAATACATACTTATTCACCCTATTTTGTTCATTGGACTCATTTCTCATTTGAAATGCCCATTTTTGGGGGGACAGAAATGTGCGTCTTTAAAAGGTGATTTCTACGATACCCCACTTTTGCGCGTCGGACCTCAACTTTTCCCGTAAACGCAGAAAAACCGCAATTTTAGGGAGAAACGAGACAGACATCCCCTCCCTCTGCCACCCACCCGCCCAACTGACAGCCAGCCATTAGACATGCACAGATAGTTCTGAGGGTCTTTCTGTGATGTCATAAAGGGCCTGCTGATCAATGGGCAGCTTTCTGATTGGCTGCTGTATTTGATTGAAAGATGGAAGCTGGCAGCTGATTGGCTGTCTAGCCTAAAGTGCTTTACACACCTCATTGATGGTACCACTGGCTAAGACTCCACCTCAGCTCATTGGGTAATGAAAAATTTAGAACAATTGATGGATGAAAGCAGGCAGGCCGGACATTTTGGGACACTCAGTGGACTTGTTTAATGCAATGCACCTTTGTATATTCACATGCATTCGCTTCATGCTGTAACCACTGTGCATAAAAATTTGTAAACATGGCAAACAGTGGGGCAGATGTATTAAGCCTTAACAAGAGATAAATGCAAGGGTGATAAAGAGAGATAAACGTCCATCCAATCAGCTCTTTACTGACTTTTTTCAAACACAGGCTGTAACATGGTAGTTAGCAGGTGATTGGCTGGGTGTTTATCTCTCCTTATCACCCTTGGATTTATCTCTTGTTAAAGCTTAATACATCTGCCCCAGTGTATCATTTGCTGTCTAAGTCATGTTTCCCATATTTTCCCTTCCCAGATACAAGCCCGTTTGAGTGTTTGGGGCACTTTTTAGCTAAAATCATCCTACGGGGCCTAACTGCATATGCTAAAGCCTGCCTATTTTGAATGGTGTAGTGGCCCCTGCAACCTCCAAAAATATCAGGACTTACTTCCCCAATAACCTGCTTACTCACCCCTGAAATACATACTTATTCACCCTATTTTGTTCATTGGACTCATTTCTCATTTGAAATGCCCATTTTTGGGGGGGCAGAAATGTGCGTCTTTAAAAGGTGATTTCTACGATACCCCAGTTTTGCGCGTCGGACCTCAACTTTTCCCGTAAACGCAGAAAAAGCGCAATTTTCAGGAGAAACGAGACAGACATCCCCTCCCTCTGCCACCCACCCACCCAACTGACAGCCAGCCATTAGACATGCACAGATAGTTCTGAGGGTCTTTCTGTGATGTCATAAAGGGCCTGCTGATCAATGGGCAGCTTTCTGATTGGCTGCTGTATTTGATTGACAGATGGAAGCTGGCAGCTGATTGGCTGTCTAGCCTAAAGTGCTTTACACACCTCCCTGATGGTACCACTGGCTAAGACTCCACCTCAGCTCATTGGGTAATGAAAAATTTAGAACAATTGATGGATGAAAGCAGGCAGGCCGGCCATTTTGGGATGCTCATTGGACTTGTTTAATGAAATGCACCTTTGTATATTCACATGCATTCGCTTCATGCTGTAACCGCTGTGCATAAAAATTTGGAAACATGGCAAACAGTGTATCATTTGGTGTCTAAGTCATGTTTCCCATTTTTTCCCTTCCCAGATACAAGCCCATTTGAGTGTTTGGGGCACTTTTTAGCTAAAATCATCCTACAGGGCCTAACTGCATATGCTAAAACCTGCCTATTTTAAATGGTGTAGTGGCCCCTGCAACCTCCAAAAATATCAGGACTTACTTCCCCAATAACCTGCTAACTCACCCCTGAAATACATACTTATTAACCCTATTTTGTTCATTGGACTCATTTCTCATTTGAAATGCCCATTTTTGGGGGGCTGGAAATGTGCGACTTTAAAAGGTGATTTCTACGATACCCCACTTTTGCGCGTCGGACCTCAACTTTTCCCGTAAACGCAGAAAAACTGCAATTTTCAGGAGAAACGAGACAGACATCCCCTCCCTCTGCCACCCACCCGCCCAACTGACAGCCAGCCATTAGACATGCACAGATAGTTCTGAGGGTATGTCTGTGATGTCATAAAGGGCCTGCTGATCAATGGACAGCTTTCTGATTGGTTGCTGTATTTGATTGACAGATGGAAGCTGGCAGCTGATTGGCTGTCTAGCCTAAAGTGCTTTACACACCTCCCTAATGGTACCAGTGGCTAAGACTCCACCTCAGCTCATTGGGTAATGAAAAATTTAGAACAATTGATGGATGAAAGCAGGCAGGCCGGCAATTTTGGGTCACTCAGTGGACTTGTTTAATGCAATGCACCTTTGTATATTCACATGCATTCGCTTCATGCTGTAACCACTGTGCATAAAAATTTGGAAACATGGCATATAGTGTATCTTTTGGTGTCTAAGTCATGTTTCCCATATTTTCCCTTCCCAGATGCAAGCCCGTTTGAGTGTTTGGGGCACTTTTTAGCTAATATCATCCTACGGGGCCTAACTGCATATGCTAAAGCCTGCCTATTTTGAATGGTGTAGTGGCCCCTGCAACCTCCAAAAATATCAGGACTTACTTCCCCAATAACCTGCTAACTCACCCCTGAAATACATACTTAATAACCCTATTTTGTTCATTGGACTCATTTCTCATTTGAAATGCCCATTTTTGGGGGGGCCAGAAATGTGCGTCTTTAAAAGGTGATTTCTACGATACCCCACTTTTGCGCGTCGGACCTCAACTTTTCCCGTAAACGCAGAAAAACCGCAATTTTAGGGAGAAACGAGACAGACATCCCCTCCCTCTGCCACCCACCCGCCCAACTGACAGCCCGCCATTAGACATGCACAGATAGTTCTGAGGGTCTGTCTGTGATGTCATAAAGGGCCTGCTGATCAATGGGCAGCTTTCTGATTGGTTGCTGTATTTGATTGACAGATGGAAGCTGGCAGCTGATTGGCTGTCTAGCCTAAAGTGCTTTACACACCTCCCTGATGGTACCACTGGCTAAGACTCCACCTCAGCTCATTGGGTAATGAAAAATTTAGAACAATTGATGGATGAAAGCAGGCAGGCCGGCCGGACTTGTTTAATGCAATGCACCTTTGTATATTCACATGCATTCGCTTCATGCTGTAACCGCTGTGCATAAAAATTTGGAAACATGGCATACAGTGTATCATTTGCTGTCTAAGTCATGTTTCCCATATTTTCCCTTCCCAGATACAAGCCCGTTTGAGTGTTTGGGGCACTTTTTAGCTAAAATCAACCTACGGGGCCTAACTGCATATGCTAAAGCCTTTCTATTTTGAATGGTGTAGTGGCCCCTGCAACCTCCAAAAATATCAGGACTTACTTCCGCAATAACCTGCTAACTCACCCCTGAAATACATACTTATTCACCCTATTTTGTTCATTGGACTCATTTCTCATTTAAAATGCCCATTTTTGGGGGGGCAGAAATGTGCGTCTTTAAAAGGTGATTTCTACGATACCCCACTTTTGCGCGTCGGACCTCAACTTTTCCCGTAAACGCAGAAAAACCGTAATTTTAGGGAGAAACGAGACAGACATCCCCTCCCTCTGCCACCCACCCGCCCAACTGACAGCCAGCCATTAGACATGCACAGATAGTTCTGAGGGTCTTTCTGTGATGTCATAAAGGGCCTGCTGATCAATGGGCAGCTTTCTGATTGGCAGCTGTATTTGATTGACAGATGGAAGCTGGCAGCTGATTGGCTGTCTAGCCTAAAGTGCTTTACACACCTCCCTGATGGTACCACTGGCTAAGACTCCACCTCAGCTCATTGGGTAATGAAAAATTTAGAACAATTGATGGATGAAAGCAGGCAGGCCGGCCATTTTGGGACGCTCATTGGACTTGTTTAATGCAATGCACCTTTGTATATTCACATGCATTCGCTTCATGCTGTAACCACTGTGCATAAAAATTTGGAAACATGGCATACAGTGTATCATTTGCTGTCTAAGTCATGTTTCCCATATTTTCCCTTCCCAGATACAAGCCCGTTTGAGTGTTTGGGGCACTTTTTAGCTAAAATCAACCTACGGGGCCTAACTGCATATGCTAAAGCCTTCCTATTTTGAATGGTGTAGTGGCCCCTGCAACCTCCAAAAATATCAGGACTTACTTCCGCAATAACCTGCTAACTCACCCCTGAAATACATACTTATTCACCCTATTTTGTTCATTGGACTCATTTCTCATTTAAAATGCCCATTTTTTGGGGGGCAGAAATGTGCGTCTTTAAAAGGTGATTTCTACGATACCCCACTTTTGCGCGTCGGACCTCAACTTTTCCCGTAAACGCAGAAAACCCGTAATTTTAGGGAGAAACGAGACAGACATCCCCTCCCTCTGCCACCCACCCGCCCAACTGACAGTCAGCCATTAGACATGCACAGATAGTTCTGAGGGTCTTTCTGTGATGTCATAAAGGGCCTGCTGATCAATGGGCAGCTTTCTGATTGGCAGCTGTATTTGATTGACAGATGGAAGCTGGCAGCTGATTGGCTGTCTAGCCTAAAGTGCTTTACACACCTCCCTGATGGTACCACTGGCTAAGACTCCACCTCAGCTCATTGGGTAATGAAAAATTTAGAACAATTGATGGATGAAAGCAGGCAGGTAGGCCATTTTGGGACACTCAGTGGACTTGTTTAATGCAATGCACCTTTGTATATTCACATGCATTCGCTTCATGCTGTAACCACTGAGCATAAAAATTTGGAAACATGACAAACAGTGTATCATTTGCTGTCTAAGTCATGTTTCCCATATTTTCCCTTCCCAGATACAAGCCCGTTTGAGTGTTTGGGGCACTTTTTAGCTAAAATCATCCTACGGGGCCTAACTGCATATGCTAAAGCCTGCCTATTTTGAATGGTGTAGTGGCCCCTGCAACCTCCAAAAATATCAGGACATACTTCCCCAATAATCTGCTAAATCACCCCTGAAATACATACTTATTCACCCTATTTTGTTCATTGGACTCATTTCTCATTTGAAATGCCCATTTTTGGGGGGCCAGAAATGTGCGTCTTTAAAAGGTGATTTCTACGATACCCCACTTTTGCGCGTCGGACCTCAACTTTTCCCGTAAACGCAGAAAAACTGCAATTTTCAGGAGAAACGAGACAGACATCCCCCCCTATGCCACCCACCCGCCCAACTGACAGCCAGCAATTAGACATGCACAGATAGTTCTGAGGGTCTGTCTGTGATGTCATAAAGGGCCTGCTGATCAATGGGCAGCTTTCTGATTGGTTGCTGTATTTGATTGACAGATGGAAGCTGGCAGCTGATTGGCTGTCTAGCCTAAAGTGCTTTACACACCTCCCTGATGGTACCACTGGCTAAGACTCCACCTCAGCTCATTGGGTAACGAAAAATTTAGAACAATTGATGGATGAAAGCAGGCAGGCCAGCCATTTTGGGACACTCAGTGGACTTGTTTAATGCAATGCACCTTTGTATATTCACATGCATTCGCTTCATGCTGTAACCACTGTGCATAAAAATTTGGAAACATGGCAAACAGTGTATCATTTGCTGTCTAAGTCATGTTTCTCATATTTTGCCTTCCCAGATACAAGCCCGTTTGAGTGTTTGGGGCACTTTTTAGCTAAAATCATCCTACGGAGCCTAACTGCATATGCTAAAGCCTGCCTATTTTAAATGGTGTAGTGGCCCCTGCAACCTCCAAAAATATCAGGACTTACTTCCCCAATAACCTGCTAACTCACCCCTGAAATACATACTTATTAACCCTATTTTGTTCATTGGACTCATTTCTCATTTGAAATGCCCATTTTTGGGGGGCCAGAAATGTGCGTCTTTAAAAGGTGATTTCTACGATACCCCACTTTTGCGCGTCGGACCTCAACTTTTCCCGTAAACGCAGAAAAAGCGCAATTTTCAGGAGAAACGAGACAGACATCCCCTCCCTCTGCCACCCACCCACCCAACTGACAGCCAGCCATTAGACATGCACAGATAGTTCTGAGGGTCTGTTTGTGATGTCATAATGGGCCTGCTGATCAATTTGGCAGCTTTCTGATTGGCTGCTGTATTTGATTGACAGATGGAAGCTGGCAGCTGATTGTCTGTCTAGCCTAAAGTGCTTTACACACCTCCCTGATAGTACCACTGGCTAAGACTCCACCTCAGCTCATTGGGTAATGAAAAATTTAGAACAATTGATGGATGAAAGCAGGCAGGCCGGCCATTTTGGGACGCTCATTGGACTTGTTTAATGCAATGCACCTTTGTATATTCACATGCATTCGCTTCATGCTGTAACCACTGTGCATAAAAATTTGGAAACATGGCAAACAGTGTATCATTTGCTGTCTAAGTCATGTTTCCCATATTTTCCCTTCCCAGATACAAGCCTGTTTGAGTGTTTGTGGCACTTTTTAGCTAAAATCAACCTACAGGGCCTAACTGCATATGCTAAACCCTGCCTATTTTGAATGGTGTAGTGGCCCCTGCAACCTCCAAAAATATCAGGACTTACTTCCCCAATAACCTGCTAACTCACCCCTGAAATACATACTTATTCACCCTATTTTGTTCATTGGACTCATTTCTCATTTGAAATGCCCATTTTTGGTGGGCCAGAAATGTGCTTCTTTAAAAGGTGATTTCTACGATACCCCACTTTTGCGCGTCGGACCTCAACTTTTCCCGTAAACGCAGAAAAAACGCAATTTTCAGGAGAAACGAGACAGACATCCCCTCCCTCTGCCACGCACCCGCCCAACTGACAGCCAGCCATTAGACATGCACAGATAGTTCTGAGGGTCTTTCTGTGATGTCATAAAGGGCCTGCTGATTAAGGGGCAGCTTTCTGATTGGCTGCTGTATTTGATTGACAGATAGAAGCTGGCAGCTGATTGGCAGTCTAGCCTAAAGTGCTTTACACACCTCCCTGATGGTACCACTGGCTAAGACTCCACCTCAGCTCGTTGGGAAATGAAAAATTTAGAACAATTGATGGATGAAAGCAGGCAGGCCGGCCATTTTGGGACGCTCATTGGACTTGTTTAATGCAATGCACCTTTGTATATTCACATGCATTCGCTTCATGCTGTAACCGCTGTGCATAAAAATTTGGAAACATGGCAAACAGTGTATCATTTGGTGTCTAAGTCATGTTTCCCATTTTTTCCCTTCCCAGATACAAGCCCATTTGAGTGTTTGGGGCACTTTTTAGCTAAAATCATCCTACAGGGCCTAACTGCATATGCTAAAACCTGCCTATTTTGAATGGTGTAGTGGCCCCTGCAACCTCCAAAAATATCAGGACTTACTTCCCCAATAACCTGCTAACTCACCCCTGAAATACATACTTATTCACCCTATTTTGTTCATTGGACTCATTTCTCATTTGAAATGCCCATTTTTGGGGGGCCGGAAATGTGCGACTTTAAAAGGTGATTTCTACGATACCCCACGTTTGCGCGTCGGACCTCAACTTTTCCCGTAAACGCAGAAAAACTGCAATTTTCAGGAGAAACGAGACAGACATCCCCTCCCTCTGCCACCCACCCGCCCAACGGACAGCCAGCAATTAGACATGCACAGATAGTTCTGAGGGTCTGTCTGTGATGTCATAAAGGGCCTGCTGATCAATGGGCAGCTTTCTGATTGGTTGCTGTATTTGATTGACAGATGGAAGCTGGCAGCTGATTGGCTGTCTAGCCTAAAGTGCTTTACACACCACCCTGATGGTACCAGTGGCTAAGACTCCACCTCAGCTCATTGGGTAATGAAAAATTTAGAACAATTGATGGATGAATGCAGGCAGGCCGGCAATTTTGGGACACTCAGTGGACTTGTTTAATGCAATGCACCTTTGTATATTCACATGCATTCGCTTCATGCTGTAACCACTGTGCATAAAAATTTGGAAACATGGCAAACAGTGTATCATTTGCTGTCTAAGTCATGTTTCCCATATTTTCCCTTCCCAGATACAAGCCCGTTTGAGTGTTTGGGGCACTTTTTAGCTAAAATCAACCTACGGGGCCTAACTGCATATGCTAAAGCCTGCCTATTTTGAATGTTGTAGTGGCCCCTGCAAGCTCCAAAAATATCAGGACTTACTTCCCCAATAACCTGCTAACTCACGCCTGAAATACATACTTATTCACCCTATTTTGTTCATTGGACTCATTTCTCATTTGAAATGCCCATTTTTGGGGGGGGGCAGAAATGTGCGTCTTTAAAAGGTGATTTCTACGATACCCCAGTTTTGCGCGTCGGACCTCAACTTTTCCCGTAAACGCAGAAAAAGCGCAATTTTCAGGAGAAACGAGACAGACATCCCCTCCCTCTGCCACCCACCCACCCAACTGACAGCCAGCCATTAGACATGCACAGATAGTTCTGAGGGTCTTTCTGTGATGTCATAAAGGGCCTGCTGATCAATGGGCAGCTTTCTGATTGGCTGCTGTATTTGATTGACAGATGGAAGCTGGCAGCTGATTGGCTGTCTAGCCTAAAGTGCTTTACACACCTCCCTGATGGTACCAGTGGCTAAGACTCCACCTCAGCTCATTGGGTAATGAAAAATTTAGAACAATTGATGGATGAAAGCAGGCAGGCCAGCCATTTTGGGACACTCAGTGGACATGTTTAATGCAATGCACCTTTGTATATTCACATGCATTCGCTTCATGCTGTAACCACTGTGCATAAAAATTTGGAAACATGGCAAACAGTGTATCATTTGCTGTCTAAGTCATGTTTCCCATATTTTCCCTTCCCAGATACAAGCCCGTTTGAGTGTTTGGGGCACTTTTTAGCTAAAATCATCCTACGGGGCCTAACTGCATATGCTAAAGCCTGCCTATTTTGAATGGTGTAGTGGCCCCTGCAACCTCCAAAAATATCAGGACTTACTTCCCCAATAACCTGCTAACTCACCCCTGAAATACATACTTATTCACCCTATTTTGTTCATTGGACTCATTTCTCATTTGAAATGCCCATTTTTGGGGGGGCAGAAATGTGCGTCTTTAAAAGGTGATTTCTACGATACCCCAGTTTTGCGCGTCGGACCTCAACTTTTCCCGTAAACGCAGAAAAAGCGCAATTTTCAGGAGAAACGAGACAGACATCCCCTCCCTCTGCCACCCACCCACCCAACTGACAGCCAGCCATTAGACATGCACAGATAGTTCTGAGGGTCTTTCTGTGATGTCATAAAGGGCCTGCTGATCAATGGGCAGCTTTCTGATTGGCTGCTGTATTTGATTGACAGATGGAAGCTGGCAGCTGATTGGCTGTCTAGCCTAAAGTGCTTTACACACCTCCCTGATGGTACCACTGGCTAAGACTCCACCTCAGCTCATTGGGTAATGAAAAATTTAGAACAATTGATGGATGAAAGCAGGCAGGCCGGCCATTTTGGGATGCTCATTGGACTTGTTTAATGAAATGCACCTTTGTATATTTACATGCATTCGCTTCATGCTGTAACCGCTGTGCATAAAAATTTGGAAACATGGCAAACAGTGTATCATTTGGTGTCTAAGTCATGTTTCCCATTTTTTCCCTTCCCAGATACAAGCCCATTTGAGTGTTTGGGGCACTTTTTAGCTAAAATCATCCTACAGGGCCTAACTGCATATGCTAAAACCTGCCTATTTTGAATGGTGTAGTGGCCCCTGCAACCTCCAAAAATATCAGGACTTACTTCCCCAATAACCTGCTAACTCACCCCTGAAATACATACTTATTCACCCTATTTTGTTCATTGGACTCATTTCTCATTTGAAATGCCCATTTTTGGGGGGGCAGAAATGTGCGTCTTTAAAAGGTGATTTCTACGATACCCCAGTTTTGCGCGTCGGACCTCAACTTTTCCCGTAAACGCAGAAAAAGCGCAATTTTCAGGAGAAACGAGACAGACATCCCCTCCCTCTGCCACCCACCCACCCAACTGACAGCCAGCCATTAGACATGCACAGATAGTTCTGAGGGTCTTTCTGTGATGTCATAAAGGGCCTGCTGATCAATGGGCAGCTTTCTGATTGGCTGCTGTATTTGATTGACAGATGGAAGCTGGCAGCTGATTGGCTGTCTAGCCTAAAGTGCTTTACACACCTCCCTGATGGTACCACTGGCTAAGACTCCACCTCAGCTCATTGGGTAATGAAAAATTTAGAACAATTGATGGATGAAAGCAGGCAGGCCGGCCATTTTGGGATGCTCATTGGACTTGTTTAATGAAATGCACCTTTGTATATTTACATGCATTCGCTTCATGCTGTAACCGCTGTGCATAAAAATTTGGAAACATGGCAAACAGTGTATCATTTGGTGTCTAAGTCATGTTTCCCATTTTTTCCCTTCCCAGATACAAGCCCATTTGAGTGTTTGGGGCACTTTTTAGCTAAAATCATCCTACAGGGCCTAACTGCATATGCTAAAACCTGCCTATTTTGAATGGTGTAGTGGCCCCTGCAACCTCCAAAAATATCAGGACTTACTTCCCCAATAACCTGCTAACTCACCCCTGAAATACATACTTATTCACCCTATTTTGTTCATTGGACTCATTTCTCATTTGAAATGCCCATTTTTGGGGGGGCAGAAATGTGCGTCTTTAAAAGGTGATTTCTACGATACCCCAGTTTTGCGCGTCGGACCTCAACTTTTCCCGTAAACGCAGAAAAAGCGCAATTTTCAGGAGAAACGAGACAGACATCCCCTCCCTCTGCCACCCACCCACCCAACTGACAGCCAGCCATTAGACATGCACAGATAGTTCTGAGGGTCTTTCTGTGATGTCATAAAGGGCCTGCTGATCAATGGGCAGCTTTCTGATTGGCTGCTGTATTTGATTGACAGATGGAAGCTGGCAGCTGATTGGCTGTCTAGCCTAAAGTGCTTTACACACCTCCCTGATGGTACCACTGGCTAAGACTCCACCTCAGCTCATTGGGTAATGAAAAATTTAGAACAATTGATGGATGAAAGCAGGCAGGCCGGCCATTTTGGGACGCTCATTGGACTTGTTTAATGCAATGCACCTTTGTATATTCACATGCATTCGCTTCATGCTGTAACCACTGTGCATAAAAATTTGGAAACATGGCAAACAGTGTATCATTTGCTGTCTAAGTCATGTTTCCCATATTTTCCCTTCCCAGATACAAGCCCGTTTGAGTGTTTGTGGCACTTTTTAGCTAAAATCAACCTACGGGGCCTAACTGCATATGCTAAACCCTGCCTATTTTGAATGGTGTAGTGGCCCCTGCAACCTCCAAAAATATCAGGACTTACTTCCCCAATAACCTGCTAACTCACCCCTGAAATACATACTTATTCACTCTATTTTGTTCATTGGACTCATTTCTCATTTGAAATGCCCATTTTTGGGGGGCCAGAAATGTGCTTCTTTAAAAGGTGATTTCTACGATACCCCACTTTTGCGCGTCGGACCTCAACTTTTCCCGTAAACGCAGAAAAAACGTAATTTTCAGGAGAAACGAGACAGACATCCCCTCCCTCTGCCACCCACCCGCCCAACTGACAGCCAGCCATTAGACATGCACAGATAGTTCTGAGGGTCTTTCTGTGATGTCATAAAGGGCCTGCTGATTAAGGGGCAGCTTTCTGATTGGCTGCTGTATTTGATTGACAGATAGAAGCTGGCAGCTGATTGGCAGTCTAGCCTAAAGTGCTTTACACACCTCCCTGATGGTACCACTGGCTAAGACTCCACCTCAGCTCGTTGGGAAATGAAAAATTTAGAACAATTGATGGATGAAAGCAGGCAGGCCGGCCATTTTGGGACGCTCATTGGACTTGTTTAATGCAATGCACCTTTGTATATTCACATGCATTCGCTTCATGCTGTAACCGCTGTGCATAAAAATTTGGAAACATGGCAAACAGTGTATCATTTGGTGTCTAAGTCATGTTTCCCATTTTTTCCCTTCCCAGATACAAGCCCATTTGAGTGTTTGGGGCACTTTTTAGCTAAAATCATCCTACAGGGCCTAACTGCATATGCTAAAACCTGCCTATTTTAAATGGTGTAGTGGCCCCTGCAACCTCCAAAAATATCAGGACTTACTTCCCCAATAATCTGCTAAATCACCCCTGAAATACATACTTATTCACCCTATTTTGTTCATTGGACTCATTTCTCATTTGAAATGCCCATTTTTGGGGGGCCGGAAATGTGCGACTTTAAAAGGTGATTTCTACGATACCCCACTTTTGCGCGTCGGACCTCAACTTTTCCCGTAAACGCAGAAAAAGCACAATTTTCAGGAGAAACGAGACAGACATCCCCTCCCTCTGCCACCCACCCGCCCAACTGACAGCCCGCCATTAGACATGCACAGATAGTTCTGAGGGTCTGTCTGTGATGTCATAAAGGGCCTACTGATCAATGGGCAGCTTTCTGATTGGCTGCTGTATTTAATTGACAGATGGAAGCTGGCAGCTGATTGGCTGTCTAGCCTAAAGTGCTTTACACACCTCCCTGATGGTACCACTGGCTAAGACTCCACCTCAGCTCGTTGGGAAATGAAAAATTTAGAACAATTGATGGATGAAAGCAGGCAGGCCGGCCATTTTGGGATGCTCATTGGACTTGTTTAATGAAATGCACCTTTGTATATTCACATGCATTCGCTTCATGCTGTAACCACTGTGCATAAAAATTTGGAAACATGGCATACAGTGTATCATTTGCTGTCTAAGTCATGTTTCCCATATTTTCCCTTCCCAGATACAAGCCCGTTTGAGTGTTTGGGGCACTTTTTAGCTAAAATCAACCTACGGGGCCTAACTGCATATGCTAAAGCCTGCCTATTTTGAATGGTGTAGTGGCCCCTGCAACCTCCAAAAATATCAGGACTTACTTCCCCAATAACCTGCTAACTCACCCCTGAAATACATACTTATTCACCCTATTTTGTTCATTGGACTCAATTCTCATTTGAAATGCCCATTTTTGGGGGGCCGGAAATGTGCGACTTTAAAAGGTGATTTCTACGATACCCCACTTTTGCGCGTCGGACCTCAACTTTTCCCGTAAACGCAGAAAAACTGCAATTTTCAGGAGAAACGAGACAGACATCCCCCCCCTATGCCACCCACCCGCCCAACTGACAGCCAGCAATTAGACATGCACAGATAGTTCTGAGGGTCTGTCTGTGATGTCATAAAGGGCCTGCTGATCAATGGGCAGCTTTCTGATTGGTTGCTGTATTTGATTGACAGATGGAAGCTGGCAGCTGATTGGCTGTCTAGCCTAAAGTGCTTTACACACCTCCCTGATGGTACCACTGGCTAAGACTCCACCTCAGCTCATTGGGTAATGAAAAATTTAGAACAATTGATGGATGAAAGCAGGCAGGCCAGCCATTTTGGGACACTCATTGGACTTGTTTAATGCAATGCACCTTTGTATATTCACATGCATTCGCTTCATGCTGTAACCACTGTGCATAAAAATTTGGAAACATGGCAAACAGTGTATCATTTGCTGTCTAAGTCATGTTTCTCATATTTTGCCTTCCCAGATACAAGCCCGTTTGAGTGTTTGGGGCACTTTTTAGCTAAAATCATCCTACGGGGCCTAACTGCATATGCTAAAGCCTGCCTATTTTGAATGGTGTAGTGGCCCCTGCAACCTCCAAAAATATCAGGACTTACTTCCCCAATAACCTGCTAACTCACCCCTGAAATACATACTTATTAACCCTATTTTGTTCATTGGACTCATTTCTCATTTGAAATGCCCATTTTTGGGGGGCCAGAAATGTGCGTCTTTAAAAGGTGATTTCTACGATACCCCACTTTTGCGCGTCGGACCTCAACTTTTCCCGTAAACGCAGAAAAAGCGCAATTTTCAGGAGAAACGAGACAGACATCCCCTCCCTCTGCCACCCACCCACCCAACTGACAGCCAGCCATTAGACATGCACAGATAGTTCTGAGGGTCTGTTTGTGATGTCATAAAGGGCCTGCTGATCAATGGGCAGCTTTCTGATTGGCTGCTGTATTTGATTGACAGATGGAAGCTGGCAGCTGATTGGCTGTCTAGCCTAAAGTGCTTTACACACCTCCCTGATGGTACCACTGGCTAAGACTCCACCTCAGCTCATTGGGTAATGAAAAATTTAGAACAATTGATGGATGAAAGCAGGCAGGCCGGCCATTTTGGGACGCTCATTGGACTTGTTTAATGCAATGCACCTTTGTATATTCACATGCATTCGCTTCATGCTGTAACCACTGTGCATAAAAATTTGGAAACATGGCAAACAGTGTATCATTTGCTGTCTAAGTCATGTTTCCCATATTTCCCTTCCCAGATACAAGCCCGTTTGAGTGTTTGTGGCACTTTTTAGCTAAAATCAACCTACGGGGCCTAACTGCATATGCTAAACCCTGCCTATTTTGAATGGTGTAGTGGCCCCTGCAACCTCCAAAAATATCAGGACTTACTTCCCCAATAACCTGCTAACTCACCCCTGAAATACATACTTATTCACCCTATTTTGTTCATTGGACTCATTTCTCATTTGAAATGCCCATTTTTGGGGGGCCAGAAATGTGCTTCTTTAAAAGGTGATTTCTACGATACCCCACTTTTGCGCGTCGGACCTCAACTTTTCCCGTAAACGCAGAAAAAGCACAATTTTCAGGAGAAACGAGACAGACATCCCCTCCCTCTGCCACCCACCCGCCCAACTGACAGCCCGCCATTAGACATGCACAGATAGTTCTGAGGGTCTGTCTGTGATGTCATAAAGGGCCTACTGATCAATGGGCAGCTTTCTGATTGGCTGCTGTATTTGATTGACAGATGGAAGCTGGCAGCTGATTGGCTGTCTAGCCTAAAGTGCTTTACACACCTCCCTGATGGTACCACTGGCTAAGACTCCACCTCAGCTCGTTGGGAAATGAAAAATTTAGAACAATTGATGGATGAAAGCAGGCAGGCCGGCCATTTTGGGATGCTCATTGGACTTGTTTAATGAAATGCACCTTTGTATATTCACATGCATTCGCTTCATGCTGTAACCACTGTGCATAAAAATTTGGAAACATGGCATACAGTGTATCATTTGCTGTCTAAGTCATGTTTCCCATATTTTCCCTTCCCAGATACAAGCCCGTTTGAGTGTTTGGGGCACTTTTTAGCTAAAATCAACCTACGGGGCCTAACTGCATATGCTAAAGCCTGCCTATTTTGAATGGTGTAGTGGCCCCTGCAACCTCCAAAAATATCAGGACTTACTTCCCCAATAACCTGCTAACTCACCCCTGAAATACATACTTATTCACCCTATTTTGTTCATTGGACTCAATTCTCATTTGAAATGCCCATTTTTGGGGGGCCAGAAATGTGCGTCTTTAAAAGGTGATTTCTACGATACCCCACTTTTGCGCGTCGGACCTCAACTTTTCCCGTAAACGCAGAAAAACTGCAATTTTCAGGAGAAACGAGACAGACATCCCCCCCCTATGCCACCCACCCGCCCAACTGACAGCCAGCAATTAGACATGCACAGATAGTTCTGAGGGTCTGTCTGTGATGTCATAAAGGGCCTGCTGATCAATGGGCAGCTTTCTGATTGGCTGCTGTATTTGATTGACAGATGGAAGCTGGCAGCTGATTGGCTGTCTAGCCTAAAGTGCTTTACACACCTCCCTGATGGTACCACTGGCTAAGACTCCACCTCAGCTCATTGGGTAATGAAAAATTTAGAACAATTGATGGATGAAAGCAGGCAGGCCGGCCATTTTGGGACGCTCATTGGACTTGTTTAATGCAATGCACCTTTGTATATTCACATGCATTCGCTTCATGCTGTAACCACTGTGCATAAAAATTTGGAAACATGGCAAACAGTGTATCATTTGCTGTCTAAGTCATGTTTCCCATATTTTCCCTTCCCAGATACAAGCCCGTTTGAGTGTTTGTGGCACTTTTTAGCTAAAATCAACCTACGGGGCCTAACTGCATATGCTAAACCCTGCCTATTTTGAATGGTGTAGTGGCCCCTGCAACCTCCAAAAATATCAGGACTTACTTCCCCAATAACCTGCTAACTCACCCCTGAAATACATACTTATTCACCCTATTTTGTTCATTGGACTCATTTCTCATTTGAAATGCCCATTTTTGGGGGGCCAGAAATGTGCTTCTTTAAAAGGTGATTTCTACGATACCCCACTTTTGCGCGTCGGACCTCAACTTTTCCCGTAAACGCAGAAAAAACGCAATTTTCAGGAGAAACGAGACAGACATCCCCTCCCTCTGCCACCCACCCGCCCAACTGACAGCCAGCCATTAGACATGCACAGATAGTTCTGAGGGTCTTTCTGTGATGTCATAAAGGGCCTGCTGATTAAGGGGCAGCTTTCTGATTGGCTGCTGTATTTGATTGACAGATAGAAGCTGGCAGCTGATTGGCAGTCTAGCCTAAAGTGCTTTACACACCTCCCTGATGGTACCACTGGCTAAGACTCCACCTCAGCTCGTTGGGAAATGAAAAATTTAGAACAATTGATGGATGAAAGCAGGCAGGCCGGCCATTTTGGGACGCTCATTGGACTTGTTTAATGCAATGCACCTTTGTATATTCACATGCATTCGCTTCATGCTGTAACCGCTGTGCATAAAAATTTGGAAACATGGCAAACAGTGTATCATTTGGTGTCTAAGTCATGTTTCCCATTTTTTCCCTTCCCAGATACAAGCCCATTTGAGTGTTTGGGGCACTTTTTAGCTAAAATCATCCTACAGGGCCTAACTGCATATGCTAAAACCTGCCTATTTTAAATGGTGTAGTGGCCCCTGCAACCTCCAAAAATATCAGGACTTACTTCCCCAATAATCTGCTAAATCACCCCTGAAATACATACTTATTCACCCTATTTTGTTCATTGGACTCATTTCTCATTTGAAATGCCCATTTTTGGGGGGCCGGAAATGTGCGACTTTAAAAGGTGATTTCTACGATACCCCACTTTTGCGCGTCGGACCTCAACTTTTCCCGTAAACGCAGAAAAACTGCAATTTTCAGGAGAAACGAGACAGACATCCCCCCCCTATGCCACCCACCCGCCCAACTGACAGCCAGCAATTAGACATGCACAGATAGTTCTGAGGGTCTGTCTGTGATGTCATAAAGGGCCTGCTGATCAATGGGCAGCTTTCTGATTGGTTGCTGTATTTGATTGACAGATGGAAGCTGGCAGCTGATTGGCTGTCTAGCCTAAAGTGCTTTACACACCTCCCTGATGGTACCACTGGCTAAGACTCCACCTCAGCTCATTGGGTAATGAAAAATTTAGAACAATTGATGGATAAAAGCAGGCAGGCCAGCCACTTTGGGACACTCAGTGGACTTGTTTAATGCAATGCACCTTTGTATATTCACATGCATTCGCTTCATGCTGTAACCACTGTGCATAAAAATTTGGAAACATGGCAAACAGTGTATCATTTGCTGTCTAAGTCATGTTTCTCTAATTTTGCCTTCCCAGATACAAGCCCGTTTGAGTGTTTGGGGCACTTTTTAGCTAAAATCATCCTACGGGGCCTAACTGCATATGCTAAAGCCTGCCTATTTTGAATGTTGTAGTGGCCCCTGCAACCTCCAAAAATATCAGGACTTACTTCCCCAATAACCTGCTAACTCACCCCTGAAATACATACTTATTAACCCTATTTTGTTCATTGGACTCATTTCTCATTTGAAATGCCCATTTTTGGGGGGCCAGAAATGTGCGTCTTTAAAAGGTGATTTCTACGATACCCCACTTTTGCGCGTCGGACCTCAACTTTTCGCGTAAACGCAGAAAAAGCGCAATTTTCAGGAGAAACGAGACAGACATCCCCTCCCTCTGCCACCCACCCACCCAACTGACAGCCAGCCATTAGACATGCACAGATAGTTCTGAGGGTCTGTTTGTGATGTCATAAAGGGCCTGCTGATCAATGGGCAGCTTTCTGATTGGCTGCTGTATTTGATTGACAGATGGAAGCTGGCAGCTGATTGGCTGTCTAGCCTAAAGTGCTTTACACACCTCCCTGATGGTACCACTGGCTAAGACTCCACCTCAGCTCATTGGGTAATGAAAAATTTAGAACAATTGATGGATGAAAGCAGGCAGGCCGGCCATTTTGGGACGCTCATTGGACTTGTTTAATGCAATGCACCTTTGTATATTCACATGCATTCGCTTCATGCTGTAACCACTGTGCATAAAAATTTGGAAACATGGCAAACAGTGTATCATTTGCTGTCTAAGTCATGTTTCCCATATTTTCCCTTCCCAGATACAAGCCCGTTTGAGTGTTTGTGGCACTTTTTAGCTAAAATCAACCTACGGGGCCTAACTGCATATGCTAAACCCTGCCTATTTTGAATGGTGTAGTGGCCCCTGCAACCTCCAAAAATATCAGGACTTACTTCCCCAATAACCTGCTAACTCACCCCTGAAATACATACTTATTCACCCTATTTTGTTCATTGGACTCATTTCTCATTTGAAATGCCCATTTTTGGGGGGCCAGAAATGTGCTTCTTTAAAAGGTGATTTCTACGATACCCCACTTTTGCGCGTCGGACCTCAACTTTTCCCGTAAACGCAGAAAAAACGCAATTTTCAGGAGAAACGAGACAGACATCCCCTCCCTCTGCCACCCACCCGCCAAACTGACAGCCAGCCATTAGACATGCACAGATAGTTCTGAGGGTCTTTCTGTGATGTCATAAAGGGCCTGCTGATTAAGGGGCAGCTTTCTGATTGGCTGCTGTATTTGATTGACAGATAGAAGCTGGCAGCTGATTGGCAGTCTAGCCTAAAGTGCTTTACACACCTCCTTGATGGTACCACTGGCTAAGACTCCACCTCAGCTCGTTGGGAAATGAAAAATTTAGAACAATTGATGGATGAAAGCAGGCAGGCCGGCCATTTTGGGACGCTCATTGGACTTGTTTAATGCAATGCACCTTTGTATATTCACATGCATTCGCTTCATGCTGTAACCGCTGTGCATAAAAATTTGGAAACATGGCAAACAGTGTATCATTTGGTGTCTAAGTCATGTTTCCCATTTTTTCCCTTCCCAGATACAAGCCCATTTGAGTGTTTGGGGCACTTTTTAGCTAAAATCATCCTACAGGGCCTAACTGCATATGCTAAAACCTGCCTATTTTAAATGGTGTAGTGGCCCCTGCAACCTCCAAAAATATCAGGACTTACTTCCCCAATAATCTGCTAAATCACCCCTGAAATACATACTTATTCACCCTATTTTGTTCATTGGACTCATTTCTCATTTGAAATGCCCATTTTTGGGGGGCCGGAAATGTGCGACTTTAAAAGGTGATTTCTACGATACCCCACTTTTGCGCGTCGGACCTCAACTTTTCCCGTAAACGCAGAAAAACTGCAATTTTCAGGAGAAACGAGACAGACATCCCCCCCCTATGCCACCCACCCGCCCAACTGACAGCCAGCAATTAGACATGCACAGATAGTTCTGAGGGTCTGTCTGTGATGTCATAAAGGGCCTGCTGATCAATGGGCAGCTTTCTGATTGGTTGCTGTATTTGATTGACAGATGGAAGCTGGCAGCTGATTGGCTGTCTAGCCTAAAGTGCTTTACACACCTCCCTGATGGTACCACTGGCTAAGACTCCACCTCAGCTCATTGGGTAATGAAAAATTTAGAACAATTGATGGATAAAAGCAGGCAGGCCAGCCACTTTGGGACACTCAGTGGACTTGTTTAATGCAATGCACCTTTGTATATTCACATGCATTCGCTTCATGCTGTAACCACTGTGCATAAAAATTTGGAAACATGGCAAACAGTGTATCATTTGCTGTCTAAGTCATGTTTCTCTAATTTTGCCTTCCCAGATACAAGCCCGTTTGAGTGTTTGGGGCACTTTTTAGCTAAAATCATCCTACGGGGCCTAACTGCATATGCTAAAGCCTGCCTATTTTGAATGTTGTAGTGGCCCCTGCAACCTCCAAAAATATCAGGACTTACTTCCCCAATAACCTGCTAACTCACCCCTGAAATACATACTTATTAACCCTATTTTGTTCATTGGACTCATTTCTCATTTGAAATGCCCATTTTTGGGGGGCCAGAAATGTGCGTCTTTAAAAGGTGATTTCTACGATACCCCACTTTTGCGCGTCGGACCTCAACTTTTCGCGTAAACGCAGAAAAAGCGCAATTTTCAGGAGAAACGAGACAGACATCCCCTCCCTCTGCCACCCACCCACCCAACTGACAGCCAGCCATTAGACATGCACAGATAGTTCTGAGGGTCTGTTTGTGATGTCATAAAGGGCCTGCTGATCAATGGGCAGCTTTCTGATTGGCTGCTGTATTTGATTGACAGATGGAAGCTGGCAGCTGATTGGCTGTCTAGCCTAAAGTGCTTTACACACCTCCCTGATGGTACCACTGGCTAAGACTCCACCTCAGCTCATTGGGTAATGAAAAATTTAGAACAATTGATGGATGAAAGCAGGCAGGCCGGCCATTTTGGGACGCTCATTGGACTTGTTTAATGCAATGCACCTTTGTATATTCACATGCATTCGCTTCATGCTGTAACCACTGTGCATAAAAATTTGGAAACATGGCAAACAGTGTATCATTTGCTGTCTAAGTCATGTTTCCCATATTTTCCCTTCCCAGATACAAGCCCGTTTGAGTGTTTGTGGCACTTTTTAGCTAAAATCAACCTACGGGGCCTAACTGCATATGCTAAACCCTGCCTATTTTGAATGGTGTAGTGGCCCCTGCAACCTCCAAAAATATCAGGACTTACTTCCCCAATAACCTGCTAACTCACCCCTGAAATACATACTTATTCACCCTATTTTGTTCATTGGACTCATTTCTCATTTGAAATGCCCATTTTTGGGGGGCCAGAAATGTGCTTCTTTAAAAGGTGATTTCTACGATACCCCACTTTTGCGCGTCGGACCTCAACTTTTCCCGTAAACGCAGAAAAAACGCAATTTTCAGGAGAAACGAGACAGACATCCCCTCCCTCTGCCACCCACCCGCCAAACTGACAGCCAGCCATTAGACATGCACAGATAGTTCTGAGGGTCTTTCTGTGATGTCATAAAGGGCCTGCTGATTAAGGGGCAGCTTTCTGATTGGCTGCTTTATTTGATTGACAGATAGAAGCTGGCAGCTGATTGGCAGTCTAGCCTAAAGTGCTTTACACACCTCCTTGATGGTACCACTGGCTAAGACTCCACCTCAGCTCGTTGGGAAATGAAAAATTTAGAACAATTGATGGATGAAAGCAGGCAGGCCGGCCATTTTGGGACGCTTATTGGACTTGTTTAATGCAATGCACCTTTGTATATTCACATGCATTCGCTTCATGCTGTAACCGCTGTGCATAAAAATTTGGAAACATGGCAAACAGTGTATCATTTGGTGTCTAAGTCATGTTTCCCATTTTTTCCCTTCCCAGATACAAGCCCGTTTGATTGTTTGGGGCACTTTTTAGCTAAAATCATCCTACAGGGCCTAACTGCATATGCTAAAACCTGCCTATTTTAAATGGTGTAGTGGCCCCTGCAACCTCCAAAAATATCAGGACTTACTTCCCCAATAATCTGCTAAATCACCCCTGAAATACATACTTATTCACCCTATTTTGTTCATTGGACTCATTTCTCATTTGAAATGCCCATTTTTGGGGGGCCGGAAATGTGCGACTTTAAAAGGTGATTTCTACGATACCCCACTTTTGCGCGTCGGACCTCAACTTTTCCCGTAAACGCAGAAAAACTGCAATTTTCAGGAGAAACGAGACAGACATCCCCCCCCTATGCCACCCACCCGCCCAACTGACAGCCAGCAATTAGACATGCACAGATAGTTCTGAGGGTCTGTCTGTGATGTCATAAAGGGCCTGCTGATCAATGGGCAGCTTTCTGATTGGTTGCTGTATTTGATTGACAGATGGAAGCTGGCAGCTGATTGGCTGTCTAGCCTAAAGTGCTTTACACACCTCCCTGATGGTACCACTGGCTAAGACTCCACCTCAGCTCATTGGGTAATGAAAAATTTAGAACAATTGATGGATGAAAGCAGGCAGGCCAGCCATTTTGGGACACTCAGTGGACTTGTTTAATGCAATGCACCTTTGTATATTCACATGCATTCGCTTCATGCTGTAACCACTGTGCATAAAAATTTGGAAACATGGCAAACAGTGTATCATTTGCTGTCTAAGTCATGTTTCTCATATTTTGCCTTCCCAGATACAAGCCCGTTTGAGTGTTTGGGGCACTTTTTAGCTAAAATCATCCTACGGGGCCTAACTGCATATGCTAAAGCCTGCCTATTTTGAATGGTGTAGTGGCCCCTGCAACCTCCAAAAATATCAGGACTTACTTCCCCAATAACCTGCTAACTCACCCCTGAAATACATACTTATTAACCCTATTTTGTTCATTGGACTCATTTCTCATTTGAAATGCCCATTTTTGGGGGGCCAGAAATGTGCGTCTTTAAAAGGTGATTTCTACGATACCCCACTTTTGCGCGTTGGACCTCAACTTTTCCCGTAAACGCAGAAAAAGCGCAATTTTCAGGAGAAACGAGACAGACATCCCCTCCCTCTGCCACCCACCCACCCACCCAACTGACAGCCAGCCATTAGACATGCACAGATAGTTCTGAGGGTCTGTTTGTGATGTCATAAAGGGCCTGCTGATCAATGGGCAGCTTTCTGATTGGCTGCTGTATTTGATTGACAGATGGAAGCTGGCAGCTGATTGGCTGTCTAGCCTAAAGTGCTTTACACACCTCCCTGATGGTACCACTGGCTAAGACTCCACCTCAGCTCATTGGGTAATGAAAAATTTAGAACAATTGATGGATGAAAGCAGGCAGGCCGGCCATTTTGGGACGCTCATTGGACTTGTTTAATGCAATGCACCTTTGTATATTCACATGCATTCGCTTCATGCTGTAACCACTGTGCATAAAAGTTTGGAAACATGGCAAACAGTGTATCATTTGCTGTCTAAGTCATGTTTCCCATATTTTCCCTTCCCAGATACAAGCCCGTTTGAGTGTTTGTGGCACTTTTTAGCTAAAATCAACCTACGGGGCCTAACTGCATATGCTAAAGCCTGCCTATTTTGAATGGTGTAGTGGCCCCTGCAACCTCCAAAAATATCAGGACTTACTTCCCCAATAACCTGCTAACTCACCCCTGAAATACATACTTATTCACCCTATTTTGTTCATTGGACTCATTTCTCATTTGAAATGCCCATTTTTGGGGGGCCAGAAATGTGCTTCTTTAAAAGGTGATTTCTACGATACCCCACTTTTGCGCGTCGGACCTCAACTTTTCCCGTAAACGCAGAAAAAACGCAATTTTCAGGAGAAACGAGACAGACATCCCCTCCCTCTGCCACCCACCCGCCCAACTGACAGCCAGCCATTAGACATGCACAGATAGTTCTGAGGGTCTTTCTGTGATGTCATAAAGGGCCTGCTGATTAAGGGGCAGCTTTCTGATTGGCTGCTGTATTTGATTGACAGATAGAAGCTGGCAGCTGATTGGCAGTCTAGCCTAAAGTGCTTTACACACCTCCCTGATGGTACCACTGGCTAAGACTCCACCTCAGCTCATTGGAAAATGAAAAATTTAGAACAATTGATGGATGAAAGCAGGCAGGCCGGCCATTTTGGGACGCTCATTGGACTTGTTTAATGCAATGCACCTTTGTATATTCACATGCATTCGCTTCATGCTGTAACCGCTGTGCATAAAAATTTGGAAACATGGCAAACAGTGTATCATTTGGTGTCTGTCATGTTTCCCATTTTTTCCCTTCCCAGATACAAGCCCATTTGAGTGTTTGGGGCACTTTTTAGCTAAAATCATCCTACAGGGCCTAACTGCATATGCTAAAACCTGCCTATTTTAAATGGTGTAGTGGCCCCTGCAACCTCCAAAAATATCAGGACTTACTTCCCCAATAATCTGCTAAATCACACCTGAAATACATACTTATTCACCCTTTTTTGTTCATTGGACTCATTTCTCATTTGAAATGCCCATTTTTGGGGGGCCGGTAATGTGCGACTTTAAAAGGTGATTTCTACGATACCCCACTTTTGCGCGTCGGACCTCAACTTTTCCCGTAAACGCAGAAAAACTGCAATTTTCAGGAGAAACGAGACAGACATCCCCCCCCTATGCCACCCACCCGCCCAACTGACAGCCAGCAATTAGACATGCACAGATAGTTCTGAGGGTCTGTCTGTGATGTCATAAAGGGCCTGCTGATCAATGGGCAGCTTTCTGATTGGTTGCTGTATTTGATTGACAGATGGAAGCTGGCAGCTGATTGGCTGTCTAGCCTAAAGTGCTTTACACACCTCCCTGATGGTACCACTGGCTAAGACTCCACCTCAGCTCATTGGGTAATGAAAAATTTAGAACAATTGATGGATGAAAGCAGGCAGGCCAGCCATTTTGGGACACTCAGTGGACTTGTTTAATGCAATGCACCTTTGTATATTCACATGCATTCGCTTCATGCTGTAACCACTGTGCATAAAAATTTGGAAACATGGCAAACAGTGTATCATTTGCTGTCTAAGTCATGTTTCTCATATTTTGCCTTCCCAGATACAAGCCCGTTTGAGTGTTTGGGGCACTTTTTAGCTAAAATCATCCTACGGGGCCTAACTGCATATGCTAAAGCCTGCCTATTTTGAATGGTGTAGTGGCCCCTGCAACCTCCAAAAATATCAGGACTTACTTCCCCAATAACCTGCTAACTCACCCCTGAAATACATACTTATTAACCCTATTTTGTTCATTGGACTCATTTCTCATTTGAAATGCCCATTTTTGGGGGGCCAGAAATGTGCGTCTTTAAAAGGTGATTTCTACGATACCCCACTTTTGCGCGTCGGACCTCAACTTTTCCCGTAAACGCAGAAAAAGCGCAATTTTCAGGAGAAACGAGACAGACATCCCCTCCCTCTGCCACCCACCCACCCAACTGACAGCCAGCCATTAGACATGCACAGATAGTTCTGAGGGTCTGTTTGTGATGTCATAAAGGGCCTGCTGATCAATGGGCAGCTTTCTGATTGGCTGCTGTATTTGATTGACAGATGGAAGCTGGCAGCTGATTGGCTGTCTAGCCTAAAGTGCTTTACACACCTCCCTGATGGTACCACTGGCTAAGACTCCACCTCAGCTCATTGGGTAATGAAAAATTTAGAACAATTGATGGATGAAAGCAGGCAGGCCGGCCATTTTGGGACGCTCATTGGACTTGTTTAATGCAATGCACCTTTGTATATTCACATGCATTCGCTTCATGCTGTAACCACTGTGCATAAAAATTTGGAAACATGGCAAACAGTGTATCATTTGCTGTCTAAGTCATGTTTCCCATATTTTCCTTTCCCAGATACAAGCCCGTTTGAGTGTTTGTGGCACTTTTTAGCTAAAATCAACCTACGGGGCCTAACTGCATATGCTAAACCCTGCCTATTTTGAATGGTGTAGTGGCCCCTGCAACCTCCAAAAATATCAGGACTTACTTCCCCAATAACCTGCTAACTCACACCTGAAATACATACTTATTCACCCTATTTTGTTCATTGGACTCATTTCTCATTTGAAATGCCCATTTTTGGGGGGCCAGAAATGTGCTTCTTTAAAAGGTGATTTCTACGATACCCCACTTTTGCGCGTCGGACCTCAACTTTTCCCGTAAACGCAGAAAAAACGCAATTTTCAGGAGAAACGAGACAGACATCCCCTCCCTCTGCCACCCACCCGCCCAACTGACAGCCAGCCATTAGACATGCACAGATAGTTCTGAGGGTCTTTCTGTGATGTCATAAAGGGCCTGCTGATTAAGGGGCAGCTTTCTGATTGGCTGCTGTATTTGATTGACAGATAGAAGCTGGCAGCTGATTGGCAGTCTAGCCTAAAGTGCTTTACACACCTCCCTGATGGTACCAGTGGCTAAGACTCCACCTCAGCTCATTGGGTAATGAAAAATTTAGAACAATTGATGGATGAATGCAGGCAGGCCGGCAATTTTGGGACACTCAGTGGACTTGTTTAATGCAATGCACCTTTGTATATTCACATGCATTCGCTTCATGCTGTAACCACTGTGCATAAAAATTTGGAAACATGGCAAACAGTGTATCATTTGCTGTCTAAGTCATGTTTCCCATATTTTCCCTTCCCAGATACAAGCCCGTTTGAGTGTTTGGGGCACTTTTTAGCTAAAATCATCCTACAGGGCCTAACTGCATATGCTAAAACCTGCCTATTTTGAATGGTGTAGTGGCCCCTGCAACCTCCAAAAATATCAGGACTTACTTCCCCAATAATCTGCTAAATCACCCCTGAAATACATACTTATTCACCCTATTTTGTTCATTGGACTCATTTCTCATTTGAAATGCCCATTTTTGGGGGGCCAGAAATGTGCTTCTTTAAAAGGTGATTTCTACGATACCCCACTTTTGCGCGTCGGACCTCAACTTTTCCCGTAAACGCAGAAAAAACGCAATTTTCAGGAGAAACGAGACAGACATCCCCTCCCTCTGCCACCCACCCGCCCAACTGACAGCCAGCCATTAGACATGCACAGATAGTTCTGAGGGTCTTTCTGTGATGTCATAAAGGGCCTGCTGATTAATGGGCAGCTTTCTGATTGGCTGCTGTATTTGATTGACAGATAGAAGCTGGCAGCTGATTGGCAGTCTAGCCTAAAGTGCTTTACACACCTCCCTGATGGTACCACTGGCTAAGACTCCACCTCAGCTCGTTGGGAAATGAGAAATTTAGAACAATTGATGGATGAAAGCAGGCAGGCCGGCCATTTTGGGACGCTCATTGGACTTGTTTAATGCAATGCACCTTTGTATATTCACATGCATTCGCTTCATGCTGTAACCGCTGTGCATAAAAATTTGGAAACATGGCAAACAGTGTATCATTTGATGTCTAAGTCATGTTTCCCATTTTTTCCCTTCCCAGATTCAAGCCCATTTGAGTGTTTGGGGCACTTTTTAGCTAAAATCATCCTACAGGGCCTAACTGCATATGCTAAAACCTGCCTATTTTAAATGGTGTAGTGGCCCCTGCAACCTCCAAAAATATCAGGACTTACTTCCCCAATAATCTGCTAAATCACCCCTGAAATACATACTTATTCACCCTATTTTGTTCATTGGACTCATTTCTCATTTGAAATGCCCATTTTTGGGGGGCCGGAAATGTGCGACTTTAAAAGGTGATTTCTACGATACCCCACTTTTGCGCGTCGGACCTCAACTTTTCCCGTAAACGCAGAAAAACTGCAATTTTCAGGAGAAACGAGACAGACATCCCCTCCCTCTGCCACCCACCCGCCCAACTGACAGCCAGCAATTAGACATGCACAGATAGTTCTGAGGGTCTGTCTGTGATGTCATAAAGGGCCTGCTGATCAATGGGCAGCTTTCTGATTGGTTGCTGTATTTGATTGACAGATGGAAGCTGGCAGCTGATTGGCTGTCTAGCCTAAAGTGCTTTACACACCTCCCTGATGGTACCAGTGGCTAAGACTCCACCTCAGCTCATTGGGTAATGAAAAATTTAGAACAATTGATGGATGAATGCAGGCAGGCCGGCAATTTTGGGACACTCAGTGGACTTGTTTAATGCAATGCACCTTTGTATATTCACATGCATTCGCTTCATGCTGTAACCACTGTGCATAAAAATTTGGAAACATGGCAAACAGTGTATCATTTGCTGTCTAAGTCATGTTTCCCATATTTTCCCTTCCCAGATACAAGCCCGTTTGAGTGTTTGGGGCACTTTTTAGCTAAAATCATCCTACAGGGCCTAACTGCATATGCTAAAACCTGCCTATTTTGAATGGTGTAGTGGCCCCTGCAACCTCCAAAAATATCTGGACTTACTTCCCCAATAACCTGCTAACTCACCCCTGAAATACATACTTATTCACCCTATTTTGTTCATTGGACTCATTTCTCATTTGAAATGCCCATTTTTGGGGGGCCAGAAATGTGCTTCTTTAAAATGTGATTTCTACGATACCCCACTTTTGCGCGTCGGACCTCAACTTTTCCCGTAAACGCAGAAAAAACGCAATTTTCAGGAGAAACGAGACAGACATCCCCTCCCTCTGCCACCCACCCGCCCAACTGACAGCCAGCCATTAGACATGCACAGATAGTTCTGAGGGTCTTTCTGTGATGTCATAAAGGGCCTGCTGATTAAGGGGCAGCTTTCTGATTGGCTGCTGTATTTGATTGACAGATGGAAGCTGGCAGCTGATTGGCAGTCTAGCCTAAAGTGCTTTACACACCTCCCTGATGGTACCACTGGCTAAGACTCCACCTCAGCTCATTGGGTAATGAAAAATTTAGAACAATTGATGGATGAAAGCAGGCAGGCCAGCCATTTTGGGACACTCAGTGGACTTGTTTAATGCAATGCACCTTTGTATATTCACATGCATTCGCTTCATGCTGTAACCACTGTGCATAAAAATTTGGAAACATGGCAAACAGTGTATCATTTGCTGTCTAAGTCATGTTTCTCATATTTTGCCTTCCCAGATACAAGCCCGTTTGAGTGTTTGGGGCACTTTTTAGCTAAAATCATCCTACGGGGCCTAACTGCATATGCTAAAGCCTGCCTATTTTGAATGGTGTAGTGGCCCCTGCAACCTCCAAAAATATCAGGACTTACTTCCCCAATAACCTGCTAACTCACCCCTGAAATACATACTTATTAACCCTATTTTGTTCATTGGACTCATTTCTCATTTGAAATGCCCATTTTTGGGGGGCCAGAAATGTGCGTCTTTAAAAGGTGATTTCTACGATACCCCACTTTTGCGCGTCGGACCTCAACTTTTCCCGTAAACGCAGAAAAAGCGCAATTTTCAGGAGAAACGAGACAGACATCCCCTCCCTCTGCCACCCACCCACCCAACTGACAGCCAGCCATTAGACATGCACAGATAGTTCTGAGGGTCTGTTTGTGATGTCATAAAGGGCCTGCTGATCAATGGGCAGCTTTCTGATTGGCTGCTGTATTTGATTGACAGATGGAAGCTGGCAGCTGATTGGCTGTCTAGCCTAAAGTGCTTTACACACCTCCCTGATGGTACCACTGGCTAAGACTCCACCTCAGCTCATTGGGTAATGAAAAATTTAGAACAATTGATGGATGAAAGCAGGCAGGCCGGCCATTTTGGGACGCTCATTGGACTTGTTTAATGCAATGCACCTTTGTATATTCACATGCATTCACTTCATGCTGTAACCACTGTGCATAAAAATTTGGAAACATGGCAAACAGTGTATCATTTGCTGTCTAAGTCATGTTTCCCATATTTTCCTTTCCCAGATACAAGCCCGTTTGAGTGTTTGTGGCACTTTTTAGCTAAAATCAACCTACGGGGCCTAACTGCATATGCTAAACCCTGCCTATTTTGAATGGTGTAGTGGCCCCTGCAACCTCCAAAAATATCAGGACTTACTTCCCCAATAACCTGCTAACTCACACCTGAAATACATACTTATTCACCCTATTTTGTTCATTGGACTCATTTCTCATTTGAAATGCCCATTTTTGGGGGGCCAGAAATGTGCTTCTTTAAAAGGTGATTTCTACGATACCCCACTTTTGCGCGTCGGACCTCAACTTTTCCCGTAAACGCAGAAAAAACGCAATTTTCAGGAGAAACGAGACAGACATCCCCTCCCTCTGCCACCCACCCGCCCAACTGACAGCCAGCCATTAGACATGCACAGATAGTTCTGAGGGTCTTTCTGTGATGTCATAAAGGGCCTGCTGATTAAGGGGCAGCTTTCTGATTGGCTGCTGTATTTGATTGACAGATAGAAGCTGGCAGCTGATTGGCAGTCTAGCCTAAAGTGCTTTACACACCTCCCTGATGGTACCAGTGGCTAAGACTCCACCTCAGCTCATTGGGTAATGAAAAATTTAGAACAATTGATGGATGAATGCAGGCAGGCCGGCAATTTTGGGACACTCAGTGGACTTGTTTAATGCAATGCACCTTTGTATATTCACATGCATTCGCTTCATGCTGTAACCACTGTGCATAAAAATTTGGAAACATGGCAAACAGTGTATCATTTGCTGTCTAAGTCATGTTTCCCATATTTTCCCTTCCCAGATACAAGCCCGTTTGAGTGTTTGGGGCACTTTTTAGCTAAAATCATCCTACAGGGCCTAACTGCATATGCTAAAACCTGCCTATTTTGAATGGTGTAGTGGCCCCTGCAACCTCCAAAAATATCAGGACTTACTTCCCCAATAATCTGCTAAATCACCCCTGAAATACATACTTATTCACCCTATTTTGTTCATTGGACTCATTTCTCATTTGAAATGCCCATTTTTGGGGGGCCAGAAATGTGCTTCTTTAAAAGGTGATTTCTACGATACCCCACTTTTGCGCGTCGGACCTCAACTTTTCCCGTAAACGCAGAAAAAACGCAATTTTCAGGAGAAACGAGACAGACATCCCCTCCCTCTGCCACCCACCCGCCCAACTGACAGCCAGCCATTAGACATGCACAGATAGTTCTGAGGGTCTTTCTGTGATGTCATAAAGGGCCTGCTGATTAATGGGCAGCTTTCTGATTGGCTGCTGTATTTGATTGACAGATAGAAGCTGGCAGCTGATTGGCAGTCTAGCCTAAAGTGCTTTACACACCTCCCTGATGGTACCACTGGCTAAGACTCCACCTCAGCTTGTTGGGAAATGAGAAATTTAGAACAATTGATGGATGAAAGCAGGCAGGCCGGCCATTTTGGGACGCTCATTGGACTTGTTTAATGCAATGCACCTTTGTATATTCACATGCATTCGCTTCATGCTGTAACCGCTGTGCATAAAAATTTGGAAACATGGCAAACAGTGTATCATTTGATGTCTAAGTCATGTTTCCCATTTTTTCCCTTCCCAGATTCAAGCCCATTTGAGTGTTTGGGGCACTTTTTAGCTAAAATCATCCTACAGGGCCTAACTGCATATGCTAAAACCTGCCTATTTTAAATGGTGTAGTGGCCCCTGCAACCTTCAAAAATATCAGGACTTACTTCCCCAATAATCTGCTAAATCACCCCTGAAATACATACTTATTCACCCTATTTTGTTCATTGGACTCATTTCTCATTTGAAATGCCCATTTTTGGGGGGCCGGAAATGTGCGACTTTAAAAGGTGATTTCTACGATACCCCACTTTTGCGCGTCGGACCTCAACTTTTCCCGTAAACGCAGAAAAACTGCAATTTTCAGGAGAAACGAGACAGACATCCCCTCCCTCTGCCACCCACCCGCCCAACTGACAGCCAGCAATTAGACATGCACAGATAGTTCTGAGGGTCTGTCTGTGATGTCATAAAGGGCCTGCTGATCAATGGGCAGCTTTCTGATTGGTTGCTGTATTTGATTGACAGATGGAAGCTGGCAGCTGATTGGCTGTCTAGCCTAAAGTGCTTTACACACCTCCCTGATGGTACCAGTGGCTAAGACTCCACCTCAGCTCATTGGGTAATGAAAAATTTAGAACAATTGATGGATGAATGCAGGCAGGCCGGCAATTTTGGGACACTCAGTGGACTTGTTTAATGCAATGCACCTTTGTATATTCACATGCATTCGCTTCATGCTGTAACCACTGTGCATAAAAATTTGGAAACATGGCAAACAGTGTATCATTTGCTGTCTAAGTCATGTTTCCCATATTTTCCCTTCCCAGATACAAGCCCGTTTGAGTGTTTGGGGCACTTTTTAGCTAAAATCATCCTACAGGGCCTAACTGCATATGCTAAAACCTGCCTATTTTGAATGGTGTAGTGGCCCCTGCAACCTCCAAAAATATCAGGACTTACTTCCCCAATAATCTGCTAAATCACCCCTGAAATACATACTTATTCACCCTATTTTGTTCATTGGACTCATTTCTCATTTGAAATGCCCATTTTTGGGGGGCCAGAAATGTGCTTCTTTAAAAGGTGATTTCTACGATACCCCACTTTTGCGCGTCGGACCTCAACTTTTCCCGTAAACGCAGAAAAAACGCAATTTTCAGGAGAAACGAGACAGACCTCCCCTCCCACTGCCACCCACCCGCCCAACTGACAGCCAGCCATTAGACATGCACAGATAGTTCTGAGGGTCTTTCTGTGATGTCATAAAGGGCCTGCTGATTAATGGGCAGCTTTCTGATTGGCTGCTGTATTTGATTGACAGATAGAAGCTGGCAGCTGATTGGCAGTCTAGCCTAAAGTGCTTTACACACCTCCCTGATGGTACCACTGGCTAAGACTCCACCTCAGCTCGTTGGGAAATGAGAAATTTAGAACAATTGATGGATGAAAGCAGGCAGGCCGGCCATTTTGGGACGCTCATTGGACTTGTTTAATGCAATGCACCTTTGTATATTCACATGCATTCACTTCATGCTGTAACCGCTGTGCATAAAAATTTGGAAACATGGCAAACAGTGTATCATTTGATGTCTAAGTCATGTTTCCCATTTTTTCCCTTCCCAGATTCAAGCCCATTTGAGTGTTTGGGGCACTTGTTAGCTAAAATCATCCTACAGGGCCTAACTGCATATGCTAAAACCTGCCTATTTTAAATGGTGTAGTGGCCCCTGCAACCTCCAAAAATATCAGGACTTACTTCCCCAATAATCTGCTAAATCACCCCTGAAATACATACTTATTCACCCTATTTTGTTCATTGGACTCATTTCTCATTTGAAATGCCCATTTTTGGGGGGCCGGAAATGTGCGACTTTAAAAGGTGATTTCTACGATACCCCACTTTTGCGCGTCGGACCTCAACTTTTCCCGTAAACGCAGAAAAACTGCAATTTTCAGGAGAAACGAGACAGACATCCGCTCCCTCTGCCACCCACCCGCCCAACTGACAGCCAGCAATTAGACATGCACAGATAGTTCTGAGGGTCTGTCTGCGATGTCATAAAGGGCCTGCTGATCAATGGGCAGCTTTCTGATTGGTTGCTGTATTTGATTGACAGATGGAAGCTGGCAGCTGATTGGCTGTCTAGCCTAAAGTGCTTTACACACCTCCCTGATGGTACCAGTGGCTAAGACTCCTCCTCAGTTTATTGGGTAATGAAAAATTTAGAACAATTGATGGATGAATGCAGGCAGGCCGTCAATTTTGGGACACTCAGTGGACTTGTTTAATGCAATGCACCTTTGTATATTCACATGCATTCGCTTCATGCTGTAACCACTGTGCATAAAAATTTGGAAACATGGCAAACAGTGTATCATTTGCTGTCTAAGTCATGTTTCCCATATTTTCCCTTCCCAGATACAAGCCCGTTTGAGTGTTTGTGGCACTTTTTAGCTAAAATCAACCTACGGGGCCTAACTGCATATGCTAAACCCTGCCTATTTTGAATGGTGTAGTGGCCCCTGCAACCTCCAAAAATATCAGGACTTACTTCCCCAATAACCTGCTAACTCACCCCTGAAATACATACTTATTCACCCTATTTTGTTCATTGGACTCATTTCTCATTTGAAATGCCCATTTTTGGGGGGCCAGAAATGTGCTTCTTTAAAAGGTGATTTCTACGATACCCCACTTTTGCGCGTCGGACCTCAACTTTTCCCGTAAACGCAGAAAAAACGCAATTTTCAGGAGAAACGAGACAGACATCCCCTCCCTCTGCCACCCACCCGCCCAACTGACAGCCAGCCATTAGACATGCACAGATAGTTCTGAGGGTCTTTCTGTGATGTCATAAAGGGCCTGCTGATTAAGGGGCAGCTTTCTGATTGGCTGCTGTATTTGATTGACAGATAGAAGCTGGCAGCTGATTGGCAGTCTAGCCTAAAGTGCTTTACACACCTCCCTGATGGTACCACTGGCTAAGACTCCACCTCAGCTCGTTGGGAAATGAAAAATTTAGAACAATTGATGGATGAAAGCAGGCAGGCCGGCCATTTTGGGACGCTCATTGGACTTGTTTAATGCAATGCACCTTTGTATATTCACATGCATTCGCTTCATGCTGTAACCGCTGTGCATAAAAATTTGGAAACATGGCAAACAGTGTATCATTTGGTGTCTAAGTCATGTTTCCCATTTTTTCTCTTCCCAGATACAAGCCCATTTGAGTGTTTGGGGCACTTTTTAGCTAAAATCATCCTACAGGGCCTAACTGCATATGCTAAAACCTGCGTATTTTAAATGGTGTAGTGGCCCCTGCAACCTCCAAAAATATCAGGACTTACTTCCCCAATAATCTGCTAAATCACCCCTGAAATACATACTTATTCACCCTATTTTGTTCATTGGACTCATTTCTCATTTGAAATGCCCATTTTTGGGGGGCCGGAAATGTGCGACTTTAAAAGGTGATTTCTACGATACCCCACTTTTGCGCGTCGGACCTCAACTTTTCCCGTAAACGCAGAAAAACTGCAATTTTCAGCAGAAACGAGACAGACATCCCCTCCCTCTGCCACCCACCCGCCCAACTGACAGCCAGCAATTAGACATGCACAGATAGTTCTGAGGGTCTGTCTGTGATGTCATAAAGGGCCTGCTGATCAATGGGCAGCTTTCTGATTGGTTGCTGTATTTGATTGACAGATGGAAGCTGGCAGCTGATTGGCTGTCTAGCCTAAAGTGCTTTACACACCTCCCTGATGACCAGTGGCTAAGACTCCACCTCAGCTCATTGGGTAATGAAAAATTTAGAACAATTGATGGATGAATGCAGGCAGTCCGGCAATTTTGGGACACTCAGTGGACTTGTTTAATGCAATGCACCTTTGTATATTCACATGCATTCGCTTCATGCTGTAACCACTGTGCATAAAAATTTGGAAACATGGCAAACAGTGTATCATTTGCTGTCTAAGTCATGTTTCCCATATTTTCCCTTCCCAGATACAAGCCCGTTTGAGTGTTTGGGGCACTTTTTAGCTAAAATCATCCTACGGGGCCTAACTGCATATGCTAAAGCCTGCCTATTTTGAATGGTGTAGTGGCCCCTGCAACCTCCAAAAATATCAGGACTTACTTCCCCAATAATCTGCTAAATCACCCCTGAAATACATACTTATTCACCCTATTTTGTTCATTGGACTCATTTCTCATTTGAAATGCTCATTTTTGGGGGGCCAGAAATGTGCTTCTTTAAAAGGTGATTTCTACGATACCCCACTTTTGCGCGTCGGACCTCAACTTTTCCCGTAAACGCAGAAAAAACGCAATTTTCAGGAGAAACGAGACAGACATCCCCTCCCTCTGCCACCCACCCGCCCAACTTACAGCCAGCCATTAGACATGCACAGATAGCTCTGAGGGTCTTTCTGTGATGTCATAAAGGGCCTGCTGATTAATGGGCAGCTTTCTGATTGGCTGCTGTATTTGATTGACAGATAGAAGCTGGCAGCTGATTGGCAGTCTAGCCTAAAGTGCTTTACACACCTCCCTGATGGTACCACTGGCTAAGACTCCACCTCAGCTCGTTGGGAAATGAGAAATTTAGAACAATTGATGGATGAAAGCAGGCAGGCCGGCCATTTTGGGACGCTCATTGGACTTGTTTAATGCAATGCACCTTTGTATATTCACATGCATTCGCTTCATGCTGTAACCGCTGTGCATAAAAATTTGGAAACATGGCAAACAGTGTATCATTTGATGTCTAAGTCATGTTTCCCATTTTTTCCCTTCCCAGATTCAAGCCCATTTGAGTGTTTGGGGCACTTGTTAGCTAAAATCATCCTACAGGGCCTAACTGCATATGCTAAAACCTGCCTATTTTAAATGGTGTAGTGGCCCCTGCAACCTCCAAAAATATCAGGACTTACTTCCCCAATAATCTGCTAAATCACCCCTGAAATACATACTTATTCACCCTATTTTGTTCATTGGACTCATTTCTCATTTGAAATGCCCATTTTTGGGGGGCCGGAAATGTGCGACTTTAAAAGGTGATTTCTACGATACCCCACTTTTGCGCGTCGGACCTCAACTTTTCCCGTAAACGCAGAAAAACTGCAATTTTCAGGAGAAACGAGACAGACATCCCCTCCCTCTGCCACCCACCCGCCCAACTGACAGCCAGCAATTAGACATGCACAGATAGTTCTGAGGGTCTGTCTGCGATGTCATAAAGGGCCTGCTGATCAATGGGCAGCTTTCTGATTGGTTGCTGTATTTGATTGACAGATGGAAGCTGGCAGCTGATTGGCTGTCTAGCCTAAAGTGCTTTACACACCTCCCTGATGGTACCAGTGGCTAAGACTCCTCCTCAGTTTATTGGGTAATGAAAAATTTAGAACAATTGATGGATGAATGCAGGCAGGCCGTCAATTTTGGGACACTCAGTGGACTTGTTTAATGCAATGCACCTTTGTATATTCACATGCATTCGCTTCATGCTGTAACCACTGTGCATAAAAATTTGGAAACATGGCAAACAGTGTATCATTTGCTGTCTAAGTCATGTTTCCCATATTTTCCCTTCCCAGATACAAGCCCGTTTGAGTGTTCGTGGCACTTTTTAGCTAAAATCAACCTACGGGGCCTAACTGCATATGCTAAACCCTGCCTATTTTGAATGGTGTAGTGGCCCCTGCAACCTCCAAAAATATCAGGACTTACTTCCCCAATAACCTGCTAACTCACCCCTGAAATACATACTTATTCACCCTATTTTGTTCATTGGACTCATTTCTCATTTGAAATGCCCATTTTTGGGGGGCCAGAAATGTGCTTCTTTAAAAGGTGATTTCTACGATACCCCACTTTTGCGCGTCGGACCTCAACTTTTCCCGTAAACGCAGAAAAAACGCAATTTTCAGGAGAAACGAGACAGACATCCCCTCCCTCTGCCACCCACCCGCCCAACTGACAGCCAGCCATTAGACATGCACAGATAGTTCTGAGGGTCTTTCTGTGATGTCATAAAGGGCCTGCTGATTAAGGGGCAGCTTTCTGATTGGCTGCTGTATTTGATTGACAGATAGAAGCTGGCAGCTGATTGGCAGTCTAGCCTAAAGTGCTTTACACACCTCCCTGATGGTACCACTGGCTAAGACTCCACCTCAGCTCGTTGGGAAATGAAAAATTTAGAACAATTGATGGATGAAAGCAGGCAGGCCGGCCATTTTGGGACGCTCATTGGACTTGTTTAATGCAATGCACCTTTGTATATTCACATGCATTCGCTTCATGCTGTAACCGCTGTGCATAAAAATTTGGAAACATGGCAAACAGTGTATCATTTGGTGTCTAAGTCATGTTTCCCATTTTTTCTCTTCCCAGATACAAGCCCATTTGAGTGTTTGGGGCACTTTTTAGCTAAAATCATCCTACAGGGCCTAACTGCATATGCTAAAACCTGCGTATTTTAAATGGTGTAGTGGCCCCTGCAACCTCCAAAAATATCAGGACTTACTTCCCCAATAATCTGCTAAATCACCCCTGAAATACATACTTATTCACCCTATTTTGTTCATTGGACTCATTTCTCATTTGAAATGCCCATTTTTGGGGGGCCGGAAATGTGCGACTTTAAAAGGTGATTTCTACGATACCCCACTTTTGCGCGTTGGACCTCAACTTTTCCCGTAAACGCAGAAAAACTGCAATTTTCAGCAGAAACGAGACAGACATCCCCTCCCTCTGCCACCCACCCGCCCAACTGACAGCCAGCAATTAGACATGCACAGATAGTTCTGAGGGTCTGTCTGTGATGTCATAAAGGGCCTGCTGATCAATGGGCAGCTTTCTGATTGGTTGCTGTATTTGATTGACAGATGGAAGCTGGCAGCTGATTGGCTGTCTAGCCTAAAGTGCTTTACACACCTCCCTGATGACCAGTGGCTAAGACTCCACCTCAGCTCATTGGGTAATGAAAAATTTAGAACAATTGATGGATGAATGCAGGCAGTCCGGCAATTTTGGGACACTCAGTGGACTTGTTTAATGCAATGCACCTTTGTATATTCACATGCATTCGCTTCATGCTGTAACCACTGTGCATAAAAATTTGGAAACATGGCAAACAGTGTATCATTTGCTGTCTAAGTCATGTTTCCCATATTTTCCCTTCCCAGATACAAGCCCGTTTGAGTGTTTGGGGCACTTTTTAGCTAAAATCATCCTACGGGGCCTAACTGCATATGCTAAAGCCTGCCTATTTTGAATGGTGTAGTGGCCCCTGCAACCTCCAAAAATATCAGGACTTACTTCCCCAATAATCTGCTAAATCACCCCTGAAATACATACTTATTCACCCTATTTTGTTCATTGGACTCATTTCTCATTTGAAATGCTCATTTTTGGGGGGCCAGAAATGTGCTTCTTTAAAAGGTGATTTCTACGATACCCCACTTTTGCGCGTCGGACCTCAACTTTTCCCGTAAACGCAGAAAAAACGCAATTTTCAGGAGAAACGAGACAGACATCCCCTCCCTCTGCCACCCACCCGCCCAACTGACAGCCAGCCATTAGACATGCACAGATAGCTCTGAGGGTCTTTCTGTGATGTCATAAAGGGCCTGCTGATTAATGGGCAGCTTTCTGATTGGCTGCTGTATTTGATTGACAGATAGAAGCTGGCAGCTGATTGGCAGTCTAGCCTAAAGTGCTTTACACACCTCCCTGATGGTACCACTGGCTAAGACTCCACCTCAGCTCGTTGGGAAATGAGAAATTTAGAACAATTGATGGATGAAAGCAGGCAGGCCGGCCATTTTGGGACGCTCATTGGACTTGTTTAATGCAATGCACCTTTGTATATTCACATGCATTCGCTTCATGCTGTAACCGCTGTGCATAAAAATTTGGAAACATGGCAAACAGTGTATCATTTGATGTCTAAGTCATGTTTCCCATTTTTTCCCTTCCCAGATTCAAGCCCATTTGAGTGTTTGGGGCACTTGTTAGCTAAAATCATCCTACAGGGCCTAACTGCATATGCTAAAACCTGCCTATTTTAAATGGTGTAGTGGCCCCTGCAACCTCCAAAAATATCAGGACTTACTTCCCCAATAATCTGCTAAATCACCCCTGAAATACATACTTATTCACCCTATTTTGTTCATTGGACTCATTTCTCATTTGAAATGCCCATTTTTGGGGGGCCGGAAATGTGCGACTTTAAAAGGTGATTTCTACGATACCCCACTTTTGCGCGTCGGACCTCAACTTTTCCCGTAAACGCAGAAAAACTGCAATTTTCAGGAGAAACGAGACAGACATCCCCTCCCTCTGCCACCCACCCGCCCAACTGACAGCCAGCAATTAGACATGCACAGATAGTTCTGAGGGTCTGTCTGCGATGTCATAAAGGGCCTGCTGATCAATGGGCAGCTTTCTGATTGGTTGCTGTATTTGATTGACAGATGGAAGCTGGCAGCTGATTGGCTGTCTAGCCTAAAGTGCTTTACACACCTCCCTGATGGTACCAGTGGCTAAGACTCCTCCTCAGTTTATTGGGTAATGAAAAATTTAGAACAATTGATGGATGAATGCAGGCAGGCCGTCAATTTTGGGACACTCAGTGGACTTGTTTAATGCAATGCACCTTTGTATATTCACATGCATTCGCTTCATGCTGTAACCACTGTGCATAAAAATTTGGAAACATGGCAAACAGTGTATCATTTGCTGTCTAAGTCATGTTTCCCATATTTTCCCTTCCCAGATACAAGCCCGTTTGAGTGTTCGTGGCACTTTTTAGCTAAAATCAACCTACGGGGCCTAACTGCATATGCTAAACCCTGCCTATTTTGAATGGTGTAGTGGCCCCTGCAACCTCCAAAAATATCAGGACTTACTTCCCCAATAACCTGCTAACTCACCCCTGAAATACATACTTATTCACCCTATTTTGTTCATTGGACTCATTTCTCATTTGAAATGCCCATTTTTGGGGGGCCAGAAATGTGCTTCTTTAAAAGGTGATTTCTACGATACCCCACTTTTGCGCGTCGGACCTCAACTTTTCCCGTAAACGCAGAAAAAACGCAATTTTCAGGAGAAACGAGACAGACATCCCCTCCCTCTGCCACCCACCCGCCCAACTGACAGCCAGCCATTAGACATGCACAGATAGTTCTGAGGGTCTTTCTGTGATGTCATAAAGGGCCTGCTGATTAAGGGGCAGCTTTCTGATTGGCTGCTGTATTTGATTGACAGATAGAAGCTGGCAGCTGATTGGCAGTCTAGCCTAAAGTGCTTTACACACCTCCCTGATGGTTCCACTGGCTAAGACTCCACCTCAGCTCGTTGGGAAATGAAAAATTTAGAACAATTGATGGATGAAAGCAGGCAGGCCGGCCATTTTGGGACGCTCATTGGACTTGTTTAATGCAATGCACCTTTGTATATTCACATGCATTCGCTTCATGCTGTAACCGCTGTGCATAAAAATTTGGAAACATGGCAAACAGTGTATCATTTGGTGTCTAAGTCATGTTTCCCATTTTTTCCCTTCCCAGATACAAGCCCATTTGAGTGTTTGGGGCACTTTTTAGCTAAAATCATCCTACAGGGCCTAACTGCATATGCTAAAACCTGCGTATTTTAAATGGTGTAGTGGCCCCTGCAACCTCCAAAAATATCAGGACTTACTTCCCCAATAATCTGCTAAATCACCCCTGAAATACATACTTATTCACCCTATTTTGTTCATTGGACTCATTTCTCATTTGAAATGCCCATTTTTGGGGGGCCGGAAATGTGCGACTTTAAAAGGTGATTTCTACGATACCCCACTTTTGCGCGTCGGACCTCAACTTTTCCCGTAAACGGAGAAAAACTGCAATTTTCAGCAGAAACGAGACAGACATCCCCTCCCTCTGCCACCCACCCGCCCAACTGACAGCCAGCAATTAGACATGCACAGATAGTTCTGAGGGTCTGTCTGTGATGTCATAAAGGGCCTGCTGATCAATGGGCAGCTTTCTGATTGGTTGCTGTATTTGATTGACAGATGGAAGCTGGCAGCTGATTGGCTGTCTAGCCTAAAGTGCTTTACACACCTCCCTGATGACCAGTGGCTAAGACTCCACCTCAGCTCATTGGGTAATGAAAAATTTAGAACAATTGATGGATGAATGCAGGCAGTCCGGCAATTTTGGGACACTCAGTGGACTTGTTTAATGCAATGCACCTTTGTATATTCACATGCATTCGCTTCATGCTGTAACCACTGTGCATAAAAATTTGGAAACATGGCAAACAGTGTATCATTTGCTGTCTAAGTCATGTTTCCCATATTTTCCCTTCCCAGATACAAGCCCGTTTGAGTGTTTGGGGCACTTTTTAGCTAAAATCATCCTACGGGGCCTAACTGCATATGCTAAAGCCTGCCTATTTTGAATGGTGTAGTGGCCCCTGCAACCTCCAAAAATATCAGGACTTACTTCCCCAATAATCTGCTAAATCACCCCTGAAATACATACTTATTCACCCTATTTTGTTCATTGGACTCATTTCTCATTTGAAATGCTCATTTTTGGGGGGCCAGAAATGTGCGTCTTTAAAAGGTGATTTCTACGATACCCCACTTTTGCGCGTCGGACCTCAACTTTTCCCGTAAACGCAGAAAAAGCGCAATTTTCAGGAGAAACGAGACAGACATCCCCTCCCTCTGCCACCCACCCGCCCAACTGACAGCCAGCAATTAGACATGCACAGATAGTTCTGAGGGTCTGTCTGTGATGTCATAAAGGGCCTGCTGATCAATGGGCAGCTTTCTGATTGGTTTCTGTATTTGATTGACAGATGGAAGCTGGCAGCTGATTGGCTGTCTAGCCTAAAGTGCTTTACACACCTCCCTGATGGTACCAGTGGCTAAGACTCCACCTCAGCTCATTGGGTAATGAAAAATTTAGAACAATTGATGGATGAATGCAGGCAGGCCGTCAATTTTGGGACACTCAGTGGACTTGTTTAATGCAATGCACCTTTGTATATTCACATGCATTCGCTTCATGCTGTAACCACTGTGCATAAAAATTTGGAAACATGGCAAACAGTGTATCATTTGCTGTCTAAGTCATGTTTCCCATATTTTCCCTTCCCAGATACAAGCCCGTTTGAGTGTTTGGGGCACTTTTTAGCTAAAATCATCCTACGGGGCATAACTGCATATGCTAAAGCCTGCTTATTTTGAATGGTGTAGTGGCCCCTGCAACCTCCAAAAATATCAGGACTTACTTTACCAATAACCTGCTAACTCACCCCTGAAATACATACTTATTCATCCTATTTTGTTCATTGGACTCATTTCTCATTTGAAATGCCCATTTTTGGGGGGCCAGAAATGTGCGTCTTTAAAAGGTGATTTCTACGATACCCCACTTTTGCGCGTCGGACCTCAACTTTTCCCGCAAACGCAGAAAAAGCGCAATTTTCAGGAGAAACGAGACAGACATCCCCTCCCTCTGCCACCCACCCACCCAACTGACAGCCAGCCATTAGACATGCACAGATAGTTCTGAGGGTCTGTTTGTGATGTCATAAAGGGCCTGCTGATCAATGGGCAGCTTTCTGATTGGATGCTGTATTTGATTGACAGATGGAAGCTGGCAGCTGATTGGCTGTCTAGCCTAAAGTGCTTTACACACCTCCCTGATGGTACCACTGGCTAAGACTCCACCTCAGCTCGTTGGGAAATGAAAAATTTAGAACAATTGATGGATGAAAGCATGCTGGCCGGCCATTTTGGGACGCTCATTGGACTTGTTTAATGCAATGCACCTGTGTATATTCACATGCATTCGCTTCATGCTGTAACCGCTGTGCATAAAAATTTGGAAACATGGCAAACAGTGTATCATTTGGTGTCTAAATCATGTTTCCCATTTTTTTCCTTCCCAGATACAAGCCCATTTGAGTGTTTGGGGCACTTTTTAGCTAAAATCATCCTACGGGGCCTAACTGCATATGCTAAAACCTGCCTACTTTAAATGGTGTAGTGGCCCCTGCAACCTCCAAAAATATCTGGACTTACTTCCCCAATAACCTGCTAACTCACCCCTGAAATACATACTTATTCACCTTATTTTGTTCATTGGACTCATTTCTCATTTGAAATGGCTATTTTTGGGGGGCCAGAAATGTGCGACTTTAAAAGGTGATTTCTACGATACCCCACTTTTGCGCGTCGGACCTCAACTTTTCCCGTAAACGCAGAAAAACCTCAATTTTCAGGAGAAACGAGACAGACATCCCCTCCCTCTGCCACCCACCCGCCCAACTGACAGCCAGCCATTAGACATGCACAGATAGTTCTGAGGGTCTGTCTGTGATGTCATAAAGGGCCTGCTGATCAATGGGCAGCTTTCTGATTGGTTGCTGTATTTGATTGACAGATGGAAGCTGGCAGCTGATTGGCTGTCTAGCCTAAAGTGCTTTACACACCTCCCTGATGGTACCACTGGCTAAGACTAAACCTCAGATCATTGGGTAATGAAAAATTTAGAACAATTGATGGATGAAAGCAGGCAGGCCGGCCATTTTGGGACGCTCAGTGGAATTGTTTAAAGCAATGCACCTTTGTAAATTCACATGCATTCGCTTCATGCTGTAACCACTGTGCATAAAAATTTGGAAACATGGCAAACAGTGTATCATTTGCTGTCTAAGTCATGTTTCCCATATTTTCCCTTCCCAGATACAAGCCCGTTTGAGTGTTTGGGGCACTTTTTAGCTAAAATCAACCTACGGGGCCTAACTGCATATGCTAAAGCCTGCCTATTTTGAATGGTGTAGTGGCCCCTGCAACCTCCAAAAATATCAGGACTTACTTCCCCAATAACCTGCTAACTCACCCCTGAAATACATACTTATTCACCCTATTTTGTTCATTGGACTCATTTCTCATTTGAAATGCCCATTTTTGGGATTCCAGAAATGTGCGTCTTTAAAAGGTGATTTCTACGATACCCCACTTTTGCGCGTCGGACCTCAACTTTTCCCATAAACGCAGGAAAAACGCTATTTTAGGGAGAAACGAGACAGACATCCCCTCCCTCTGCCACCCACCCGCCCAACTGACAGCCAGCCATTAGACATGCACAGATAGTTCTGAGGGTCTTTCTGTGATGTCATAAAAAGCCTGCTGATCAATGGGCAGCTTTCTGATTGGATGCTGTATTTGATTGACAGATGGAAGCTGGCAGCTGATTGGCTGTCTAGCCTAAAGTGCTTTACACACCTCCCTGATGGTACCACTGGCTAAGACTCCACCTCAGCTCGTTGGGAAATGAAAAATTTAGAACAATTGATGGATGAAAGCAGGCTGGCCGGCTATTTTGGGACGCTCATTGGACTTGTTTAATGCAATGCACCCCTGTATATTCACATGCATTCGCTTCATGCTGTAACCGCTGTGCATAAAAATTTGGAAACATGGCAAACAGTGTATCATTTGGTGTCTAAATCATGTTTCCCATTTTTTCCTTCCCAGATACAAGCCCATTTGAGTGTTTGGGGCACTTTTTAGCTAAAATCATCCTACAGGGCCTAACTGCATATGCTAAAACCTGCCTACTTTAAATGGTGTAGTGGCCCCTGCAACCTCCAAAAATATCTGGACTTACTTCCCCAATAACCTGCTAACTCACCCCTGAAATACATACTTATTCACCCTATTTTGTTCATTGGACTCATTTCTCATTTGAAATGCCCATTTTTGGGGGGCCGGAAATGTGCGACTTTAAAAGGTGATTTCTACGATACCCCACTTTTGCGCGTCCGACCTCAACTTTTCCCGTAAACGCAGAAAAACCTCAATTTTCAGGAGAAACGAGACAGACATCCCCTCCCTCTGCCACCCACCTGCCCAACTGACAGCCAGCCATTAGACATGCACAGATAGTTCTGAGGGTCTGTCTGTGATGTCATAAAGTGCCTGCTGATCAATGGGCAGCTTTCTGATTGGTTGCTGTATTTGATTGACAGATGGAAGCTGGCAGCTGATTGGCTGTCTAGCCTAAAGTGCTTTACACACCTCCCTGATGGTACCACTGGCTAAGACTCCACCTCAGCTCATTGGGTAATGAAAAATTTAGAACAATTGATGGATGAAAGCAGGCAGGCCGGCCATTTTGGGACGCTCAGTGGACTTGTTTAATGCAATGCACCTTTGTATATTCACATGCATTCGCTTCATGCTGTAACCACTGTGCATAAAAATTTGGAAACATGGCAAACAGTGTATCATTTGCTGTTTAAATCATGTTTCCCATATTTTCCCTTCCCAGATACAAGCCTGTTTGAGTGTTTGGGGCACTTTTTAGCTAAAATCATCCTACGGGGCCTAACTGCATATGCTAAAACCTGCCTATTTTGAATGGTGTAGTGGCCCCTGCAACCTCCAAAAATATCAGGACTTACTTCCCCAATAACCTGCTAACTCACCCCTGAAATACATACTTATTCACCCTATTTTGTTCATTGGACTCATTTCTCATTTGAAATGCCCATTTTTGGGGGGCCTGAAATGTGCGTCTTTAAAAGGTGATTTCTACGATACCCCACTTTTGCGCGTTGGACCTCAACTTTTCCCGTAAACGCAGAAAAAACGCAATTTTCAGGAGAAACGAGACAGACATTCCCTCCCTCTGCCACCCACCCGCCCAACTGACAGCCAGCCATTAGACATGCACAGATAGTTCTGAGGGTCTGTTTGTGATGTCATAAACGGCCTGCTGATCAATGGGCAGCTTTCTGATTGGCTGCTGTATTTGATTGACAGATGGAAGCTGGCAGCTGATTGGCTGTCTAGCCTAAAGTGCTTTACACACCTCCCTGATGGTACCACTGGCTAAGACTCCACCTCAGCTCATTGGTTAATGAAAAATTTAGAACAATTGATGGATGAAAGCAGGCAGGCCGGCCATTTTGGGAAGCTCATTGGACTTGTTTAATGCAATGCACCTTTGTATATTCACATGCATTCGCTTCATGCTGTAACCACTGTGCATAAAAATTTGGAAACATGGCAAACAGTGTATCATTTGCTGTCTAAGTCATGTTTCCCATATTTTCCCTTCCCAGATACAAGCCCGTTTGAGTCACTTTTTAGCTAAAATCAACCTACGGGGCCTAACTGCATATGCTAAACCCTGCCTATTTTAAATGGTGTAGTGGCCCCTGCAACCTCCAAAAATATCAGGACTTACTTCCCCAATAACCTGCTAACTCACCCCTGAAATACATACTTATTCACCCTATTTTGTTCATTGGACTCATTTCTACTTTGAAATGCCCATTTTTGGGGGGCCGGAAATGTGCGACTTTAAAAGGTGATTTCTACGATACCCCACTTTTGCGCGTCGGACCTCAACTTTTCCCGTAAACGCAGAAAAAACGCAATTTTCAGGAGAAACGAGACAGACATCCCCTCCCTCTGCCACCCACCCGCCCAACTGACAGCCAGCAATTAGACATGCACAGATAGTTCTGAGGGTCTGTCTGTGATGTCATAAAGGGCCTGCTGATCAATGGGCAGCTTTCTGATTGGTTTCTGTATTTGATTGACAGATGGAAGCTGGCAGCTGATTGGCTGTCTAGCCTAAAGTGCTTTACACACCTCCCTGATGGTACCAGTGGCTAAGACTCCACCTCAGCTCATTGGGTAATGAAAAATTTAGAACAATTGATGGATGAATGCAGGCAGGCCGTCAATTTTGGGACACTCAGTGGACTTGTTTAATGCAATGCACCTTTGTATATTCACATGCATTCGCTTCATGCTGTAACCACTGTGCATAAAAATTTGGAAACATGGCAAACAGTGTATCATTTGCTGTCTAAGTCATGTTTCCCATATTTTCCCTTCCCAGATACAAGCCCGTTTGAGTGTTTGGGGCACTTTTTAGCTAAAATCATCCTACGGGGCATAACTGCATATGCTAAAGCCTGCTTATTTTGAATGGTGTAGTGGCCCCTGCAACCTCCAAAAATATCAGGACTTACTTTACCAATAACCTGCTAACTCACCCCTGAAATACATACTTATTCATCCTATTTTGTTCATTGGACTCATTTCTCATTTGAAATGCCCATTTTTGGGGGGCCAGAAATGTGCGTCTTTAAAAGGTGATTTCTACGATACCCCACTTTTGCGCGTCGGACCTCAACTTTTCCCGCAAACGCAGAAAAAGCGCAATTTTCAGGAGAAACGAGACAGACATCCCCTCCCTCTGCCACCCACCCACCCAACTGACAGCCAGCCATTAGACATGCACAGATAGTTCTGAGGGTCTGTTTGTGATGTCATAAAGGGCCTGCTGATCAATGGGCAGCTTTCTGATTGGATGCTGTATTTGATTGACAGATGGAAGCTGGCAGCTGATTGGCTGTCTAGCCTAAAGTGCTTTACACACCTCCCTGATGGTACCACTGGCTAAGACTCCACCTCAGCTCGTTGGGAAATGAAAAATTTAGAACAATTGATGGATGAAAGCATGCTGGCCGGCCATTTTGGGACGCTCATTGGACTTGTTTAATGCAATGCACCTGTGTATATTCACATGCATTCGCTTCATGCTGTAACCGCTGTGCATAAAAATTTGGAAACATGGCAAACAGTGTATCATTTGGTGTCTAAATCATGTTTCCCATTTTTTTCCTTCCCAGATACAAGCCCATTTGAGTGTTTGGGGCACTTTTTAGCTAAAATCATCCTACGGGGCCTAACTGCATATGCTAAAACCTGCCTACTTTAAATGGTGTAGTGGCCCCTGCAACCTCCAAAAATATCTGGACTTACTTCCCCAATAACCTGCTAACTCACCCCTGAAATACATACTTATTCACCTTATTTTGTTCATTGGACTCATTTCTCATTTGAAATGGCTATTTTTGGGGGGCCAGAAATGTGCGACTTTAAAAGGTGATTTCTACGATACCCCACTTTTGCGCGTCGGACCTCAACTTTTCCCGTAAACGCAGAAAAACCTCAATTTTCAGGAGAAACGAGACAGACATCCCCTCCCTCTGCCACCCACCCGCCCAACTGACAGCCAGCCATTAGACATGCACAGATAGTTCTGAGGGTCTGTCTGTGATGTCATAAAGGGCCTGCTGATCAATGGGCAGCTTTCTGATTGGTTGCTGTATTTGATTGACAGATGGAAGCTGGCAGCTGATTGGCTGTCTAGCCTAAAGTGCTTTACACACCTCCCTGATGGTACCACTGGCTAAGACTAAACCTCAGATCATTGGGTAATGAAAAATTTAGAACAATTGATGGATGAAAGCAGGCAGGCCGGCCATTTTGGGACGCTCAGTGGAATTGTTTAAAGCAATGCACCTTTGTAAATTCACATGCATTCGCTTCATGCTGTAACCACTGTGCATAAAAATTTGGAAACATGGCAAACAGTGTATCATTTGCTGTCTAAGTCATGTTTCCCATATTTTCCCTTCCCAGATACAAGCCCGTTTGAGTGTTTGGGGCACTTTTTAGCTAAAATCAACCTACGGGGCCTAACTGCATATGCTAAAGCCTGCCTATTTTGAATGGTGTAGTGGCCCCTGCAACCTCCAAAAATATCAGGACTTACTTCCCCAATAACCTGCTAACTCACCCCTGAAATACATACTTATTCACCCTATTTTGTTCATTGGACTCATTTCTCATTTGAAATGCCCATTTTTGGGATTCCAGAAATGTGCGTCTTTAAAAGGTGATTTCTACGATACCCCACTTTTGCGCGTCGGACCTCAACTTTTCCCATAAACGCAGGAAAAACGCTATTTTAGGGAGAAACGAGACAGACATCCCCTCCCTCTGCCACCCACCCGCCCAACTGACAGCCAGCCATTAGACATGCACAGATAGTTCTGAGGGTCTTTCTGTGATGTCATAAAAAGCCTGCTGATCAATGGGCAGCTTTCTGATTGGATGCTGTATTTGATTGACAGATGGAAGCTGGCAGCTGATTGGCTGTCTAGCCTAAAGTGCTTTACACACCTCCCTGATGGTACCACTGGCTAAGACTCCACCTCAGCTCGTTGGGAAATGAAAAATTTAGAACAATTGATGGATGAAAGCAGGCTGGCCGGCTATTTTGGGACGCTCATTGGACTTGTTTAATGCAATGCACCCCTGTATATTCACATGCATTCGCTTCATGCTGTAACCGCTGTGCATAAAAATTTGGAAACATGGCAAACAGTGTATCATTTGGTGTCTAAATCATGTTTCCCATTTTTTCCTTCCCAGATACAAGCCCATTTGAGTGTTTGGGGCACTTTTTAGCTAAAATCATCCTACAGGGCCTAACTGCATATGCTAAAACCTGCCTACTTTAAATGGTGTAGTGGCCCCTGCAACCTCCAAAAATATCTGGACTTACTTCCCCAATAACCTGCTAACTCACCCCTGAAATACATACTTATTCACCCTATTTTGTTCATTGGACTCATTTCTCATTTGAAATGCCCATTTTTGGGGGGCCGGAAATGTGCGACTTTAAAAGGTGATTTCTACGATACCCCACTTTTGCGCGTCCGACCTCAACTTTTCCCGTAAACGCAGAAAAACCTCAATTTTCAGGAGAAACGAGACAGACATCCCCTCCCTCTGCCACCCACCTGCCCAACTGACAGCCAGCCATTAGACATGCACAGATAGTTCTGAGGGTCTGTCTGTGATGTCATAAAGTGCCTGCTGATCAATGGGCAGCTTTCTGATTGGTTGCTGTATTTGATTGACAGATGGAAGCTGGCAGCTGATTGGCTGTCTAGCCTAAAGTGCTTTACACACCTCCCTGATGGTACCACTGGCTAAGACTCCACCTCAGCTCATTGGGTAATGAAAAATTTAGAACAATTGATGGATGAAAGCAGGCAGGCCGGCCATTTTGGGACGCTCAGTGGACTTGTTTAATGCAATGCACCTTTGTATATTCACATGCATTCGCTTCATGCTGTAACCACTGTGCATAAAAATTTGGAAACATGGCAAACAGTGTATCATTTGCTGTTTAAATCATGTTTCCCATATTTTCCCTTCCCAGATACAAGCCTGTTTGAGTGTTTGGGGCACTTTTTAGCTAAAATCATCCTACGGGGCCTAACTGCATATGCTAAAACCTGCCTATTTTGAATGGTGTAGTGGCCCCTGCAACCTCCAAAAATATCAGGACTTACTTCCCCAATAACCTGCTAACTCACCCCTGAAATACATACTTATTCACCCTATTTTGTTCATTGGACTCATTTCTCATTTGAAATGCCCATTTTTGGGGGGCCTGAAATGTGCGTCTTTAAAAGGTGATTTCTACGATACCCCACTTTTGCGCGTTGGACCTCAACTTTTCCCGTAAACGCAGAAAAAACGCAATTTTCAGGAGAAACGAGACAGACATTCCCTCCCTCTGCCACCCACCCGCCCAACTGACAGCCAGCCATTAGACATGCACAGATAGTTCTGAGGGTCTGTTTGTGATGTCATAAACGGCCTGCTGATCAATGGGCAGCTTTCTGATTGGCTGCTGTATTTGATTGACAGATGGAAGCTGGCAGCTGATTGGCTGTCTAGCCTAAAGTGCTTTACACACCTCCCTGATGGTACCACTGGCTAAGACTCCACCTCAGCTCATTGGTTAATGAAAAATTTAGAACAATTGATGGATGAAAGCAGGCAGGCCGGCCATTTTGGGAAGCTCATTGGACTTGTTTAATGCAATGCACCTTTATATATTCACATGCATTCGCTTCATGCTGTAACCACTGTGCATAAAAATTTGGAAACATGGCAAACAGTGTATCATTTGCTGTCTAAGTCATGTTTCCCATATTTTCCCTTCCCAGATACAAGCCCGTTTGAGTCACTTTTTAGCTAAAATCAACCTACGGGGCCTAACTGCATATGCTAAACCCTGCCTATTTTAAATGGTGTAGTGGCCCCTGCAACCTCCAAAAATATCAGGACTTACTTCCCCAATAACCTGCTAACTCACCCCTGAAATACATACTTATTCACCCTATTTTGTTCATTGGACTCATTTCTACTTTGAAATGCCCATTTTTGGGGGGCCGGAAATGTGCGACTTTAAAAGGTGATTTCTACGATACCCCACTTTTGCGCGTCGGACCTCAACTTTTCCCGTAAACGCAGAAAAAACGCAATTTTCAGGAGAAACGAGACAGACATCCCCTCCCTCTGCCACCCACCCGCCCAACTGACAGCCAGCCATTAGACATGCACAGATAGTTCTGAGGGTCTGTCTGTGATGTCATAAAGGGCCTGCTGATCAATGGGCAGCTTTGTGATTGGTTGCTGTATTTGATTGACAGATGGAAGCTGGCAGCTGATTGGCTGTCTAGCCTAAAGTGCTTTACACACCTCCCTGATGGTACCAGTGGCTAAGACTCCACCTCAGCTCATTGGGTAATGAAAAATTTAGAACAATTGATGGATGAAAGCAGGCAGGCCGGCAATTTTGGGACACTCAGTGGAGTTGTTTAATGCAATGCACCTTTGTATATTCACATGCATTCGTTTCATGCTGTAACCACTGTGCATAAAAATTTGGAAACATGGCATATAGTGTATCTTTTGGTGTCTAAGTCATGTTTCCCATATTTTCCCTTCCCAGATGCAAGCCCGTTTGAATGTTTGGGGCACTTTTTAACTAAAATCATCCTACGGGGCCTAACTGCATATGCTAATACCTGCCTATTTTGAATGGTGTAGTGGCCCCTGCAACCTCCAAAAATATCAGGACTTACTTCCCCAATAACCTGCTAACTCACCCCTGGAATACATACTTATTCATCCTATTTTGTTCATTGGACTCATTTCTCAATTGAAATGCCCATTTTTGGGGGGCCAGAAATGTTCGTCTTTAAAAGGTGATTTCTACGATACCCCACTTTTGCGCGTCGGACCTCAACTTTTCCCGTAAACTCAGAAAAAGCGCAATTTTCAGGAGAAACGAGACAGACATCCCCTCCCTCTGTCACCCACCCGCCCAACTGACAGCCAGCCATTAGACATGCACAGATAGTTCTGAGGGTCTGTTTGTGATGTCATAAAGGGCCTGCTGATCAATGGGCAGCTTTCTGATTGGCTGCTGTATTTGATTGACAGATGGAAGCTGGCAGCTGATTGGCTGTCTAGCCTAAAGTGCTTTACACACCTCCCTGATCGTACCACTGGCTAAGACTCCACCTCAGCTCATTGGGTAATGAAAAATTTAGAACAATTGATGGATGAAAGCAGGCAGGCCGGCCATTTTGGGACGCTCATTGGACTTGTTTAATGCAATGCACATTTGTATATTCACATGCATTCGCTTCATGCTGTAACCACTGTGCATAAAAATTTGGAAACATGGCATACAGTGTATCATTTGCTGTCTAAGTCATGTTTCCCATATTTTCCCTTCCCAGATACAAGCCCATTTGAGTGTTTGGGGCACTTTTTAGCTAAAATCATCCTACGGGGCCTAACTGCATATGCTAAAACCTGCCTATTTTGAATGGTGTAGTGGCCCCTGCAACCTCCAAAAATATCAGGACTTACTTCCCCAATAACCTGCTAACTCACCCCTGAAATACATACTTATTCATCCTATTTTGTTCATTGGACTCATTTCTCATTTGAAATGCCCATTTTTGGGGGGCCAGAAATGTGCGTCTTTAAAAGGTGATTTCTACGATACCCCACTTTTGCGCGTCGGACCTCAACTTTTCCCGTAAACGCAGAAAAACCGCAATTTTAGGGAGAAACGAGACAGACATCCCCTCCCTCTGCCACCCACTCGCCCAACTGACAGCCAGCCATTAGACATGCACAGATAGTTCTGAGGGTCTTTCTGTGATGTCATAAAGGGCCTGCTGATCAATGGGCAGCTTTCTGAATGGCTGCTGTATTTGATTGACAGATGGAAGCTGGCAGCTGATTGGCTGTCTAGCCTAAAGTGCTTTACACACCTCCCTGATGGTACCACTGGCTAAGACTCCACCTCAGCTTGTTGGGAAATGAAAAATTTAGAACAATTGATGGATGAAAGCAGGCAGGCCTGCCATTTTGGGAAGCTCATTGGACTTGTTTTATGCAATGCACCTGTGTAAATTCACATGCATTCGCTTCATGCTGTAACCGCTGTGCATACAAATTTGGAAACATGGCATACAGTGTATCATTTGGTGTCTAAGTCATGTTTCCCATTTTTTTCCTTCCCAGATACAAGCCCATTTGAGTGTTTGGGGCACTTTTTAGCTAAAATCATCCTACAGGGCCTAACTGCATATGCTAAAACCTGCCTATTCTAAATGGTGTAGTGGCCCCTGCAACCTCCAAAAATATCAGGACTTACTTCCCCAATAACCTGCTAACTCACCCCTGAAATACCTACTTATTCACCCTATTTTGTTTATTGGACTCATTTCTCATTTGAAATGCCCATTTTTGGGGGGCCGGAAATGTGCGACTTTAAAAGGTGATTTCTACGATACCCCACTTTTGCGCGTCGGACCTCAACTTTTCCCGTAAACGCAGAAAAACCGCAATTTTCAGGAGAAACGAGACAGACATCCCCTCCCTCTGCCACCCACCCGCCCAACTGACAGCCAGCCATTAGACATGCACAGATAGTTCTGAGGGTCTGTCTGTGATGTCATAAAGGGCCTGCTGATCAATGGGCAGCTTTCTGATTGGCTGCTGTATTTGATTGACAGATGGAAGCTGGCAGCTGATTGGCTGTCTAGCCTAAAGTGCTTTACACACCTCCCTGATGGTACCAGTGGCTAAGACTCCACCTCAGCTCATTGGGTAATGAAAAATTTAGAACAATTGATGGATGAAAGCAGGCAGGCCGGCAATTTTGGGACACTCAGTGGACTTGTTTAATGCAATGCACCTTTGTATATTCACATGCATTCGCTTCATGCTGTAACCACTGTGCATAAAAATTTGGAAACATGGCATATAGTGTATCTTTTGGTAACTAAGTCATGTTTCCCATATTTTCCCTTCCCAGATGCAAGCCCGTTTGAGTGTTTGGGGCACTTTTTAGCTAAAATCATCCTACGGGGCCTAACTGCATATGCTAAAACCTGCCTATTTTGAATGGTGTAGTGGCCCCTGCAACCTCCAAAAATATCAGGACTTACTTCCCCAATAACCTGCTAACTCACCCCTGAAATACATACTTATTCACCCTATTTTGTTCATTGGATTCATTTCTCATTTGAAATGCCCATTTTGGGGGGGCCAGAAATGTGCGTCTTTAAAAGGTGATTTCTACAATACCCCACTTTTGCGCGTCGGACCTCAACTTTTCCCGTAAACGCAGAAAAAGCGCAATTTTCAGGAGAAACGAGACAGACATCCCCTCCCTCTGCCACCCACCCGCCCAACTGACAGCCAGCCATTAGACATGCACAGATAGTTCTGAGGGTCTGTCTGTGATGTCATAAAGGGCCTGCTGATCAATGGGCAGCTTTCTGATTGGCTGCTGTATTTGATTGACAGATGGAAGCTGGCAGCTGATTGGCTGTCTAGCCTAAAGTGCTTTACACACCTCCCTGATGGTACCACTGGCTAAGACTCCACCTCAGCTCATTGGGTAATGAAAAATTTAGAACAATTGATGGATGAAAGCAGGCAGGCCGGCCATTTTGGGACGCTCATTGGACTTGTTTAATGCAATGCACCTTTGTATATTCACATGCATTCGCTTCATGCTGTAACCACTGTGCATAAAATTTGGAAACATGGCAAACAGTGTATCATTTGCTGTCTAAGTCATGTTTCCCATATTTTCCCTTCCCAGATACAAGCCCGTTTGAGTCACTTTTTAGCTAAAATCAACCTACGGGGCCTAACTGCATATGCTAAACTCTGCCTATTTTGAATGGTGTAGTGGCCCCTGCAACCTCCAAAAATATCAGGACTTACTTCCCCAATAACCTGCTAACTTACCCCTGAAATACATACTTATTCACCGTATTTTGTACATTGGACTCATTTCTCATTTGAAATGCCCATTTTTGGGGCCAGAAATGTGCGTCTTTAAAAGGTGATTTCTACGATACCCCACTTTTGCGTGTCGGACCTCAACTTTTCCCGTAAACGCAGAAAAACCGCAATTTTAAGGAGAAACGAGACAGACATCCCCTCCCTCTTTCACCCACCCGTCCAACTGACAGCGAGCCATTAGACATGCACAGATAGTTCTGAGGGTCTTTCTGTGATGTCATAAAGGGCCTGCTGATCAATGGGCAGCTTTCTGATTGGCTGCTGTATTTGATTGACAGATGGAAGCTGGCAGCTGATTGGCTGTCTAGCCTAAAGTGCTTTACACACCTCCCTGATGGTACCACTGGCTAAGACTCCACCTCAGCTCATTGGGTAATGAAAAATTTAGACCAATTGATGGATGAAAGCAGGCAGGCCGGCGATTTTGGGACACTCAGTGGACTTGTTTAATGCAATGCACCTTTGTATATTCACATGCATTCGCTTCATGCTGTAACCACTGTGCATAAAAATTTGAAACATGGCAAACAGTGTATCATTTGCTGTCTAAGTCATGTTTCCCATATTTTCCCTTCCCAGATACAAGCCCGTTTGAGTGTTTGGGGCACTTTTTAGCTAAAATCATCCTACGGGGCCTAACTGCATATGCTAAAGCCTGCCTATTTTGAATGGTGTAGTGGCCCCTGCAACCTCCAAAAATATCAGGACTTACTTCCCCAATAACCTGCTAACTCACCACTGAAATACATACTTATTCATCCTATTTTGTTCATTGGACTCATTTCTTATTTGAAATGCCCATTTTTGGGGGGCCAGAAATGTGCGTCTTTAAAAGGTGATTTCTACGATACCCCACTTTTGCGCGTCGGACCTCAACTTTTCCCGTAAACGCAGAAAAAGCGCAATTTACAGGAGAAACGAGACAGACATCCCCTCCCTCTGCCACCCACCCACCCAACTAACAGCCAGCCACTAGACATGCACAGATAGTTCTGAGGGTCTGTCTGTGATGTCATAAAGGGCCTGCTGATCAATGGGCAGCTTTCTGATTGGCTGCTGTATTTGATTGACAGATGGAAGCTGGCAGCTGATTGGCTGTCTAGCCTAAAGTGCTTTACACACCTCCCTGATGGTACCACTGGCTAAGACTCCACCTCAGCTCATTGGGTAATGAAAAATTTAGAACAATTGATGGATGAAAGCAGGCAGGCCGGCTATTTTGGGACACTCAGTGGACTTGTTTAATGCAATGCACCTTTGTATATTCACATGCATTCGCTTCATGCTGTAACCACTGTGCATAAAAATTTGGAAACATTGCATACAGTGTATCATTTGCTGTCTAAGTCATGTTTCCCATATTTTCCCTTCCCAGATACAAGCCCGTTTGAGTGTTTGGGGCACTTTTTAGCTAAAATCAACCTACGGGGCCTAACTGCATATGCTAAAGCCTGCCTATTTTGAATGGTGTAGTGGCCCCTGCAACCTCCAAAAATATCAGGACTTACTTCCCCAATAACCTGCTAACTCACCCCTGAAATACATACTTATTCACCCTATTTTGTTCATTGGACTCATTTCTCATTTGAAATGCCCATTTTTTGGGGGCCAGAAATGTGCGTCTTTAAAAGGTGATTTCTACGATACCCCACTTTTGCGCGTCGGACCTCAACTTTTCCCGTAAACGCAGAAAAACCGCAATTTTAGGGAGAAACGAGACAGACATCCCCTCCCTCTGCCACCCACCCGCCCAACTGACAGCCAGCCATTAGACATGCTCAGATAGTTCTGAGGGTCTTTCTGTGATGTCATAAAGGGCCTGCTGATCAATGGGCAGCTTTCTGATTGGCTGCTGTATTTGATTGACAGATGGAAGCTGGCAGCTGATTGGCTGTCTAGCCTAAAGTGCTTTACACACCTCCCTGATGGTACCACTGGCTAAGACTCCACCTCAGCTCATTGGGTAATGAAAAATTTAGAACAATTGATGGATGAAAGCAGGCAGGCCGGCCATTTTGGGACACTCAGTGGACTTGTTTAATGCAATGCACCTTTGTATATTCACATGCATTCGCTTCATGCTGTAACCACTGTGCATAAAAATTTGTAAACATGGCAAACAGTGTATCATTTGCTGTCTAAGTCATGTTTCCCATATTTTCCCTTCCCAGATACAAGCCCGTTTGAGTGTTTGGGGCACTTTTTAGCTAAAATCATCCTACGGGGCCTAACTGCATATGCTAAAACCTGCCTATTTTGAATGGTGTAGTGGCCCCTGCAACCTCCAAAAATATCAGGACTTACTTCCCCAATAACCTGCTAACTCACCCCTGAAATACATACTTATTCACCCTATTTTGTTCATTGGACTCATTTCTCATTTGAAATGCCCATTTTTTGGGGGCCAGAAATGTGCGTCTTTAAAAGGTGATTTCTACGATACCCCACTTTTGCGCGTCGGACCTCAACTTTTCCCGTAAACGCAGAAAAACCGCAATTTTAGGGAGAAACGAGACAGACATCCCCTCCCTCTGCCACCCACCCGCCCAACTGACAGCCAGCCATTAGACATGCACAGATAGTTCTGAGGGTCTTTCTGTGATGTCATAAAGGGCCTGCTGATCAATGGGCAGCTTTCTGATTGGCTGCTGTATTTGATTGACAGATGGAAGCTGGCAGCTGATTGGCTGTCTAGCCTAAAGTGCTTTACACACCTCCCTGATTGTACCACTGGCTAAGACTCCACCTCAGCTCATTGGGTAATGAAAAATTTAGAACAATTGATGGATGAAAGCAGGCAGGCCGGCCATTTTGGGACACTCAGTGGACTTGTTTAATGCAATGCACCTTTGTATATTCACATGCATTCGCTTCATGCTGTAACCACTGTGCATAAAAATTTGGAAACATGGCAAACAGTGTATCATTTGCTGTCTAAGTCATGTTTCCCATTTTTTTCCTTCCCAGATACAAGCCCATTTGAGTGTTTGGGGCACTTTTTAGCTAAAATCATCCTACAGGGCCTATCTGCATATGCTAAAAACTGCCTATTTTAAATGGTGTAGTGGCCCTGCAACCTCCAAAAATATCAGGACTTACTTCCCCAATAACCTGCTAACTCAACCCCGGAAATACATACTTATTCACCCTATTTTGTTCATTGGACTCATTTCTCATTTGAAATGCCCATTTTTGGGGGGCCGGAAATGTGCGACTTTAAAAGGTGATTTCTACGATACCCCACTTTTGCGCGTCGGACCTCAACTTTTCCCGTAAACGCAGAAAAACTGCAATTTTCAGGAGAAACGAGACAGACATCCCCTCCCTCTGCCACCCACCCGCCCAACTGACAGCCAGCCATTAGACATGCACAGATAGTTCTGAGGGTCTGTCTGTGATGTCATAAAGGGCCTGCTGATCAATGGGCAGCTTTCTAATTGGTTGCTGTATTTGATTGACAGATGGAAGCTGGCAGCTGATTGGCTGTCTAGCCTAAAGTGCTTTACACACCTCCCTGATGGTACCACTGGCTAAGACTCCACCTCAGCTCATTGGGTAATGAAAAATTTAGAACAATTGATGGATGAAAGCAGGCAGGCCGGCCATTTTGGGACGCTCATTGGACTTGTTTAATGCAATGCACCTTTGTATATTCACATGCATTCGCTACATGCTGTAACCACTGTGCATAAAAATTTGGAAACATGGCAAACAGTGTATCATTTGCTGTCTAAGTCATGTTTCCCATATTTTCCCTTCCCAGATACAAGCCCGTTTGAGTCACTTTTTAGCTAAAATCAACCTACGGGGCCTAACTGCATATGCTAAACCCTGCCTATTTTGAATGGTGTAGTGGCCCCTGCAACCTCCAAAAATATCAGGACTTACTTCCCCAATAACCTGCTAACTCACCCCTGAAATACATACTTATTCACCCTATTTTGTTCATTGGACTCATTTCTCATTTGAAATGCCCATTTTTGGGGGGCCAGAAATGTGCGTCTTTAAAAGGTGATTTCTACGATACCCCACTTTTGCGTGTCGGACCTCAAATTTTCCCGTAAACGCAGAAAAAACGCAATTTTCAGGAGAAACGAGACAGACATCCCCTCCCTCTGCCACCCACCCGCCCAACTGACAGCCAGCCATTAGACATGCACAGATAGTTCTGAGGGTCTTTCTGTGATGTCATAAAGGGCCTGCTGATCAAGGGGCAGCTTTCTGATTGGCTGCTGTATTTGATTGACAGATGGAAGCTGGCAGCTGATTGGCTGTCTAGCCTAAAGTGCTTTACACACCTCCCTGATGGTACCACTGGCTAAGACTCCACCTCAGCTCGTTGGGAAATGAAAAATTTAGAACAATTGATGGATGAAAGCAGGCAGGCCGGCCATTTTGGGACGCTCATTGGACTTGTTTAATGCAATGCACCTTTGTATATTCACATGCATTCGCTTCATGCTGTAACCGCTGTGCATAAAAATTTGGAAACATGGCAAACAGTGTATCATTTGGTGTCTAAGTCATGTTTCCCATTTTTTTCCTTCCCAGATACAAGCCCATTTGAGTGTTTGGGGCACTTTTTAGCTAAAATCATCCTACAGGGCCTATCTGCATATGCTAAAAACTGCCTATTTTAAATGGTGTAGTGGCCCCTGCAACCTCCAAAAATATCAGGACTTACTTCCCCAATAACCTGCTAACTCACCCCTGAAATACATACTTAGTTACCCTATTTTGTTCATTGGACTCATTTCTTATTTGAAATACCCATTTTTGGGGGGCCAGAAATGTGCGTCTTTAAAAGGTGATTTCTCCGATACCCCACTTTTGCGTGTCGGACCTCAACTTTTCCCTTAAACGCAGAAAAACCGCAAGTTTCAGGAGAAACGAGACAGACATCCCCTCCCTCTGCCACCCACCAGCCCAACTGACAGCCAACCATTAGACATGCACAGATAGTTCTGAGGGTCTTTCTGTGATGTCATAAAGGGCCTGCTGATCAATGGGCAGCTTTCTGATTGGCTGCTGTATTTGATTGACCGATGGAAGCAGGCAGCTGATTGGCTGTCTAGCCTAAAGTGCTTTACACACCTCCCTGATGGTACCACTGGCTAAGACTCCACCTCAGCTCATTGGGTAATGAAAAATTTAGAACAATTGATGGATGAAAGCAGGCAGGCCGGCCATTTTGGGACACTCAGTGGACTTGTTTAATGCAATGCACCTTTGTATATTCACATGCATTCGCTTCATGCTGTAACCACTGTGCATAAAAATTTGTAAACATGGCAAACAGTGTATCATTTGCTGTCTAAGTCATGTTTCCCATATTTTCCCTTCCCAGATACAAGCCCGTTTGAGTGTTTGGGGCACTTTTCAGCTAAAATCATCCTACGGGGCCTAACTGCATATGCTAAAACCTGCCTATTTTGAATGGTGTAGTGGCCCCTGCAACCTCCAAAAATATCAGGACTTACTTCCCCAATAACCTGCTAACTCACCCCTGAAATACATACTTATTCACCCTATTTTGTTCATTGGACTCATTTCTCATTTGAAATGCCCATTTTTGGGGGGCCAGAAATGTGCGTCTTTAAAAGGTGATTTCTAAGATACCCCACTTTTGCGCGTCGGACCTCAACTTTTCCCGTAAACGCAGAAAAAGCGCAATTTTCAGGAGAAACGAGACAGACATCCCCTCCCTCTGCCACCCACCCACCCACCCAACTGACAGCCAGCCATTAGACATGCACAGATAGTTCTGAGGGTCTGTTTGTGATGTCATAAAGGGCCTGCTGATCAATGGGCAGCTTTCTGATTGGCTGCTGTATTTGATTGACAGATGGAAGCTGGCAGCTGATTGGCTGTCTAGCCTAAAGTGCTTTACACACATCCCTGATGGTACCACTGGCTAAGACTCCACCTCAGCTCATTGGGTAATGAAAAATTTAGAACAATTGATGGATGAAAGCAGGCAGGCCGGCCATTATGGGACGCTCAGTGGACTTGTTTAATGCAATGCACCTTTGTATATTCACATGCATTCGCTTCATGCTGTAACCACTGTGCATAAAAATTTGGAAACATGGCAAACAGTGTATCATTTGCTGTCTAAGTCATGTTTCCCATATTTTCCCTTCCCAGATACAAGCCCGTTTGAGTCACTTTTTAGCTAAAATCAACCTACGGGGCCTAACTGCATATGCTAAACTCTGCCTATTTTGAATGGTGTAGTGGCCCCTGCAACCTCCAAAAATATCAGGACTTACTTCCCCAATAACCTGCTAACTTACCCCTGAAATACATACTTATTCACCGTATTTTGTACATTGGACTCATTTCTTATTTGAAATGCCCATTTTTGAGGGCCAGAAATGTGCGTCTTTAAAAGGTGATTTCTACGATACCCCACTTTTGCGTGTCGGACCTCAACTTTTCCCGTAAACGCAGAAAAACCGCAATTTTAAGGAGAAACGAGACAGACATCCCCTCCCTCTTTCACCCACCCGTCCAACTGACAGCGAGCCATTAGACATGCACAGATAGTTCTGAGGGTCTTTCTGTGATGTCATAAAGGGCCTGCTGATCAATGGGCAGCTTTCTGATTGGCTGCTGTATTTGATTGACAGATGGAAGCTGGCAGCTGATTGGCTGTCTAGCCTAAAGTGCTTTACACACCTCCCTGATGGTACCACTGGCTAAGACTCCACCTCAGCTCATTGGGTAATGAAAAATTTAGAACAATTGATGGATGAAAGCAGGCAGGCCGGCCATTTTGGGACACTCAGTGGACTTGTTTAATGCAATGCACCTTTGTATATTCACATGCATTCGCTTCATGCTGTAACCACTGTGCATAAAAATTTGAAACATGGCAAACAGTGTATCATTTGGTGTCTAAGTCATGTTTCCCATATTTTCCCTTCCCAGATACAAGCCCGTTTGAGTGTTTGGGGCACTTTTAAGCTAAAATCATCCTACGGGGCCTAACTGCATATGCTAAAGCCTGCCTATTTTGAATGGTGTAGTGGCCCCTGCGACCTCCAAAAATATCAGGACTTACTTCCCCAATAACCTGCTAACTCACCACTGAAATACATACTTATTCATCCTATTTTGTTCATTGGACTCATTTCTCATTTGAAATGCCCATTTTTGGGGGGCCAGAAATGTGCGTCTTTAAAAGGTGATTTCTACGATACCCCACTTTTGCGCGTCGGACCTCAACTTTTCCCGTAAACGCAGAAAAAGCGCAATTTTCAGGAGAAACGAGACAGACATCCCCTCCCTCTGCCACCCACCCACCCAACTGACAGCCAGCCATTAGACATGCACAGATAGTTCTGAGGGTCTGTCTGTGATGTCATAAAGGGCCTGCTGATCAATGGGCAGCTTTCTGATTGGCTGCTGTATTTGATTGACAGATGGAAGCTGGCAGCTGATTGGCTGTCTAGCCTAAAGTGCTTTACACACCTCCCTGATGGTACCACTGGCTAAGACTCCACCTCAGCTCATTGGGTAATGAAAAATTTAGAACAATTGATGGATGAAAGCAGGCAGGCCGGCTATTTTGGGACACTCAGTGGACTTGTTTAATGCAATGCACCTTTGTATATTCACATGCATTCGCTTCATGCTGTAACCACTGTGCATAAAAATTTGGAAACATTGCATACAGTGTATCATTTGCTGTCTAAGTCATGTTTCCCATATTTTCCCTTCCCAGATACAAGCCCGTTTGAGTGTTTGGGGCACTTTTTAGCTAAAATCAACCTACGGGGCCTAACTGCATATGCTAAAGCCTGCCTATTTTGAATGGTGTAGTGGCCCCTGCAACCTCCAAAAATATCAGGACTTACTTCCCCAATAACCTGCTAACTCACCCCTGAAATACATACTTATTCACCCTATTTTGTTCATTGGACTCATTTCTCATTTGAAATGCCCATTTTTTGGGGGCCAGAAATGTGCGTCTTTAAAAGGTGATTTCTACGATACCCCACTTTTGCGCGTCGGACCTCAACTTTTCCCGTAAACGCAGAAAAACCGCAATTTTAGGGAGAAACGAGACAGACATCCCCTCCCTCTGCCACCCACCCGCCCAACTGACAGCCAGCCATTAGACATGCACAGATAGTTCTGAGGGTCTTTCTGTGATGTCATAAAGGGCCTGCTGATCAATGGGCAGCTTTCTGATTGGCTGCTGTATTTGATTGACAGATGGAAGCTGGCAGCTGATTGGCTGTCTAGCCTAAAGTGCTTTACACACCTCCCTGATGGTACCACTGGCTAAGACTCCACCTCAGCTCATTGGGTAATGAAAAATTTAGAACAATTGATGGATGAAAGCAGGCAGGCCGGCCATTTTGGGACACTCAGTGGACTTGTTTAATGCAATGCACCTTTGTATATTCACATGCATTCGCTTCATGCTGTAACCACTGTGCATAAAAATTTGTAAACATGGCAAACAGTGTATCATTTGCTGTCTAAGTCATGTTTCCCATATTTTCCCTTCCCAGATACAAGCCCGTTTGAGTGTTTGGGGCACTTTTTAGCTAAAATCATCCTACGGGGCCTAACTGCATATGCTAAAACCTGCCTATTTTGAATGGTGTAGTGGCCCCTGCAACCTCCAAAAATATCAGGACTTACTTCCCCAATAACCTGCTAACTCACCCCTGAAATACATACTTATTCACCCTATTTTGTTCATTGGACTCATTTCTCATTTGAAATTCCCATTTTTTGGGGGCCAGAAATGTGCGTCTTTAAAAGGTGATTTCTACAATACCCCACTTTTGCGCGTCGGACCTCAACTTTTCCCGTAAACGCAGAAAAAGCGCAATTTTCAGGAGAAACGAGACAGACATACCCTCCCTCTGCCACCCACCCACCCAACTGACAGCCAGCCATTAGACATGCACAGATAGTTCTGAGGGTCTGTTTGTGATGTCATAAAGGGCCTGCTGATCAATGGGCAGCTTTCTGATTGGCTGCTGTATTTGATTGACAGATGGAAGCTGGCAGCTGATTGGCTGTCTAGCCTAAAGTGCTTTACACACCTCCCTGATGGTACCACTGGCTAAGACTCCACCTCAGCTCATTGGGTAATGAAAAATTTAGAACAATTGATGGATGAAAGCAGGCAGGCCGGCCATTTTGGGACACTCAGTGGACTTGTTTAATGCAATGCACCTTTGTATATTCACATGCATTCGCTTCATGCTGTAACCACTGTGCATAAAAATTTGTAAACATGGCAAACAGTGTATCATTTGCTGTCTAAGTCATGTTTCCCATATTTTCCCTTCCCAGATACAAGCCCGTTTGAGTGTTTGGGGCACTTTTCAGCTAAAATCATCCTACGGGGCCTAACTGCATATGCTAAAACCTGCCTATTTTGAATGGTGTAGTGGCCCCTGCAACCTCCAAAAATATCAGGACTTACTTCCCCAATAACCTGCTAACTCACCCCTGAAATACATACTTATTCACCCTATTTTGTTCATTGGACTCATTTCTCATTTGAAATGCCCATTTTTGGGGGGCCAGAAATGTGCGTCTTTAAAAGGTGATTTCTAAGATACCCCACTTTTGCGCGTCGGACCTCAACTTTTCCCGTAAACGCAGAAAAAGCGCAATTTTCAGGAGAAACGAGACAGACATCCCCTCCCTCTGCCACCCACCCACCCACCCAACTGACAGCCAGCCATTAGACATGCACAGATAGTTCTGAGGGTCTGTTTGTGATGTCATAAAGGGCCTGCTGATCAATGGGCAGCTTTCTGATTGGCTGCTGTATTTGATTGACAGATGGAAGCTGGCAGCTGATTGGCTGTCTAGCCTAAAGTGCTTTACACACATCCCTGATGGTACCACTGGCTAAGACTCCACCTCAGCTCATTGGGTAATGAAAAATTTAGAACAATTGATGGATGAAAGCAGGCAGGCCGGCCATTATGGGACGCTCAGTGGACTTGTTTAATGCAATGCACCTTTGTATATTCACATGCATTCGCTTCATGCTGTAACCACTGTGCATAAAAATTTGGAAACATGGCAAACAGTGTATCATTTGCTGTCTAAGTCATGTTTCCCATATTTTCCCTTCCCAGATACAAGCCCGTTTGAGTCACTTTTTAGCTAAAATCAACCTACGGGGCCTAACTGCATATGCTAAACTCTGCCTATTTTGAATGGTGTAGTGGCCCCTGCAACCTCCAAAAATATCAGGACTTACTTCCCCAATAACCTGCTAACTTACCCCTGAAATACATACTTATTCACCGTATTTTGTACATTGGACTCATTTCTTATTTGAAATGCCCATTTTTGAGGGCCAGAAATGTGCGTCTTTAAAAGGTGATTTCTACGATACCCCACTTTTGCGTGTCGGACCTCAACTTTTCCCGTAAACGCAGAAAAACCGCAATTTTAAGGAGAAACGAGACAGACATCCCCTCCCTCTTTCACCCACCCGTCCAACTGACAGCGAGCCATTAGACATGCACAGATAGTTCTGAGGGTCTTTCTGTGATGTCATAAAGGGCCTGCTGATCAATGGGCAGCTTTCTGATTGGCTGCTGTATTTGATTGACAGATGGAAGCTGGCAGCTGATTGGCTGTCTAGCCTAAAGTGCTTTACACACCTCCCTGATGGTACCACTGGCTAAGACTCCACCTCAGCTCATTGGGTAATGAAAAATTTAGAACAATTGATGGATGAAAGCAGGCAGGCCGGCCATTTTGGGACACTCAGTGGACTTGTTTAATGCAATGCACCTTTGTATATTCACATGCATTCGCTTCATGCTGTAACCACTGTGCATAAAAATTTGAAACATGGCAAACAGTGTATCATTTGGTGTCTAAGTCATGTTTCCCATATTTTCCCTTCCCAGATACAAGCCCGTTTGAGTGTTTGGGGCACTTTTAAGCTAAAATCATCCTACGGGGCCTAACTGCATATGCTAAAGCCTGCCTATTTTGAATGGTGTAGTGGCCCCTGCGACCTCCAAAAATATCAGGACTTACTTCCCCAATAACCTGCTAACTCACCACTGAAATACATACTTATTCATCCTATTTTGTTCATTGGACTCATTTCTCATTTGAAATGCCCATTTTTGGGGGGCCAGAAATGTGCGTCTTTAAAAGGTGATTTCTACGATACCCCACTTTTGCGCGTCGGACCTCAACTTTTCCCGTAAACGCAGAAAAAGCGCAATTTTCAGGAGAAACGAGACAGACATCCCCTCCCTCTGCCACCCACCCACCCAACTGACAGCCAGCCATTAGACATGCACAGATAGTTCTGAGGGTCTGTCTGTGATGTCATAAAGGGCCTGCTGATCAATGGGCAGCTTTCTGATTGGCTGCTGTATTTGATTGACAGATGGAAGCTGGCAGCTGATTGGCTGTCTAGCCTAAAGTGCTTTACACACCTCCCTGATGGTACCACTGGCTAAGACTCCACCTCAGCTCATTGGGTAATGAAAAATTTAGAACAATTGATGGATGAAAGCAGGCAGGCCGGCTATTTTGGGACACTCAGTGGACTTGTTTAATGCAATGCACCTTTGTATATTCACATGCATTCGCTTCATGCTGTAACCACTGTGCATAAAAATTTGGAAACATTGCATACAGTGTATCATTTGCTGTCTAAGTCATGTTTCCCATATTTTCCCTTCCCAGATACAAGCCCGTTTGAGTGTTTGGGGCACTTTTTAGCTAAAATCAACCTACGGGGCCTAACTGCATATGCTAAAGCCTGCCTATTTTGAATGGTGTAGTGGCCCCTGCAACCTCCAAAAATATCAGGACTTACTTCCCCAATAACCTGCTAACTCACCCCTGAAATACATACTTATTCACCCTATTTTGTTCATTGGACTCATTTCTCATTTGAAATGCCCATTTTTTGGGGGCCAGAAATGTGCGTCTTTAAAAGGTGATTTCTACGATACCCCACTTTTGCGCGTCGGACCTCAACTTTTCCCGTAAACGCAGAAAAACCGCAATTTTAGGGAGAAACGAGACAGACATCCCCTCCCTCTGCCACCCACCCGCCCAACTGACAGCCAGCCATTAGACATGCACAGATAGTTCTGAGGGTCTTTCTGTGATGTCATAAAGGGCCTGCTGATCAATGGGCAGCTTTCTGATTGGCTGCTGTATTTGATTGACAGATGGAAGCTGGCAGCTGATTGGCTGTCTAGCCTAAAGTGCTTTACACACCTCCCTGATGGTACCACTGGCTAAGACTCCACCTCAGCTCATTGGGTAATGAAAAATTTAGAACAATTGATGGATGAAAGCAGGCAGGCCGGCCATTTTGGGACACTCAGTGGACTTGTTTAATGCAATGCACCTTTGTATATTCACATGCATTCGCTTCATGCTGTAACCACTGTGCATAAAAATTTGTAAACATGGCAAACAGTGTATCATTTGCTGTCTAAGTCATGTTTCCCATATTTTCCCTTCCCAGATACAAGCCCGTTTGAGTGTTTGGGGCACTTTTTAGCTAAAATCATCCTACGGGGCCTAACTGCATATGCTAAAACCTGCCTATTTTGAATGGTGTAGTGGCCCCTGCAACCTCCAAAAATATCAGGACTTACTTCCCCAATAACCTGCTAACTCACCCCTGAAATACATACTTATTCACCCTATTTTGTTCATTGGACTCATTTCTCATTTGAAATTCCCATTTTTTGGGGGCCAGAAATGTGCGTCTTTAAAAGGTGATTTCTACAATACCCCACTTTTGCGCGTCGGACCTCAACTTTTCCCGTAAACGCAGAAAAAGCGCAATTTTCAGGAGAAACGAGACAGACATACCCTCCCTCTGCCACCCACCCACCCAACTGACAGCCAGCCATTAGACATGCACAGATAGTTCTGATGGTCTGTTTGTGATGTCATAAAGGGCCTGCTGATCAATGGGCAGCTTTCTGATTGGCTGCTGTATTTGATTGACAGATGGAAGCTGGCAGCTGATTGGCTGTCTAGCCTAAAGTGCTTTACACACCTCCCTGATGGTACCACTGGCTAAGACTCCACCTCAGCTCGTTGGGAAATGAAAAATTTAGAACAATTGATGGATGAAAGCAGGCAGGCCGGCCATTTTGGGACGCTCATTGGACTTGTTTAATGCAATGCACCTTTGTATATTCACATGCATTCGCTTCATGCTGTAACCGCTGTGCATAAAAATTTGGAAACATGGCAAACAGTGTATCATTTGGTGTCTAAGGCCCTTATTCTGATCGGTGCGGAAATATCCGCGTGCGTTCGGGCCGCCGATGTTTTGTGTCTGCGCATGTGCAGAGGCGTCTCTGCGCATGTGCGAGCGGGGCGTACGGCAGAATCCCGCATGATATGTGAACACTCCGAACAGGGGGTGGAGAGGGGCGTGAAGGGCTATTTGGGCTCATTACCATATGTATACGCCCCGCGTTTCATGGGAGTTCCCATGAAAACGCTGGGCGTACGTATGGTAATGCAGTCGTGACGCACGTGTAGGGGGCGGACATATGACATCGCCGGATGTCAGCTGCCCGCCCAGATCCCTGCTTTTGCACGGAAAAATGTCCGTGTGGTCTGAGGTTGCGGGAGCTGGTGGACCACTCGGTCCTGCATTCGATGGTCTGCGACCATCGAATGATGGGGGAGGTTCCCTTAGATGGAGGAGGCGTATTCCGTGTAAAATACACGTGCGGTCCGTTCGGACAGCTTCTTACCGCATACGGACGGAGGTGGCGAGCCGTATGGAAGGCGGGGTTTCGCACGCACGGTCCTGGCCGCATAATCGGCTCCGGCCGCACCGATCAGAATAACCTCCTATGTCATGTTTCCCATTTTTTTCCTTCCCAGATACAAGCCCATTTGAGTGTTTGGGGCACTTTTTAGCTAAAATCATCCTACAGGGCCTAACTGCATATGCTAAAACCTGCCTATTCTAAATGGTGTAGTGGCCCCTGCAACCTCCAAAAATATCAGGACTTACTTCCCCAATAACCTGCTAACTCACCCCTGAAATACCTACTTATTCACCCTATTTTGTTTATTGGACTCATTTCTCATTTGAAATGCCCATTTTTGGGGGGCCGGAAATGTGCGACTTTAAAAGGTGATTTCTACGATACCCCACTTTTGCGCGTCGGACCTCAACTTTTCCCGTAAACGCAGAAAAACCGCAATTTTCAGGAGAAACGAGACAGACATCCCCTCCCTCTGCCACCCACCCGCCCAACTGACAGCCAGCCATTAGACATGCACAGATAGTTCTGAGGGTCTGTCTGTGATGTCATAAAGGACCTGCGGATCAATGGGCAGCTTTCTGATTGGCTGCTGTATTTGATTGACAGATGGAAGCTGGCAGCTGATTGGCTGTCTAGCCTAAAGTGCTTTACACACCTCCCTGATGGTACCAGTGGCTAAGACTCCACCCCAGCTCATTGGGTAATGAAAAATTTAGAACAATTGATGGATGAAAGCAGGCAGGCCGGCAATTTTGGGACACTCAGTGGACTTGTTTAATGCAATGCACCTTTGTATATTCACATGCATTCGCTTCATGCTGTAACCACTGTGCATAAAAATTTGGAAACATGGCATATAGTGTATCTTTTGGTGTCTAAGTCATGTTTCCCATATTTTCCCTTCCTAGATGCAAGCCCGTTTGAGTGTTTGGGGCACTTTTTAGCTAAAATCATCCTACGGGGCCTAACTGCATATGCTAAAACCTGCCTATTTTGAATGGTGTAGTGGCCCCTGCAACCTCCAAAAATATCAGGACTTACTTCCCCAATAACCTGCTAACTCACCCCTGAAATACATACTTATTCACCCTATTTTGTTCATTGGACTCATTTCTCATTTGAAATGCCCATTTTTTGGGGGCCAGAAATGTGCGTCTTTAAAAGGTGATTTCTACAATACCCCACTTTTGCGCGTCGGACCTCAACTTTTCCCGTAAACGCAGAAAAAGCGCAATTTTCAGGAGAAACGAGACAGACATACCCTCCCTCTGCCACCCACCCACCCAACTGACAGCCAGCCATTAGACATGCACAGATAGTTCTGAGGGTCTGTTTGTGATGTCATAAAGGGCCTGCTGATCAATGGGCAGCTTTCTGATTGGCTGCTGTATTTGATTGACAGATGGAAGCTGGCAGCTGATTGGCTGTCTAGCCTAAAGTGCTTTACACACCTCCCTGATGGTACCACTGGCTAAGACTCCACCTCAGCTCGTTGGGAAATGAAAAATTTAGAACAATTGATGGATGAAAGCAGGCAGGCCGGCCATTTTGGGACGCTCATTGGACTTGTTTAATGCAATGCACCTTTGTATATTCACATGCATTCGCTTCATGCTGTAACCGCTGTGCATAAAAATTTGGAAACATGGCAAACAGTGTATCATTTGGTGTCTAAGGCCCTTATTCTGATCGGTGCGGAAATATCCGCGTGCGTTCGGGCCGCCGATGTTTTGTGTCTGCGCATGTGCAGAGGCGTCTCTGCGCATGTGCGAGCGGGGCGTACGGCAGAATCCCGCATGATATGTGAACACTCCGAACAGGGGGTGGAGAGGGGCGTGAAGGGCTATTTGGGCTCATTACCATATGTATACGCCCCGCGTTTCATGGGAGTTCCCATGAAAACGCTGGGCGTACGTATGGTAATGCAGTCGTGACGCACGTGTAGGGGGCGGACATATGACATCGCCGGATGTCAGCTGCCCGCCCAGATCCCTGCTTTTGCACGGAAAAATGTCCGTGTGGTCTGAGGTTGCGGGAGCTGGTGGACCACTCGGTCCTGCATTCGATGGTCTGCGACCATCGAATGATGGGGGAGGTTCCCTTAGATGGAGGAGGCGTATTCCGTGTAAAATACACGTGCGGTCCGTTCGGACAGCTTCTTACCGCATACGGACGGAGGTGGCGAGCCGTATGGAAGGCGGGGTTTTGCACGCACGGTCCTGGCCGCATAATCGGCTCCGGCCGCACCGATCAGAATAACCTCCTATGTCATGTTTCCCATTTTTTTCCTTCCCAGATACAAGCCCATTTGAGTGTTTGGGGCACTTTTTAGCTAAAATCATCCTACAGGGCCTAACTGCATATGCTAAAACCTGCCTATTCTAAATGGTGTAGTGGCCCCTGCAACCTCCAAAAATATCAGGACTTACTTCCCCAATAACCTGCTAACTCACCCCTGAAATACCTACTTATTCACCCTATTTTGTTTATTGGACTCATTTCTCATTTGAAATGCCCATTTTTGGGGGGCCGGAAATGTGCGACTTTAAAAGGTGATTTCTACGATACCCCACTTTTGCGCGTCGGACCTCAACTTTTCCCGTAAACGCAGAAAAAACGCAATTTTCAGGAGAAACGAGACAGACATCCCCTCCCTCTGCCACCCACCCGCCCAACTGACAGCCAGCCATTAGACATGCACAGATAGTTCTGAGGGTCTGTCTGTGATGTCATAAAGGACCTGCTGATCAATGGGCAGCTTTCTGATTGGCTGCTGTATTTGATTGACAGATGGAAGCTGGCAGCTGATTGGCTGTCTAGCCTAAAGTGCTTTACACACCTCCCTGATGGTACCAGTGGCTAAGACTCCACCCCAGCTCATTGGGTAATGAAAAATTTAGAACAATTGATGGATGAAAGCAGGCAGGCCGGCAATTTTGGGACACTCAGTGGACTTGTTTAATGCAATGCACCTTTGTATATTCACATGCATTCGCTTCATGCTGTAACCACTGTGCATAAAAATTTGGAAACATGGCATATAGTGTATCTTTTGGTGTCTAAGTCATGTTTCCCATATTTTCCCTTCCCAGATGCAAGCCCGTTTGAGTGTTTGGGGCACTTTTTAGCTAAAATCATCCTACGGGGCCTAACTGCATATGCTAAAACCTGCCTATTTTGAATGGTATAGTGGCCCCTGCAACCGCCAAAAATATCAGGACTTACTTCCCCAATAACCTGCTAACTCACCCCTGAAATACATACTTAGTTACCCTATTTTGTTCATTGGACTCATTTCTTATTTGAAATACCCATTTTTGGGGGGCCAGAAATGTGCGTCTTTAAAAGGTGATTTCTCCGATACCCCACTTTTGCGTGTCGGACCTCAACTTTTCCCTTAAACGCAGAAAAACCGCAAGTTTCAGGAGAAACGAGACAGACATCCCCTCCCTCTGCCACCCACCAGCCCAACTGACAGCCAACCATTAGACATGCACAGATAGTTCTGAGGGTCTTTCTGTGATGTCATAAAGGGCCTGCTGATCAATGGGCAGCTTTCTGATTGGCTGCTGTATTTGATTGACAGATGGAAGCAGGCAGCTGATTGGCTGTCTAGCCTAAAGTGCTTTACACACCTCCCTGATGGTACCACTGGCTAAGACTCCACCTCAGCTCATTGGGTAATGAAAAATTTAGAACAATTGATGGATGAAAGCAGGCAGGCCGGCCATTTTGGGACACTCAGTGGACTTGTTTAATGCAATGCACCTTTGTATAAACTCCACACAGACATAGGCATTCATCCACACTCACACCACTTATCTAAGAAATAAAGACGCGTACAACTGAATGGGCTTAAAGGGGACGGCTTATTTATTTTGAGCAGGGGCGGCCTATTTGAATCTAACTCAAATTTATGTCCCTGCTCTAACTAAGGTGGCGGGCAAAGAACGGCATGCAAAATAAATAACATTGCTGGAAAATAACAAAGTAATAAAAATAACAAACTCCGGATCTAAGGGCCACCTGCCCTTAATTGCCAAGGACCGGCCACCTGCCAGCGTCCAAGACAACGGCTCAATTATGAAGCGGACTTTTCAAAAGGGGCCAATTGCCCTTAAGGTCAGGGGGTTGACCTTCTGCTTCTGCCCCTGACCTCGCAAATATCACTAAGGCAGAGCTCACCACTCTGCCCGAGTCATCAAAAATTTGGGCCACCTGCCCTAAACTACAAATGTCCGCAAGAATTTACGCTATCCGAAGTAGATGATCGTTAAGGTCCAGATGCGGGCCCACCTGGATCGGTGATGCCTACATCTCGACATCAACCACCAGCTAAGTGTAAATACAGCTCTAATTTAACTACCGTTCTTTCCGCCAAGACAAAATAAGCCGACAACAACTAAACGAATAAGTGCAAACGACTTCTCAAAAACTAATTCTAACTAATAATTGGGGCGGGCGGGAGGGCAACGTTCCCTGAAGCAAGAGGCAGAATCTTCTGGAAGCAAGAACATCACCCCATCAATCTCCACCTCTGACCTCAACCAGCCTATCCTGAACCGTCATTCAAATCAGCCAACCCGTCAATCAAGATAAGCCGAACCCCCGGGCCCAGATCAAGTGTGTAAGCTAAGGATTCCTGCCAATAGCCAGGTGAGTTTATGCTGTTTTCAGCCAGACAAGCTGGCTTCTACAGTCTTAAACTCCACACAGACATAGGCATTCATCCACACTCACACCACTTATCTAAGAAATAAAGACGCGTACAACTGAATGGGCTTAAAGGGGACGGCTTATTTATTTTGAGCAGGGGCGGCCTATTTGAATCTAACTCAAATTTATGTCCCTGCTCTAACTAAGGTGGCGGGCAAAGAACGGCATGCAAAATAAATAACATTGCTGGAAAATAACAAAGTAATAAAAATAACAAACTCCGGATCTAAGGGCCACCTGCCCTTAATTGCCAAGGACCGGCCACCTGCCAGCGTCCAAGACAACGGCTCAATTATGAAGCGGACTTTTCAAAAGGGGCCAATTGCCCTTAAGGTCAGGGGGTTGACCTTCTGCTTCTGCCCCTGACCTCGCAAATATCACTAAGGCAGAGCTCACCACTCTGCCCGAGTCATCAAAAATTTGGGCCACCTGCCCTAAACTACAAATGTCCGCAAGAATTTACGCTATCCGAAGTAGATGATCGTTAAGGTCCAGATGCGGGCCCACCTGGATCGGTGATGCCCACATCTCGACATCAACCACCAGCTAAGTGTAAATACAGCTCTAATTTAACTACCGTTCTTTCCGCCATATCAGTTCAACTTGAACTGACCCGCCACCAACCTAATTCCAAATACTCCCTCAACTAAACCTCTAAACTTCTCAATGCGTCTATTAAATTCTGAAAAAACAAATCCATCCCGACTAAAGAGAGGTGCACCCCATCCGGCCTGTACAGGGTCTCGTTTCTAAAGGATATGGCCTCGTGCCTGACGACCACTCCGCCCTCCGTTACTATAGCCCTGCCGACTACGGAATTGATCCGCCTCCGTACCAAATCAATGGCACCCGGATTGAGTGCATCTCTCCAAACCCTCCTAGGTATAATCTCTGACCAGAAGAAACGGCAAACTCTCCATTCTCTAATCAGGTCCAGCAATAAATTCCTAATCTCAAATCGAATATTGAGACCGGAATTATGCGTGAGGTCGTTGCCCCCCAAGTGGATGATGACAAAAAGTGGGTAACCAAACGCCCTAACTGACTCATCCAAGAGACCCCTCAACGCGGACCACCTCATACCTCTACGCCCCAGCCAACGGATAAATCGCGTCTCAGGGAAACGTTCCGTATCCGTGGTTACCTGGGACAAGGACAATCAATAAATAAATGAATGCCCCACCATCCAAATCATATTGGTGTCCAAGCGTTGACCTGTAAGTTGAAATAATATATACTGTTGGAAAATTTGAAATAAATGCAAACATTTGGCAACATTTTAAAGGGGGGGCCCGGGAGATTCCCTTAAAGGTGATTTTGGAGTTCAATATTAAATTGTTGATAACTAATCGGACTGTGATTTGGGTGATCTATTTAAGACTAATTGATTATTTGACCCACTTGTATTATGTATAATCCCTACCTGTTGTTTCTTATTCTATGGTGGGGGGGTGGGGGGGGAGAGGGTCACCCGATTTGACTTGAGGCAAAAAACACAAATCTTCCACCAGTTGGCTAGAGCCTAATTTAAGACTGGTGATAACACAAAAAATTCCTCAAGGCCCCTCAAACACTAAAGCGTGTTTGGGCGAGCGGCTACTCCTCAAATGGGCTCACTGGACTATGTCAGCCTGATGTATCGCTTAAATGCACCAGACCGCCATCTTCCGAGTGCTCGTATGTCGACCTGAGACCAACCCGCCGCAGCGGCTGCCGAAGCGGCGCCGATACGGAAAGAGTGTGTCCCAAAGTCGGCTGGAGAAAGACCCTGATGCAATATACAGCGCCTGAAAACCGACCTAAACTGGAAGTTAGTAAGAGGGGACCCGTCAATGTGCATCAGCCAGGCCCCGGGCAATTGTGGCCGCAACTCCACGTAAGCCAGAGCCGCCGCCACCGGACAGATCCGGCGGTCGCCACTCCGACCCAAATGGACCCACTGCCCCCTGCCCGCTACATCGGTCTTTGAGCGCTGTATCTTGCACCATAAACCGTCGTGGTGCACGTCGACATGGCCGAACAGCATAGGCGAGGGAGATGCCCTGGTTGCGGACACCAGTTCGCCTACTCTGAACGCCCCATGGAAAACCATGGCAAAGGCCAGCCTGAAAAGCCGAACCCCGTAATCGTTTGAGCAAATTACTCTCAGGGACCTCGAGATTCGACGCAACAGGCCGGCATCAATCGGCCGTCGCCTGTCGGGCAAAACCGGCCTGGCTCTGGCCCATCCCTTTAGCATCCTGGAAAGTAAGAAGGACTTGGTGATGTCTCTCTTCCCACCAAGACGCAAAAAGAATGATATACCTGCCAGAGAGCGTCCAACAAAACTTCTGGACTTACCCTCCGTGTACAGGTTCCATACATAGGCATTAATAAGACGCTTAGAGCTCTTACCTGTGCCCCCCTGTTCAAGCATGAACTCGCTCCAGCGCTCCCATGAAGCCAGATAAGCTCTAATGTAGCTGGCGCTAGCGACCGCAGGGCCAGCTCCTCTACCCCTCCAGAGGCACCTGCCATAGAAAAGATGGACATTGTTCCCCATACTTCTGGGCTAAAGGCACAAGTTGCCTGAATCTTACCCATTCGAAACGGGACAATGCATCCGCTACTTCATTAAGTAAGCCTGGGACGTGCTTGGCTCGCAACGTAATGTTGTTCGGCAAGCACATCATCACTATCCGTGCCAAAATACGTAAAACTGGGAGAGAGGTTGTCCTTAGTTGTGTAATGGATTGGACCACCCCTAGGTTATCAGACCAAAAGACAACCTCTCTGTTTCCCAATTCTGCGCCCCAGAGCTCTAAGGCGACCATTATTGGAAATATTTCCAATAATAGCATATTCTTGGTCATGCCGTCTCGTGCCCAAAATTCGGGCCAGGCCTCTGCGCACCAACGTCCCGCATAAAATGCGCCGAATCCGGAAGATCCTGCAGCATCTGTATATAATTCCAACTCCCCATCTGCAACGGCTGGAGCTTGCCATATGCATATGCCGTTGAAATTATCCAGAAACATTTCCCACACTTTCAGATCCCTCTTCATTTCTGAAGATAGACGTAGAAAATGGTGGGGTTTGCAAATCCCGACGGTCGCTCGCTGAAGTTTTCTCAAAATATTTTGCCCATGGGTATAACTCTACATGCGAAATTAAACAAGCCCAATAAAGATTGGGCCTGTCTAAGTGTTAACTTAGCAGCTGCGATGGCATAACGTATTTCGTCATGTAACCTGCGTACTTTATCTAGAGGGAGTTTACACAGACCTAGTTCGGAATCAATTTCAATTCCGAGGTACGCCAAATCAGTAGTAGGTCCCTCTGTTTTTTCCCCTGCCACGGGAACCCCGAAATCTCTAAATAAATCAAGCGCTGCTTCTAGTAACCTAAGGCACAGGTCAGAATTTGGAGGACCCACTAAAAGAAAGTCATCCAAATAATGAGTAATGCTGTCAGCTCCCGACACTTCCTGCAGGCACCACTGCAAAATTGTGCTAAAGCGCTCAAAATAAGCACATGAAATAGAGCAACCCATGGGCAAGCATTTATCTATGTAAAAAACCCCCATTCAATTTAAATCCCATGTACTGAATCGCGTTCTTATGTAAAGGTAATAATCTAAAAGCTGATTCAACATCCAATTTGCACATGAGTGCACCAGGACCAATCTTTCGACTAATGTCTATAGCGTCTGTCGCGGATTGTAAAAATCTCACTCCTTCTCTATCCGGGTAACGTTCCAGCCATGGAGTCATACTGACCAGTGATATCGGGGTTGGACCGCGGCTTTGTTTTGCCGTGGACTGACCCCCACCCCCGCCTCCGGTTTGTAGTTTTGTGCAATCTCTGATTGCATGGGAACCACCGCTCCTGAGACAAAGGTGCCGAAAACTACACCGGTTTCCCAGGTTGCATTGGCCGTCGTTAAATGCAAAGCATTTTCATGGCCAGGCTTACTATTAGTTCCCCTACCGGCGCTATTGTAGGCTCTATTTCCGTACTGAAGGAACCACCCTTTTCCTTCCATAGCTTTGATGGGCGTAGCCGATTCATTAACCTCAACGTATAATTCTACGTCCTTTTTTACCAAAATCGAAAACTTCCCGCCCATGCTGCTTCCGCCTAAACTCATCGTAGTTCCGCCGCCAGGGACCCATGTACGAGGTGTTTAGTTTATGAATTAAAAACTGGTATCTCGCCAGGTTCATATATTCATCTGGATGGTTTTCCAGATAACAGGCCGCAAATATGAGCATGCCCTTTACCCAGTTATTATATGAACGAAAGGCCTCCTCGTTATAGGCTCCCTTCTTTCTAGCTGCTAGGAGGGCCCGCCTATCCTTGCTTGTTAAAGCAAAGATGTCCACATACCTGCCTTTCCTAATCCTATCCCTAGCCTGTCCACATACCTGCCTTTCCTAATCCTATCCCTAGCCCTGGGGCACAAACCGCGCTTTACAGCGGTGTTTGCGCATTGCACGGTGTCTGATTCCACCGATACATTTGATGAACCTGAGCTATGGGACCGATAATTCCGACGCCTCTTCTTCTTGCGACGCCGCACACCGCCGTCCGAAGATGAACCACCCTCGGACGACGTTGATGCCAGCGAGGAGTCAGAAGTTTGGTGTCTGCATCGTCTCTTGCGAGACTTGGCAGACCTCCTATGTTCAGACGCCTCTCGTGAATAGGAGCTCCCCGACCCATCACCAGTCGACACAGTGTCACCCTCATTTGTCCAGTCAGGGTCATTTGTTGACTCACCAGTATCAGATGCCGCTGCTCTTCGTCTTGCTCCTCCATCGCTGCCACGGCTTTTTTGACGGCCTTTTCATAACTTCCTGCTCCGATCCCCGACCCGCCAATAGAGGTTCAGTAACAACCCCTATAACAGATGCATTGGCGGGTGATGGCCTCTGAAGCGAGGAAACCGCTTGTTCGCCCCTGGCCGCAGCAATGCTTGTCGCTATGCCTCTGGCTATAATGTCAGACACTGAAGCCACTGTGGCCGTAGGAGCAGCGCTCCCCTGCCCGCCTGGGCCGGCGGTCATCAGAGGAGCCACTGTAGACACCACTGCCGCACAAATTGATGTTAGCGCGGACGCATCTAGCGACACTATATTCCCTGCCGCATTAGTTCCCCTTACCGCATCCGCATAAGTGCGGCCGGGTTGCAACCCAGCCGCTGGCGAAGCCCTGCTGACCTCTGCCGCCCTATCCGCTGCTAACCTTCTACGCTCACGGCGCCTGGCCTTAGCATTACTGCGGTTGTTCCCACTATCTCGGACTGTTAGCAAAGAGCCCGTTTGATCCCTCTTGCTTCCCCTTCTTGCCTGGCTGCTCCGTATCCCACTGACTTGTACTCCCATCTCGCTGTCCCTATCCGATTCATCCCCCGATTCAGACCCTGAAGATAATGATTCATCCGAATCCTCACTAGAGTCCCGGCACAAACCTATAGCGGCCGTTATCATGGCATATTCTGCCTCAGTAAGCTTATGCCTCATGTCATTAATGAAATGTCCTTCAGGTATACCCTTCCTTCTTCTACCACCAGATGGTGCTGCATCCTCACTTAACCTTACAGATGCACCAGTGGTCACCTGACTACCATGACCTCTCCTCATTCCACTGCTAGGTCCTTCACTGTCACAAAAAACTAACAGGCACTACAGCCTGTCTTCCCCTTCTATTCCTATCCCTCTTTTGTCTATACCCCTGGTGGGCTAATGTATGACCTCCCTCATTAACATTAACAAGCTGGCCAGGGCTGGGCTGTCCAGAACCAGCCCTGACTGCGCCTGCTTCATCAACGCTGAGCAGGCTGCTATGTCTAGCAGCCCGCTTTACATTCCTGTGCGCCGGTGCACCGCCAGGCTGACCCCTGGCGGCTGCCCGGCGCGAACTACAATCCCCATGATGCATTGCGCACTCCGGCGCGGGCCTAACTACCTGCCCGTCGCCGGAGCCCTGCGCGGCGAGCGGTGCATCCGCCGCCGCGCGCTGATCATAGCCCGACCTCCCTCGCTGACGCCCGCCCGGGCGGCTGGCACAGCACTCGGCGCTGACCTCACTACCCGGCGTCCGCCCGCGCGAACACCGCGGGCGGACGAAGCTGCAGCCCCTCTCGCCACGGCGTTCACCCGCTAGGGAAGCGCGGGCGGGCAACACCAGCACTGGGGGCGCCGTCAATGCACCTCCTTTACTCTGCGCTCTGATGGGGGGATTCGCGGGGGCTACAGTAACCTCAGCCCCCGTTCTGCGAGCTGGTGAAGGGGATAAGCCCCTCTCCTCGCCGCGGACGGGAGGCCTGTTTCTAGGCCTCACCACTAAGCTAGCCCCAGCATATCTAGTGGGAGCCCCCACAGATCTTTTGGGCCTTGATGCCATATTAGAGAATTTAGAAAAGATAAAAGAGGAAATGATAGGAAAAGAGAATAAGTTAAAGAGTCAGGGAAAGATTAATGAGAGAGAAGTTAGGAAATAAGGAATGCAATGACAGATTTATTTAACAAATGTCTCTGTACTTAACAGTCCTCTCAACGTTCCCTGAAGCAAGAGGCAGAATCTTCTGGAAGCAAGAACATCACCCCATCAATCTCCACCTCTGACCTCAACCAGCCTATCCTGAACCGTCATTCAAATCAGCCAACCCGTCAATCAAGATAAGCCGAACCCCCGGGCCCAGATCAAGTGTGTAAGCTAAGGATTCCTGCCAATAGCCAGGTGAGTTTATGCTGTTTTCAGCCAGACAAGCTGGCTTCTACAGTCTTATTCACATGCATTCGCTTCATGCTGTAACCACTGTGCATAAAAATTTGTAAACATGGCAAACAGTGTATCATTTGCTGTCTAAGTCATGTTTCCCATATTTTCCCTTCCTAGATACAAGCCCGTTTGAGTGTTTGGGGCACTTTTTAGCTAAAATCATCCTACGGGGCCTAACTGCATATGCTAAAACCTGCCTATTTTGAATGGTGTAGTGGCCCCTGCAACCTCCAAAAATATCAGGACTTACTTCCCCAATAACCTGCTAACTCACCCCTGAAATACATACTTATTCACCCTATTTTGTTCATTGGACTCATTTCTCATTTGAAATGCCCATTTTTGGGGGGCCAGAAATGTGCGTCTTTAAAAGGTGATTTCTACGATACCCCACTTTTGCGCGTCGGACCTCAACTTTTCCCGTAAACGCAGAAAAAGCGCAATTTTCAGGAGAAACGAGACAGACATCCCCTCCCTCTGCCACCCACCCACCCAACTGACAGCCAGCCATTAGACATGCACAGATAGTTCTGAGGGTCTGTTTGTGATGTCATAAAGGGCCTGCTGATCAATGGGCAGCTTTCTGATTGGCTGCTGTATTTGATTGACAGATGGAAGCTGGCAGCTGATTGGCTGTCTAGCCTAAAGTGCTTTACACACCTCCCTGATGGTACCACTGGCTAAGACTCCACCTCAGCTCATTGGGTAATGAAAAATTTAGAACAATTGATGGATAAAAGCAGGCAGGCCGGCCATTTTGGGACGCTCATTGGACTTGTTTAATGCAATGCACCTTTGTATATTCACATGCATTCGCTTCATGCTGTAACCACTGTGCATAAAAATTTGTAAACATGGCAAACAGTGTATCATTTGCTGTCTAAGTCATGTTTCCCATATTTTCCCTTCCCAGATACAAGCCCGTTTGAGTGTTTGGGGCACTTTTTAGCTAAAATCATCCTACGGGGCCTAACTGCATATGCTAAAGCCTGCCTATTTTGAATGGTGTAGTGGCCCCTGCAACCTCCAAAAATATCAGGACTTACTTCGCCAATAACCTGCTAACTCACCCCTGAAATACATACTTATTCACCCTATTTTGTTCATTGGACTCATTTCTCATTTGAAATGTCCATTTTTGGGGGGGGGGGGCAGAAATGTGCGTCTTTAAAAGGTGATTTCTACGATACCCCAGTTTTGCGCGTCGGACCTCAACTTTTCCCGTAAACGCAGAAAAAGCGCAATTTTCAGGAGAAACGAGACAGACATCCCCTCCCTCTGCCACCCACCCACCCAACTGACAGCCAGCCATTAGACATGCACAGATAGTTCTGAGGGTCTTTCTGTGATGTCATAAAGGGCCTGCTGATCAATGGGCAGCTTTCTGATTGGCTGCTGTATTTGATTGACAGATGGAAGCTGGCAGCTGATTGGCTGTCTAGCCTAAAGTGCTTTACACACCTCCCTGATGGTACCACTGGCTAAGACTCCACCTCAGCTCATTGGGTAATGAAAAATTTAGAACAATTGATGGATGAAAGCAGGCAGGCCGGCCATTTTGGGACACTCAGTGGACTTGTTTAATGCAATGCACCTTTGTATATTCACATGCATTCGCTTCATGCTGTAACCACTGTGCATAAAAATTTGGAAACATGGCAAACAGTGTATCATTTGCTGTCTAAGTCATGTTTCCCATATTTTCCCTTCCCAGATACAAGCCCGTTTGAGTGTTTGGGGCACATTTTAGCTAAAATCATCCTACGGGGCCTAACTGCATATGCTAAAGCCTGCCTATTTTGAATGGTCTAGTGGCCCCTGCAACCTCCAAAAATATCAGGACTTACTTCCCCAATAACCTGCTAACTCACCCCTGAAATACATACTTATTCACCCTATTTTGTTCATTGGACTCATTTCTCATTTGAAATGCCCATTTTTTGGGGGGTAGAAATGTGCGTCTTTAAAAGGTGATTTCTACGATACCCCACTTTTGCGCGTCGGACCTCAACTTTTCCCGTAAACGCAGAAAAAGCGCAATTTTCAGGAGAAACGAGACAGACATCCCCTCCCTCTGCCACCCACCCGCCCAACTGACAGACAGCCATTAGACATGCACAGATAGTTCTGAGGGTCTGTTTGTGATGTCATAAAGGGCCTGCTGATCAATGGGCAGCTTTCTGATTGGCTGCTGTATTTGATTGACAGATGGAAGCTGGCAGCTGATTGGCTGTCTAGATAGAGCGAGGGCCACATAGGTCAGAGGGAATTTAAGATACTGGGAATTTGTTGTCCATAAGCAGTGTAACAACAACAGCAGTGCATAGCCGTGGGTAATAGCAGAGAGTAGCAGGTGGAACTACCAATCAGGGTGCAGGGGGGCGTCAGCTTAGAGAGGGATATATCTGGGATTGCAGCCAGGAAGTGAGCCTCTTTGAGTCTGGATTCATCTGGAGACAGTCCTGAAGCGAAGCTAAGTACCTTTCATTTATCTTGCAATCATGTCTGGCCGCCCACGCCGCTCAGCGCCCCCACCTCGCTGGCTTGCAGACGCCGCCCGCCCGCTATCCTCCGCGGGGCGGGGGGCGGACGCCGGCAGGTCCCCGCTACTCGGCTGGGCCTGCGTCCGCAGCACCCAGCGCAGGGTCACCAGCGCGCACTTACATGCTGCCGCCGGGTTGTGATGCGCGCTATGCGCCTGGCTCACCCGGCAGTCGCGGCAACACCGCGGGCTCCGAGTCCCCGCTCCAGGCCGCGAGTCACGCGGCCGACAGAGCGGGCAGCAGCGGCACACTGAGGGCGTCAGACGCCACCCCAGCGGCTGCGTGGGGGACCCCCCCCCCCGCCGCCGGAGGCTCTGGAGCATCATCCCCAGCGTTAGGCAGCCCATACAGCCACCGCTTACCTGGTCTGGGCCTAGTCGCCACCCAGACGCCAGGCTCCCCCACAGGTTCCCACCCAGGCAATCTGAGGGCATCCACTCCTGTGGGCAGTCCCATCCAGCGCATCACTGGCGGACCAGCCAGCAGCCCTATTCCTCTCATGGCTGGCCAGGTCATTTCATTTCCCAGGGGTGGGGGGATCCCCGCTACTGGCAGAAGGGGGACAGCCCCGGGGGTTTTTCCTATGGCGGCCATGGTAATCCAGGTGCAGCCAGGGGGCGCAGAGCGGGCACAGGCCGCAGCCCCTGCCCCTCCTACGGCACCAACATACCCACAGCAACAGCCTTGGTATCCCGGCATGGGCCCCGGGGCAGGTTATGGTGCGGGTTTTCAGGGCCCCCATCAGATGCAGCAGGGGGCACCCGGTTCAGGGCCCCACGGGTTTAGTCATTTCCAACACCACACGACCCCGGGACAATTTTCCCAGGTGTGGTCCGGAGCTACCCCAATGGCGGGCGTGAGCCAAGGCTACCAGCCCGCCCCGCCACAGTTTACACAGCAGCCAACCTGGGGCCCCACCCCGGGTTTACCGTATTTCCCTGGCACAGGTGGTTTGGGAAGCGGGTTTCAGGCCCCCCCTGGCAGGGGTACCCCCCACAACCAGCTCCACACTGGCCGACCGGCCAGCAGCAAGTTCATCAGGGCGCAGGGTACCCCCAAACGCAGCAACAGTACGTGGCACCCACCCAGCCCCATGTTTCATCCGCTAGTAGCGTCTCGGGCGGGCAGTTTGGGGGATATGACCAGGCGCAGGCTTCCCGTTACGGCTCAGCCAGTAATATTGTACCTTTGTCTCCAGAGCATGACGCAGGTGCTGGTCCTGACGCTGTGTCTAGAAGGCCATCCCGCAATGCCGTCAACGTGTCTGTCCGACAAGCAGCCCCACCACCTCGACCACCCACACCAACGGCCTCTACAGGCAGGGAATCAGCCGGCTCTGCTTCAAGTGATCACCAGGCATTGGGCCTCTCAGCAGCGGCTGCCGACACAGAACCTCCAACATCAGCCGCTGTAGAGCAGGGCGAAACATCCATGGGTGGTGAGCATACTGGTTCTTCTATGTGTGATTCTTCATCTTATCACTCATCTGCCAGTAGTGATGGGTCTGGTTCCCCCAAGCGCCCGCGTAAGCTGGCTAAATTAGTAGCACGCGCGGTAGCAAAGAGGGTCAAGGGCACCAAGCGCCCCAGGAGGGAGACCGCCGCAGCTGAGGCTCCCCCCTCCGGGGACATGGTGCACTGCGCTAACACATCCGTGTCGCGAGGTTTACGCAGGGGGGTCAAGGACAGGATAAAAAGGGGCAAGTTCGTTGACCTGTTCGCACTCACCACGGACATGAAGAAGGACCTGGACAAAGCCAAAAAGGCCTCAGGCAATGGTGAGCTCGCCTTTAAGAGTTTTCACAATTGGCTGAAGGGGTTCCTGGTGTTCGCCTCGTGTTACCTCAGCACCAGGCCCGAGGAACACATGAATGTCATCCGTTACTTGTTCTTAATTAACGAGACATTCATGTCCTACAAGGCTTATGCCTGGCGTGAATATGACGAGAAGTTTCGGTCCAGAGTCATGCCCATGGGGTGCAAACATGTTGAGATATGGTTGGAGGTGATAGGCAAGGGGCAGCCCTCCACGGAGTCCTCCTCAAAGAAGTCCTTTCCAGGGGGGAAACCCGGGGCTAAACCTGGCGGCAAAGGGAAGTTCTTTGCTTTCAACGACGGCAAATGTGAGCGGGGCGCAAAATGCCGCTTCCGCCATGAATGCCGTCATTGTGGGGCAGGGCACCCTGGCAAATCTTGTCGAGCACCCGGGCACCAGGCAGACGCTGGAACTAGCAGTAAATAAGGCCCCCTCCCCGATAGTGGTGCCGGAACTGTTGCGCCGCCTGGCCAGTTATCCTAGCAGGGCCGACGCATCGTTCCTGGGCCTAGGTTTTACCCACGGTTTCCACCTCCCTATCCCTGAGTCAGTGTTAGTAGTGTCCCACAAGAACCTCAAGTCTGCGAGGGATTTCCCCGAGGTGGTAAGACTTAAAGTAAGAGCTGAAATAGAGTTGGGCCGCATGGCGGGGGCTTTTCAGACCGAGCCATTGCCGGGGATGTGTTTCTCCCCTTTGGGGGTGGTCCCCAAGAAAACACCCGACAAATACAGGCTAATTCATCATTTGTCTTACCCCCACGGGGCGTCCATCAACGACGCCATCCCCGAATGCTATTGCAGTGTGCGATATCAATTATTCGATGAGGTTCTCGTCATGGTCCGGGATTTCGGCAGGGGTGCCCTTATGGCTAAGCTAGACATAGAGTCAGCGTTCCGCCTTCTCCCATTGCACCCCCAGTCATTTAGGTTCATGGGTTTCCGGCTAGACGGGGGGATATACATAGACAAGTGCCTGCCCATGGGGTGCTCGGTCTCCTGCTCCTATTTTGAGAGATTCAGTTCCTTCCTACATTGGTGCATCCAAACCGACACAGGCTGTCGAGGTGTCGCGCACTACCAGGACGATTTTCTCTTCATGGGGCCAGGAGACCGTGACACTTGCGGGAACATATTAGCGGCAGCCATGGAGATCATGGCGGCCCTAGGGGTCCCCATTGCAGCAGATAAGACAGAGGGCCCTACCACGGTTCTGTCATATCTGGGCATAGAGATAGATACGGGAGCGGATTGTTGTAGACTCCCTGAGGATAAAGTGGTTAAGTTACACGCCCTCATAGAGGAATGCAGACAGAAGAAGAGGGTCCAGCTGCGCAAGTTGCAGTCTCTGCTTGGATCATTTAACTTCGCATGCCGCATCACCCCCATGGGTAGGGTGTTCTGCCGCAAGCTGGAACGGGCCACAGCAGGGGTAAGGGACCCCCATCACACCGTTAGGCTGTGCAGGGAAATGAGGGATGACCTGTTGGTGTGGTCCACATTCCTGGAACACTTCAATAGGGAACTCATCTGGCCTTCCGACCCCGCCTCCAACGTCGAGCTGCAGTTGTTCACGGACGCGGCGGGATCGTCAGGCTTCGGGGCGTATTTCAATGGGGAATGGTGCGCCGCAAGGTGGCCTCAGTCGTGGGTTGACCGTGGTTTCACGGTCAACCTGCTGCTGCTTGAACTTTTCCCGATCATAGTCTCAGCAGAACTCTGGGCCTCGCGATTAGCGAACCAGCACATAGTGTTCTGGTGTGACAACCTAGGGGTTGTGCATGCCATCAATAATCAGCGAACGGCATCCCCAGAGTCATTGCGCCTCCTAAGGCATTTGGTGTTACTCTGCTTGCGGCACAACATTCATTTTAGAGCCAGGCATGTCCCGGGGGTGGATAACAATGTAGCGGACGCTCTTTCTAGATTTCAGTTTAGTAGGTTTAGAGAATTGGCCCCTAAAGCTTCACCACTGGGGCTTAAGTGTCCCCCTTCTGTGTGGCAGATCATAGAGCCGGCATGACGGACCTGGCTTTATTGTCATTGGCCCCTTCCACCCGCAGAGCTTATGGGGCTGCTTGGCAGGATTGGTCGGCATTTCAGGGCTCCCCCGAAGCCAGCGGTAAGTCGGTCAACGACCGGTTACTCGCTTTCGTTTGGGGTCATCATAGGCGAGGCAGGTCAAAGTCGGCTATGGCGGCGGCTTTGGCAGGCATCGCCTTTCATTCACGCTTACGCGGAGACCCAGAGCCCACGAGGTCCTTTGTCCTATCAAAAGCCATGAAGGGTTGGGCGAAAGTGCGTCCGGTGCCCCCGGATTCACGCAAACCCATAGACGAGAACTTGCTGGGGGAGCTGATAGGATGTTTAGCCTCAGTAGCAGAAAACGAGTTTGAGGCGTCTTTATTTAGGGTTGCATTCGCATTTGCGTTCTATGGCGCATTCCGCATCAGTGAGCTGGTGGCAGCTAGCAAGCACGCCCTCACTGGACTCCTCGGGGAAGACGTAATCTCTCGAGGAGGACAGGTATTATGCAAACTCAGGAGGTCCAAAACGGACCAATTGGGCAAGGGCCATTGGGTTACCCTGAAAGCGCAGGCTAACGCTGCTACATGTCCAGTTTCCTTATGTCGGGAATATAGCTCCCGCAGACCGGGGGCTGCCTTGCAGTTCCTAGCACATGCGGATGGACTACCGCTGACCCGATTCCAGTTTTCGGCTGTGTTTCGGCGATGTTTGGCTGAGTTAGGTCTGCGGGAGCAAGATTTCGGAACACATTCCTTCCGAATTGGGGCAGCCACTTGCGCAGCGGCGGCAGGGCTTCCACCTTCCGCTATTCAGGCGGTTGGCAGGTGGAAGTCTTCCGCTTATAAGAGATATGTAAGGTTAGATAAGTAGATAAGTAGTAGCCTGTTGCGCCGGCTGTTGTTTACAATCGGTTCTGGAATGCTAGCGTTCTGGAATCGACGGTGTGAAGGGAATTTTTTAATTTTTCCTCCTACGGTGGACTAATTCAATTGGCATCCCCCCAAAGTTCACAGGAGGTTTTTTAAGTTTTTCACCTTCACTTGGGTCGTAGAAAATGTATTTCTGTTGTGTGTACAGTATATCATGATGTTAACCTCTAGGTTTCTTCTTTTTTAGCCCCTCTCCCCTCCGAATTGACTCTGGGTAGGGTTTGTTTCGTAGGGCACTCATATATTTTTTGGGCAGCTAGGCACCCTTTAGCCTCCGGGGCTCCCGTCATAGCAAAAGCTTCAGAAACACGGTGGTTTGGGGTTCGGGGCCTGCAGTGGGACGGTTTTTGGGACCTGGTGTCTGCCAAAGCCCGTAGGTGGGGCCGTCCCGACGTGCTGGTTATCCACTTAGGTGGCAATGACTTGGTTAGAAGTACAGGCATCGACCTGACGGTTAAGATCAAGAAAGATTTGTCACGTCTGTTAGAACTCTGGCCGGGTTTGAGACTGGTTTGGTCTGACGTTATTCCACGCGTTAACTGGCGTGGGTGCCGGAATGTAGCGGCAATCGAAAGGGCCAGGCGGAAGTTGAACCACGCGGTCACCAGGCACATTGTCGCCATAGGTGGCACCGCGGTTAGGCACCCCTCCATAGTAACCGGGTCCCCCGGTTTGTACAGGCCTGACGGGGTCCATCTGTCGGACACCGGTATGGCAGTTTTTCTGCAGAATATTTTTGCTAGTTTAGTGTAGTTTAGCGTAGGGGAATTATTTGTTGGATGGCAGGGCCGGGTTCCAGGTGACGACCCCAGGGGTCTTGGGAACCCAGGCTGTGGCGAGAAGGCGCTCTCGACCAGCAGTCAGGTGGGGTGTCAGGTGGTCACTGTGCGGTATTGCCCCCCCTTTGCCAAGAAGGCGGGCGAGTCCCCATGCTCCGGCTGGGGGCGTCGGACACTTCCTGGAAGGTCCGCGTCATGCAATAGAAGGGGGCGGTATGTCCGTCACAGCGCGGGCTGTACCCCACGTGAAGGGGTGTTGCTAGATTGGGGCGCTACGGTCGTTACCATGGCAACACCCGGAACTGGTGCTGGTCTCAAGTGCTCTTTGCCATCCCTTATACAAATAGGGGTCATACCATTTAAATAAATATTCATGACCTTTAACCTTACGCAGTTGGTGTCCGTGTCTTATTTCAGTTAAGGTTTGTCCAGTTATTTCTAGGCTTAAGAGTTAAGTTAAGGTATAGATAAACAACAACAACATAATTCCCTAGGAGCCTTAGCCTAAAGTGCTTTACACACCTCCCTGATGGTACCACTGGCTAAGACTCCACCTCAGCTCATTGGGTAATGAAAAATTTAGAACAATTGATGGATGAAAGCAGGCAGGCCGGCCATTTTGGGACGCTCATTGGACTTGTTTAATGCAATGCACCTTTGTATAGTCACATGCATTCGCTTCATGCTGTAACCACTGTGCATAAAAATTTGGAAACATGGCATACAGTGTATCATTTGCTTTCTAAGTCATGTTTCCCATATTTTCCCTTCCCAGATACAAGCCCGTTTGAGTGTTTGGGGCACTTTTTAGCTAAAATCAACCTACGGGGCCTAACTGCATATGCTAAAGCCTGCCTATTTTGAATGGTGTAGTGGCCCCTGCAACCTCCAAAAATATCAGGACTTACTTCCCCAATAACCTGCTAACTCACCCCTGAAATACATACTTATTCACCCTATTTTGTTCATTGGACTCATTTCTCATTTGAAATGCCCATTTTTGGGGGGCCAGAAATGTGCGTCTTTAAAAGGTGATTTCTACGATACCCCACTTTTGCGCGTCGGACCTCAACTTTTCCCGTAAACGCAGAAAAAACGCAATTTTAGGGAGAAACGAGACAGACATCCCCTCCCTCTGCCACCCACCCGCCCAACTAACAGCCAGCCATTAGACATGCACAGATAGTTCTGAGGGTCTTTCTGTGATGTCATAAAGGGCCTGCTGATCAATGGGCAGCTTTCTGATTGGCTGCTGTATTTGATTGACAGATGGAAGCTGGCAGCTGATTGGCTGTCTAGCCTAAAGTGCTTTACACACCTCCCTGATGGTACCACTGGCTAAGACTCCACCTCAGCTCATTGGGTAATGAAAAATTTAGAACAATTGATGGATGAAAGAAGCAGGCTGGCCATTTTGGGACACTCAGTGGACTTGTTTAATGCAATGCACCTTTGTATATTCACATGCATTCGCTTCATGCTGTAACCACTGTGCATAAAAATTTGGAAACATGGCATACAGTGTATCATTTGCTGTCTAAGTCATGTTTCCCATATTTTCCCTTCCCAGATACAAGCCCGTTTGAGTGTTTGGGGCTCTTTTTAGCTAAAATCATCCTACGGGGCCTAACTGCATATGCTAAAGCCTGCCTATTTTGAATGGTGTAGTGGCCCCTGCAACCTCCAAAAAATATCAGGACTTACTTCCCCAATAACCTGCTAACTCACCCCTGAAATACATACTTATTCACCCTATTTTGTACATTGGACTCATTTCTTATTTGAAATGCCCATTTTTGGGGGGCCAGAAATGTGCATCTTTAAAAGGTGATTTCTACAATACCCCACTTTTGCGTGTCGGACCTCAACTTTTCCCGTAAACGCAGAAAAAACGCAATTTTAAGGAGAAACGAGACAGACATCCCCTTCCTCTGCCACCCACCCGCCCAACTGACAGCCAGCCATTAGACATGCACAGATAGTTCTGAGGGTCTTTCTGTGATGTCATAAAGGGCCTGCTGATCAATGGGCAGCTTTCTGATTGGCTGCTGTATTTGATTGACAGATGGAAGCTGGCAGCTGATTGGCTGTCTAGCCTAAAGTGCTTTACACACCTCCCTGATGGTACCACTGGCGATGACTCCACCTCAGCTCATTGGGTAATGAAAAATTTAGAACAATTGATGGATTAAAGCAGGCAGGCCGGCCATTTTGGGACACTCAGTGGACTTGTTTAATGCAATGAACCTTTGTATATTCACATGCATTCGCTTCATGCTGTAACCACTGTGCATAAAAATTTGGAAACATGGCAAACAGTGTATCATTTGCTGTCTAAGTCATGTTTCCCATTTTTTTCCTTCCCAGATACAAGCCCATTTGAGTGTTTGGGGCACTTTTTAGCTAAAATCATCCTACAGGGCCTAACTGCATATGCTAAAACCTGCCTATTTTAAATGGTGTAGTGGCCCCTGCAACCTCCAAAAATATCAGGACTTACTTCCCCAATAACCTGCTAACTCACCCCTGAAATACATACTTATTCACCCTATTTTGTTCATTGGACTCATTTCTCATTTGAAATGCCCATTTTTGGGGGGCCGGAAATGTGCGACTTTAAAAGGTGATTTCTACGATACCCCACTTTTGCGCGTCGGACCTCAACTTTTCCCGTAAACGCAGAAAAACTGCAATTTTCAGGAGCGAGACAGACATCCCCTCCCTCTGCCACCCACCCGCCCAACTGACAGCCAGCCATTAGACATGCACAGATAGTTCTGAGGGTCTGTCTGTGATGTCATAAAGGGCCTGCTGATCAATGGGCAGCTTTCTGATTGGTTGCTGTATTTGATTGACAGATGGAAGCTGGCAGCTGATTGGCTGTCTAGCCTAAAGTGCTTTACACACCTCCCTGATGGTACCAGTGGCTAAGACTCCACCTCAGCTCATTGGGTAATGAAAAATTTACAACAATTGATGGATGAAAGCAGGCATTCCGGCAATTTTGGGACACTCAGTGGACTTGTTTAATGCAATGCACCTTTGTATATTCACATGCATTCGCTTCATGCTGTAACCACTGTGCATAAAAATTTGGAAACATGGCATTTAGTGTATCATTTGCTGTCTAAGTCATGTTTCCCATATTTTCCCTTCCCAGATGCAAGCCCGTTTGAGTGTTTGGGGCACTTTTTAGCTAAAATCATCCTACGGGCCTAACTGCATATGCTAAAACCTGCCTATTTTGAATGGTGTAGTGGCCCCTGCAACCTCCAAAAAATATCAGGACTTACTTCCCCAATAACCTGCTAACTCACCACTGAAATACATACTTATTCACCCCATTTTGTACATTGGACTCATTTCTTATTTGAAATGCCCATTTTTGGGGGGCCAGAAATGTGCGTCTTTAAAAGGAGATTTCTACGATACCCCACTTTTGCGTGTCGGACCTCAACTTTTCCCGTAAACGCAGAAAAACCGCAATTTTAAGGAGAAACGAGACAGACATCCCATTCCTCTGCCACCCACCCGCCCAACTGAATGCCAGCCATTAGACATGCACAGATAGTTCTGAGAGTCTTTCTGTGATGTCATAAAGGGCCTGCTGATCAATGGGCAGCTTTCTGATTGGCTGCTGTATTTGATTGACAGATGGAAGCTGGCAGCTGATTGGCTGTCTAGCCTACAGTGCTTTACACACCTCCCTGATGGTACCACTGGCTAAGACTCCACCTCAGCTCATTGGGGAATGAAAAATTTAGAACAATTGATGGATGAAAGCAGGCAGGCCGGCCATTTTAGGACACTCAGTGGACTTGTTTAATGCAATGCACCTTTGTATATTCACATGCATTCGCTTCATGCTGTAACCACTGTGCATAAAAATTTGGAAACATGGCATTTAGTGTATCTTTTGGTGTCTAAGTCATGTTTCCCATATTTTCCCTTCCCAGATGCAAGCCCGTTTGAGTGTTTGGGGCACTTTTTAGCTAAAATCATCCTACGGGCCTAACTGCATATGCTAAAACCTGCCTATTTTGAATGGTGTAGTGGCCCCTGCAACCTCCAAAAAGTATCAGGACTTACTTCCCCAATAACCTGCTAACTCACCCCTGAAATACATACTTATTCACCCTATTTTGTACATTGGACTCATTTCTTATTTGAAATGCCCATTTTTGGGGGGCCAGAAATGTGCGTCTTTAAAAGGAGATTTCTACGATATCCCACTTTTGCGTGTCGGACCTCAACTTTTCCCGTAAACGCAGAAAAACCGCAATTTTAAGGAGAAACGAGACAGACATCCCCTTCCTCTGCCACCCACCCGCCCAACTGACAGCCAGCCATTAGACATGCACAGATAGTTCTGAGAGTCTTTCTGTGATGTCATAAAGGGCCTGCTGATCAATGGGCAGCTTTCTGATTGGCTGCTGTATTTGATTGACAGATGGAAGCTGGCAGCTGATTGGCTGTCTAGCCTACAGTGCTTTACACACCTCCCTGATGGTACCACTGGCTAAGACTCCACCTCAGCTCATTGGGTAATGAAAAATTTAGAACAATTGATGGATGAAAGCAGGCAGGCCGGCCATTTTAGGACACTCAGTGGACTTGTTTAATGCAATGCACCTTTGTATATTCACATGCATTCGCTTCATGCTGTAACCACTGTGCATAAAAATTTGGAAACATGGCAAACAGTGTATCATTTGCTGTCTAAGTCATGTTTCCCATATTTTCCCTTCCCAGATGCAAGCCCGTTTGAGTGTTTGGGGCACTTTTTAGCTAAAATCATCCTACAGGGCCTAACTGCATATGCTAAAACCTGCCTATTTTAAATGGTGTAGTGGCCCCTGCAACCTCCAAAAATATCAGGAATTACTTCCCCAATAACCTGCTAACTCACCCCTGAAATACATACTTATTCACCCTATTTTGTTCATTGGACTCATTTCTCATTTGAAATGCCCATTTTTGGGGGGCCAGAAATGTGCGTCTATAAAAGGAGATTTCTACGATACCCCACTTTTGCGCGTCGGACCTCAACTTTTCCCGTAAACGCAGAAAAAACGCAATTTTCAGGAGAAACGAGACAGACATCCCCTCCCTCTGCCACCCACCCGCCCAACTGACAGCCAGCCATTAGACATGCACAGATAGTTCTGAGGGTCTTTCTGTGATGTCATAAAGGGCCTGCTGATCAAGGGGCAGCTTTCTGATTGGCTGCTGTATTTGATTGACAGATGGAAGCTGGCAGCTGATTGGCTGTCTAGCCTAAAGTGCTTTACACACCTCCCTGATGGTACCACTGGCTAAGACTCCACCTCAGCTCGTTGGGAAATGAAAAATTTAGAACAATTGATGGATGAAAGCAGGCAGGCCGGCCATTTTGGGACGCTCATTGGACTTATTTTATGCAATGCACCTTTGTATATTCACATGCATTCGCTTCATGCTGTAACCGCTGTGCATAAAAATTTGGAAACATGACAAACAGTGTATCATTTGGTGTCAAAGTCATGTTTCCCATTTTTTTCCTTCCCAGATACAAGCCCATTTGAGTGTTTGGGGCACTTTTTAGCTAAAATCATCCTACAGGGCCTAACTGCATATGCTAAAACCTGCCTATTTTAAATGGTGTAGTGGCCCCTGCAACCTCCAAAAATATCAGGAATTACTTCCCCAATAACCTGCTAACTCACCCCTGAAATACATACTTATTCACCCTATTTTGTTCAATGGACTCATTTCTCATTTGAAATGCCCATTTTTGGGGGGCCGGAAATGTGCAACTTTAAAAGGTGATTTCTACGATACCCCACTTTTGCGCGTCGGACCTCAACTTTTCCCGTAAACGCAGAAAAACTGCAATTTTCAGGAGAAACGAGACAGACATCCCCTCCCTCTGCCACCCACCCGCCCAACTGACAGCCAGCCATTAGACATGCACAGATAGTTCTGAGGGTCTGTCTGTGATGTCATAAAGGGCCTGCTGATCAATGGACAGCTTTCTGATTGGTTGCTGTATTTGATTGACAGATGGAAGCTGGCAGCTGATTGGCTGTCTAGCCTAAAGTGCTTTACACACCTCCCTGATGGTACCAGTGGCTAGGACTCCACCTCAGCTCATTGGGTAATGAAAAATTTAGAACAATTGATGGATGAAAGCAGGCAGGCCGGCAATTTTGGGACACTCAGTGGACTTGTTTAATGCAATGCACCTTTGTATATTCACATGCATTCGCTTCATGCTGTAACCACTGTGCATAAAAATTTGGAAACATGGCATTTAGTGTATCTTTTGGTGTCTAAGTCATGTTTCCCATATTTTCCCTTCCCAGATGCAAGCCCGTTTGAGTGTTTGGGGCACTTTTTAGCTAAAATCATCCTACGGGGCCTAACTGCATATGCTAAAACCTGCCTATTTTGAATGGTGTAGTGGCCCCTGCAACCTCCAAAAAATATCAGGACTTACTTCCCCAATAACCTGCTAACTCACCCCTGAAATACATACTTATTCACCCTATTTTGTACATTGGACTCATTTCTTATTTGAAATGCCCATTTTTGGGGGGCCAGAAATGTGCATCTTTAAAAGGTGATTTCTACGATACCCCACTTTTGCGTGTCGGACCTCAACTTTTCCCGTAAACGCAGAAAAAACGCAATTTTAAGGAGAAACGAGACAGACATCCCCTTCCTCTGCCACCCACCCGCCCAACTGACAGCCAGCCATTAGACATGCACAGATAGTTCTGAGGGTCTTTCTGTGATGTCATAAAGGGCCTGCTGATCAATGGGCAGCTTTCTGATTGGCTGCTGTATTTGATTGACAGATGGAAGCTGGCAGCTGATTGGCTGTCTAGCCTAAAGTGCTTTACACACCTCCCTGATGGTACCACTGGCTAAGACTCCACCTCAGCTCATTGGGTAATGAAAAATTTAGAACAATTGATGGATGAAAGCAGGCAGGCCGGCCATTTTGGGACACTCAGTGGACTTGTTTAATGCAATGCACCTTTGTATATTCACATGCATTCGCTTCATGCTGTAACCACTGTGCATAAAAATTTGGAAACATGGCAAACAGTGTATAATTTGCTGTCTAAGTCATGTTTCCCATATTTTCCCTTCCCAGATACAAGCCCGTTTGAGTGTTTGGGGCACTTTTTAGCTAAAATCATCCTACGGGGCCTAACTGCATATGCTAAAGCCTGCCTATTTTGAATGGTGTAGTGGCCCCTGCAACCTCCAAAAATATCAGGACTTACTTCCCCAATAACCTGCTAACTCACCTCTGAAATACATACTTATTCACCCTATTTTGTTCATTGGACTCATTTCTCATTTGAAATGCCCATTTTTGGGGGGCCAGAAATGTGCGCCTTTAAAAGGTGATTTCTACGATACCCCACTTTTGCGCGTCGGACCACAACTTTTCCCGTAAACGCAGAAAAAGCGCAATTTTCAGGAGAAACGAGACAGACATCCCCTCCCTCTGCCACCCACCCGCCCAACTGACAGCCAGCCATTAGACATGCACAGATAGTTCTGAGGGTCTGTCTGTGATGTCATAAAGGGCCTGCTGATCAATGGACAGCTTTCTGATTGGTTGCTGTATTTGATTGACAGATGGAAGCTGGCAGCTGATTGGCTGTCTAGCCTAAAGTGCTTTACACACCTCCCTGATGGTACCACTGGCTAAGACTCCACCTCAGCTCATTGGGTAATGAAAAATTTAGAACAATTGATGGATGAAAGCAGGCAGGCCGGACATTTTGGGACACTCAGTGGACTTGTTTAATGCAATGCACCTTTGTATATTCACATGCATTCGCTTCATGCTGTAACCACTGTGCATAAAAATTTGGAAACATGGCATTTAGTGTATCTTTTGGTGTCTAAGTCATGTTTCCCATATTTTCCCTTCCCAGATGCAAGCCCGTTTGAGTGTTTGGGGCACTTTTTAGCTAAAATCATCCTACGGAGCCTAACTGCATATGCTAAAACCTGCCTATTTTGAATGGTGTAGTGGCCCCTGCAACCTCCAAAAATATCAGGACTTACTTCCCCAATAATCTGCTAACTCACCCCTGAAATACATACTTATTCACCCTATTTTGTTCATTGGACTCATTTCTCATTTGAAATGCCCATTTTTGGGGGGCCAGAAATGTGCGTCTTTAAAATGTGATTTCTACAATACCCCACTTTTGCGCGTCGGACCTCAACTTTTCCCGTAAACGCAGAAAAACCGCAATTTTCAGGAGAAAAGAGACAGACATCCCCTCCCTCTGCCACCCACCCGCCCAACTGACAGCCAGCCATTAGACATGCACAGATAGTTCTGAGGGTCTGTTTGTGATGTCATAAAGGGCCTGCTGATCAATGGGCAGCTTTCTGATTGGCTGCTGTATTTGATTGACAGATGGAAGCTGGCAGCTGATTGGCTGTCTAGCCTAAAGTGCTTTACACACCTCCCTGATGGTACCACTGGCTAAGACTCCACCTCAGCTCATTGGGTAATGAAAAATTTAGAACAATTGATGGATGAAAGCAGGCAGGCCGGCCATTTTGGGACACTCAGTGGACTTGTTTAATGCAATGCACCTTTGTATATTCACATGCATTCGCTTCATGCTGTAACCACTGTGCATAAAAATTTGGAAACATGGCATATAGTGTATCATTTGGTGTCTAAGTCATGTTTCCCATATTTTCCCTTCCCAGATACAAGCCCGTTTGAGTGTTTGGGGCACTTTTTAGCTAAAATCATCCTACGGAGCCTAACTGCATATGCTAAAACCTGCCTATTTTGAATGGTGTAGTGGCCCCTGCAACCTCCAAAAATATCTAAACTTACTTCCCCAATAATCTGCTAACTCACCCCTGAAATAAATACTTATTCACCCTATTTTGTTCATTGGACTCATTTCTCATTTGAAATGCCCATTTTGGGGGGGCCAGAAATGTGCGTCTTTAAAATGTGATTTCTACGATACCCCACTTTTGCGCGTCGGACCTCAACTTTTCCCGTAAACGCAGAAAAACCGCAATTTTCAGGAGAAACGAGACAGACATCCCCTCCCTCTGCCACCCACCCGCCCAACTGACAGCCAGCCATTAGACATGCACAGATAGTTCTGAGGGTCTGTTTGTGATGTCATAAAGGGCCTGCTGATCAATGGGCAGCTTTCTGATTGGCTGCTGTATTTGATTGACAGATGGAAGCTGGCAGCTGATTGGCTGTCTAGCCTAAAGTGCTTTACACACCTCCCTGATGGTACCACTGGCTAAGACTCCACCTCAGCTCATTGGGTAATGAAAAATTTAGAACAATTGATGGATGAAAGCAGGCAGGCCGGCCATTTTGGGACACTCATTGGACTTGTTTAATGCAATGCACCTTTGTATATTCACATGCATTCGCTTCATGCTGTAACCACTGTGCATAAAAATTTGGAAACATGGCATACAGTGTATCATTTGCTGTCTAAGTCATGTTTCCCATATTTTCCCTTCCCAGATACAAGCCCGTTTGAGTGTTTGGGGCACTTTTTAGCTAAAATCAACCTACGGGGCCTAACTGCATATGCTAAAGCCCGCCTATTTTGAATGGTGTAGTGGCCCCTGCAACCTCCAAAAATATCAGGACTTACTTCCCCAATAACCTGCTAACTCACCCCTGAAATACATACTTATTCACCCTATTTTGTTCATTGGACTCATTTCTCATTTGAAATGCCCATTTTTGGGGGGGCAGAAATGTGCATCTTTAAAAGGTGATTTCTACGATACCCCACTTTTGCGCGTCGGATCTCAACTTTTACCGTAAACGCAGAAAAAGCGCAATTTTCAGGAGAAACGAGACAGACATCCCCTCCCTCTGCCACCCACCCACCCAACTGACAGCCAGCCATTAGACATGCACAGATAGTTCTGAGAGTCTTTCTGTGATGTCATAAAGGGCCTGCTGATCAATTGGCAGCTTTCTGATTGGCTGCTGTATTTGATTGACAGATGAAAGCTGGCAGCTGATTGGCTGTCTAGCCTAAAGTGCTTTACACACCTCCCTGATGGTACCACTGGCTAAGACTCCACCTCAGCTCATTGGGTAATGAAAAATTTAGAACAATTGATGGATGAAAGCAGGCAGGCCGGCCATTTTGGGACACTCAGTGGACTTGTTTAATGCAATGCACCTTTGTATATTCACATGCATTCGCTTCATGCTGTAACCACTGTGCATAAAAATTTGGAAACATGGCAAACAGTGTATCATTTGCTGTCTAAGTCATGTTTCCCATATTTTCCCTTCCCAGATACAAGCCCGTTTGAGTGATTGGGGCACTTTTTAGCTAAAATCATCCTACGAGGCCTAACTGCATATGCTAAAGCCTGCCTATTTTGAATGGTGTAGTGGCCCCTGCAACCTCCAAAAATATCAGGACTTACTTCCCCAATAACCTGCTAACTCACCCCTGAAATACATACTTATTCACCCTATTTTGTTCATTGGACTCATTTCTCATTTGAAATGCCCATTTTTGGGGGGCCAGAAATGTGCGTCTTTAAAATGTGATTTCTACGATACCCCACTTTTGCGCGTCGGACCTCAACTTTTCCCGTAAACGCAGAAAAACCGCAATTTTCAGGAGAAACGAGACAGACATCCCCTCCCTCTGCCACCCACCCGCCCAACTGACAGCCAGCCATTAGACATGCACAGATAGTTCTGAGGGTCTGTTTGTGATGTCATAAAGGGCCTGCTGATCAATGGGCAGCTTTCTGATTGGCTGCTGTATTTGATTGACAGATGGAAGCTGGCAGCTGATTGGCTGTCTAGCCTAAAGTGCTTTACACACCTCCCTGATGGTACCACTGGCTAAGACTCCACCTCAGCTCATTGGGTAATGAAAAATTTAGAACAATTGATGGATGAAAGCAGGCAGGCCGGCCATTTTGGGACGCTCATTGGACTTGTTTAATGCAATGCACCTTTGTATATTCACATGCATTCGCTTCATGCTGTAACCACTGTGCATACAAATTTGGAAACATGGCATACAGTGTATCATTTTCTTTCTAAGTCATGTTTCCCATATTTTCCCTTCCCAGATACAAGCCCATTTGAGTGTTTGGGGCACTTTTTAGCTAAAATCATCCTACGGGGCCTAACTGCATATGCTAAAACCTGCCTATTTTGAATGGTGTAGTGGCTCCTGCAACCTCCAAAAATATCAGGACTTACTTCCCCAATAATCTGCTAACTCACCCCTGAAATACATACTTATTCATCCTATTTTGTTCATTGGACTCATTTCTCATTTGAAATGCCCATTTTTGGGGGGCCAGAAATGTGCGTCTTTAAAATTTGATTTCTACGATACCCCACTTTTGCGCGTCTGACCTCAACTTTTCCCGTAAACGCAGAAAAAGCGCAATTTTCAGGAGAAACGAGACAGACATCCCCTCCCTCTGCCACCCACCCACCCAACTGACAGCCAGCCATTAGACATGCACAGATAGTTCTGAGGGTCTGTCTGTGATGTCATAAAGGGCCTGCTGATCAATGGGCAGCTTTCTGATTGGCTGCTGTATTTGATTGACAGATGGAAGCTGGCAGCTGATTGGCTGTCTAGCCTAAAGTGCTTTACACACCTCCCTGATGGTACCACTGGCTAAGACTCCACCTCAGCTCATTGGGTAATGAAAAATTTAGAACAATTGATGGATGAAAGCAGGCAGGCCGGCCATTTTGGGACACTCAGTGGACTTGTTTAATGCAATGCACCTTTGTATATTCACATGCATTCGCTTCATGCTGTAACCACTGTGCATAAAAATTTGGAAACATGGCATATAGTGTATCATTTGGTGTCTAAGTCATGTTTCCCATATTTTCCCTTCCCAGATACAAGCCCGTTTGAGTGTTTGGGGCACTTTTTAGCTAAAATCATCCTACGGGGCCTAACTGCATATGCTAAAACCTGCCTTTTTTGAATGGTGTAGTGGCCCCTGCAACCTCCAAAAATATCAGGACTTACTTCCCCAATAATCTGCTAACTCACCCCTGAAATACATACTTATTCACCCTATTTTGTTCATTGGACTCATTTCTCATTTGAAATGCCCATTTTTGGGGGGCCAGAAATGTGCGTCTTTAAAATGTGATTTCTACGATACCCCACTTTTGCGCGTCGGACCTCAACTTTTCCCGTAAACGCAGAAAAAGCGCAATTTTCAGGAGAAACGAGACAGACATCCCCTCCCTCTGCCACCCACCCGCCCAACTGACAGCCAGCCATTAAACATGCACAGATAGTTCTGAGGGTCTGTTTGTGATGTCATAAAGGGTGTTTGAGTGTTTGAGTGTTTGGGGCACTTTTTAGCTAAAATCATCCTACGGGGCCTAACTGCATATGCTAAAACCTGCCTATTTTGAATGGTGTAGTGGCTCCTGCAACCTCCAAAAATATCAGGACTTACTTCCCCAATAATCTGCTAACTCACCCCTGAAATACATACTTATTCATCCTATTTTGTTCATTGGACTCATTTCTCATTTGAAATGCCCATTTTTGGGGGGCCAGAAATGTGCGTCTTTAAAATTTGATTTCTACGATACCCCACTTTTGCGCGTCGGACCTCAACTTTTCCCGTAAACGCAGAAAAAGCGCAATTTTCAGGAGAAACGAGACAGACATCCCCTCCCTCTGCCACCCACCCACCCAACTGACAGCCAGCCATTAGACATGCACAGATAGTTCTGAGGGTCTGTCTGTGATGTCATAAAGGGCCTGCTGATCAATGGGCAGCTTTCTGATTGGCTGCTGTATTTGATTGACAGATGGAAGCTGGCAGCTGATTGGCTGTCTAGCCTAAAGTGCTTTACACACCTCCCTGATGGTACCACTGGCTAAGACTCCACCTCAGCTCATTGGGTAATGAAAAATTTAGAACAATTGATGGATGAAAGCAGGCAGGCCGGCCATTTTGGGACACTCAGTGGACTTGTTTAATGCAATGCACCTTTGTATATTCACATGCATTCGCTTCATGCTGTAACCACTGTGCATAAAAATTTGGAAACATGGCATATAGTGTATCATTTGGTGTCTAAGTCATGTTTCCCATATTTTCCCTTCCCAGATACAAGCCCGTTTGAGTGTTTGGGGCACTTTTTAGCTAAAATCATCCTACGGGGCCTAACTGCATATGCTAAAACCTGCCTTTTTTGAATGGTGTAGTGGCCCCTGCAACCTCCAAAAATATCAGGACTTACTTCCCCAATAATCTGCTAACTCACCCCTGAAATACATACTTATTCACCCTATTTTGTTCATTGGACTCATTTCTCATTTGAAATGCCCATTTTTGGGGGGCCAGAAATGTGCGTCTTTAAAATGTGATTTCTACGATACCCCACTTTTGCGCGTCGGACCTCAACTTTTCCCGTAAACGCAGAAAAAGCGCAATTTTCAGGAGAAACGAGACAGACATCCCCTCCCTCTGCCACCCACCCGCCCAACTGACAGCCAGCCATTAAACATGCACAGATAGTTCTGAGGGTCTGTTTGTGATGTCATAAAGGGCCTGCTGATCAATGGGCAGCTTTCTGATTGGCTGCTGTATTTGATTGACAGATGGAAGCTGGCAGCTGATTGGCTGTCTAGCCTTAAGTGCTTTACACACCTCCCTGATGGTACCAGTGGCTAAGACTCCACCTCAGCTCATTGGGTAATGAAAAATTTAGAACAATTGATGGATGAAAGCAGGCAGGCCGGCAATTTTGGGACACTCAGTGGACTTGTTTAATGCAATGCACCTTTGTATATTCACATGCATTCGCTTCATGCTGTAACCACTGTGCATACAAATTTGGAAACATGGCATACAGTGTATCATTTTCTGTCTAAGTCATGTTTCCCATATTTTCCCTTCCCAGATACAAGCCCGTTTGAGTGTTTGGGGCACTTTTTAGCTAAAATCATCCTACGGGGCCTAACTGCATATGCTAAAACCTGCCTATTTTGAATGGTGTAGTGGCCCCTGCAACCTCCAAAAATATCAGGACTTACTTCCCCAATAATCTGCTAACTCACCCCTGAAATACATACTTATTCACCCTATTTTGTTCATTGGACTCATTTCTCATTTGAAATGCCCATTTTTGGGGGGCCAGAAATGTGCGTCTTTAAAATGTGATTTCTACGATACCCCACTTTTGCGCGTCGGACCTCAACTTTTCCCGTAAACGCAGAAAAACCGCAATTTTCAGGAGAAACGAGACAGACATCCCCTCCCTCTGCCACCCACCCGCCCAACTGACAGCCAGCCATTAGACATGCACAGATAGTTCTGAGGGTCTGTTTGTGATGTCATAAAGGGCCTGCTGATCAATGGGCAGCTTTCTGATTGGCTGCTGTATTTGAGTGACAGATGGAAGCTGGCAGCTGATTGGCTGTCTAGCCTAAAGTGCTTTACACACCTCCCTGATGGTACCACTGGCTAAGACTCCACCTCTGCTCATTGGGTAATTAAAAATTTAGAACAATTGATGGATGAAAGCAGGCAGGCCGGCCATTTTGGGACGCTCATTGGACTTGTTTAATGCAATGCACCTTTGTATATTCACATGCATTCGCTTCATGCTGTAACCACTGTGCATAAAAATTTGGAAACATGGCATACAGTGTATCATTTGCTGTCTAAGTCATGTTTCCCATATTTTCCCTTTCCAGATACAAGCCCGTTTGAGTGTTTGGGGCACTTTTTAGATAAAATCAACCTACGGGGCCTAACTGCATATGCTAAAGCCCGCCTATTTTGAATGGTGTAGTGGCCCCTGCAACCTCCAAAAATATCAGGACTTACTTCCCCAATAACCTGCTAACTCACCCCTGAAATACATACTTATTCACCCTATTTTGTTCATTGGACTCATTTCTCATTTGAAATGCCCATTTTTGGGGGGGCAGAAATGTGCATCTTTAAAAGGTGATTTCTACGATACCCCACTTTTGCGCGTCGGATCTCAACTTTTCCCGTAAACGCAGAAAAAGTGCAATTTTCAGGAGAAACGAGACAGACATCCCCTCCCTCTGCCACCCACCCACCCAACTGACAGCCAGCCATTAGACATGCACAGATAGTTCTGAGAGTCTTTCTGTGATGTCATAAAGGGCCTGCTGATCAATGGGCAGCTTTCTGATTGGCTGCTGTATTTGATTGACAGATGGAAGCTGGCAGCTGATTGGCTGTCTAGCCTAAAGTGCTTTACACACCTCCCTGATGGTACCACTGGCTAAGACTCCACCTCAGCTCATTGGGTAATGAAAAATTTAGAACAATTGATGGATGAAAGCAGGCAGGCCGGCCATTTTGGGACACTCAGTGGACTTGTTTAATGCAATGCACCTTTGTATATTCACATGCATTCGCTTCATGCTGTAACCACTGTGCATAAAAATTTGGAAACATGGCAAACAGTGTATCATTTGCTGTCTAAGTCATGTTTCCCATATTTTCCCTTCCCAGATACAAGCCCGTTTGAGTGATTGGGGCACTTTTTAGCTAAAATCATCCTACGAGGCCTAACTGCATATGCCTATTTTGAATGGTGTAGTGGCCCCTGCAACCTCCAAAAATATCAGGACTTACTTCCCCAATAATCTGCTAACTCACCCCTGAAATACATACTTATTCACCCTATTTTGTTCATTGGACTCATTTCTCATTTGAAATGCCCATTTTTGGGGTGCCAGAAATGTGCGTCTTTAAAATGTGATTTCTACGATACCCCACTTTTGCGCGTCGGACCTCAACTTTTCCCGTAAACGCAGAAAAACCGCAATTTTCAGGAGAAACGAGACAGACATCCCCTCCCTCTGCCACCCACCCGCCCAACTGACAGCCAGCCATTAGACATGCACAGATAGTTCTGAGGGTCTGTTTGTGATGTCATAAAGGGCCTGCTGATCAATGGGCAGCTTTCTGATTGGCTGCTGTATTTGATTGACAGATGGAAGCTGGCAGCTGATTGGCTGTCTAGCCTAAAGTGCTTTACACACCTCCCTGATGGTACCACTGGCTAAGACTCCACCTCAGCTCATTGGGTATTGAAAAATGTAGAACAATTGATGGATGAAAGCAGGCAGGCCGGCCATTTTGGGACACTCAGTGGACTTGTTTAATGCAATGCACCTTTGTATATTCACATGCATTCGCTTCATGCTGTAACCACTGTGCATAAAAATTTGGAAACATGGCAAACAGTGTATCATTTGCTGTCTAAGTCATGTTTCCCATATTTTCCCTTCCCAGATACAAGCCCGTTTGAGTGATTGGGGCACTTTTTAGCTAAAATCATCCTACGAGGCCTAACTGCATATGCCTATTTTGAATGGTGTAGTGGCCCCTGCAACCTCCAAAAATATCAGGACTTACTTCCCCAATAACCTGCTAACTCACCCCTGAAATACATACTTATTCACCCTATTTTGTTCATTGGACTCATTTCTCATTTGAAATGCCCATTTTTGGGGGGCCAGAAATGTGCGTCTTTAAAATGTGATTTCTACGATACCCCACTTTTGCGCGTCGGACCTCAACTTTTCCCGTAAACGCAGAAAAAGCGCAATTTTCAGGAGAAACGAGACAGACATCCCCTCCCTCTGCCACCCACCCGCCCAACTGACAGCCAGCCATTAGACATGCACAGATAGTTCTGAGGGTCTGTTTGTGATGTCATAAAGGGCCTGCTGATCAATGGGCAGCTTTCTGATTGGCTGCTGTATTTGATTGACAGATGGAAGCTGGCAGCTGATTGGCTGTCTAGCCTAAAGTGCTTTACACACCTCCCTGATGGTACCACTGGCTAAGACTCCACCTCAGCTCATTGGGTAATGAAAAATTTAGAACAATTGATGGATGAAAGCAGGCAGGCCGGCCATTTTGGGACGCTCATTGGACTTGTTTAATGCAATGCACCTTTGTATATTCACATGCATTCGCTTCATGCTGTAACCACTGTGCATAAAAATTTGGAAACATGGCATACAGTGTATAATTTTCTGTCTAAGTCATGTTTCCCATATTTTCCCTTCCCAGATACAAGCCCGTTTGAGTGTTTAGGGCACTTTTTAGCTAAAATCATCCTACGGGGCCTAACTGCATATGCTAAAACCTGCCTATTTTGAATGGTGTAGTGGCCCCTGCAACCTCCAAAAATATCAGGACTTACTTCCCCAATAATCTGCTAACTCACCCCTGAAATACATACTTATTCACCCTATTTTGTTCATTGGACTCATTTCTCATTTGAAATGCCCATTTTTGGGGGGCCAGAAATGTGCGTCTTTAAAATGTGATTTCTACGATACCCCACTTTTGCGCGTCGGACCTCAACTTTTCCCGTAAACGCAGAAAAAGCGCAATTTTCAGGAGAAACGAGACAGACATCCCCTCCCTCTGCCACCCACCCGCCCAACTGACAGCCAGCCATTAGACATGCACAGATAGTTCTGAGGGTCTGTTTGTGATGTCATAAAGGGCCTGCTGATCAATGGGCAGCTTTCTGATTGGCTGCTGTATTTGATTGACAGATGGAAGCTAGCAGCTGATTGGCTGTCTAGCCTAAAGTGCTTTACACACCTCCCTGATGGTACCACTGGCTAAGACTCCACCTCAGCTCATTGGATAATGAAAAATTTAGAACAATTGATGGATGAAAGCAGGCAGGCCGGCCATTTTGGGACGCTCATTGGACTTGTTTAATGCAATGCACCTTTGTATATTCACATGCATTCGCTTCATGCTGTAACCACTGTGCATAAAAATTTGGAAACATGGCAAACAGTGTATCATTTGCTGTCTAAGTCATGTTTCCCATATTTTCCCTTCCCAGATACAAGCCCGTTTGAGTGATTGGGGCACTTTTTAGCTAAAATCATCCTACGAGGCCTAACTGCATATGCCTATTTTGAATGGTGTAGTGGCCCCTGCAACCTCCAAAAATATCAGGACTTACTTCCCCAATAACCTGCTAACTCACCCCTGAAATACATACTTATTCACCCTATTTTGTTCATTGGACTCATTTCTCATTTGAAATGCCCATTTTTGGGGGGCCAGAAATGTGCGTCTTTAAAATGTGATTTCTACGATACCCCACTTTTGCGCGTCGGACCTCAACTTTTCCCGTAAACGCAGAAAAACCGCAATTTTCAGGAGAAACGAGACAGACATCCCCTCCCTCTGCCACCCACCCGCCCAACTGACAGCCAGCCATTAGACATGCACAGATAGTTCTGAGGGTCTGTTTGTGATGTCATAAAGGGCCTGCTGATCAATGGGCAGCTTTCTGATTGGCTGCTGTATTTGATTGACAGATGGAAGCTGGCAGCTGATTGGCTGTCTAGCCTAAAGTGCTTTACACACCTCCCTGATGGTACCACTGGCTAAGACTCCACCTCAGCTCATTGGGTAATGAAAAATTTAGAACAATTGATGGATGAAAGCAGGCAGGCCGGCCATTTTGGGACGCTCATTGGACTTGTTTAATGCAATGCACCTTTGTATATTCACATGCATTCGCTTCATGCTGTAACCACTGTGCATAAAAATTTGGAAACATGGCATACAGTGTATCATTTGCTGTCTAAGTCATGTTTCCCATATTTTCCCTTCCCAGATACAAGCCCGATTGAGTGTTTGGGGCACTTTTTAGCTAAAATCAACCTACGGGGCCTAACTGCATATGCTAAAGCCCGCCTATTTTGAATGGTGTAGTGGCCCCTGCAACCTCCAAAAATATCAGGACTTACTTCCCCAATAACCTGCTAACTCACCCCTGAAATACATACTTATTCACCCTATTTTGTTCATTGGACTCATTTCTCATTTGAAATGCCCATTTTTGGGGGGGCAGAAATGTGCATCTTTAAAAGGTGATTTCTACGATACCCCACTTTTGCGCGTCGGATCTCAACTTTTCCCGTAATTGCAGAAAAAGCGCAATTATTAGGAGAAACGAGACAGACATCCCCTCCCTCTGCCACCCACCCACCCAACTGACAGCCAGCCATTAGACATGCACAGATAGTTCTGAGAGTCTTTCTGTGATGTCATAAAGGGCCTGCTGATCAATGGGCAGCTTTCTGATTGGCTGCTGTATTTGATTGACAGATGGAAGCTGGCAGCTGATTGGCTGTCTAGCCTAAAGTGCTTTACACACCTCCCTGATGGTACCACTGGCTAAGACTCCACCTCAGCTCATTGGGTAATGAAAAATTTAGAACAATTGATGGATGAAAGCAGGCAGGCCGGCCATTTTGGGACACTCAGTGGACTTGTTTAATGCAATGCACCTTTGTATATTCACATGCATTCGCTTCATGCTGTAACCACTGTGCATAAAAATTTGGAAACATGGCAAACAGTGTATCATTTGCTGTCTAAGTCATGTTTCCCATATTTTCCCTTCCCAGATACAAGCCCGTTTGAGTGATTGGGGCACTTTTTAGCTAAAATCATCCTACGAGGCCTAACTGCATATGCTAAAGCCTGCCTATTTTGAATGGTGTAGTGGCCCCTGCAACCTCCAAAAATATCAGGACTTACTTCCCCAATAACCTGCTAACTCACCCCTGAAATACATACTTATTCACCCTATTTTGTTCATTGGACTCATTTCTCATTTGAAATGCCCATTTTTGGGGGGCCAGAAATGTGCGTCTTTAAAATGTGATTTCTACGATACCCCACTTTTGCGCGTCGGACCTCAACTTTTCCCGTAAACGCAGAAAAAGCGCAATTTTCAGGAGAAACGAGACAGACATCCCCTCCCTCTGCCACCCACCCGCCCAACTGACAGCCAGCCATTAGACATGCACAGATAGTTCTGAGGGTCTGTTTGTGATGTCATAAAGGGCCTGCTGATCAATGGGCAGCTTTCTGATTGGCTGCTGTATTTGATTGACAGATGGAAGCTGGCAGCTGATTGGCTGTCTAGCCTAAAGTGCTTTACACACCTCCCTGATGGTACCACTGGCTAAGACTCCACCTCAGCTCATTGGGTAATGAAAAATTTAGAACAATTGATGGATGAAAGCAGGCAGGCCGGCCATTTTGGGACGCTCATTGGACTTGTTTAATGCAATGCACCTTTGTATATTCACATGCATTCGCTTCATGCTGTAACCACTGTGCATAAAAATTTGGAAACATGGCATACAGTGTATAATTTTCTGTCTAAGTCATGTTTCCCATATTTTCCCTTCCCAGATACAAGCCCGTTTGAGTGTTTGGGGCACTTTTTAGCTAAAATCATCCTACGGGGCCTAACTGCATATGCTAAAACCTGCCTATTTTGAATGGTGTAGTGGCCCCTGCAACCTCCAAAAATATCAGGACTTACTTCCCCAATAATCTGCTAACTCACCCCTGAAATACATACTTATTCACCCTATTTTGTTCATTGGACTCATTTCTCATTTGAAATGCCCATTTTTGGGGGGCCAGAAATGTGCGTCTTTAAAATGTGATTTCTACGATACCCCACTTTTGCGCGTCGGACCTCAACTTTTCCCGTAAACGCAGAAAAAGCGCAATTTTCAGGAGAAACGAGACAGACATCCCCTCCCTCTGCCACCCACCCGCCCAACTGACAGCCAGCCATTAGACATGCACAGATAGTTCTGAGGGTCTGTTTGTGATGTCATAAAGGGCCTGCTGATCAATGGGCAGCTTTCTGATTGGCTGCTGTATTTGATTGACATATGGAAGCTGGCAGCTGATTGGCTGTCTAGCCTAAAGTGCTTTACACACCTCCCTGATGGTACCACTGGCTAAGACTCCACCTCAGCTCATTGGGTAATGAAAAATTTAGAACAATTGATGGATGAAAGCAGGCAGGCCGGCCATTTTGGGACGCTCATTGGACTTGTTTAATGCAATGCACCTTTGTATATTCACATGCATTCGCTTCATGCTGTAACCACTGTGCATACAAATTTGGAAACATGGCAAACAGTGTATCATTTTCTTTCTAAGTCATGTTTCCCATATTTTCCCTTCCCAGATACAAGCCCGTTTGAGTGTTTGGGGCACTTTTTAGCTAAAATCATCCTACGGGGCCTAACTGCATATGCTAAAACCTGCCTATTTTGAATGGTGTAGTGGCTCCTGCAACCTCCAAAAATATCAGGACTTACTTCCCCAATAATCTGCTAACTCACCCCTGAAATACATACTTATTCACCCTATTTTGTTCATTGGACTCATTTCTCATTTGAAATGCCCATTTTTGGGGGGCCAGAAATGTGCGTCTTTAAAATTTGATTTCTATGATACCCCACTTTTGCGCGTCGGACCTCAACTTTTCCCGTAAACGCAGAAAAAGCGCAATTTTCAGGAGAAACGAGACAGACATCCCCTCCCTCTGCCACCCACCCGCCCAACTGACAGCCAGCCATTAGACATGCACAGATAGTTCTGAGGGTCTGTTTGTGATGTCATAAAGGGCCTGCTGATCAATGGGCAACTTTCTGATTGGCTGCTGTATTTGATTGACAGATGGAAGCTGGCAGCTGATTGGCTGTCTAGCCTAAAGTGCTTTACACACCTCCCTGATGGTACCACTGGCTAAGACTCCACCTCAGCTCATTGGGTAATGAAAAATTTAGAACAATTGATGGATGAAAGCAGGCAGGCCGGCCATTTTGGGACGCTCATTGGACTTGTTTAATGCAATGCACCTTTGTATATTCACATGCATTCGCTTCATGCTGTAACCACTGTGCATAAAAATTTGGAAACATGGCATACAGTGTATCATTTGCTGTCTAAGTCATGTTTCCCATATTTTCCCTTCCCAGATACAAGCCCGTTTGAGTGTTTGGGGCACTTTTTAGCTAAAATCAACCTACGGGGCCTAACTGCATATGCTAAAGCCCGCCTATTTTGAATGGTGTAGTGGCCCCTGCAACCTCCAAAAATATCAGGACTTACTTCCCCAATAACCTGCTAACTCACCCCTGAAATACATACTTATTCACCCTATTTTGTTCATTGGACTCATTTCTCATTTGAAATGCCCATTTTTGGGGGGGCAGAAATGTGCATCTTTAAAAGGTGATTTCTACGATACCCCACTTTTGCGCGTCGGATCTCAACTTTTCCCGTAAACGCAGAAAAAGCGCAATTTTCAGGAGAAACGAGACAGACATCCCCTCCCTCTGCCACCCACCCACCCAACTGACAGCCAGCCATTAGACATGCACAGATAGTTCTGAGAGTCTGTTTGTGATGTCATAAAGGGTGTTTGAGTGTTTGAGTGTTTGGGGCACTTTTTAGCTAAAATCATCCTACGGGGCCTAACTGCATATGCTAAAACCTGCCTATTTTGAATGGTGTAGTGGCCCCTGCAACCTCCAAAAATATCAGGACTTACTTCCCCAATAATCTGCTAACTCACCCCTGAAATACATACTTATTCACCCTATTTTGTTCATTGGACTCATTTCTCATTTGAAATGCCCATTTTTGTGGGGCCAGAAATGTGCGTCTTTAAAATGTGATTTCTACGATACCCCACTTTTGCGCGTCGGACCTCAACTTTTCCCGTAAACGCAGAAAAACCGCAATTTTCAGGAGAAACGAGACAGACATCCCCTCCCTCTGCCACCCACCCGCCCAACTGACAGCCAGCCATTAGACATGCACAGATAGTTCTGAGGGTCTGTTTGTGATGTCATAAAGGGCCTGCTGATCAATGGGCAGCTTTCTGATTGGCTGCTGTATTTGATTGACAGATGGAAGCTGGCAGCTGATTGGCTGTCTAGCCTAAAGTGCTTTACACACCTCCCTGATGGTACCACTGGCTAAGACTCCACCTCAGCTCATTGGGTAATGAAAAATTTAGAACAATTGATGGATGAAAGCAGGCAGGCCGGCCATTTTGGGACGCTCATTGGACTTGTTTAATGCAATGCACCTTTGTATATTCACATGCATTCGCTTCATGCTGTAACCACTGTGCATAAAAATTTGGAAACATGGCATACAGTGTATCATTTGCTGTCTAAGTCATGTTTCCCATATTTTCCCTTCCCAGATACAAGCCCGTTTGAGTGTTTGGGGCACTTTTTAGCTAAAATCAACCTACGGGGCCTAACTGCATATGCTAAAGCCCGCCTATTTTGAATGGTGTAGTGGCCCCTGCAACCTCCAAAAATATCAGGACTTACTTCCCCAATAACCTGCTAACTCACCCCTGAAATACATACTTATTCACCCTATTTTGTTCATTGGACTCATTTCTCATTTGAAATGCCCATTTTTGGGGGGGCAGAAATGTGCATCTTTAAAAGGTGATTTCTACGATACCCCACTTTTGCGCGTCGGATCTCAACTTTTCCCGTAAACGCAGAAAAAGCGCAATTTTCAGGAGAAACGAGACAGACATCCCCTCCCTCTGCCACCCACCCACCCAACTGACAGCCAGCCATTAGACATGCACAGATAGTTCTGAGAGTCTTTCTGTGATGTCATAAAGGGCCTGCTGATCAATGGGCAGCTTTCTGATTGGCTGCTGTATTTGATTGACAGATGGAAGCTGGCAGCTGATTGGCTGTCTAGCCTAAAGTGCTTTACACACCTCCCTGATGGTACCACTGGCTAAGACTCCACCTCAGCTCATTGGGTAATGAAAAATTTAGAAAAATTGATGGATGAAAGCAGGCAGGCCGGACATTTTGGGACACTCAGTGGACTTGTTTAATGCAATGCACCTTTGTATATTCACATGCATTCGCTTCATGCTGTAACCACTGTGCATAAAAATTTGGAAACATGGCATACAGTGTATCATTTGCTGTCTAAGTCATGTTTCCCATATTTTCCCTTCCCAGATACAAGCCCGATTGAGTGTTTGGGGCACTTTTTAGCTAAAATCAACCTACGGGGCCTAACTGCATATGCTAAAGCCCGCCTATTTTGAATGGTGTAGTGGCCCCTGCAACCTCCAAAAATATCAGGACTTACTTCCCCAATAACCTGCTAACTCACCCCTGAAATACATACTTATTCACCCTATTTTGTTCATTGGACTCATTTCTCATTTGAAATGCCCATTTTTGGGGGGGCAGAAATGTGCATCTTTAAAAGGTGATTTCTACGATACCCCACTTTTGCGCGTCGGATCTCAACTTTTCCCGTAATTGCAGAAAAAGCGCAATTTTCAGGAGAAACGAGACAGACATCCCCTCCCTCTGCCACCCACCCACCCAACTGACAGCCAGCCATTAGACATGCACAGATAGTTCTGAGAGTCTTTCTGTGATGTCATAAAGGGCCTGCTGATCAATGGGCAGCTTTCTGATTGGCTGCTGTATTTGATTGACAGATGGAAGCTGGCAGCTGATTGGCTGTCTAGCCTAAAGTGCTTTACACACCTCCCTGATGGTACCACTGGCTAAGACTCCACCTCAGCTCATTGGGTAATGAAAAATTTAGAACAATTGATGGATGAAAGCAGGCAGGCCGGCCATTTTGGGACACTCAGTGGACTTGTTTAATGCAATGCACCTTTGTATATTCACATGCATTCGCTTCATGCTGTAACCACTGTGCATAAAAATTTGGAAACATGGCAAACAGTGTATCATTTGCTGTCTAAGTCATGTTTCCCATATTTTCCCTTCCCAGATACAAGCCCGTTTGAGTGATTGGGGCACTTTTTAGCTAAAATCATCCTACGAGGCCTAACTGCATATGCTAAAGCCTGCCTATTTTGAATGGTGTAGTGGCCCCTGCAACCTCCAAAAATATCAGGACTTACTTCCCCAATAACCTGCTAACTCACCCCTGAAATACATACTTATTCACCCTATTTTGTTCATTGGACTCATTTCTCATTTGAAATGCCCATTTTTGGGGGGCCAGAAATGTGCGTCTTTAAAATGTGATTTCTACGATACCCCACTTTTGCGCGTCGGACCTCAACTTTTCCCGTAAACGCAGAAAAAGCGCAATTTTCAGGAGAAACGAGACAGACATCCCCTCCCTCTGCCACCCACCCGCCCAACTGACAGCCAGCCATTAGACATGCACAGATAGTTCTGAGGGTCTGTTTGTGATGTCATAAAGGGCCTGCTGATCAATGGGCAGCTTTCTGATTGGCTGCTGTATTTGATTGACAGATGGAAGCTGGCAGCTGATTGGCTGTCTAGCCTAAAGTGCTTTACACACCTCCCTGATGGTACCACTGGCTAAGACTCCACCTCAGCTCATTGGGTAATGAAAAATTTAGAACAATTGATGGATGAAAGCAGGCAGGCCGGCCATTTTGGGACGCTCATTGGACTTGTTTAATGCAATGCACCTTTGTATATTCACATGCATTCGCTTCATGCTGTAACCACTGTGCATAAAAATTTGGAAACATGGCATACAGTGTATAATTTTCTGTCTAAGTCATGTTTCCCATATTTTCCCTTCCCAGATACAAGCCCGTTTGAGTGTTTGGGGCACTTTTTAGCTAAAATCATCCTACGGGGCCTAACTGCATATGCTAAAACCTGCCTATTTTGAATGGTGTAGTGGCCCCTGCAACCTCCAAAAATATCAGGACTTACTTCCCCAATAATCTGCTAACTCACCCCTGAAATACATACTTATTCACCCTATTTTGTTCATTGGACTCATTTCTCATTTGAAATGCCCATTTTTGGGGGGCCAGAAATGTGCGTCTTTAAAATGTGATTTCTACGATACCCCACTTTTGCGCGTCGGACCTCAACTTTTCCCGTAAACGCAGAAAAAGCGCAATTTTCAGGAGAAACGAGACAGACATCCCCTCCCTCTGCCACCCACCCGCCCAACTGACAGCCAGCCATTAGACATGCACAGATAGTTCTGAGGGTCTGTTTGTGATGTCATAAAGGGCCTGCTGATCAATGGGCAGCTTTCTGATTGGCTGCTGTATTTGATTGACAGATGGAAGCTGGCAGCTGATTGGCTGTCTAGCCTAAAGTGCTTTACACACCTCCCTGATGGTACCACTGGCTAAGACTCCACCTCAGCTCATTGGGTAATGAAAAATTTAGAACAATTGATGGATGAAAGCAGGCAGGCCGGCCATTTTGGGACGCTCATTGGACTTGTTTAATGCAATGCACCTTTGTATATTCACATGCATTCGCTTCATGCTGTAACCACTGTGCATACAAATTTGGAAACATGGCAAACAGTGTATCATTTTCTTTCTAAGTCATGTTTCCCATATTTTCCCTTCCCAGATACAAGCCCGTTTGAGTGTTTGGGGCACTTTTTAGCTAAAATCATCCTACGGGGCCTAACTGCATATGCTAAAACCTGCCTATTTTGAATGGTGTAGTGGCTCCTGCAACCTCCAAAAATATCAGGACTTACTTCCCCAATAATCTGCTAACTCACCCCTGAAATACATACTTATTCACCCTATTTTGTTCATTGGACTCATTTCTCATTTGAAATGCCCATTTTTGGGGGGCCAGAAATGTGCGTCTTTAAAATTTGATTTCTATGATACCCCACTTTTGCGCGTCGGACCTCAACTTTTCCCGTAAACGCAGAAAAAGCGCAATTTTCAGGAGAAACGAGACAGACATCCCCTCCCTCTGCCACCCACCCGCCCAACTGACAGCCAGCCATTAGACATGCACAGATAGTTCTGAGGGTCTGTTTGTGATGTCATAAAGGGCCTGCTGATCAATGGGCAACTTTCTGATTGGCTGCTGTATTTGATTGACAGATGGAAGCTGGCAGCTGATTGGCTGTCTAGCCTAAAGTGCTTTACACACCTCCCTGATGGTACCACTGGCTAAGACTCCACCTCAGCTCATTGGGTAATGAAAAATTTAGAACAATTGATGGATGAAAGCAGGCAGGCCGGCCATTTTGGGACACTCAGTGGACTTGTTTAATGCAATGCACCTTTGTATATTCACATGCATTCGCTTCATGCTGTAACCACTGTGCATAAAAATTTGGAAACATGGCATACAGTGTATCATTTTCTGTCTAAGTCATGTTTCCCATATTTTCCCTTCCCAGATACAAGCCCGTTTGAGTGTTTGGGGCACTTTTTAGCTAAAATCAACCTACGGGGCCTAACTGCATATGCTAAAACCTGCCTATTTTGAATGGTGTAGTGGCCCCTGCAACCTCCAAAAATATCAGGACTTACTTCCCCAATAATCTGCTAACTCACCCCTGAAATACATACTTATTCACCCTATTTTGTTCATTGGACTCATTTCTCATTTGAAATGCCCATTTTTGGGGGGCCAGAAATGTGCGTCTTTAAAATGTGATTTCTACGATACCCCACTTTTGCGCGTCGGACCTCAACTTTTCCCGTAAACGCAGAAAAACCGCAATTTTCAGGAGAAACGAGACAGACATCCCCTCCCTCTGCCACCCACCCGCCCAACTGACAGCCAGCCATTAGACATGCACAGATAGTTCTGAGGGTCTGTTTGTGATGTCATAAAGGGCCTGCTGATCAATGGGCAGCTTTCTGATTGGCTGCTGTATTTGATTGACAGATGGAAGCTGGCAGCTGATTGGCTGTCTAGCCTAAAGTGCTTTACACACCTCCCTGATGGTACCACTGGCTAAGACTCCACCTCAGCTCATTGGGTAATGAAAAATTTAGAACAATTGATGGATGAAAGCAGGCAGGCCGGCCATTTTGGGACGCTCATTGGACTTGTTTAATGCAATGCACCTTTGTATATTCACATGCATTCGCTTCATGCTGTAACCACTGTGCATAAAAATTTGGAAACATGGCATACAGTGTATCATTTGCTGTCTAAGTCATGTTTCCCATATTTTCCCTTCCCAGATACAAGCCCGTTTGAGTGTTTGGGGCACTTTTTAGCTAAAATCAACCTACGGGGCCTAACTGCATATGCTAAAGCCCGCCTATTTTGAATGGTGTAGTGGCCCCTGCAACCTCCAAAAATATCAGGACTTACTTCCCCAATAACCTGCTAACTCACCCCTGAAATACATACTTATTCACCCTATTTTGTTCATTGGACTCATTTCTCATTTGAAATGCCCATTTTTGGGGGGGCAGAAATGTGCATCTTTAAAAGGTGATTTCTACGATACCCCACTTTTGCGCGTCGGATCTCAACTTTTCCCGTAAACGCAGAAAAAGCGCAATTTTCAGGAGAAACGAGACAGACATCCCCTCCCTCTGCCACCCACCCACCCAACTGACAGCCAGCCATTAGACATGCACAGATAGTTCTGAGAGTCTTTCTGTGATGTCATAAAGGGCCTGCTGATCAATGGGCAGCTTTCTGATTGGCTGCTGTATTTGATTGACAGATGGAAGCTGGCAGCTGATTGGCTGTCTAGCCTAAAGTGCTTTACACACCTCCCTGATGGTACCACTGGCTAAGACTCCACCTCAGCTCATTGGGTAATGAAAAATTTAGAAAAATTGATGGATGAAAGCAGGCAGGCCGGACATTTTGGGACACTCAGTGGACTTGTTTAATGCAATGCACCTTTGTATATTCACATGCATTCGCTTCATGCTGTAACCACTGTGCATAAAAATTTGGAAACATGGCATACAGTGTATCATTTGCTGTCTATAAGTCATGTTTCCCATATTTTCCCTTCCCAGATACAAGCCCGTTTGAGTGTTTGGGGCACTTTTTAGCTAAAATCAACCTACGGGGCCTAACTGCATATGCTAAAGCCCGCCTATTTTGAATGGTGTAGTGGCCCCTGCAACCTCCAAAAATATCAGGACTTACTTCCCCAATAACCTGCTAACTTACCCCTGAAATACATACTTATTCACCCTATTTTGTTCATTGGACTCATTTCTCATTTGAAATGCCCATTTTTGGGGGGCCAGAAATGTGCTTCTTTAAAATGTGATTTCTACGATACCCCACTTTTGCGCGTCGGACCTCAACTTTTCCCGTAAACGCAGAAAAAGCTCAATTTTCAGGAGAAACGAGACAGACATCCCCTCCCTCTGCCACCCACCCGCCCAACTGACAGCCAGCCATTAGACATGCACAGATAGTTCTGAGGGTCTGTTTGTGATGTCATAAAGGGCCTGCTGATCAATGGGCAGCTTTCTGATTGGCTGCTGTATTTGATTGACAGATGGAAGCTGGCAGCTGATTGGCTGTCTAGCCTAAAGTGCTTTACACACCTCCCTGATGGTACCACTGGCTAAGACTCCACCTCAGCTCATTGGGTAATGAAAAATTTAGAACAATTGATGGATGAAAGCAGGCAGGCCGGCCATTTTGGGACGCTCATTGGACTTGTTTAATGCAATGCACCTTTGTATATTCACATGCATTCGCTTCATGCTGTAACCACTGTGCATAAAAATTTGGAAACATGGCATACAGTGTATCATTTGCTGTCTAAGTCATGTTTCCCATATTTTCCCTTCCCAGATACAAGCCCGTTTGAGTGTTTGGGGCACTTTTTAGCTAAAATCAACCTACGGGGCCTAACTGCATATGCTAAAGCCCGCCTATTTTGAATGGTGTAGTGGCCCCTGCAACCTCCAAAAATATCAGGACTTACTTCCCCAATAACCTGCTAACTCACCCCTGAAATACATACTTATTCACACTATTTTGTTCATTGGACTCATTTCTCATTTGAAATGCCCATTTTTGGGGGGGCAGAAATGTGCATCTTTAAAAGGTGATTTCTACGATACCCCACTTTTGCGCGTCGGATCTCAACTTTTCCCGTAAACGCAGAAAAAGCGCAATTTTCAGGAGAAACGAAACAGACATCCCCTCCCTCTGCCACCCACCCACCCAACTGACAGCCAGCCATTAGACATGCACAGATAGTTCTGAGAGTCTTTCTGTGATGTCATAAAGGGCCTGCTGATCAATGGGCAGCTTTCTGATTGGCTGCTGTATTTGATTGACAGATGGAAGCTGGCAGCTGATTGGCTGTCTAGCCTAAAGTGCTTTACACACCTCCCTGATGGTACCACTGGCTAAGACTCCACCTCAGCTCATTGGGTAATGAAAAATTTAGAACAATTGATGGATGAAAGCAGGCAGGCCGGCCATTTTGGGACACTCAGTGGACTTGTTTAATGCAATGCACCTTTGTATATTCACATGCATTCGCTTCATGCTGTAACCACTGTGCATAAAAATTTGGAAACATGGCATACAGTGTATCATTTGCTGTCTAAGTCATGTTTCCCATATTTTCCCTTCCCAGATACAAGCCCGTTTGAGTGTTTGGGGCACTTTTTAGCTAAAATCAACCTACGGGGCCTAACTGCATATGCTAAAGCCCGCCTATTTTGAATGGTGTAGTGGCCCCTGCAACCTCCAAAAATATCAGGACTTACTTCCCCAATAACCTGCTAACTCACCCCTGAAATACATACTTATTCACACTATTTTGTTCATTGGACTCATTTCTCATTTGAAATGCCCATTTTTGGGGGGGCAGAAATGTGCATCTTTAAAAGGTGATTTCTACGTTACCCCACTTTTGCGCGTCGGATCTCAACTTTTCCCGTAAACGCAGAAAAAGCGCAATTTTCAGGAGAAACGAAACAGACATCCCCTCCCTCTGCCACCCACCCACCCAACTGACAGCCAGCCATTAGACATGCACAGATAGTTCTGAGAGTCTTTCTGTGATGTCATAAAGGGCCTGCTGATCAATGGGCAGCTTTCTGATTGGCTGCTGTATTTGATTGACAGATGGAAGCTGGCAGCTGATTGGCTGTCTAGCCTAAAGTGCTTTACACACCTCCCTGATGGTACCACTGGCTAAGACTCCACCTCAGCTCATTGGGTAATGAAAAATTTAGAACAATTGATGGATGAAAGCAGGCAGGCCGGCCATTTTGGGACACTCAGTGGACTTGTTTAATGCAATGCACCTTTGTATATTCACATGCATTCGCTTCATGCTGTAACCACTGTGCATAAAAATTTGGAAACATGGCATATAGTGTATCATTTGGTGTCTAAGTCATGTTTCCCATATTTTCCCTTCCCAGATACAAGCCCGTTTGAGTGTTTGGGGCACTTTTTAGCTAAAATCATCCTACGGGGCCTAACTGCATATGCTAAAACCTGCCTTTTTTGAATGGTGTAGTGGCCCCTGCAACCTCCAAAAATATCAGGACTTACTTCCCCAATAATCTGCTAACTCACCCCTGAAATACATACTTATTCACCCTATTTTGTTCATTGGACTCATTTCTCATTTGAAATGCCCATTTTTGGGGGGCCAGAAATGTGCGTCTTTAAAATGTGATTTCTACGATACCCCACTTTTGCGCGTCGGATCTCAACTTTTCCCGTAAACGCAGAAAAAGCGCAATTTTCAGGAGAAACGAGACAGACATCCCCTCCCTCTGCCACCCACCCACCCAACTGACAGCCAGCCATTAGACATGCACAGATAGTTCTGAGAGTCTTTATGTGATGTCATAAAGGGCCTGCTGATCAATGGGCAGCTTTCTGATTGGCTGCTGTATTTGATTGACAGATGGAAGCTGGCAGCTGATTGGCTGTCTAGCCTAAAGTGCTTTACACACCTCCCTGATGGTACCACTGGCTAAGACTCCACCTCAGCTCATTGGGTAATGAAAAATTTAGAACAATTGATGGATGAAAGCAGGCAGGCCGGCCATTTTGGGACACTCAGTGGACTTGTTTAATGCAATGCACCTTTGTATATTCACATGCATTCGCTTCATGCTGTAACCACTGTGCATAAAAATTTGGAAACATGGCAAACAGTGTATCATTTGCTGTCTAAGTCATGTTTCCCATATTTTCCCTTCCCAGATACAAGCCCGTTTGAGTGTTTGGGGCACTTTTTAGCTAAAATCATCCTACGGGGCCTAACTGCATATGCTAAAACCTGCCTTTTTTGAATGGTGTAGTGGCCCCTGCAACCTCCAAAAATATCAGGACTTACTTCCCCAATAATCTGCTAACTCACCCCTGAAATACATACTTATTCACCCTATTTTGTTCATTGGACTCATTTCTCATTTGAAATGCCCATTTTTGGGGGGCCAGAAATGTGCGTCTTTAAAATGTGATTTCTACGATACCCCACTTTTGCGCGTCGGACCTCAACTTTTCCCGTAAACGCAGAAAAACCGCAATTTTCAGGAGAAACGAGACAGACATCCCCTCCCTCTGCCACCCACCCGCCCAACTGACAGCCAGCCATTAAACATGCACAGATAGTTCTGAGGGTCTGTTTGTGATGTCATAAAGGGCCTGCTGATCAATGGGCAGCTTTCTGATTGGCTGCTGTATTTGATTGACAGATGTAAGCTGGCAGCTGATTGGCTGTCTAGCCTAAAGTGCTTTACACACCTCCCTGATGGTACCAGTGGCTAAGACTCCACCTCAGCTCATTGGGTAATGAAAAATTTAGAACAATTGATGGATGAAAGCAGGCAGGCCGGCAATTTTGGGACACTCAGTGGACTTGTTTAATGCAATGCACCTTTGTATATTCACATGCATTCGCTTCATGCTGTAACCACTGTGCATAAAAATTTGGAAACATGGCATACAGTGTATCATTTTCTGTCTAAGTCATGTTTCCCATATTTTCCCTTCCCAGATACAAGCCCGTTTGAGTGTTTGGGGCACTTTTTAGCTAAAATCATCCTACGGGGCCTAACTGCATATGCTAAAACCTGCCTATTTTGAATGGTGTAGTGGCCCCTGCAACCTCCAAAAATATCAGGACTTACTTCCCCAATAATCTGCTAACTCACCCATGAAATACATACTTATTCACCCTATTTTGTTCATTGGACTCATTTCTCATTTGAAATGCCCATTTTTGGGGGGCCAGAAATGTGCGTCTTTAAAATGTGATTTCTACGATACCCCACTTTTGCGCGTCGGATCTCAACTTTTCCCGTAAACGCAGAAAAAGCGCAATTTTCAGGAGAAACGAGACAGACATCCCCTCCCTCTGCCACCCACCCACCCAACTGACAGCCAGCCATTAGACATGCACAGATAGTTCTGAGAGTCTTTCTGTGATGTCATAAAGGGCCTGCTGATCAATGGGCAGCTTTCTGATTGGCTGCTGTATTTGATTGACAGATGGAAGCTGGCAGCTGATTGGCTGTCTAGCCTAAAGTGCTTTACACACCTCCCTGATGGTACCACTGGCTAAGACTCCACCTCAGCTCATTGGGTAATGAAAAATTTAGAACAATTGATGGATGAAAGCAGGCAGGCCGGCCATTTTGGGACACTCAGTGGACTTGTTTAATGCAATGCACCTTTGTATATTCACATGCATTCGCTTCATGCTGTAACCACTGTGCATAAAAATTTGGAAACATGGCAAACAGTGTATCATTTGCTGTCTAAGTCATGTTTCCCATATTTTCCCTTCCCAGATACAAGCCCGTTTGAGTGATTGGGGCACTTTTTAGCTAAAATCATCCTACGAGGCCTAACTGCATATGCCTATTTTGAATGGTGTAGTGGCCCCTGCAACCTCCAAAAATATCAGGACTTACTTCCCCAATAATCTGCTAACTCACCCATGAAATACATACTTATTCACCCTATTTTGTTCATTGGACTCATTTCTCATTTGAAATGCCCATTTTTGGGGGGCCAGAAATGTGCGTCTTTAAAATGTGATTTCTACGATACCCCACTTTTGCGCGTCGGACCTCAACTTTTCCCGTAAACGCAGAAAAACCGCAATTTTCAGGAGAAACGAGACAGACATCCCCTCCCTCTGCCACCCACCCGCCCATCTGACAGCCAGCCATTAGACATGCACAAATAGTTCTGAGGGTCTGTTTGTGATGTCATAAAGGGCCTGCTGATCAATGGGCAGCTTTCTGATTGGCTGCTGTATTTGATTGACAGATGGAAGCTGGCAGCTGATTGGCTGTCTAGCCTAAAGTGCTTTACACACCTCCCTGATGGTACCACTGGCTAAGACTCCACCTCAGCTCATTGGGTAATGAAAAATTTAGAACAATTGATGGATGAAAGCAGGCAGGCCGGCCATTTTGGGACGCTCATTGGACTTGTTTAATGCAATGCACCTTTGTATATTCACATGCATTCGCTTCATGCTGTAACCACTGTGCATAAAAATTTGGAAACATGGCAAACAGTGTATCATTTGCTGTCTAAGTCATGTTTCCCATATTTTCCCTTCCCAGATACAAGCCCGTTTGAGTGATTGGGGCACTTTTTAGCTAAAATCATCCTACGAGGCCTAACTGCATATGCCTATTTTGAATGGTGTAGTGGCCCCTGCAACCTCCAAAAATATCAGGACTTACTTCCCCAATAACCTGCTAACTCACCCATGAAATACATACTTATTCACCCTATTTTGTTCATTGGACTCATTTCTCATTTGAAATGCCCATTTTTGGGGGGCCAGAAATGTGCGTCTTTAAAATGTGATTTCTACGATACCCCACTTTTGCGCGTAGGACCTCAACTTTTCCCGTAAACGCAGAAAAACCGCAATTTTCAGGAGAAACGAGACAGACATCCCCTCCCTCTGCCACCCACCCGCCCAACTGACAGCCATCCATTAGACATGCACAGATAGTTCTGAGGGTCTGTTTGTGATGTCATAAAGGGCCTGCTGATCAATGGGCAGCTTTCTGATTGGCTGCTGTATTTGATTGACAGATGGAAGCTGGCAGCTGATTGGCTGTCTAGCCTAAAGTGCTTTACACACCTCCCTGATGGTACCACTGGCTAAGACTCCACCTCAGCTCATTGGGTAATGAAAAATTTAGAACAATTGATGGATGAAAGCAGGCAGGCCGGCCATTTTGGGACACTCAGTGGACTTGTTTAATGCAATGCACCTTTGTATATTCACATGCATTCGCTTCATGCTGTAACCACTGTGCATAAAAATTTGGAAACATGGCAAACAGTGTATCATTTGCTGTCTAAGTCATGTTTCCCATATTTTCCCTTCCCAGATACAAGCCCGTTTGAGTGATTGGGGCACTTTTTAGCTAAAATCATCCTACGAGGCCTAACTGCATATGCTAAAGCCTGCCTATTTTGAATGGTGTAGTGGCCCCTGCAACCTCCAAAAATATCAGGACTTACTTCCCCAATAACCTGCTAACTCACCACTGAAATACATACTTATTTACCCTATTTTGTTCATTGGACTCATTTCTCATTTGAAATGCCCATTTTTGGGGGGCCAGAAATGTGCGTCTTTAAAATGTGATTTCTACGATACCCCACTTTTGCGCGTCGGACCTCAACTTTTCCCGTAAACGCAGAAAAACCGCAATTTTCAGGAGAAACGAGACAGACATCCCCTCCCTCTGCCACCCACCCACCCAACTGACAGCCAGCCATTAGACATGCACAGATAGTTCTGAGGGTCTGTTTGTGATGTCATAAAGGGCCTGCTGATCAATGGGCAGCTTTCTGATTGGCTGCTGTATTTGATTGACAGATGGAAGCTGGCAGCTGATTGGCTGTCTAGCCTAAAGTGCTTTACACACCTCCCTGATGGTACCACTGGCTAAGACTCCACCTCAGCTCATTGGGTAATGAAAAATTTAGAACAATTGATGGATGAAAGCAGGCAGGCCGGACATTTTGGGACGCTCATTGGAATTGTTTAATGCAATGCACCTTTGTATATTCACATGCATTCGCTTCATGCTGTAACCACTGTGCATAAAAATTTGGAAACATGGCATACAGTGTATCATTTTCTGTCTAAGTCATGTTTCCCATATTTTCCCTTCCCAGATACAAGCCCGTTTGAGTGTTTGGGGCACTTTTTAGCTAAAATCATCCTACGGGGCCTAACTGCATATGCTAAAACCTGCCTATTTTGAATGGTGTAGTGGCCCCTGCAACCTCCAAAAATATCAGGACTTACTTCCCCAATAATCTGCTAACTCACCCCTGAAATACATACTTATTCACCCTATTTTGTTCATTGGACTCATTTCTCATTTGAAATGCCCATTTTTGGGGGGCCAGAAATGTGCGTCTTTAAAATGTGATTTCTACGATACCCCACTTTTGCGCGTCGGACCTCAACTTTTCCCGTAAACGCAGAAAAACCGCAATTTTCAGGAGAAACGAGACAGACATCCCCTCCCTCTGCCACCCACCCACCCAACTGACAGCCAGCCATTAGACATGCACAGATAGTTCTGAGGGTCTGTTTGTGATGTCATAAAGGGCCTGCTGATCAATGGGCAGCTTTCTGATTGGCAACTGTATTTGATTGACAGATGGAAGCTGGCAGCTGATTGGCTGTCTAGCCTAAAGTGCTTTACACACCTCCCTGATGGTACCACTGGCTAAGACTCCACCTCAGCTCATTGGGTAATAAAAAATTTAGAACAATTGATGGATGAAAGCAGGCAGGCCGGCCATTTTGGGACACTCAGTGGACTTGTTTAATGCAATGCACCTTTGTATATTCACATGCATTCGCTTCATGCTGTAACCACTGTGCATAAAAATTTGGAAACATGGCAAACAGTGTATCATTTGCTGTCTAAGTCATGTTTCCCATATTTTCCCTTCCCAGATACAAGCCCGTTTGAGTGTTTGGGGCACTTTTTAGCTAAAATCATCCTACGGGGCCTAACTGCATATGCTAAAGCCTGCCTATTTTGAATGCTGTAGTGGCCCCTGCAACCTCCAAAAATATCAGGACTTACTTCCCCAATAACCTGCTAACTCACCCCTGAAATACATACTTATTCATCCTATTTTGTTCATTGGACTCATTTCTCATTTGAAATGCCCATTTTTGGTGGGCCAGAAATGTGCGTCTTTAAAAGGTTATTTCTACGATACCCCACTTTTGCGCGTCGGACCTCAACTTTTCCCGTAAACGCAGAAAAAGCGCAATTTTCAGGAGAAACGAGACAGACATCCCCTCCCTCTGCCACCCACCCACCCAACTGACAGCCAGCCATTAGACATGCACAGATAGTTCTGAGGGTCTGTCTGTGATGTCATAAAGGGCCTGCTGATCAATGGGCAGCTTTCTGATTGGCTGCTGTATTTGATTGACAGATGGAAGCTGGCAGCTGATTGGCTGTCTAGCCTAAAGTGCTTTACACACCTCCCTGATGGTACCACTGGCTAAGACTCCACCTCAGCTCATTGGGTAATGAAAAATTTAGAACAATTGATGGATGAAAGCAGGCAGGCCGGCCATTTTGGGACACTTAGTGGACTTGTTTAATGCAATGCACCTTTGTATATTCACATGCATTCGCTTCATGCTGTAACCACTGTGCATAAAAATTTGGAAACATGGCATATAGTGTATCATTTGGTGTCTAAGTCATGTTTCCCATATTTTCCCTTCCCAGATACAAGCCCGTTTGAGTGTTTGGGGCACTTTTTAGCTAAAATCATCCTACGAGGCCTAACTGCATATGCTAAAGCCTGCCTATTTTGAATGGTGTAGTGGCCCCTGCAACCTCCAAAAATATCAGGACTTACTTCCCCAATAACCTGCTAACTCACCCCTGAAATACATACTTATTCATCCTATTTTGTTCATTGGACTCATTTCTCATTTGAAATGCCCATTTTTGGTGGGCCAGAAATGTGCGTCTTTAAAAGGTTATTTCTACGATACCCCACTTTTGCGCGTCGGACCTCAACTTTTCCCGTAAACGCAGAAAAAGCGCAATTTTCAGGAGAAACGAGACAGACATCCCCTCCCTCTGCCACCCACCCACCCAACTGACAGCCAGCCATTAGACATGCACAGATAGTTCTGAGGGTCTGTCTGTGATGTCATAAAGGGCCTGCTGATCAATAGGCAGCTTTCTGATTGGCTGCTGTATTTGATTGACAGATGGAAGCTGGCAGCTGATTGGCTGTCTAGCCTAAAGTGCTTTACACACCTCCCTGATGGTACCACTGGCTAAAACTCCACCTCAGCTCATTGGGTAATGAAAAATTTAGAACAATTGATGGATGAAAGCAGGCAGGCCGGCCATTTTGGGACACTCAGTGGACTTGTTTAATGCAATGCACCTTTGTATATTCACATGCATTCGCTTCATGCTGTAACCACTGTGCATACAAATTTGGAAACATGGCATATAGTGTATCATTTGGTGTCTAAGTCATGTTTCCCATATTTTCCCTTCCCAGATACAAGCCCGTTTGAGTGTTTGTGGCACTTTTTAGCTAAAATCATCCTACGGGGCCTAACTGCATATGCTAAAACCTGCCTTTTTTGAATGGTGTAGTGGCCCCTGCAACCTCCAAAAATATCAGGACTTACTTCCCCAATAATCTGCTAACTCACCCCTGAAATACATACTTGTTCACCCTATTTTGTTCATTGGACTCATTTCTCATTTGAAATGCCCATTTTTGGGGGGCCAGAAATGTGCGTCTTTAAAATGTGATTTCTACGATACCCCACTTTTGCGCGTCGGACCTCAACTTTTCCCGTAAACGCAGAAAAAGCGCAATTTTCAGGAGAAACGAGACAGACATCCCCTCCCTCTGCCACCCACCCGCCCAACTGACAGCCAGCCATTAGACATGCACAGATAGTTCTGAGGGTCTGTTTGTGATGTCATAAAGGGCCTGCTGATCAATGGGCAGCTTTCTGATTGGCTGCTGTATTTGATTGACAGATGGAAGCTGGCAGCTGATTGGCTGTCTAGCCTAAAGTGCTTTACACACCTCCCTGATGGTACCACTGGCTAAGACTCCACCTCAGCTCATTGGGTAATGAAAAATTTAGAACAGTTGATGGATGAAAGCAGGCAGGCCGGCCATTTTGGGACGCTCATTGGACTTGTTTAATGCAATGCACCTTTGTATATTCACATGCATTCGCTTCATGCTGTAACCACTGTGCATAAAAATTTGGAAACATGGCATACAGTGTATCATTTTCTTTCTAAGTCATGTTTCCCATATTTTCCCTTCCCAGATACAAGCCCGTTTGAGTGTTTGGGGCACTTTTTAGCTAAAATCATCCTACGGGGCCTAACTGCATATGCTAAAACCTGCCTATTTTGAATGGTGTAGTGGCTCCTGCAACCTCCAAAAATATCAGGACTTACTTCCCCAATAATCTGCTAACTCACCCCTGAAATACATACTTATTCACCCTATTTTGTTCATTGGACTCATTTCTCATTTGAAATGCCCATTTTTGGGGGGCCAGAAATGTGCGTCTTTAAAATTTGATTTCTACGATACCCCACTTTTGCGCGTCGGACCTCAACTTTTCCCGTAAACGCAGAAAAAGCGCAATTTTCAGGAGAAACAAGACAGACATCCCCTCCCTCTGCCACCCACCCGCCCAACTGACAGCCAGCCATTAGACATGCACAGATAGTTCTGAGGGTCTGTTTGTGATGTCATAAAGGGCCTGCTGATCAATGGGCAGCTTTCTGATTGGCTGCTGTATTTGATTGACAGATGGAAGCTGGCAGCTGATTGGCTGTCTAGCCTAAAGTGCTTTACACACCTCCCTGATGGTACCACTGGCTAAGACTCCACCTCAGCTCATTGGGTAATGAAAAATTTAGAACAATTGATGGATGAAAGCAGGCAGGCCGGCCATTTTGGGACACTCAGTGGACTTGTTTAATGCAATGCACCTTTGTATATTCACATGCATTCGCTTCATGCTGTAACCACTGTGCATAAAAATTTGGAAACATGGCATATAGTGTATCATTTGGTGACTAAGTCATGTTTCCCATATTTTCCCTTCCCAGATACAAGCCCATTTGAGTGTTTGGGGCACTTTTTAGCTAAAATCATCCTACAGGGCCTAACTGCATATGCTAAAACCTGCCTATTTTAAATGGTGTAGTGGCCCCTGCAACCTCCAAAAATATCAGGACTTACTTCCCCAATAATCTGCTAACTCACCCCTGAAATACATACTTATTCACCCTATTTTGTTCATTGGACTCATTTCTCATTTGAAATGCCCATTTTTGGGGGGCCAGAAATGTGCGTCTTTAAAATGTGATTTCTACGATACCCCACTTTTGCGCGTCGGACCTCAACTTTTCCCGTAAACGCAGAAAAACCGCAATTTTCAGGAGAAACGAGACAGACATCCCCTCCCTCTGCCACCCACCCGCCCAACTGACAGCCAGCCATTAGACATGCACAGATAGTTCTGAGGGTCTGTTTGTGATGTCATAAAGGGCCTGCTGATCAATGGGCAGCTTTCTGATTGGCTGCTGTATTTGATTGACAGATGGAAGCTGGCAGCTGATTGGCTGTCTAGCCTAAAGTGCTTTACACACCTCCCTGATGGTACCAGTGGCTAAGACTCCACCTCAGCTCATTGGGTAATGAAAAATTTAGAACAATTGATGGATGAAAGCAGGCAGGCCGGCAATTTTGGGACACTCAGTGGACTTGTTTAATGCAATGCACCTTTGTATATTCACATGCATTCGCTTCATGCTGTAACCACTGTGCATAAAAATTTGGAAACATGGCAAACAGTGTATCATTTGCTGTCTAAGTCATGTTTCCCATATTTTCCCTTCCCAGATACAAGCCCGTTTGAGTGTTTGGGGCACTTTTTAGCTAAAATCATCCTACGGGGCCTAACTGCATATGCTAAAACCTGCCTATTTTGAATGGTGTAGTGGCCCCTGCAACCTCCAAAAATATCAGGACTTACTTCCCCAATAATCTGCTAACTCACCCCTGAAATACATACTTATTCACCCTATTTTGTTCATTGGACTCATTTCTCATTTGAAATGCCCATTTTTGGGGGGGGCAGAAATGTGCATCTTTAAAAGGTGATTTCTACGATACCCCACTTTTGCGCGTCGGACCTCAACTTTTCCCGTAAACGCAGAAAAACCGCAATTTTCAGGAGAAACGAGACAGACATCCCCTCCCTCTGCCACCCACCCACCCAACTGACAGCCAGCCATTAGACATGCACAGATAGTTCTGAGAGTCTTTCTGTGATGTCATAAAGGGCCTGCTGATCAATGGGCAGCTTTCTGATTGGCTGCTGTATTTGATTGACAGATGGAAGCTGGCAGCTGATTGGCTGTCTAGCCTAAAGTGCTTTACACACCTCCCTGATGGTACCACTGGCTAAGACTCCACCTCAGCTCATTGGGTAATGAAAAATTTAGAACAATTGATGGATGAAAGCAGGCAGGCCGGCCATTTTGGGACACTCAGTGGACTTGTTTAATGCAATGCACCTTTGTATATTCACATGCATTCGCTTCATGCTGTAACCACTGTGCATAAAAATTTGGAAACATGGCAAACAGTGTATCATTTGCTGTCTAAGTCATGTTTCCCATATTTTCCCTTCCCAGATACAAGCCCGTTTGAGTGATTGGGGCACTTTTTAGCTAAAATCATCCTACGAGGCCTAACTGCATATGCCTATTTTGAATGGTGTAGTGGCCCCTGCAACCTCCAAAAATATCAGGACTTACTTCCCCAATAACCTGCTAACTCACCCCTGAAATACATACTTATTCACCCTATTTTGTTCATTGGACTCATTTCTCATTTGAAATGCCCATTTTTGGGGGGCCAGAAATGTGCGTCTTTAAAATGTGATTTCTACGATACCCCACTTTTGCGCGTCGGACCTCAACTTTTCCCGTAAACGCAGAAAAACCGCAATTTTCAGGAGAAACGAGACAGACATCCCCTCCCTCTGCCACCCACCCGCCCAACTGACAGCCAGCCATTAGACATGCACAGATAGTTCTGAGAGTCTTTCTGTGATGTCCTAAAGGGCCTGCTGATCAATGGGCAGCTTTCTGATTGGCTGCTGTATTTGATTGACAGATGGAAGCTGGCAGCTGATTGGCTGTCTAGCCTAAAGTGCTTTACACACCTCCCTGATGGTACCACTGGCTAAGACTCCACCTCAGCTCATTGGGTAATGAAAAATTTAGAACAATTGATGGATGAAAGCAGGCAGGCCGGCCATTTTGGGACACTCAGTGGACTTGTTTAATGCAATGCACCTTTGTATATTCACATGCATTCGCTTCATGCTGTAACCACTGTGCATAAAAATTTGGAAACATGGCAAACAGTGTATCATTTGCTGTCTAAGTCATGTTTCCCATATTTTCCCTTCCCAGATACAAGCCCGTTTGAGTGATTGGGGCACTTTTTAGCTAAAATCATCCTACGAGGCCTAACTGCATATGCCTATTTTGAATGGTGTAGTGGCCCCTGCAACCTCCAAAAATATCAGGACTTACTTCCCCAATAACCTGCTAACTCACCCCTGAAATACATACTTATTCACCCTATTTTGTTCATTGGACTCATTTCTCATTTGAAATGCCCATTTTTGGGGTGCCAGAAATGTGCGTCTTTAAAATGTGATTTCTACGATACCCCACTTTTGCGCTTCGGACCTCAACTTTTCCCGTAAACGCAGAAAAACCGCAATTTTCAGGAGAAACGAGACAGACATCCCCTCCCTCTGCCACCCACCCGCCCAACTGACAGCCAGCCATTAGACATGCATAGATAGTTCTGAGGGTCTGTTTGTGATGTCATAAAGGGCCTGCTGATCAATGGGCAGCTTTCTGATTGGCTGCTGTATTTGATTGACAGATGGAAGCTGGCAGCTGATTGGCTGTCTAGCCTAAAGTGCTTTACACACCTCCCTGATGGTACCACTGGCTAAGACTCCACCTCAGCTCATTGGGTAATGAAAAATTTAGAACAATTGATGGATGAAAGCAGGCAGGCCGGCCATTTTGGGACGCTCATTGGACTTGTTTAATGCAATGCACCTTTGTATATTCACATGCATTCGCTTCATGCTGTAACCACTGTGCATAAAAATTTGGAAACATGGCATACAGTGTATCATTTTCTGTCTAAGTCATGTTTCCCATATTTTGCCTTCCCAGATACAAGCCCGTTTGAGTGTTTGGGGCACTTTTTAGCTAAAATCATCCTACGGGGCCTAACTGCATATGCTAAAACCTGCCTATTTTGAATGGTGTAGTGGCCCCTGCAACCTCCAAAAATATCAGGACTTACTTCCCCAATAATCTGCTAACTCACCCCTGAAATACATACTTATTCACCCTATTTTGTTCATTGGACTCATTTCTCATTTGAAATGCCCATTTTTGGGGGGCCAGAAATGTGCGTCTTTAAAATGTGATTTCTACGATACCCCACTTTTGCGCGTCGGACCTCAACTTTTCCCGTAAACGCAGAAAAACCGCAATTTTCAGGAGAAACGAGACAGACATCCCCTCCCTCTGCCACCCACCCACCCAACTGACAGCCAGCCATTAGACATGCACAGATAGTTCTGAGAGTCTTTCTGTGATGTCATAAAGGGCCTGCTGATCAATGGGCAGCTTTCTGATTGGCTGCTGTATTTGATTGACAGATGGAAGCTGGCAGCTGATTGGCTGTCTAGCCTAAAGTGCTTTACACACCTCCCTGATGGTACCACTGGCTAAGACTCCACCTCAGCTCATTGGGTAATGAAAAATTTAGAACAATTGATGGATGAAAGCAGGCAGGCCGGCCATTTTGGGACACTCAGTGGACTTGTTTAATGCAATGCACCTTTGTATATTCACATGCATTCGCTTCATGCTGTAACCACTGTGCATAAAAATTTGGAAACATGGCAAACAGTGTATCATTTGCTGTCTAAGTCATGTTTCCCATATTTTCCCTTCCCAGATACAAGCCCGTTTGAGTGATTGGGGCACTTTTTAGCTAAAATCATCCTACGAGGCCTAACTGCATATGCCTATTTTGAATGGTGTAGTGGCCCCTGCAACCTCCAAAAATATCAGGACTTACTTCCCCAATAACCTGCTAACTCACCCCTGAAATACATACTTATTCACCCTATTTTGTTCATTGGACTCATTTCTCATTTGAAATGCCCATTTTTGGGGGGCCAGAAATGTGCGTCTTTAAAATGTGATTTCTACGATACCCCACTTTTGCGCGTCGGACCTCAACTTTTCCCGTAAACGCAGAAAAACCGCAATTTTCAGGAGAAACGAGACAGACATCCCCTCCCTCTGCCACCCACCCGCCCAACTGACAGCCAGCCATTAGACATGCACAGATAGTTCTGAGAGTCTTTCTGTGATGTCCTAAAGGGCCTGCTGATCAATGGGCAGCTTTCTGATTGGCTGCTGTATTTGATTGACAGATGGAAGCTGGCAGCTGATTGGCTGTCTAGCCTAAAGTGCTTTACACACCTCCCTGATGGTACCACTGGCTAAGACTCCACCTCAGCTCATTGGGTAATGAAAAATTTAGAACAATTGATGGATGAAAGCAGGCAGGCCGGCCATTTTGGGACACTCAGTGGACTTGTTTAATGCAATGCACCTTTGTATATTCACATGCATTCGCTTCATGCTGTAACCACTGTGCATAAAAATTTGGAAACATGGCAAACAGTGTATCATTTGCTGTCTAAGTCATGTTTCCCATATTTTCCCTTCCCAGATACAAGCCCGTTTGAGTGATTGGGGCACTTTTTAGCTAAAATCATCCTACGAGGCCTAACTGCATATGCCTATTTTGAATGGTGTAGTGGCCCCTGCAACCTCCAAAAATATCAGGACTTACTTCCCCAATAACCTGCTAACTCACCCCTGAAATACATACTTATTCACCCTATTTTGTTCATTGGACTCATTTCTCATTTGAAATGCCCATTTTTGGGGTGCCAGAAATGTGCGTCTTTAAAATGTGATTTCTACGATACCCCACTTTTGCGCTTCGGACCTCAACTTTTCCCGTAAACGCAGAAAAACCGCAATTTTCAGGAGAAACGAGACAGACATCCCCTCCCTCTGCCACCCACCCGCCCAACTGACAGCCAGCCATTAGACATGCATAGATAGTTCTGAGGGTCTGTTTGTGATGTCATAAAGGGCCTGCTGATCAATGGGCAGCTTTCTGATTGGCTGCTGTATTTGATTGACAGATGGAAGCTGGCAGCTGATTGGCTGTCTAGCCTAAAGTGCTTTACACACCTCCCTGATGGTACCACTGGCTAAGACTCCACCTCAGCTCATTGGGTAATGAAAAATTTAGAACAATTGATGGATGAAAGCAGGCAGGCCGGCCATTTTGGGACGCTCATTGGACTTGTTTAATGCAATGCACCTTTGTATATTCACATGCATTCGCTTCATGCTGTAACCACTGTGCATAAAAATTTGGAAACATGGCATACAGTGTATAATTTTCTGTCTAAGTCATGTTTCCCATATTTTCCCTTCCCAAATACAAGCCCGTTTGAGTGTTTGGGGCACTTTTTAGCTAAAATCATCCTACGGGGCCTAACTGCATATGCTAAAACCTGCCTATTTTGAATGGTGTAGTGGCCCCTGCAACCTCCAAAAATATCAGGACTTACTTCCCCAATAATCTGCTAACTCACCCCTGAAATACATACTTATTCACCCTATTTTGTTCATTGGTCTCATTTCTCATTTGAAATGCCCATTTTTGGGGGGCCAGAAATGTGCGTCTTTAAAATGTGATTTCTACGATACCCCACTTTTGCGCGTCGGACCTCAACTTTTCCCGTAAACGCAGAAAAAGCGCAATTTTCAGGAGAAACGAGACAGACATCCCCTCCCTCTGCCACCCACCCGCCCAACTGACAGCCAGCCATTAGACATGCACAGATAGTTCTGAGGGTCTGTTTGTGATGTCATAAAGGGCCTGCTGATCAATGGGCAGCTTTCTGATTGGCTGCTGTATTTGATTGACAGATGGAAGCTGGCAGCTGATTGGCTGTCTAGCCTAAAGTGCTTTACACACCTCCCTGATGGTACCACTGGCTAAGACTCCACCTCAGCTCATTGGGTAATGAAAAATTTAGAACAATTGATGGATGAAAGCAGGCAGGCCGGCCATTTTGGGACACTCAGTGGACTTGTTTAATGCAATGCACCTTTGTATATTCACATGCATTCGCTTCATGCTGTAACCACTGTGCATAAAAATTTGGAAACATGGCAAACAGTGTATCATTTGCTGTCTAAGTCATGTTTCCCATATTTTCCCTTCCCAGATACAAGCCCGTTTGAGTGATTGGGGCACTTTTTAGCTAAAATCATCCTACGAGGCCTAACTGCATATGCTAAAGCCTGCCTATTTTGAATGGTGTAGTGGCCCCTGCAACCTCCAAAAATATCAGGACTTACTTCCCCAATAACCTGCTAACTCACCCCTAAAATACATACTTATTCATCCTATTTTGTTCATTGGACTCATTTCTCATTTGAAATGCCCATTTTTGGTGGGCCAGAAATGTGCGTCTTTAAAAGGTTATTTCTACGATACCCCACTTTTGCGCGTCGGACCTCAACTTTTCCCGTAAACGCAGAAAAACCGCAATTTTCAGGAGAAACGAGACAGACATCCCCTCCCTCTGCCACCCACCCACCCAACTGACAGCCAGCCATTAGACATGCACAGATAGTTCTGAGAGTCTTTCTGTGATGTCATAAAGGGCCTGCTGATCAATGGGCAGCTTTCTGATTGGCTGCTGTATTTGATTGACAGATGGAAGCTGGCAGCTGATTGGCTGTCTAGCCTAAAGTGCTTTACACACCTCCCTGATGGTACCACTGGCTAAGACTCCACCTCAGCTCATTGGGTAATGAAAAATTTAGAACAATTGATGGATGAAAGCAGGCAGGCCGGCCATTTTCGGATGCTCATTGGACTTGTTTAATGCAATGCACCTTTGTATATTCACATGCATTCGCTTCATGCTGTAACCACTGTGCATAAAAATTTGGAAACATGGCATACAGTGTATCATTTTCTGTCTAAGTCATGTTTCCCATATTTTGCCTTCCCAGATACAAGCCCGTTTGAGTGTTTGGGGCACTTTTTAGCTAAAATCATCCTACGGGGCCTAACTGCATATGCTAAAACCTGCCTATTTTGAATGGTGTAGTGGCCCCTGCAACCTCCAAAAATATCAGGACTTACTTCCCCAATAATCTGCTAACTCACCCCTGAAATACATACTTATTCACCCTATTTTGTTCATTGGACTCATTTCTCATTTGAAATGCCCATTTTTGGGGGGCCAGAAATGTGCGTCTTTAAAATGTGATTTCTACGATACCCCACTTTTGCGCGTCGGACCTCAACTTTTCCCGTAAACGCAGAAAAACCGCAATTTTCAGGAGAAACGAGACAGACATCCCCTCCCTCTGCCACCCACCCACCCAACTGACAGCCAGCCATTAGACATGCACAGATAGTTCTGAGAGTCTTTCTGTGATGTCATAAAGGGCCTGCTGATCAATGGGCAGCTTTCTGATTGGCTGCTGTATTTGATTGACAGATGGAAGCTGGCAGCTGATTGGCTGTCTAGCCTAAAGTGCTTTACACACCTCCCTGATGGTACCACTGGCTAAGACTCCACCTCAGCTCATTGGGTAATGAAAAATTTAGAACAATTGATGGATGAAAGCAGGCAGGCCGGCCATTTTGGGACACTCAGTGGACTTGTTTAATGCAATGCACCTTTGTATATTCACATGCATTCGCTTCATGCTGTAACCACTGTGCATAAAAATTTGGAAACATGGCAAACAGTGTATCATTTGCTGTCTAAGTCATGTTTCCCATATTTTCCCTTCCCAGATACAAGCCCGTTTGAGTGATTGGGGCACTTTTTAGCTAAAATCATCCTACGAGGCCTAACTGCATATGCCTATTTTGAATGGTGTAGTGGCCCCTGCAACCTCCAAAAATATCAGGACTTACTTCCCCAATAACCTGCTAACTCACCCCTGAAATACATACTTATTCACCCTATTTTGTTCATTGGACTCATTTCTCATTTGAAATGCCCATTTTTGGGGGGCCAGAAATGTGCGTCTTTAAAATGTGATTTCTACGATACCCCACTTTTGCGCGTCGGACCTCAACTTTTCCCGTAAACGCAGAAAAACCGCAATTTTCAGGAGAAACGAGACAGACATCCCCTCCCTCTGCCACCCACCCGCCCAACTGACAGCCAGCCATTAGACATGCACAGATAGTTCTGAGAGTCTTTCTGTGATGTCCTAAAGGGCCTGCTGATCAATGGGCAGCTTTCTGATTGGCTGCTGTATTTGATTGACAGATGGAAGCTGGCAGCTGATTGGCTGTCTAGCCTAAAGTGCTTTACACACCTCCCTGATGGTACCACTGGCTAAGACTCCACCTCAGCTCATTGGGTAATGAAAAATTTAGAACAATTGATGGATGAAAGCAGGCAGGCCGGCCATTTTGGGACACTCAGTGGACTTGTTTAATGCAATGCACCTTTGTATATTCACATGCATTCGCTTCATGCTGTAACCACTGTGCATAAAAATTTGGAAACATGGCAAACAGTGTATCATTTGCTGTCTAAGTCATGTTTCCCATATTTTCCCTTCCCAGATACAAGCCCGTTTGAGTGATTGGGGCACTTTTTAGCTAAAATCATCCTACGAGGCCTAACTGCATATGCCTATTTTGAATGGTGTAGTGGCCCCTGCAACCTCCAAAAATATCAGGACTTACTTCCCCAATAACCTGCTAACTCACCCCTGAAATACATACTTATTCACCCTATTTTGTTCATTGGACTCATTTCTCATTTGAAATGCCCATTTTTGGGGTGCCAGAAATGTGCGTCTTTAAAATGTGATTTCTACGATACCCCACTTTTGCGCTTCGGACCTCAACTTTTCCCGTAAACGCAGAAAAACCGCAATTTTCAGGAGAAACGAGACAGACATCCCCTCCCTCTGCCACCCACCCGCCCAACTGACAGCCAGCCATTAGACATGCATAGATAGTTCTGAGGGTCTGTTTGTGATGTCATAAAGGGCCTGCTGATCAATGGGCAGCTTTCTGATTGGCTGCTGTATTTGATTGACAGATGGAAGCTGGCAGCTGATTGGCTGTCTAGCCTAAAGTGCTTTACACACCTCCCTGATGGTACCACTGGCTAAGACTCCACCTCAGCTCATTGGGTAATGAAAAATTTAGAACAATTGATGGATGAAAGCAGGCAGGCCGGCCATTTTGGGACGCTCATTGGACTTGTTTAATGCAATGCACCTTTGTATATTCACATGCATTCGCTTCATGCTGTAACCACTGTGCATAAAAATTTGGAAACATGGCATACAGTGTATAATTTTCTGTCTAAGTCATGTTTCCCATATTTTCCCTTCCCAAATACAAGCCCGTTTGAGTGTTTGGGGCACTTTTTAGCTAAAATCATCCTACGGGGCCTAACTGCATATGCTAAAACCTGCCTATTTTGAATGGTGTAGTGGCCCCTGCAACCTCCAAAAATATCAGGACTTACTTCCCCAATAATCTGCTAACTCACCCCTGAAATACATACTTATTCACCCTATTTTGTTCATTGGTCTCATTTCTCATTTGAAATGCCCATTTTTGGGGGGCCAGAAATGTGCGTCTTTAAAATGTGATTTCTACGATACCCCACTTTTGCGCGTCGGACCTCAACTTTTCCCGTAAACGCAGAAAAAGCGCAATTTTCAGGAGAAACGAGACAGACATCCCCTCCCTCTGCCACCCACCCGCCCAACTGACAGCCAGCCATTAGACATGCACAGATAGTTCTGAGGGTCTGTTTGTGATGTCATAAAGGGCCTGCTGATCAATGGGCAGCTTTCTGATTGGCTGCTGTATTTGATTGACAGATGTAAGCTGGCAGCTGATTGGCTGTCTAGCCTAAAGTGCTTTACACACCTCCCTGATGGTACCACTGGCTAAGACTCCACCTCAGCTCATTGGGTAATGAAAAATTTAGAACAATTGATGGATGAAAGCAGGCAGGCCGGCCATTTTGGGACACTCAGTGGACTTGTTTAATGCAATGCACCTTTGTATATTCACATGCATTCGCTTCATGCTGTAACCACTGTGCATAAAAATTTGGAAACATGGCAAACAGTGTATCATTTGCTGTCTAAGTCATGTTTCCCATATTTTCCCTTCCCAGATACAAGCCCGTTTGAGTGATTGGGGCACTTTTTAGCTAAAATCATCCTACGAGGCCTAACTGCATATGCTAAAGCCTGCCTATTTTGAATGGTGTAGTGGCCCCTGCAACCTCCAAAAATATCAGGACTTACTTCCCCAATAACCTGCTAACTCACCCCTAAAATACATACTTATTCATCCTATTTTGTTCATTGGACTCATTTCTCATTTGAAATGCCCATTTTTGGTGGGCCAGAAATGTGCGTCTTTAAAAGGTTATTTCTACGATACCCCACTTTTGCGCGTCGGACCTCAACTTTTCCCGTAAACGCAGAAAAAGCGCAATTTTCAGGAGAAACGAGACAGACATCCCCTCCCTCTGCCACCCACCCACCCAACTGACAGCCAGCCATTAGACATGCACAGATAGTTCTGAGGGTCTGTCTGTGATGTCATAAAGGGCCTGCTGATCAATGGGCAGCTTTCTGATTGGCTGCTGTATTTGATTGACAGATGGAAGCTGGCAGCTGATTGGCTGTCTAGCCTAAAGTGCTTTACACACCTCCCTGATGGTACCACTGGCTAAGACTCCACCTCAGCTCATTGGGTAATGAAAAATTTAGAACAATTGATGGATGAAAGCAGGCAGGCCGGCCATTTTGGGACACTCAGTGGACTTGTTTAATGCAATGCACCTTTGTATATTCACATGCATTCGCTTCATGCTGTAACCACTGTGCATAAAAATTTGGAAACATGGCATACAGTGTATCATTTTCTGTCTAAGTCATGTTTCCCATATTTTCCCTTCCCAGATACAAGCCCGTTTGAGTGTTTGGGGCACTTTTTAGCTAAAATCATCCTACGGGGCCTAACTGCATATGCTAAAACCTGCCTATTTTAAATGGTGTAGTGGCCCCTGCAACCTCCAAAAATATCAGGACTTACTTCCCCAATAATCTGCTAACTCACCCCTGAAATACATACTTATTCACCCTATTTTGTTCATTGGACTCATTTCTCATTTGAAATGCCCATTTTTGGGGGGCCAGAAATGTGCGTCTTTAAAATGTGATTTCTACGATACCCCACTTTTGCGCGTCGGACCTCAACTTTTCCCGTAAACGCAGAAAAAGCGAAATTTTCAGGAGAAACGAGACAGACATCCCCTCCCTCTGCCACCCACCCACCCACCCAACTGACAGCCAGCCATTAGACATGCACAGATAGTTCTGAGAGTCTTTCTGTGATGTCATAAAGGGCCTGCTGATCAATGGGCAGCTTTCTGATTGGCTGCTGTATTTGATTGACAGATGGAAGCTGGCAGCTGATTGGCTGTCTAGCCTAAAGTGCTTTACACACCTCCCTGATGGTACCACTGGCTAAGACTCCACCTCAGCTCATTGGGTAATGAAAAATTTAGAACAATTGATGGATGAAAGCAGGCAGGCCGGCCATTTTGGGACACTCAGTGGACTTGTTTAATGCAATGCACCTTTGTATATTCACATGCATTCGCTTCATGCTGTAACTACTGTGCATAAAAATTTGGAAACATGGCAAACAGTGTATCATTTGCTGTCTAAGTCATGTTTCCCATATTTTCCCTTCCCAGATACAAGCCCGTTTGAGTGATTGGGGCACTTTTTAGCTAAAAGCATCCTACGAGGCCTAACTGCATATGCCTATTTTGAATGGTGTAGTGGCCCCTGCAACCTCCAAAAATATCAGGACTTACTTCCCCAATAACCTGCTAACTCACCCCTGAAATACATACTTATTCACCCTATTTTGTTCATTGGACTCATTTCTCATTTGAAATGCCCATTTTTGGGGGGCCAGAAATGTGCGTCTTTAAAATGTGATTTCTACGATACCCCACTTTTGCGCGTCGGACCTCAACTTTTCCCGTAAACGCAGAAAAACCGCAATTTTCAGGAGAAACGAGACAGACATCCCCTCCCTCTGCCACCCACCCGCCCAACTGACAGCCAGCCATTAGACATGCACAGATAGTTCTGAGAGTCTTTCTGTGATGTCCTAAAGGGCCTGCTGATCAATGGGCAGCTTTCTGATTGGCTGCTGTATTTGATTGACAGATGGAAGCTGGCAGCTGATTGGCTGTCTAGCCTAAAGTGCTTTACACACCTCCCTGATGGTACCACTGGCTAAGACTCCACCTCAGCTCATTGGGTAATGAAAAATTTAGAACAATTGATGGATGAAAGCAGGCAGGCCGGCCATTTTGGGACACTCAGTGGACTTGTTTAATGCAATGCACCTTTGTATATTCACATGCATTCGCTTCATGCTGTAACCACTGTGCATAAAAATTTGGAAACATGGCAAACAGTGTATCATTTGCTGTCTAAGTCATGTTTCCCATATTTTCCCTTCCCAGATACAAGCCCGTTTGAGTGATTGGGGCACTTTTTAGCTAAAATCATCCTACGAGGCCTAACTGCATATGCCTATTTTGAATGGTGTAGTGGCCCCTGCAACCTCCAAAAATATCAGGACTTACTTCCCCAATAACCTGCTAACTCACCCCTGAAATACATACTTATTCACCCTATTTTGTTCATTGGACTCATTTCTCATTTGAAATGCCCATTTTTGGGGTGCCAGAAATGTGCGTCTTTAAAATGTGATTTCTACGATACCCCACTTTTGCGCTTCGGACCTCAACTTTTCCCGTAAACGCAGAAAAACCGCAATTTTCAGGAGAAACGAGACAGACATCCCCTCCCTCTGCCACCCACCCGCCCAACTGACAGCCAGCCATTAGACATGCATAGATAGTTCTGAGGGTCTGTTTGTGATGTCATAAAGGGCCTGCTGATCAATGGGCAGCTTTCTGATTGGCTGCTGTATTTGATTGACAGATGGAAGCTGGCAGCTGATTGGCTGTCTAGCCTAAAGTGCTTTACACACCTCCCTGATGGTACCACTGGCTAAGACTCCACCTCAGCTCATTGGGTAATGAAAAATTTAGAACAATTGATGGATGAAAGCAGGCAGGCCGGCCATTTTGGGACACTCAGTGGACTTGTTTAATGCAATGCACCTTTGTATATTCACATGCATTCGCTTCATGCTGTAACTACTGTGCATAAAAATTTGGAAACATGGCAAACAGTGTATCATTTGCTGTCTAAGTCATGTTTCCCATATTTTCCCTTCCCAGATACAAGCCCGTTTGAGTGATTGGGGCACTTTTTAGCTAAAAGCATCCTACGAGGCCTAACTGCATATGCCTATTTTGAATGGTGTAGTGGCCCCTGCAACCTCCAAAAATATCAGGACTTACTTCCCCAATAACCTGCTAACTCACCCCTGAAATACATACTTATTCACCCTATTTTGTTCATTGGACTCATTTCTCATTTGAAATGCCCATTTTTGGGGGGCCAGAAATGTGCGTCTTTAAAATGTGATTTCTACGATACCCCACTTTTGCGCGTCGGACCTCAACTTTTCCCGTAAACGCAGAAAAACCGCAATTTTCAGGAGAAACGAGACAGACATCCCCTCCCTCTGCCACCCACCCGCCCAACTGACAGCCAGCCATTAGACATGCACAGATAGTTCTGAGAGTCTTTCTGTGATGTCCTAAAGGGCCTGCTGATCAATGGGCAGCTTTCTGATTGGCTGCTGTATTTGATTGACAGATGGAAGCTGGCAGCTGATTGGCTGTCTAGCCTAAAGTGCTTTACACACCTCCCTGATGGTACCACTGGCTAAGACTCCACCTCAGCTCATTGGGTAATGAAAAATTTAGAACAATTGATGGATGAAAGCAGGCAGGCCGGCCATTTTGGGACACTCAGTGGACTTGTTTAATGCAATGCACCTTTGTATATTCACATGCATTCGCTTCATGCTGTAACCACTGTGCATAAAAATTTGGAAACATGGCAAACAGTGTATCATTTGCTGTCTAAGTCATGTTTCCCATATTTTCCCTTCCCAGATACAAGCCCGTTTGAGTGATTGGGGCACTTTTTAGCTAAAATCATCCTACGAGGCCTAACTGCATATGCCTATTTTGAATGGTGTAGTGGCCCCTGCAACCTCCAAAAATATCAGGACTTACTTCCCCAATAACCTGCTAACTCACCCCTGAAATACATACTTATTCACCCTATTTTGTTCATTGGACTCATTTCTCATTTGAAATGCCCATTTTTGGGGTGCCAGAAATGTGCGTCTTTAAAATGTGATTTCTACGATACCCCACTTTTGCGCTTCGGACCTCAACTTTTCCCGTAAACGCAGAAAAACCGCAATTTTCAGGAGAAACGAGACAGACATCCCCTCCCTCTGCCACCCACCCGCCCAACTGACAGCCAGCCATTAGACATGCATAGATAGTTCTGAGGGTCTGTTTGTGATGTCATAAAGGGCCTGCTGATCAATGGGCAGCTTTCTGATTGGCTGCTGTATTTGATTGACAGATGGAAGCTGGCAGCTGATTGGCTGTCTAGCCTAAAGTGCTTTACACACCTCCCTGATGGTACCACTGGCTAAGACTCCACCTCAGCTCATTGGGTAATGAAAAATTTAGAACAATTGATGGATGAAAGCAGGCATGCCGGCCATTTTGGGACGCTCATTGGACTTGTTTAATGCAATGCACCTTTGTATATTCACATGCATTCGCTTCATGCTGTAACCACTGTGCATAAAAATTTGGAAACATGGCATACAGTGTATAATTTTCTGTCTAAGTCATGTTTCCCATATTTTCCCTTCCCAAATACAAGCCCGTTTGAGTGTTTGGGGCACTTTTTAGCTAAAATCATCCTACGGGGCCTAACTGCATATGCTAAAACCTGCCTATTTTGAATGGTGTAGTGGCCCCTGCAACCTCCAAAAATATCAGGACTTACTTCCCCAATAATCTGCTAACTCACCCCTGAAATACATACTTATTCACCCTATTTTGTTCATTGGTCTCATTTCTCATTTGAAATGCCCATTTTTGGGGGGCCAGAAATGTGCGTCTTTAAAATGTGATTTCTACGATACCCCACTTTTGCGCGTCGGACCTCAACTTTTCCCGTAAACGCAGAAAAAGCGCAATTTTCAGGAGAAACGAGACAGACATCCCCTCCCTCTGCCACCCACCCGCCCAACTGACAGCCAGCCATTAGACATGCACAGATAGTTCTGAGGGTCTGTTTGTGATGTCATAAAGGGCCTGCTGATCAATGGGCAGCTTTCTGATTGGCAACTGTATTTGATTGACAGATGGAAGCTGGCAGCTGATTGGCTGTCTAGCCTAAAGTGCTTTACACACCTCCCTGATGGTACCACTGGCTAAGACTCCACCTCAGCTCATTGGGTAATGAAAAATTTAGAACAATTGATGGATGAAAGCAGGCAGGCCGGCCATTTTGGGACACTCAGTGGACTTGTTTAATGCAATGCACCTTTGTATATTCACATGCATTCGCTTCATGCTGTAACCACTGTGCATAAAAATTTGGAAACATGGCAAACAGTGTATCATTTGCTGTCTAAGTCATGTTTCCCATATTTTCCCTTCCCAGATACAAGCCCGTTTGAGTGATTAGGGCACTTTTTAGCTAAAATCATCCTACGAGGCCTAACTGCATATGCTAAAGCCTGCCTATTTTGAATGGTGTAGTGGCCCCTGCAACCTCCAAAAATATCAGGACTTACTTCCCCAATAACCTGCTAACTCACCCCTGAAATACATACTTATTCATCCTATTTTGTTCATTGGACTCATTTCTCATTTGAAATGCCCATTTTTGGTGGGCCAGAAATGTGCGTCTTTAAAAGGTTATTTCTACGATACCCCACTTTTGCGCGTCGGACCTCAACTTTTCCCGTAAACGCAGAAAAAGCGCAATTTTCAGGAGAAACGAGACAGACATCCCCTCCCTCTGCCACCCACCCACCCAACTGACAGCCAGCCATTAGACATGCACAGATAGTTCTGAGGGTCTGTCTGTGATGTCATAAAGGGCCTGCTGATCAATGGGCAGCTTTCTGATTGGCTGCTGTATTTGATTGACAGATGGAAGCTGGCAGCTGATTGGCTGTCTAGCCTAAAGTGCTTTACACACCTCCCTGATGGTACCACTGGCTAAGACTCCACCTCAGCTCATTGGGTAATGAAAAATTTAGAACAATTGATGGATGAAAGCAGGCAGGCCGGCCATTTTGGGACACTCAGTGGACTTGTTTAATGCAATGCACCTTTGTATATTCACATGCATTCGCTTCATGCTGTAACCACTGTGCATAAAAATTTGGAAACATGGCATATAGTGTATCATTTGGTGTCTAAGTCATGTTTCCCATATTTTCCCTTCCCAGATACAAGCCCGTTTGAGTGTTTGGGGCACTTTTTAGCTAAAATCATCCTACAGGGCCTAACTGCATATGCTAAAACCTGCCTTTTTTGAATGGTGTAGTGGCCCCTGCAACCTCCAAAAATATCAGGACTTACTTCCCCAATAATCTGCTAACTCACCCCTGAAATACATACTTATTCACCCTATTTTGTTCATTGGACTCATTTCTCATTTGAAATGCCCATTTTTGGGGGGCCAGAAATGTGCGTCTTTAAAAGGTGATTTCTACGATACCCCACTTTTGCGCGTCGGACCTCAACTTTTCCCATAAACGCAGAAAAACCGCAATTTTCAGGAGAAACGAGACAGACATCCCCTCCCTCTGCCACCCACCCGCCCAACTGACAGCCAGCCATTAGACATGCACAGATAGTTCTGAGGGTCTGTTTGTGATGTCATAAAGGGCCTGCTGATCAATGGGCAGCTTTCTGATTGGCTGCTGTATTTGATTGACAGATGGAAGCTGGCAGCTGATTGGCTGTCTAGCCTAAAGTGCTTTACACACCTCCCTGATGGTACCAGTGGCTAAGACTCCACCTCAGCTCATTGGGTAATGAAAAATTTAGAACAATTGATGGATGAAAGCAGGCAGGCCGGCAATTTTGGGACACTCATTGGACTTGTTTAATGCAATGCACCTTTGTATATTCACATGCATTCGCTTCATGCTGTAACCACTGTGCATAAAAATTTGGAAACATGGCATACAGTGTATCATTTTCTGTCTAAGTCATGTTTCCCATATTTTCCCTTCCCAGATACAAGCCCGTTTGAGTGTTTGGGGCACTTTTTAGCTAAAATCATCCTACGGGGCCTAACTGCATATGCTAAAACCTGCCTATTTTGAATGGTGTAGTGGCCCCTGCAACCTCCAAAAATATCAGGACTTACTTCCCCAATAATCTGCTAACTCACCCCTGAAATACATACTTATTCACCCTATTTTGTTCATTGGACTCATTTCTCATTTGAAATGCCCATTTTTGGTGGGCCAGAAATGTGCGTCTTTAAAAGGTTATTTCTACGATACCCCACTTTTGCGCGTCGGACCTCAACTTTTCCCGTAAACGCAGAAAAACCGCAATTTTAGGGAGAAACGAGACAGACATCCCCTCCCTCTGCCACCCACCCGCCCAACTGACAGCCAGCCATTAGACATGCACAGATAGTTCTGAGGGTCTTTCTGTGATGTCATAAAGGGCCTGCTGATCAATGGGCAGCTTTCTGATTGGCTGTTGTATTTGATTGACAGATGGAAGCTGGCAGCTGATTGGCTGTCTAGCCTAAAGTGCTTTACACACCTCCCTGATGGTACCACTGGCTAAGACTCCACCTCAGCTCATTGGGTAATGAAAAATTTAGAACTATTGATGGATGAAAGCAGGCAGGCCGGCCATTTTGGGACACTCAGTGGACTTGTTTAATGCAATGCACCTTTGTATATTCACATGCATTCGCTTCATGCTGTAACCACTGTGCATAAAAATTTGTAAACATGGCAAACAGTGTATCATTTGCTGTCTAAGTCATGTTTCCCATATTTTCCCTTCCCAGATACAAGCCCGTTTGAGTGTTTGGGGCACTTTTTAGCTAAAATCATCCTACGGGGCCTAACTGCATATGCTAAAGCCTGCCTATTTTGAATGGTGTAGTGGCCCTGCAACCTCCCAAAATATCAGGACTTACTTCCCCAATAACCTGCTAACTCACCCCTGAAATACATACTTATTCACCCTATTTTGTTCATTGACTCATTTCTCATTTGAAATGCCCATTTTTGGGGGGGCAGAAATGTGCGTCTTTAAAAGGTGATTTCTACGATACCCCACTTTTGCGCGTCGGACCTCAACTTTTCCCGTAAACGCAGAAAAAGCGCAATTTTCAGGAGAAACGAGACAGACATCCCCTCCCTCTGCCACCCACCCGCCCAACTGACAGCCAGCCATTAGACATGCACAGATAGTTCTGAGGGTCTTTCTGTGATGTCATAAAGGGCCTGCTGATCAATGGGCAGCTTTCTGATTGGCTGCTGTATTTGATTGACAGATGGAAGCTGGCAGCTGAGTGGCTGTCTAGCCTAAAGTGCTTTACACACCTCCCTGATGGTACCACTGGCTAAGACTCCACCTCAGCTCATTGGGTAATGAAAAATTTAGAACAATTGATGGATGAAAGCAGGCAGGCCGGCCATTTTGGGACGCTCATTGGACTTGTTTAATGCAATGCACCTTTGTATATTCACATGCATTCGCTTCATGCTGTAACCACTGTGCATAAAAATTTGGAAACATGGCATACAGTGTATCATTTGCTGTCTAGGTCATGTTTCCCATATTTTCCCTTCCCAGATACAAGCCCGTTTCAGTGTTTGGGGCACTTTTTAGCTAAAATCAACCTACGGGGCCTAACTGCATATGCTAAAGCCTGCCTATTTTGAATGGTGTAGTGACCCCTGCAACCTCCAAAAATATCAGAACTTACTTTCCCAATAACCTGCTAACTCACCCCTGAAATACATACTTATTCACCCTATTTTGTTCATTGGACTCATTTCTCATTTGAAATGCCCATTTTTGGGGGGGCCAGAAATGTGCGTCTTTAAAAGGTGATTTCTACGATACCCCACTTTTGCACGTCGGACCTCAACTTTTCCCGTAAACTCAGAAAAACCGCAATTTTAGGGAGAAACGAGACAGACATCCCCTCCCTCTGCCACCCACCCGCCCAACTGACAGCCAGCCATTAGACATGCACAGATAGTTCTGAGGGTCTTTCTGTGATGTCATAAAGGGCCTGCTGATCAATGGGCAGCTTTCTGATTGGCTGCTGTATTTGATTGACAGATGGAAGCTGGCAGCTGATTGGCTGTCTAGCCTAAAGTGCTTTACACACCTCCCTGATGGTACCACTGGCTAAGACTCCACCTCAGCTCATTGGGTAATGAAAAATTTAGAACAATTGATGGATGAAAGCAGGCAGGCCGGCAATTTTGGGACACTCAGTGGACTTGTTTAATGCAATGCACCTTTGTATATTCACATGCATTCGCTTCATGCTGTAACCACTGTGCATAAAAATTTGTAAACATGGCAAACAGTGTATCATTTGCTGTCTAAGTCATGTTTCCCATATTTTCCCTTCCCAGATACAAGCCCGTTTGAGTGTTTGGGGCACTTTTTAGCTAAAATCATCCTACGGGGCCTAACTGCATATGCTAAAGCCTGCCTATTTTGAATGGTGTAGTGGCCCTGCAACCTCCAAAAATATCAGGACTTACTTCCCCAATAACCTGCTAACTCACCCCTGAAATACATACTTATTCACCCTATTTTGTTCATTGGACTCATTTCTCATTTGAAATGCCCATTTTTGGGGGGGGCAGAAATGTGCGTCTTTAAAAGGTGATTTCTACAATACCCCAGTTTTGCGCGTCGGACCTCAACTTTTCCCGTAAACGCAGAAAAAGCGCAATTTTCAGGAGAAACGAGACAGACATCCCCTCCCTCTGCCACCCACCCACCCAACTGACAGCCAGCCACTAGACATGCACAGATAGTTCTGAGGGTCTTTTTGTGATGTCATAAAGGGCCTGCTGATCAATGGGCAGCTTTCTGATTGGCTGCTGTATTTGATTGACAGATGGAAGCTGGCAGCTGATTGGCTGTCTAGCCTAAAGTGCTTTACACACCTCCCTGATGGTACCACTGGCTAAGACTCCACCTCAGCTCATTGGGTAATGAAAAATTTAGAACAATTGATGGATGAAAGCAGGCAGGCCGGCCATTTTGGGACACTCAGTGGACATGTTTAATGCAATGCACCTTTGTATATTCACATGCATTCGCTTCATGCTGTAACCACTGTGCATAAAAATTTGGAAACATGGCAAACAGTGTATCATTTGCTGTCTAAGTCATGTTTCCCATATTTTCCCTTCCCAGATACAAGCCCGTTTGAGTGTTTGGGGCACTTTTTAGCTAAAATCAACCTACGGGGCCTAACTGCATATGCTAAAGCCCGCCTATTTTGAATGGTGTAGTGGCCCCTGCAACCTCCAAAAAAATCAGGACTTACTTCCCCAATAACCTGCTAACTCACCCCTGAAATACATACTTATTCACCCTATTTTGTTCATTGGACTCATTTCTCATTTGAAATGCCCATTTTTGGGGGGGGGGCAGAAATGTGCATCTTTAAAAGGTGATTTCTACGATACCCCACTTTTGCGCGTCGGATCTCAACTTTTCCCGTAAACGCAGAAAAAGAGCAATTTTCAGGAGAAACGAGACAGACATCCCCTCCCTCTGCCACCCACCCACCCAACTGACAGCCAGCCATTAGACATGCACAGATAGTTCTGAGAGTCTTTCTGTGATGTCATAAAGGGCCTGCTGATCAATGGACAGCTTTCTGATTGGCTGCTGTATTTGATTGACAGATGGAAGCTGGCAGCTGATTGGCTGTCTAGCCTAAAGTGCTTTACACACCTCCCTGATGGTACCACTGGCTAAGACTCCACCTCAGCTCATTGGGTAATGAAAAATTTAGAACAATTGATGGATGAAAGCAGGCAGGCCGGCCATTTTGGGACGCTCATTGGACTTGTTTAATGCAATGCACCTTTGTATATTCACATGCATTCGCTTCATGCTGTAACCACTGTGCATAAAAATTTGGAAACATGGCATACAGTGTATCATTTGCTGTCTAGGTCATGTTTCCCATATTTTCCCTTCCCAGATACAAGCCCGTTTCAGTGTTTGGGGCACTTTTTAGCTAAAATCAACCTACGGGGCCTAACTGCATATGCTAAAGCCTGCCTATTTTGAATGGTGTAGTGACCCCTGCAACCTCCAAAAATATCAGAACTTACTTCCCCAATAACCTGCTAACTCACCCCTGAAATACATACTTATTCACCCTATTTTGTTCATTGGACTCATTTCTCATTTGAAATGCCCATTTTTGGGGGGGCCAGAAATGTGCGTCTTTAAAAGGTGATTTCTACGATACCCCACTTTTGCACGTCGGACCTCAACTTTTCCCGTAAACTCAGAAAAACCGCAATTTTAGGGAGAAACGAGACAGACATCCCCTCCCTCTGCCACCCACCCGCCCAACTGACAGCCAGCCATTAGACATGCACAGATAGTTCTGAGGGTCTTTCTGTGATGTCATAAAGGGCCTGCTGATCAATGGGCAGCTTTCTGATTGGCTGCTGTATTTGATTGACAGATGGAAGCTGGCAGCTGATTGGCTGTCTAGCCTAAAGTGCTTTACACACCTCCCTGATGGTACCACTGGCTAAGACTCCACCTCAGCTCATTGGGTAATGAAAAATTTAGAACAATTGATGGATGAAAGCAGGCAGGCCGGCAATTTTGGGACACTCAGTGGACTTGTTTAATGCAATGCACCTTTGTATATTCACATGCATTCGCTTCATGCTGTAACCACTGTGCATAAAAATTTGTAAACATGGCAAACAGTGTATCATTTGCTGTCTAAGTCATGTTTCCCATATTTTCCCTTCCCAGATACAAGCCCGTTTGAGTGTTTGGGGCACTTTTTAGCTAAAATCATCCTACGGGGCCTAACTGCATATGCTAAAGCCTGCCTATTTTGAATGGTGTAGTGGCCCTGCAACCTCCAAAAATATCAGGACTTACTTCCCCAATAACCTGCTAACTCACCCCTGAAATACATACTTATTCACCCTATTTTGTTCATTGGACTCATTTCTCATTTGAAATGCCCATTTTTGGGGGGGGCAGAAATGTGCGTCTTTAAAAGGTGATTTCTACAATACCCCAGTTTTGCGCGTCGGACCTCAACTTTTCCCGTAAACGCAGAAAAAGCGCAATTTTCAGGAGAAACGAGACAGACATCCCCTCCCTCTGCCACCCACCCACCCAACTGACAGCCAGCCACTAGACATTGTTACCATATAGGCATATAGATATTGTTTTATACCATCATTAATGTAATGTGATTTTAACCATAGTATATTATATGTATGTGTATATAAAAATAGGAATAGCTTAATAATTAGGATATCGGAGTTTAATGTTTAGACATCGTAGTATAGCTTTTGGGTTTACTAAATAATATAAATGAGCACTTTGTAACATATCAAATGCAACTGAATTCATTTAGGAGACAAAATGTCTAAGGCATACTGTAAAGCAGATAGAGTGTTGTTACACTCCCCGGATAAATCGATATTTATTAATTAAGTTCATATAGTACTTTGTATGCCTGATAGAGAGGGTCAAGGCAGATGTGCATACAATTGGCTTCAGGATGTGTTTGGGAGTCATAAAACCCCCTGTGCCCAGGATTTAAGTTTTATGACAGGACAGGTCAAGGAAACAACCCTTTTGTTCACAGCCTGAGCAAACAGATCCTTGATTAACCTAAAGGAAGACTAGATTTTATGACACCTTGAGTCTTGGGAACCAATATTATCCCAGGGGAACAGGCAATTTCAATCACTGAATTGGTGATATAAGGAAAGAGACAGATAGAGCACACACACACTGACACACATACAGACGCACATGGACAGTCAGTGAGTTCAGATCAGAGGGACGGCTGTGAAGGAATGGGCTGGAGTGTTGGTTACAGGTAGCTATTGATATTCACTGGTCACAATGACCATGTAACTTGTAAGTATATAATTTATGTCAGTATCGTAGCAGTCTAAGTCTGTCAATTGTTTTAATGTCATTTTATGTAATATAAGCAAGGAGGCGTATATAAATATATATATAATAGCATATACATCAATTACTGTGTTAAATGTATTCTGTATGGTTTGTTTTGCCTGTAAATAAATATCAGACTTTCTGAGCTAAAATTACAAGTCTTGAACTCTCATATTTTGGGAATCAGGTTATAAGTAGTACTCTGCATATTGTATTGTAAAGTCTATTAGAATATAATTGCAGATGTCAAATATATATGTTATATCAATACAAGATATAATAAATATATTTTATATAATATTTCATATAATATTTCACTCTCAATAATTATTATTGGGATAAGATAGATATATGATTCCCTAAACTCAACAACATGCACAGATAGTTCTGAGGGTCTTTTTGTGATGTCATAAAGGGCCTGCTGATCAATGGGCAGCTTTCTGATTGGCTGCTGTATTTGATTGACAGATGGAAGCTGGCAGCTGATTGGCTGTCTAGCCTAAAGTGCTTTACACACCTCCCTGATGGTACCACTGGCTAAGACTCCACCTCAGCTCATTGGGTAATGAAAAATTTAGAACAATTGATGGATGAAAGCAGGCAGGCCGGCCATTTTGGGACACTCAGTGGACATGTTTAATGCAATGCACCTTTGTATATTCACATGCATTCGCTTCATGCTGTAACCACTGTGCATAAAAATTTGGAAACATGGCAAACAGTGTATCATTTGCTGTCTAAGTCATGTTTCCCATATTTTCCCTTCCCAGATACAAGCCCGTTTGAGTGTTTGGGGCACTTTTTAGCTAAAATCAACCTACGGGGCCTAACTGCATATGCTAAAGCCCGCCTATTTTGAATGGTGTAGTGGCCCCTGCAACCTCCAAAAAAATCAGGACTTACTTCCCCAATAACCTGCTAACTCACCCCTGAAATACATACTTATTCACCCTATTTTGTTCATTGGACTCATTTCTCATTTGAAATGCCCATTTTTGGGGGGGGCAGAAATGTGCATCTTTAAAAGGTGATTTCTACGATACCCCACTTTTGCGCGTCGGATCTCAACTTTTCCCGTAAACGCAGAAAAAGCGCAATTTTCAGGAGAAACGAGACAGACATCCCCTCCCTCTGCCACCCACCCACCCAACTGACAGCCAGCCATTAGACATGCACAGATAGTTCTGAGAGTCTTTCTGTGATGTCATAAAGGGCCTGCTGATCAATGGACAGCTTTCTGATTGGCTGCTGTATTTGATTGACAGATGGAAGCTGGCAGCTGATTGGCTGTCTAGCCTAAAGTGCTTTACACACCTCCCTGATGGTACCACTGGCTAAGACTCCACCTCAGCTCATTGGGTAATGAAAAATTTAGAACAATTGATGGATGAAAGCAGGCAGGCCGGCCATTTTGGGACACTCAGTGGACTTGTTTAATGCAATGCACCTTTGTATATTCACATGCATTCGCTTCATGCTGTAACCACTGTGCATAAAAATTTGGAAACATGGCAAACAGTGTATCATTTGCTGTCTAAGTCATGTTTCCCATATTTTCCCTTCCCAGATACAAGCCCGTTTGAGTGATTGGGGCACTTTTTAGCTAAAATCATCCTACGAGGCCTAACTGCATATGCTAAAGCCTGCCTATTTTGAATGGTGTAGTGGCCCCTGCAACCTCCAAAAATATCAGGACTTACTTCCCCAATAACCTGCTAACTCCCCCCTGAAATACATACTTATTCACCCTATTTTGTTCATTGGACTCATTTCTCATTTGAAATGCCCATTTTTGGGGGGCCAGAAATGTGCGTCTTTAAAATGTGATTTCTACGATACCCCACTTTTGCGCGTCGGACCTCAACTTTTCCCGTAAACGCAGAAAAACCGCAATTTTCAGGAGAAACGAGACAGACATCCCCTCCCTCTGCCACCCACCCGCCCAACTGACAGCCAGCCATTAGACATGCACAGATAGTTCTGAGGGTCTGTTTGTGATGTCATAAAGGGCCTGCTGATCAATGGGCAGCTTTCTGATTGGCTGCTGTATTTGATTGACAGATGGAAGCTGGCAGCTGATTGGCTGTCTAGCCTAAAGTGCTTTACACACCTCCCTGATGGTACCACTGGCTAAGACTCCACCTCAGCTCATTGGGTAATGAAAAATTTAGAACAATTGATGGATGAAAGCAGGCAGGCCGGCCATTTTGGGACGCTCATTGGACTTGTTTAATGCAATGCACCTTTGTATATTCACATGCATTCGCTTCATGCTGTAACCACTGTGCATAAAAATTTGGAAACATGGCATACAGTGTATCATTTTCTTTCTAAGTCATGTTTCCCATATTTTCCCTTCCCAGATACAAGCCCGTTTGAGTGTTTGGGGCACTTTTTAGCTAAAATCATCCTACGGGGCCTAACTGCATATGCTAAAACCTGCCTATTTTGAATGGTGTAGTGGCCCCTGCAACCTCCAAAAATATCAGGACTTACTTCCCCAATAACCTGCTAACTCACCCCTGAAATACATACTTATTCACCCTATTTTGTTCATTTGACTCATTTCTCATTTGAAATGCCCATTTTTGGGGGGCCAGAAATGTGCGTCTTTAAAATGTGATTTCTACGATACCCCACATTTGCGCGTCGGACCTCAACTTTTCCTGTAAACGCAGAAAAACCGCAATTTTCAGGAGAAACGAGACAGACATCCCCTCCCTCTGCCACCCACCCGCCCAACTGACAGCCAGCCATTAGACATGCACAGATAGTTCTGAGGGTCTGTTTGTGATGTCATAAAGGGCCTGCTGATCAATGGGCAGCTTTCTGATTGGCTGCTGTATTTGATTGACAGATGGAAGCTGGCAGCTGATTGGCTGTCTAGCCTAAAGTGCTTTACACACCTCCCTGATGGTACCACTGGCTAAGACTCCACCTCAGCTCATTGGGTAATGAAAAATTTAGAACAATTGATGGATGAAAGCAGGCAGGCCGGCCATTTTGGGACGCTCATTGGACTTGTTTAATGCAATGCACCTTTGTATATTCACATGCATTCGCTTCATGCTGTAACCACTGTGCATAAAAATTTGGAAACATGGCATACAGTGTATCATTTTCTTTCTAAGTCATGTTTCCCATATTTTCCCTTCCCGGATACAAGCCCGTTTAAGTGTTTGGGGCACTTTTTAGCTAAAATCATCCTACGGGGCCTAACTGCATATGCTAAAACCTGCCTATTTTGAATGGTGTAGTGGCCCCTGCAACCTCCAAAAATATCAGGACTTACTTCCCCAATAACCTGCTAACTCACCCCTGAAATACATACTTATTCACCCTATTTTGTTCATTGGACTCATTTCTCATTTGAAATGCCCATTTTTGGGGGGCCAGAAATGTGCGTCTTTAAAATGTGATTTCTACGATACCCCACATTTGCGCGTCGGACCTCAACTTTTCCCGTAAACGCAGAAAAACCGCAATTTTCAGGAGAAATGAGACAGACATCCCCTCCCTCTGCCACCCACCCGCCCAACTGACAGCCAGCCATTAGACATGCACAGATAGTTCTGAGGGTCTGTTTGTGATGTCATAAAGGGCCTGCTGATCAATGGGCAGCTTTCTGATTGGCTGCTGTATTTGATTGACAGATGGAAGCTGGCAGCTGATTGGCTGTCTAGCCTAAAGTGCTTTACACACCTCCCTGATGGTACCACTGGCTAAGACTCCACCTCAGCTCATTGGGTAATGAAAAATTTAGAACAATTGATGGATGAAAGCAGGCAGGCCGGCCATTTTGGGACGCTCATTGGACTTGTTTAATGCAATGCACCTTTGTATATTCACATGCATTCGCTTCATGCTGTAACCACTGTGCATAAAAATTTGGAAACATGGCATACAGTGTATCATTTTCTTTCTAAGTCATGTTTCCCATATTTTCCCTTCCCAGATACAAGCCCGTTTGAGTGTTTGGGGCACTTTTTAGCTAAAATCATCCTACGGGGCCTAACTGCATATGCTAAAACCTGCCTATTTTGAATGGTGTAGTGGCTCCTGCAACCTCCAAAAATATCAGGACTTACTTCCCCAATAATCTGCTAACTCACCCCTGAAATACATACTCATTCACCCTATTTTGTTCATTGGACTCATTTCTCATTTGAAATGCCCATTTTTGGGGGGCCAGAAATGTGCGTCTTTAAAATTTGATTTCTACGATACCCCACTTTTGCGCGTCGGACCTCAACTTTTCCCGTAAACGCAGAAAAAGCGCAATTTTCAGGAGAAACAAGACAGACATCCCCTCCCTCTGCCACCCACCCGCCCAACTGACAGCCAGCCATTAGACATGCACAGATAGTTCTGAGGGTCTGTTTGTGATGTCATAAAGGGCCTGCTGATCAATGGGCAGCTTTCTGATTGGCTGCTGTATTTGATTGACAGATGGAAGCTGGCAGCTGATTGGCTGTCTAGCCTAAAGTGCTTTACACACCTCCCTGATGGTACCACTGGCTAAGACTCCACCTCAGCTCATTGGGTAATGAAAAATTTAGAACAATTGATGGATGAAAGCAGGCAGGCCGGCCATTTTGGGACACTCAGTGGACTTGTTTAATGCAATGCACCTTTGTATATTCACATGCATTCGCTTCATGCTGTAACCACTGTGCATAAAAATTTGGAAACATGGCATATAGTGTATCATTTGGTGACTAAGTCATGTTTCCCATATTTTCCCTTCCCAGATACAAGCCCGTTTGAGTGTTTGGGGCACTTTTTAGCTAAAATCATCCTACGGGGCCTAACTGCATATGCTAAAACCTGCCTTTTTTGAATGGTGTAGTGGCCCCTGCAACCTCCAAAAATATCAGGACTTACTTCCCCAATAATCTGCTAACTCACCCCTGAAATACATACTTATTCACCCTATTTTGTTCATTGGACTCATTTCTCATTTGAAATGCCCATTTTTGGGGGGCCAGAAATGTGCGTCTTTAAAATGTGATTTCTACGATACCCCACTTTTGCGCGTCGGACCTCAACTTTTCCCGTAAACGCAGAAAAACCGCAATTTTCAGGAGAAACGAGACAGACATCCCCTCCCTCTGCCACCCACCCGCCCAACTGACAGCCAGCCATTAGACATGCACAGATAGTTCTGAGGGTCTGTTTGTGATGTCATAAAGGGCCTGCTGATCAATGGGCAGCTTTCTGATTGGCTGCTGTATTTGATTGACAGATGGAAGCTGGCAGCTGATTGGCTGTCTAGCCTAAAGTGCTTTACACACCTCCCTGATGGTACCAGTGGCTAAGACTCCACCTCAGCTCATTGGGTAATGAAAAATTTAGAACAATTGATGGATGAAAGCAGGCAGGCCGGCAATTTTGGGACACTCAGTGGACTTGTTTAATGCAATGCACCTTTGTATATTCACATGCATTCGCTTCATGCTGTAACCACTGTGCATAAAAATTTGGAAACATGGCAAACAGTGTATCATTTGCTGTCTAAGTCATGTTTCCCATATTTTCCCTTCCCAGATACAAGCCCGTTTGAGTGTTTGGGGCACTTTTTAGCTAAAATCATCCTACGGGGCCTAACTGCATATGCTAAAACCTGCCTATTTTGAATGGTGTAGTGGCCCCTGCAACCTCCAAAAATATCAGGACTTACTTCCCCAATAATCTGCTAACTCACCCCTGAAATACATACTTATTCACCCTATTTTGTTCATTGGACTCATTTCTCATTTGAAATGCCCATTTTTGGGGGGGCAGAAATGTGCATCTTTAAAAGGTGATTTCTACGATACCCCACTTTTGCGCGTCGGACCTCAACTTTTCCCGTAAACGCAGAAAAAGCGCAATTTTCAGGAGAAACGAGACAGACATCCCCTCCCTCTGCCACCCACCCACCCAACTGACAGCCAGCCATTAGACATGCACAGATAGTTCTGAGAGTCTTTCTGTGATGTCATAAAGGGCCTGCTGATCAATGGGCAGCTTTCTGATTGGCTGCTGTATTTGATTGACAGATGGAAGCTGGCAGCTGATTGGCTGTCTAGCCTAAAGTGCTTTACACACCTCCCTGATGGTACCACTGGCTAAGACTCCACCTCAGCTCATTGGGTAATGAAAAATTTAGAACAATTGATGGATGAAAGCAGGCAGGCCGGCCATTTTCGGATGCTCATTGGACTTGTTTAATGCAATGCACCTTTGTATATTCACATGCATTCGCTTCATGCTGTAACCACTGTGCATAAAAATTTGGAAACATGGCATACAGTGTATCATTTTCTGTCTAAGTCATGTTTCCCATATTTTCCCTTCCCAGATACAAGCCCGTTTGAGTGTTTGGGGCACTTTTTAGCTAAAATCATCCTACGGGGCCTAACTGCATATGCTAAAACCTGCCTATTTTGAATGGTGTAGTGGCCCCTGCAACCTCCAAAAATATCAGGACTTACTTCCCCAATAATCTGCTAACTCACCCCTGAAATACATACTTATTCACCCTATTTTGTTCATTGGACTCATTTCTCATTTGAAATGCCCATTTTTGGGGGGCCAGAAATGTGCGTCTTTAAAATGTGATTTCTACGATACCCCACTTTTGCGCGTCGGACCTCAACTTTTCCCGTAAACGCAGAAAAAGCGCAATTTTCAGGAGAAACGAGACAGACATCCCCTCCCTCTGCCACCCACCCACCCAACTGACAGCCAGCCATTAGACATGCACAGATAGTTCTGAGAGTCTTTCTGTGATGTCATAAAGGGCCTGCTGATCAATGGGCAGCTTTCTGATTGGCTGCTGTATTTGATTGACAGATGGAAGCTGGCAGCTGATTGGCTGTCTAGCCTAAAGTGCTTTACACACCTCCCTGATGGTACCACTGGCTAAGACTCCACCTCAGCTCATTGGGTAATGAAAAATTTAGAACAATTGATGGATGAAAGCAGGCAGGCCGGCCATTTTGGGACACTCAGTGGACTTGTTTAATGCAATGCACCTTTGTATATTCACATGCATTCGCTTCATGCTGTAACCACTGTGCATAAAAATTTGGAAACATGGCAAACAGTGTATCATTTGCTGTCTTATTCATGTTTCCCATATTTTCCCTTCCCAGATACAAGCCCGTTTGAGTGATTGGGGCACTTTTTAGCTAAAATCATCGTACGAGGCCTAACTGCATATGCCTATTTTGAATGGTGTAGTGGCCCCTGCAACCTCCAAAAATATCAGGACTTACTTCCCCAATAACCTGCTAACTCACCCCTGAAATACATACTTATTCACACTATTTTGTTCATTGGACTCATTTCTCATTTGAAATGCCCATTTTTGGGGGGCCAGAAATGTGCGTCTTTAAAAGGTGATTTCTACGATACCCCACTTTTGCGCGTCGGACCTCAACTTTTCCCGTAAACGCAGAAAAACCGCAATTTTCAGGAGAAACGAGACAGACATCCCCTCCCTCTGCCACCCACCCGCCCAACTGACAGCCAGCCATTAGACATGCACAGATAGTTCTGAGAGTCTTTCTGTGATGTCCTAAAGGGCCTGCTGATCAATGGGCAGCTTTCTGATTGGCTGCTGTATTTGATTGACAGATGGAAGCTGGCAGCTGATTGGCTGTCTAGCCTAAAGTGCTTTACACACCTCCCTGATGGTACCACTGGCTAAGACTCCACCTCAGCTCATTGGGTAATGAAAAATTTAGAACAATTGATGGATGAAAGCAGGCAGGCCGGCCATTTTGGGACACTCAGTGGACTTGTTTAATGCAATGCACCTTTGTATATTCACATGCATTCACTTCATGCTGTAACCACTGTGCATAAAAATTTGGAAACATGGCAAACAGTGTATCATTTGCTGTCTAAGTCATGTTTCCCATATTTTCCCTTCCCAGATACAAGCCCGTTTGAGTGATTGGGGCACTTTTTAGCTAAAATCATCCTACGAGGCCTAACTGCATATGCCTATTTTGAATGGTGTAGTGGCCCCTGCAACCTCCAAAAATATCAGGACTTACTTCCCCAATAACCTGCTAACTCACCCCTGAAATACATACTTATTCACCCTATTTTGTTCATTGGACTCATTTCTCATTTGAAATGCCCATTTTTGGGGTGCCAGAAATGTGCGTCTTTAAAATGTGATTTCTACGATACCCCACTTTTGCGCTTCGGACCTCAACTTTTCCCGTAAACGCAGAAAAACCGCAATTTTCAGGAGAAACGAGACAGACATCCCCTCCCTCTGCCACCCACCCACCCAACTGACAGCCAGCCATTAGACATGCATAGATAGTTCTGAGGGTCTGTTTTTGATGTCATAAAGGGCCTGCTGATCAATGGGCAGCTTTCTGATTGGCTGCTGTATTTGATTGACAGATGGAAGCTGGCAGCTGATTGGCTGTCTAGCCTAAAGTGCTTTACACACCTCCCTGATGGTACCACTGGCTAAGACTCCACCTCAGCTCATTGGGTAATGAAAAATTTAGAACAATTGATGGATGAAAGCAGGCAGGCCGGCCATTTTGGGACGCTCATTGGACTTGTTTAATGCAATGCACCTTTGTATATTCACATGCATTCGCTTCATGCTGTAACCACTGTGCATAAAAATTTGGAAACATGGCATACAGTGTATAATTTTCTGTCTAAGTCATGTTTCCCATATTTTCCCTTCCCAAATACAAGCCCGTTTGAGTGTTTGGGGCACTTTTTAGCTAAAATCATCCTACGGGGCCTAACTGCATATGCTAAAACCTGCCTATTTTGAATGGTGTAGTGGCCCCTGCAACCTCCAAAAATATCAGGACTTACTTCCCCAATAATCTGCTAACTCACCCCTGAAATACATACTTATTCACCCTATTTTGTTCATTGGACTCATTTCTCATTTGAAATGCCCATTTTTGGGGGGCCAGAAATGTGCGTCTTTAAAATGTGATTTCTACGATACCCCACTTTTGCGCGTCGGACCTCAACTTTTCCCGTAAACGCAGAAAAAGCGCAATTTTCAGGAGAAACGAGACAGACATCCCCTCCCTCTGCCACCCACCCGCCCAACTGACAGCCAGCCATTAGACATGCACAGATAGTTCTGAGGGTCTGTTTGTGATGTCATAAAGGGCCTGCTGATCAATGGGCAGCTTTCTGATTGGCAACTGTATTTGATTGACAGATGGAAGCTGGCAGCTGATTGGCTGTCTAGCCTAAAGTGCTTTACACACCTCCCTGATGGTACCACTGGCTAAGACTCCACCTCAGCTCATTGGGTAATGAAAAATTTAGAACAATTGATGGATGAAAGCAGGCAGGCCGGCCATTTTGGGACACTCAGTGGACTTGTTTAATGCAATGCACCTTTGTATATTCACATGCATTCGCTTCATGCTGTAACCACTGTGCATAAAAATTTGGAAACATGGCAAACAGTGTATCATTTGCTGTCTAAGTCATGTTTCCCATATTTTCCCTTCCCAGATACAAGCCCGTTTGAGTGATTGGGGCACTTTTTAGCTAAAATCATCCTACGAGGCCTAACTGCATATGCTAAAGCCTGCCTATTTTGAATGGTGTAGTGGCCCCTGCAACCTCCAAAAATATCAGGACTTACTTCCCCAATAACCTGCTAACTCACCCCTGAAATACATACTTATTCATCCTATTTTGTTCATTGGACTCATTTCTCATTTGAAATGCCCATTTTTGGTGGGCCAGAAATGTGCGTCTTTAAAAGGTTATTTCTACGATACCCCACTTTTGCGCGTCGGACCTCAACTTTTCCCGTAAACGCAGAAAAAGCGCAATTTTCAGGAGAAACGAGACAGACATCCCCGCCCTCTGCCACCCACCCACCCAACTGACAGCCAGCCATTAGACATGCACAGATAGTTCTGAGGGTCTGTCTGTGATGTCATAAAGGGCCTGCTGATCAATGGGCAGCTTTCTGATTGGCTGCTGTATTTGATTGACAGATGGAAGCTGGCAGCTGATTGGCTGTCTAGCCTAAAGTGCTTTACACACCTCCCTGATGGTACCACTGGCTAAGACTCCACCTCAGCTCATTGGGTAATGAAAAATTTAGAACAATTGATGGATGAAAGCAGGCAGGCCGGCCATTTTGGGACACTCAGTGGACTTGTTTAATGCAATGCACCTTTGTATATTCACATGCATTCGCTTCATGCTGTAACCACTGTGCATAAAAATTTGGAAACATGGCATATAGTGTATCATTTGGTGTCTAAGTCATGTTTCCCATATTTTCCCTTCCCAGATACAAGCCCGTTTGAGTGTTTGGGGCACTTTTTAGCTAAAATCATCCTACGGGGCCTAACTGCATATGCTAAAACCTGCCTTTTTTGAATGGTGTAGTGGCCCCTGCAACCTCCAAAAATATCAGGACTTACTTCCCCAATAATCTGCTAACTCACCCCTGAAATACATACTTATTCACCCTATTTTGTTCATTTGACTCATTTCTCATTTGAAATGCCCATTTTTGGGGGGCCAGAAATGTGCGTCTTTAAAAGGTGATTTCTACGATACCCCACTTTTGCGCGTCGGACCTCAACTTTTCCTGTAAACGCAGAAAAACCGCAATTTTCAGGAGAAACGAGACAGACATCCCCTCCCTCTGCCACCCACCAGCCCAACTGACAGCCAGCCATTAGACTGCACAGATAGTTCTGAGGGTCTGTTTGTGATGTCATAAAGGGCCTGCTGATCAATGGGCAGCTTTCTGATTGGCTGCTGTATTTGATTGACAGATGGAAGCTGGCAGCTGATTGGCTGTCTAGCCTAAAGTGCTTTACACACCTCCCTGATGGTACCAGTGGCTAAGACTCCACCTCAGCTCATTGGGTAATGAAAAATTTAGAACAATTGATGGATGAAAGCAGGCAGGCCGGCAATTTTGGGACACTCATTGGACTTGTTTAATGCAATGCACCTTTGTATATTCACATGCATTCGCTTCATGCTGTAACCACTGTGCATAAAAATTTGGAAACATGGCATACAGTGTATCATTTTCTGTCTAAGTCATGTTTCCCATATTTTCCCTTCCCAGATACAAGCCCGTTTGAGTGTTTGGGGCACTTTTTAGCTAAAATCATCCTACGGGGCCTAACTGCATATGCTAAAACCTGCCTATTTTGAATGGTGTAGTGGCCCCTGCAACCTCCAAAAATATCAGGACTTACTTCCCCAATAATCTGCTAACTCACCCCTGAAATACATACTTATTCACCCTATTTTGTTCATTGGACTCATTTCTCATTTGAAATGCCCATTTTTGGGGGGCCAGAAATGTGCGTCTTTAAAATGTGATTTCTACGATACCCCACTTTTGCGCGTCGGACCTCAACTTTTCCCGTAAACGCAGAAAAACCGCAATTTTCAGGAGAAACGAGACAGACATCCCCTCCCTCTGCCACCCACCCGCCCAACTGACAGCCAGCCATTAGACATGCACAGATAGTTCTGAGGGTCTGTTTGTGATGTCATAAAGGGCCTGCTGATCAATGGGCAGCTTTCTGATTGGCTGCTGTATTTGATTGACAGATGGAAGCTGGCAGCTGATTGGCTGTCTAGCCTAAAGTGCTTTACACACCTCCCTGATGGTACCACTGGCTAAGACTCCACCTCAGCTCATTGGGTAATGAAAAATTTAGAACAATTGATGGATGAAAGCAGGCAGGCCGGCCATTTTGGGATGCTCATTGGACTTGTTTAATGCAATGCACCTTTGTATATTCACATGCATTCGCTTCATGCTGTAACCACTGTGCATAAAAATTTGGAAACATGGCATACAGTGTATCATTTTCTGTCTAAGTCATGTTTCCCATATTTTCCCTTCCCAGATACAAGCCCGTTTGAGTGATTGGGGCACTTTTTAGCTAAAATCATCCTACGAGGCCTAACTGCATATGCTAAAGCCTGCCTATTTTGAATGGTGTAGTGGCCCCTGCAACCTCCAAAAATATCAGGACTTACTTCCCCAATAACCTGCTAACTCACCCCTGAAATACATACTTATTCATCCTATTTTGTTCATTGGACTCATTTCTCATTTGAAATGCCCATTTTTGGTGGGCCAGAAATGTGCGTCTTTAAAAGGTTATTTCTACGATACCCCACTTTTGCGCGTCGGACCTCAACTTTTCCCGTAAACGCAGAAAAAGCGCAATTTTCAGGAGATACGAGACTGACATCCCCTCCCTCTGCCACCCACCCACCCAACTGACAGCCAGCCATTAGACATGCACAGATAGTTCTGAGGGTCTGTCTGTGATGTCATAAAGGGCCTGCTGATCAATGGGCAGCTTTCTGATTGGCTGCTGTATTTGATTGACAGATGGAAGCTGGCAGCTGATTGGCTGTCTAGCCTAAAGTGCTTTACACACCTCCCTGATGGTATTACTGGCTAAGACTCCACCTCAGCTCATTGGGTAATGAAAAATTTAGAACAATTGATGGATGAAAGCAGGCAGGCCGGCCATTTTGGGACACTCAGTGGACTTGTTTAATGCAATGCACCTTTGTATATTCACATGCATTCGCTTCATGCTGTAACCACTGTGCATAAAAATTTGGAAACATGGCATATAGTGTATCATTTGGTGTCTAAGTCATGTTTCCCATATTTTCCCTTCCCAGATACAAGCCCGTTTGAGTGTTTGGGGCACTTTTTAGCTAAAATCATCCTACGAGGCCTAACTGCATATGCTAAAGCCTGCCTATTTTGAATGGTGTAGTGGCCCCTGCAACCTCCAAAAATATCAGGACTTACTTCCCCAATAACCTGCTAACTCACCCCTGAAATACATACTTATTCATCCTATTTTGTTCATTGGACTCATTTCTCATTTGAAATGCCCATTTTTGGTGGGCCAGAAATGTGCGTCTTTAAAAGGTTATTTCTACGATACCCCACTTTTGCGCGTCGGACCTCAACTTTTCCCGTAAACGCAGAAAAACCGCAATTTTAGGGAGAAACGAGACAGACATCCCCTCCCTCTGCCACCCACCCGCCCAACTGACAGCCAGCCATTAGACATGCACAGATAGTTCTGAGGGTCTTTCTGTGATGTCATAAAGGGCCTGCTGATCAATGGGCAGCTTTCTGATTGGCTGTTGTATTTGATTGACAGATGGAAGCTGGCAGCTGATTGGCTGTCTAGCCTAAAGTGCTTTACACACCTCCCTGATGGTACCACTGGCTAAGACTCCACCTCAGCTCATTGGGTAATGAAAAATTTAGAACAATTGATGGATGAAAGCAGGCAGGCCGGCCATTTTGGGACACTCAGTGGACTTGTTTAATGCAATGCACCTTTGTATATTCACATGCATTCGCTTCATGCTGTAACCACTGTGCATAAAAATTTGTAAACATGGCAAACAGTGTATCATTTGCTGTCTAAGTCATGTTTCCCATATTTTCCCTTCCCAGATACAAGCCCGTTTGAGTGTTTGGGGCACTTTTTAGCTAAAATCATCCTACGGGGCCTAACTGCATATGCTAAAGCCTGCCTATTTTGAATGGTGTAGTGGCCCTGCAACCTCCCAAAATATCAGGACTTACTTCCCCAATAACCTGCTAACTCACCCCTGAAATACATACTTATTCACCCTATTTTGTTCATTGACTCATTTCTCATTTGAAATGCCCATTTTTGGGGTGGCAGAAATGTGCGTCTTTAAAAGGTGATTTCTACGATACCCCACTTTTGCGCGTCGGACCTCAACTTTTCCCGTAAACGCAGAAAAAGCGCAATTTTCAGGAGAAACGAGACAGACATCCCCTCCCTCTGCCACCCACCCGCCCAACTGACAGCCAGCCATAAGACATGCACAGATAGTTCTGAGGGTCTTTCTGTGATGTCATAAAGGGCCTGCTGATCAATGGGCAGCTTTCTGATTGGCTGCTGTATTTGATTGACAGATGGAAGCTGGCAGCTGAGTGGCTGTCTAGCCTAAAGTGCTTTACACACCTCCCTGATGGTACCACTGGCTAAGACTCCACCTCAGCTCATTGGGTAATGAAAAATTTAGAACAATTGATGGATGAAAGCAGGCAGGCCGGCCATTTTGGGACGCTCATTAGACTTGTTTAATGCAATGCACCTTTGTATATTCACATGCATTCGCTTCATGCTGTAACCACTGTGCATAAAAATTTGGAAACATGGCATACAGTGTATCATTTGCTGTCTAGGTCATGTTTCCCATATTTTCCCTTCCCAGATACAAGCCCGTTTCAGTGTTTGGGGCACTTTTTAGCTAAAATCAACCTACGGGGCCTAACTGCATATGCTAAAGCCTGCCTATTTTGAATGGTGTAGTGACCCCTGCAACCTCCAAAAATATCAGAACTTACTTCCCCAATAACCTGCTAACTCACCCCTGAAATACATACTTATTCACCCTATTTTGTTCATTGGACTCATTTCTCATTTGAAATGCCCATTTTTGGGGGGGCCAGAAATGTGCGTCTTTAAAAGGTGATTTCTACGATACCCCACTTTTGCACGTCGGACCTCAACTTTTCCCGTAAACTCAGAAAAACCGCAATTTTAGGGAGAAACGAGACAGACATCCCCTCCCTCTGCCACCCACCCGCCCAACTGACAGCCAGCCATTAGACATGCACAGATAGTTCTGAGGGTCTTTCTGTGATGTCATAAAGGGCCTGCTGATCAATGGGCAGCTTTCTGATTGGCTGCTGTATTTGATTGACAGATGGAAGCTGGCAGCTGATTGGCTGTCTAGCCTAAAGTGCTTTACACACCTCCCTGATGGTACCACTGGCTAAGACTCCACCTCAGCTCATTGGGTAATGAAAAATTTAGAACAATTGATGGATGAAAGCAGGCAGGCCGGCAATTTTGGGACACTCAGTGGACTTGTTTAATGCAATGCACCTTTGTATATTCACATGCATTCGCTTCATGCTGTAACCACTGTGCATAAAAATTTGTAAACATGGCAAACAGTGTATCATTTGCTGTCTAAGTCATGTTTCCCATATTTTCCCTTCCCAGATACAAGCCCGTTTGAGTGTTTGGGGCACTTTTTAGCTAAAATCATCCTACGGGGCCTAACTGCATATGCTAAAGCCTGCCTATTTTGAATGGTGTAGTGGCCCTGCAACCTCCAAAAATATCAGGACTTACTTCCCCAATAACCTGCTAACTCACCCCTGAAATACATACTTATTCACCCTATTTTGTTCATTGGACTCATTTCTCATTTGAAATGCCCATTTTTGGGGGGGCAGAAATGTGCGTCTTTAAAAGGTGATTTCTACAATACCCCAGTTTTGCGCGTCGGACCTCAACTTTTCCCGTAAACGCAGAAAAAGCGCAATTTTCAGGAGAAACGAGACAGACATCCCCTCCCTCTGCCACCCACCCACCCAACTGACAGCCAGCCACTAGACATGCACAGATAGTTCTGAGGGTCTTTTTGTGATGTCATAAAGGGCCTGCTGATCAATGGGCAGCTTTCTGATTGGCTGCTGTATTTGATTGACAGATGGAAGCTGGCAGCTGATTGGCTGTCTAGCCTAAAGTGCTTTACACACCTCCCTGATGGTACCACTGGCTAAGACTCCACCTCAGCTCATTGGGTAATGAAAAATTTAGAACAATTGATGGATGAAAGCAGGCAGGCCGGCCATTTTGGGACACTCAGTGGACATGTTTAATGCAATGCACCTTTGTATATTCACATGCATTCGCTTCATGCTGTAACCACTGTGCATAAAAATTTGGAAACATGGCAAACAGTGTATCATTTGCTGTCTAAGTCATGTTTCCCATATTTTCCCTTCCCAGATACAAGCCCGTTTGAGTGTTTGGGGCACTTTTTAGCTAAAATCATCCTACAGGGCCTAACTGCATATGCTAAAGCCTGCCTATTTTGAATGGTGTAGTGGCCCCTGCAACCTCCAAAAATATCAGGACTTACTTCCCCAATAACCTGCTAACTCACCCCTGAAATACATACTTATTCATCCTATTTTGTTCATTGGACTCATTTCTCATTTGAAATGCCCATTTTTGGGGGGCCAGAAATGTGCGTCTTTAAAAGGTGATTTCTACGATACCCCACTTTTGCGCGTCGGATCTCAACTTTTCCCGTAAACGCAGAAAAACCGCAATTTTAGGGAGAAACGAGACAGACATCCCCTCCCTCTGCCACCCACCCGCCCAACTGACAGCCAGCCATTAGACATGCACAGATAGTTCTGAGGGTCTTTCTGTGATGTCATAAAGGGCCTGCTGATCAATGGGCAGCTTTCTGATTGGCTGCTGTATTTGATTGACAGATGGAAGCTGGCAGCTGATTGGCTGTCTAGCCTAAAGTGCTTCACACACCTCCCTGATGGTACCACTGGCTAAGACTCCACCTCAGCTCATTGGGTAATGAAAAATTTTGAACAATTGATGGATGAAAGCAGGCAGGCCGGCCATTTTGGGACACTCAGTGGACTTGTTTAATGCAATGCACCTTTGTATATTCACATGCATTCGCTTCATGCTGTAACCACTGTGCATAAAAATTTGTGAACATGGCAAATAGTGTATCATTTGCTATCTAAGTCATGTTTCCCATATTTTCCCTTCCCAGATACAAGCCCGTTTGAGTGTTTGGGGCACTTTTTAGCTAAAATCATCCTACGGGGCCTAACTGCATATGCTAAAGCCTGCCTATTTTGAATGGTGTAGTGGCCCTGCAACCTCCAAAAATATCAGGACTTACTTCCCCAATAACCTGCTAACTCACCCCTGAAATACATACTTATTCACCCTATTTTGTTCATTGACTCATTTCTCATTTGAAATGCCCATTTTTGGGGGGGGGGCAGAAATGTGCGTCTTTAAAAGGTGATTTCTACGATACCCCACTTTTGCGCGTCGGACCTCAACTTTTCCCGTAAACGCAGAAAAAGCGCAATTTTCAGGAGAAACGAGACAGACATCCCCTCCCTCTGCCACCCACCCGCCCAACTGACAGCCAGCCATTAGACATGCACAGATAGTTCTGAGGGTCTTTCTGTGATGTCATAAAGGGCCTGCTGATCAATGGGCAGCTTTCTGATTGGCTGCTGTATTTGATTGACAGATGGAAGCTGGCAGCTGAGTGGCTGTCTAGCCTAAAGTGCTTTACACACCTCCCTGATGGTACCACTGGCTAAGACTCCACCTCAGCTCATTGGGTAATGAAAAATTTAGAACAATTGATGGATGAAAGCAGGCAGGCCGGCCATTTTGGGACGCTCATTGGACTTGTTTAATGCAATGCACCTTTGTATATTCACATGCATTCGCTTCATGCTGTAACCACTGTGCATAAAAATTTGGAAACATGGCATACAGTGTATCATTTGCTGTCTAGGTCATGTTTCCCATATTTTCCCTTCCCAGATACAAGCCCGTTTCAGTGTTTGGGGCACTTTTTAGCTAAAATCAACCTACGGGGCCTAACTGCATATGCTAAAGCCTGCCTATTTTGAATGGTGTAGTGACCCCTGCAACCTCCAAAAATATCAGAACTTACTTCCCCAATAACCTGCTAACTCACCCCTGAAATACATACTTATTCACCCTATTTTGTTCATTGGACTCATTTCTCATTTGAAATGCCCAATTTTGGGGGGGCCAGAAATGTGCGTCTTTAAAAGGTGATTTCTACGATACCCCACTTTTGCGCGTCGGACCTCAACTTTTCCCGTAAACTCAGAAAAACCGCAATTTTAGGGAGAAACGAGACAGACATCCCCTCCCTCTGCCACCCACCCGCCCAACTGACAGCCAGCCATTAGACATGCACAGATAGTTCTGAGGGTCTTTCTGTGATGTCATAAAGGGCCTGCTGATCAATGGGCAGCTTTCTGATTGGCTGCTGTATTTGATTGACAGATGGAAGCTGGCAGCTGATTGGCTGTCTAGCCTAAAGTGCTTTACACACCTCCCTGATGGTACCACTGGCTAAGACTCCACCTCAGCTCATTGGGTAATGAAAAATTTAGAACAATTGATGGATGAAAGCAGGCAGGCCGGCAATTTTGGGACACTCAGTGGACTTGTTTAATGCAATGCACCTTTGTATATTCACATGCATTCGCTTCATGCTGTAACCACTGTGCATAAAAATTTGTAAACATGGCAAACAGTGTATCATTTGCTGTCTAAGTCATGTTTCCCATATTTTCCCTTCCCAGATACAAGCCCGTTTGAGTGTTTGGGGCACTTTTTAGCTAAAATCATCCTACGGGGCCTAACTGCATATGCTAAAGCCTGCCTATTTTGAATGGTGTAGTGGCCCCTGCAACCTCCAAAAATATCAGGACTTACTTCCCCAATAACCTGCTAACTCACCCCTGAAATACATACTTATTCACCCTATTTTGTTCATTGGACTCATTTCTCATTTGAAATGCCCATTTTTTGGGGGGGGGGGCAGAAATGTGCGTCTTTAAAAGGTGATTTCTACGATACCCCACTTTTGCGCGTCGGACCTCAACTTTTCCCGTAAACGCAGAAAAAGCGCAATTTTCAGGAGATACGAGACTGACATCCCCTCCCTCTGCCACCCACCCACCCAACTGACAGCCAGCCATTAGACATGCACAGATAGTTCTGAGGGTCTGTCTGTGATGTCATAAAGGGCCTGCTGATCAATGGGCAGCTTTCTGATTGGCTGCTGTATTTGATTGACAGATGGAAGCTGGCAGCTGATTGGCTGTCTAGCCTAAAGTGCTTTACACACCTCCCTGATGGTACCACTGGCTAAGACTCCACCTCAGCTCATTGGGTAATGAAAAATTTAGAACAATTGATGGATGAAAGCAGGCAGGCCGGCCTTTTTGGGACACTCAGTGGACTTGTTTAATGCAATGCACCTTTGTATATTCACATGCATTCGCTTCATGCTGTAACCACTGTGCATAAAAATTTGGAAACATGGCATATAGTGTATCATTTGGTGTCTAAGTCATGTTTCCCATATTTTCCCTTCCCAGATACAAGCCCGTTTGAGTGTTTGGGGCACTTTTTAGCTAAAATCATCCTACGAGGCCTAACTGCATATGCTAAAGCCTGCCTATTTTGAATGGTGTAGTGGCCCCTGCAACCTCCAAAAATATCAGGACTTACTTCCCCAATAACCTGCTAACTCACCCCTGAAATACATACTTATTCATCCTATTTTGTTCATTGGACTCATTTCTCATTTGAAATGCCCATTTTTGGTGGGCCAGAAATGTGCGTCTTTAAAAGGTTATTTCTACGGTACCCCACTTTTGCGCGTCGGACCTCAACTTTTCCCGTAAACGCAGAAAAACCGCAATTTTCAGGAGAAACGAGACAGACATCCCCTCCCTCTGCCACCCACCCGCCCAACTGACAGCCAGCCATTAGACATGCACAGATAGTTCTGAGGGTCTTTCTGTGATGTCATAAAGGCCTGCTGATCAATGGGCAGCTTTCTGATTGGCTGTTGTATTTGATTGACAGATGGAAGCTGGCAGCTGATTGGCTGTCTAGCCTAAAGTGCTTTACACACCTCCCTGATGGTACCACTGGCTAAGACTCCACCTCAGCTCATTGGGTAATGAAAAATTTAGAACAATTGATGGATGAAAGCAGGCAGGCCGGCCATTTTGGGACACTCAGTGGACTTGTTTAATGCAATGCACCTTTGTATATTCACATGCATTCGCTTCATGCTGTAACCACTGTGCATAAAAATTTGTAAACATGGCAAACAGTGTATCATTTGCTGTCTAAGTCATGTTTCCCATATTTTCCCTTCCCAGATACAAGCCCGTTTGAGTGTTTGGGGCACTTTTTAGCTAAAACCATCCTACGGGGCCTAACTGCATATGCTAAAGCCTGCCTATTTTGAATGGTGTAGTGGCCCTGCAACCTCCCAAAATATCAGGACTTACTTCCCCAATAACCTGCTAACTCACCCCTGAAATACATACTTATTCACCCTATTTTGTTCATTGACTCATTTCTCATTTGAAATGCCCATTTTTGGGGGGGCAGAAATGTGCGTCTTTAAAAGGTGATTTCTACGATACCCCACTTTTGCGCGTCGGACCTCAACTTTTCCCGTAAACGCAGAAAAAGCGCAATTTTCAGGAGAAACGAGACAGACATCCCCTCCCTCTGCCACCCACCCGCCCAACTGACAGCCAGCCATTAGACATGCACAGATAGTTCTGAGGGTCTTTCTGTGATGTCATAAAGGGCCTGCTGATCAATGGGCAGCTTTCTGATTGGCTGCTGTATTTGATTGACAGATGGAAGCTGGCAGCTGAGTGGCTGTCTAGCCTAAAGTGCTTTACACACCTCCCTGATGGTACCACTGGCTAAGACTCCACCTCAGCTCATTGGGTAATGAAAAATTTAGAACAATTGATGGATGAAAGCAGGCAGGCCGGCCATTTTGGGACGCTCATTGGACTTGTTTAATGCAATGCACCTTTGTATATTCACATGCATTCGCTTCATGCTGTAACCACTGTGCATAAAAATTTGGAAACATGGCATACAGTGTATCATTTGCTGTCTAGGTCATGTTTCCCATATTTTCCCTTCCCAGATACAAGCCCGTTTCAGTGTTTGGGGCACTTTTTAGCTAAAATCAACCTACGGGGCCTAACTGCATATGCTAAAGCCTGCCTATTTTGAATGGTGTAGTGACCCCTGCAACCTCCAAAAATATCAGAACTTACTTCCCCAATAACCTGCTAACTCACCCCTGAAATACATACTTATTCACCCTATTTTGTTCATTGGACTCATTTCTCATTTGAAATGCCCATTTTTGGGGGGGCCAGAAATGTGCGTCTTTAAAAGGTGATTTCTACGATACCCCACTTTTGCACGTCGGACCTCAACTTTTCCCGTAAACTCAGAAAAACCGCAATTTTAGGGAGAAACGAGACAGACATCCCCTCCCTCTGCCACCCACCCGCCCAACTGACAGCCAGCCATTAGACATGCACAGATAGTTCTGAGGGTCTTTCTGTGATGTCATAAAGGGCCTGCTGATCAATGGGCAGCTTTCTGATTGGCTGCTGTATTTGATTGACAGATGGAAGCTGGCAGCCGATTGGCTGTCTAGCCTAAAGTGCTTTACACACCTCCCTGATGGTACCACTGGCTAAGACTCCACCTCAGCTCATTGGGTAATGAAAAATTTAGAACAATTGATGGATGAAAGCAGGCAGGCCGGCAATTTTGGGACACTCAGTGGACTTGTTTAATGCAATGCACCTTTGTATATTCACATGCATTCGCTTCATGCTGTAACCACTGTGCATAAAAATTTGTAAACATGGCAAACAGTGTATCATTTGCTGTCTAAGTCATGTTTCCCATATTTTCCCTAACCAGATACAAGCCCGTTTGAGTGTTTGGGGCACTTTTTAGCTAAAATCATCCTACGGGGCCTAACTGCATATGCTAAAGCCTGCCTATTTTGAATGGTGTAGTGGCCCTGCAACCTCCAAAAATATCAGGACTTACTTCCCCAATAACCTGCTAACTCACCCCTGAAATACATACTTATTCACCCTATTTTGTTCATTGGACTCATTTCTCATTTGAAATGCCCATTTTTGGGGGGGGCAGAAATGTGCGTCTTTAAAAGGTGATTTCTACAATACCCCAGTTTTGCGCGTCGGACCTCAACTTTTCCCGTAAACGCAGAAAAAGCGCAATTTTCAGGAGAAACGAGACAGACATCCCCTCCCTCTGCCACCCACCCACCCAACTGACAGCCAGCCACTAGACATGCACTGATAGTTCTGAGGGTCTTTTTGTGATGTCATAAAGGGCCTGCTGATCAATGGGCAGCTTTCTGATTGGCTGCTGTATTTGATTGACAGATGGAAGCTGGCAGCTGATTGGCTGTCTAGCCTAAAGTGCTTTACACACCTCCCTGATGGTACCACTGGCTAAGACTCCACCTCAGCTCATTGGGTAATGAAAAATTTAGAACAATTGATGGATGAAAGCAGGCAGGCCGGCCATTTTGGGACACTCAGTGGACATGTTTAATGCAATGCACCTTTGTATATTCACATGCATTCGCTTCATGCTGTAACCACTGTGCATAAAAATTTGGAAACATGGCAAACAGTGTATCATTTGCTGTCTAAGTCATGTTTCCCATATTTTCCCTTCCCAGATACAAGCCCGTTTGAGTGTTTGGGGCACTTTTTAGCTAAAATCAACCTACGGGGCCTAACTGCATATGCTAAAGCCCGCCTATTTTGAATGGTGTAGTGGCCCCTGCAACCTCCAAAAATATCAGAACTTACTTCCCCAATAACCTGCTAACTCACCCCTGAAATACATACTTATTCATCCTATTTTGTTCATTGGACTCATTTCTCATTTGAAATGCCCATTTTTGGGGGGCCAGAAATGTGCGTCTTTAAAAGGTGATTTCTACGATACCCCACTTTTGCGCGTCGGATCTCAACTTTTCCCGTAAACGCAGAAAAACCGCAATTTTAGGGAGAAACGAGACAGACATCCCCTCCCTCTGCCACCCACCCGCCCAACTGACAGCCAGCCATTAGACATGCACAGATAGTTCTGAGGGTCTTTCTGTGATGTCATAAAGGGCCTGCTGATCAATGGGCAGCTTTCTGATTGGCTGCTGTATATGATTGACAGATGGAAGCTGGCAGCTGATTGGCTGTCTAGCCTAAAGTGCTTTACACACCTCCCTGATGGTACCACTGGCTAAGACTCCACCTCAGCTCATTGGGTAATGAAAAATTTTGAACAATCGATGGATGAAAGCAGGCAGGCCGGCCATTTTGGGACACTCAGTGGACTTGTTTAATGCAATGCACCTTTGTATATTCACATGCATTCGCTTCATGCTGTAACCACTGTGCATAAAAATTTGTGAACATGGCAAATAGTGTATCATTTGCTATCTAAGTCATGTTTCCCATATTTTCCCTTCCCAGATACAAGCCCGTTTGAGTGTTTGGGGCACTTTTTAGCTAAAATCATCCTACGGGGCCTAACTGCATATGCTAAAGCCTGCCTATTTTGAATGGTGTAGTGGCCCTGCAACCTCCAAAAATATCAGGACTTACTTCCCCAATAACCTGCTAACTCACCCCTGAAATACATACTTATTCACCCTATTTTGTTCATTGGACTCATTTCTCATTTGAAATGCCCATTTTGGGGGGGGGGGGGCAGAAATGTGCGTCTTTAAAAGGTGATTTCTACGATACCCCACTTTTGCGAGTCGGACCTCAACTTTTCCCGTAAATGCAGAAAAAGCGCAATTTTCAGGAGAAACGAGACAGACATCCCCTCCCTCTGCCACCCACCCGCCCAACTGACAGCCAGCCATTAGACATGCACAGATAGTTCTGAGGGTCTGTTTGTGATGTCATAAAGGGCCTGCTGATCAATGGGCAGCATTCTGATTGGCTGCTGTATTTGCTTGACAGATGGAAGCTGGCAGCTGATTGGCTGTCTAGCCTAAAGTGCTTTACACACCTCCCTGATGGTACCACTGGCTAAGACTCCACCTCAGCTCATTGGGTAATGAAAAATTTAGAACAATTGATGGATGAAAGCAGGCAGGCCGGCCATTTTGGGACGCTCATTGGACTTGTTTAATGCAATGCACCTTTGTATATTCACATGCATTCGCTTCATGCTGTTACCACTGTGCATAAAAATTTGGAAACATGGCATACAGTGTATCATTTGCTGTCTAGGTCATGTTTCCCATATTTTCCCTTCCCAGATACAAGCCCGTTTCAGTGTTTGGGGCACTTTTTAGCTAAAATCAACCTACGGGGCCTAACTGCATATGCTAAAGCCTGCCTATTTTGAATGGTGTAGTGACCCCTGCAACCTCCAAAAATATCAGAACTTACTTCCCCAATAACCTGCTAACTCACCCCTGAAATACATACTTATTCACCCTATTTTGTTCATTGGACTAATTTCTCATTTGAAATGCCCATTTTTGGGGGGGCCAGAAATGTGCGTCTTTAAAACGTGATTTCTACGATACCCCACTTTTGCGCGTCGGACCTCAACTTTTCCCGTAAACTCAGAAAAACTGCAATTTTAGGGAGAAACGAGACAGACATCGCCTCCCTCTGCCACCCACCCGCCCAACTGACAGCCAGCCATTAGACATGCACAGATAGTTCTGAGGGTCTTTCTGTGATGTCATAAAGGGCCTGCTGATCAATGGGCAGCTTTCTGATTGGCTGCTGTATTTGATTGACAGATGGAAGCTGGCAGCTGATTGGCTGTCTAGCCTAAAGTGCTTTACACACCTCCCTGATGGTACCACTGGCTAAGACTCCACCTCAGCTCATTGGGTATTGAAAAATTTAGAACAATTGATGGATGAAAGCAGGCAGGCCGGCCATTTTGGGATGCTCATTGGACTTGTTTAATGCAATGCACCTTTTGTATATTCACATGCATTCGCTTCATGCTGTAACCACTGTGCATAAAAATTTGGAAACATGGCATACAGTGTATCATTTGCTGTCTAAGTCATGTTTCCCAAATTTTCCCTTCCCAGATACAAGCCCGTTTGAGTGTTTGGGGCACTTTTTAGCTAAAATCAACCTACGGGGCCTAACTGCATATGCTAAAGCCTGCCTATTTTGAATGGTGTAGTGGCCCCTGCAAGCTCCAAAAATATCAGGACTTACTTCCCCAATAACCTGCTAACTCACGCCTGAAATACATACTTATTCACCCTATTTTGTTCATTGGACTCATTTCTCATTTGAAATGCCCATTTTTGGGGGGCCAGAAATGTGCGTCTTTAAAAGGTGATTTCTACGATACCCCACTTTTGCGCGTCGGACCTCAACTTTTCCCGTAAACGCAGAAAAACCGCAATTTTAGGGAGAAACGAGACAGACATCCCCTCCCTCTGCCACCCACCCGCCCAACTGACAGCCAGCCATTAGACATGCACAGATAGTTCTGAGGGTCTTTCTGTGATGTCATAAAGGGCCTGCTGATCAATGGGCAGCTTTCTGATTGGCTGCTGTATTTGATTGAAAGATGGAAGCTGGCAGCTGATTGGCTGTCTAGCCTAAAGTGCTTTACACACCTCCCTGATGGTACCACTGGCTAAGACTCCACCTCAGCTCATTGGGTAATGAAAAATTTAGAACAATTGATGGATGAAAGCAGGCAGGCCGGCCATTTTGGGATGCTCATTGGACTTGTTTAATGCAATGCACCTTTTGTATATTCACATGCATTCGCTTCATGCTGTAACCACTGTGCATAAAAATTTGGAAACATGGCATACAGTGTATCATTTGCTGTCTAAGTCATGTTTCCCAAATTTTCCCTTCCCAGATACAAGCCCGTTTGAGTGTTTGGGGCACTTTTTAGCTAAAATCAACCTACGGGGCCTAACTGCATATGCTAAAGCCTGCCTATTTTGAATGGTGTAGTGGCCCCTGCAAGCTCCAAAAATATCAGGACTTACTTCCCCAATAACCTGCTAACTCACGCCTGAAATACATACTTATTCACCCTATTTTGTTCATTGGACTCATTTCTCATTTGAAATGCCCATTTTTGGGGGGCCAGAAATGTGCGTCTTTAAAAGGTGATTTGTACGATACCCCACTTTTGCGCGTCGGACCTCAACTTTTCCCGTAAACGCAGAAAAACCGCAATTTTAGGGAGAAACGAGACAGACATCCCCTCCCTCTGCCACCCACCCGCCCAACTGACAGCCAGCCATTAGACATGCACAGATAGTTCTGAGGGTCTTTCTGTGATGTCATAAAGGGCCTGCTGATCAATGGGCAGCTTTCTGATTGGCTGCTGTATTTGATTGAAAGATGGAAGCTGGCAGCTGATTGGCTGTCTAGCCTAAAGTGCTTTACACACCTCCCTGATGGTACCACTGGCTAAGACTCCACCTCAGCTCATTGGGTAATGAAAAATTTAGAACAATTGATGGATGAAAGCAGGCAGGCCGGCCATTTTGGGACACTCAGTGGACTTGTTTAATGCAATGCACCTTTGTATATTCACATGCATTCGCTTCATGCTGTAACCACTGTGCATAAAAATTTGTAAACATGGCAAACAGTGTATCATTTGCTGTCTAAGTCATGTTTCCCATATTTTCCCTTCCCAGATACAACACCGTTTGAGTGTTTGGGGCACTTTTTAGCTAAAATCATCCTTCGGGGCCTAACTGCATATGCTAAAGCCTGCCTATTTTGAATGGTGTAGTGGCCCCTGCAACCTCCAAAAATATCAGGACTTACTTCCCCAATAACCTGCTAACTCACCCCTGAAATACATACTTATTCACCCTATTTTGTTCATTGGACTCATTTCTCATTTGAAATGCCCATTTTTGGGGGGGCAGAAATGTGTGTCTTTAAAAGTTGATTTCTACGATACCCCACTTTTGCGCGTCGGACCTCAACTTTTCCCGTAAACACAGAAAACGCGCAATTTTCAGGAGAAACGAGACAGACATCCCCTCCCTCTGCCACCCACCCGCCCAACTGACAGTCCGCCATTAGACATGCACAGATAGTTCTGAGGGTCTGTTTGTGATGTCATAAAGGGCCTGCTGATAAATGGGCAGCTTTCTGATTGGCTGCTGTATTTGCTTGACAGATGGAAGCTGGCAGCTGATTGGCTGTCTAGCCTAAAGTGCTTTACACACCTCCCTGATGGTACCACTGGCTAAGACTCCACCTCAGCTCATTGGGTAATGAAAAAATTAGAACAATTAATGGATGAAAGCAGGCAGGCCGGCCATTTTGGGACGCTCATTGGACTTGTTTAATGCAATGCACCTTTTGTATATTCACATGCATTCGCTTCATGCTGTAACCACTGTGCATAAAAATTTGGAAACATGGCATACAGTGTATCATTTGCTGTCTAAGTCATGTTTCCCATATTTTCCCTTCCCAGATACAAGCCCGTTTGAGTGTTTGGGGCACTTTTTAGCTAAAATCAACCTACGGGGCCTAACTGCATATGCTAAAGCCTGCCTATTTTGAATGGTGTAGTGGCCCCTGCAAGCTCCAAAAATATCAAGACTTACTTCCCCAATAACCTGCTAACTCGCGCCTGAAATACATACTTATTCACCCTATTTTGTTCATTGGACTCATTTCTCATTTGAAATGCCCATTTTTAGGGGGACAGAAATGTGCGTCTTTAAAAGGTGATTTCTACGATACCCCACTTTTGCGCGTCGGACCTCAACTTTTCCCGTAAACGCAGAAAAACCGCAATTTTAGGGAGAAACGAGACAGACATCCCCTCCCTCTGCCACCCACCCGCCCAACTGACAGCCAGCCATTAGACATGCACAGATAGTTCTGAGGGTCTTTCTGTGATGTCATAAAGGGCCTGCTGATCAATGGGCAGCTTTCTGATTGGCTGCTGTATTTAATTGAAAGATGAAAGCTGGCAGCTGATTGGCTGTCTAGCCTAAAGTGCTTTACACACCTCCCTGATGGTACCACTGGCTAAGACTCCACCTCAGCTCATTGGGTAATGAAAAATGTAGAACAAAGGATGGATGAAAGCAGGCAGGCCGGCCATTTTGGGACACTCAGTGGACTTGTTTAATGCAATGCACCTTTGTATATTCACATGCATTCGCTTCATGCTGTAACCACTGTGCATAAAAATTTGTAAACATGGCAAACAGTGTATCATTTGCTGTCTAAGTCATGTTTCCCATATTTTGCCTTCCCAGATACAAGCCCGTTTGAGTGTTTGGGGCACTTTTTAGCTAAAATCAACCTACGGGGCCTAACTGCATATGCTAAAGCCTGCCTATTTTGAATGGTGTAGTGGCCCCTGCAAGCTCCAAAAATATCAGGACTTACTTCCCCAATAACCTGCTAACTCACGCCTGAAATACATACTTATTCACCCTATTTTGTTCATTGGACTCATTTCTCATTTGAAATGCCCATTTTTGGGGGGCCAGAAATGTGCGTCTTTAAAAGGTGATTTGTACGATACCCCACTTTTGCGCGTCGGACCTCAACTTTTCCCGTAAACGCAGAAAAACCGCAATTTTAGGGAGAAACGAGACAGACATCCCCTCCCTCTGCCACCCACCCGCCCAACTGACAGCCAGCCATTAGACATGCACAGATAGTTCTGAGGGTCTTTCTGTGATGTCATAAAGGGCCTGCTGATCAATGGGCAGCTTTCTGATTGGCTGCTGTATTTGATTGAAAGATGGAAGCTGGCAGCTGATTGGCTGTCTAGCCTAAAGTGCTTTACACACCTCCCTGATGGTACCACTGGCTAAGACTCCACCTCAGCTCATTGGGTAATGAAAAATTTAGAACAATTGATGGATGAAAGCAGGCAGGCCGGCCATTTTGGGACACTCAGTGGACTTGTTTAATGCAATGCACCTTTGTATATTCACATGCATTCGCTTCATGCTGTAACCACTGTGCATAAAAATTTGTAAACATGGCAAACAGTGTATCATTTGCTGTCTAAGTCATGTTTCCCATATTTTCCCTTCCCAGATACAACACCGTTTGAGTGTTTGGGGCACTTTTTAGCTAAAATCATCCTTCGGGGCCTAACTGCATATGCTAAAGCCTGCCTATTTTGAATGGTGTAGTGGCCCCTGCAACCTCCAAAAATATCAGGACTTACTTCCCCAATAACCTGCTAACTCACCCCTGAAATACATACTTATTCACCCTATTTTGTTCATTGGACTCATTTCTCATTTGAAATGCCCATTTTTGGGGGGGCAGAAATGTGCGTCTTTAAAAGTTGATTTCTACGATACCCCACTTTTGCGCGTCGGACCTCAACTTTTCCCGTAAACACAGAAAACGCGCAATTTTCAGGAGAAACGAGACAGACATCCCCTCCCTCTGCCACCCACCCGCCCAACTGACAGTCCGCCATTAGACATGCACAGATAGTTCTGAGGGTCTGTTTGTGATGTCATAAAGGGCCTGCTGATAAATGGGCAGCTTTCTGATTGGCTGCTGTATTTGCTTGACAGATGGAAGCTGGCAGCTGATTGGCTGTCTAGCCTAAAGTGCTTTACACACCTCCCTGATGGTACCACTGGCTAAGACTCCACCTCAGCTCATTGGGTAATGAAAAAATTAGAACAATTAATGGATGAAAGCAGGCAGGCCGGCCATTTTGGGACGCTCATTGGACTTGTTTAATGCAATGCACCTTTTGTATATTCACATGCATTCGCTTCATGCTGTAACCACTGTGCATAAAAATTTGGAAACATGGCATACAGTGTATCATTTGCTGTCTAAGTCATGTTTCCCATATTTTCCCTTCCCAGATACAAGCCCGTTTGAGTGTTTGGGGCACTTTTTAGCTAAAATCAACCTACGGGGCCTAACTGCATATGCTAAAGCCTGCCTATTTTGAATGGTGTAGTGGCCCCTGCAAGCTCCAAAAATATCAAGACTTACTTCCCCAATAACCTGCTAACTCGCGCCTGAAATACATACTTATTCACCCTATTTTGTTCATTGGACTCATTTCTCATTTGAAATGCCCATTTTTAGGGGGACAGAAATGTGCGTCTTTAAAAGGTGATTTCTACGATACCCCACTTTTGCGCGTCGGACCTCAACTTTTCCCGTAAACGCAGAAAAACCGCAATTTTAGGGAGAAACGAGACAGACATCCCCTCCCTCTGCCACCCACCCGCCCAACTGACAGCCAGCCATTAGACATGCACAGATAGTTCTGAGGGTCTTTCTGTGATGTCATAAAGGGCCTGCTGATCAATGGGCAGCTTTCTGATTGGCTGCTGTATTTAATTGAAAGATGAAAGCTGGCAGCTGATTGGCTGTCTAGCCTAAAGTGCTTTACACACCTCCCTGATGGTACCACTGGCTAAGACTCCACCTCAGCTCATTGGGTAATGAAAAATGTAGAACAAAGGATGGATGAAAGCAGGCAGGCCGGCCATTTTGGGACACTCAGTGGACTTGTTTAATGCAATGCACCTTTGTATATTCACATGCATTCGCTTCATGCTGTAACCACTGTGCATAAAAATTTGTAAACATGGCAAACAGTGTATCATTTGCTGTCTAAGTCATGTTTCCCATATTTTGCCTTCCCAGATACAAGCCCGTTTGAGTGTTTGGGGCACTTTTTAGCTAAAATCATCCTACGGGGCCTAACTGCATATGCTAAAGCCTGCCTATTTTGAATGGTGTAGTGGCCCTGCAACCTCCAAAAATATCAGGACTTACTTCCCCAATAACCTGCTAACTCACCCCTGAAATACATACTTATTCACCCTATTTTGTTCATTGGACTCATTTCTCATTTGAAATGCCCATTTTTGGGGGGGCAGAAATGTGCGTCTTTAAAAGGTGATTTCTACGATACCCCAGTTTTGCGCGTCGGACCTCAACTTTTCCCGTAAACGCAGAAAAAGCGCAATTTTCAGGAGAAACGAGACAGACATCCCCTCCCTCTGCCACCCACCCACCCAACTGACAGCCAGCCATTAGACATGCACAGATAGTTCTGAGGGTCTTTCTGTGATGTCATAAAGGGCCTGCTGATCAATGGGCAGCTTTCTGATTGGCTGCTGTATTTGATTGACAGATGGAAGCTGGCAGCTGATTGGCTGTCTAGCCTAAAGTGCTTTACACACCTCCCTGATGGTACCACTGGCTAAGACTCCACCTCAGCTCATTGGGTAATGAAAAATTTAGAACAATTGATGGATGAAAGCAGGCAGGCCGGCCATTTTGGGACACTCAGTGGACATGTTTAATGCAATGCACCTTTGTATATTCACATGCATTCGCTTCATGCTGTAACCACTGTGCATAAAAATTTGGAAACATGGCAAACAGTGTATCATTTGCTGTCTAAGTCATGTTTCCCATATTTTCCCTTCCCAGATACAAGCCCGTTTGAGTGTTTGGGGCACTTTTTAGCTAAAATCATCCTACAGGGCCTAACTGCATATGCTAAAACCTGCCTATTTTAAATGGTGTAGTGGCCCCTGCAACCTCCAAAAATATCAGGACTTACTTCCCCAATAACCTGCTAACTCACCCCTGAAATACATACTTATTCACCCTATTTTGTTCATTGGACTCATTTCTCATTTGAAATGCCCATTTTTGGGGGGGCAGAAATGTGCGTCTTTAAAAGGTGATTTCTACGATACCCCACTTTTGCGCGTCGGACCTCAACTTTTCCCGTAAACACAGAAAAAGCGCAATTTTCAGGAGAAACGAGACAGACATCCCCTCCCTCTGCCACCCACCCGCCCAACTGACAGCCCGCCATTAGACATGCACAGATAGTTCTGAGGGTCTGTCTGTGATGTCATAAAGGGCCTGCTGATCAATGGGCAGCTTTCTGATTGGCTGCTGTATTTGATTGACAAATGGAAGCTGGCAGCTGATTGGCTGTCTAGCCTAAAGTGCTTTACACACCTCCCTGATGGTACCACTGGCTAAGACTCCACCTCAGCTCGTTGGGAAATGAAAAATTTAGAACAATTGATGGATGAAAGCAGGCAGGCCGGCCATTTTGGGATGCTCATTGGACTTGTTTAATGAAATGCACCTTTTGTATATTCACATGCATTCGCTTCATGCTGTAACCGCTGTGCATAAAAATTTGGAAACATGGCAAACAGTGTATGATTTGGTGTCTAAGTCATGTTTCCCATTTTTTCCCTTCCCAGATACAAGCCCATTTGAGTGTTTGGGGCACTTTTTAGCTAAAATCATCCTACAGGGCCTAACTGCATATGCTAAAACCTGCCTATTTTAAATGGTGTAGTGGCCCCTGCAACCTCCAAAAATATCAGGACTTACTTCCCCAATAACCTGCTAACTCACCCCTGAAATACATACTTATTAACCCTATTTTGTTCATTGGACTCATTTCTCATTTGAAATGCCCATTTTTGGGGGGCTGGAAATGTGCGACTTTAAAAGGTGATTTCTACGATACCCCACTTTTGCGCGTCGGACCTCAACTTTTCCCGTAAACGCAGAAAAACTGCAATTTTCAGGAGAAACGAGACAGACATCCCCTCCCTCTGCCACCCACCCGCCCAACTGACAGCCAGCCATTAGACATGCACAGATAGTTCTGAGGGTATGTCTGTGATGTCATAAAGGGCCTGCTGATCAATGGGCAGCTTTCTGATTGGTTGCTGTATTTGATTGACAGATGGAAGCTGGCAGCTGATTGGCTGTCTAGCCTAAAGTGCTTTACACACCTCCCTGATGGTACCACTGGCTAAGACTCCACTTCAGCTCATTGGGTAATGAAAAATTTAGAACAATTGATGGATGAAAGCAGGCAGGCCGGCTTTTTGGGACACTCAGTGGACTTGTTTAATGCAATGCACCTTTGTATATTCACATGCATTCGCTTCATGCTGTAACCACTGTGCATAAAAATTTGGAAACATGGCATATAGTGTATCTTTTGGTGTCTAAGTCATGTTTCCCATATTTTCCCTTCCCAGATACAAGCCCGTTTGAGTGTTTGGGGCACTTTTTAGCTAATATCATCCTACGGGGCCTAACTGCATATGCTAAAGCCTGCCTATTTTGAATGGTGTAGTGGCCCCTGCAACCTCCAAAAATATCAGGACTTACTTCCCCAATAACCTGCTAACTCACCCCTGAAATACATACTTATTCACCCTATTTTGTTCATTGGACTCATTTCTCATTTGAAATGCCCATTTTTGGGGGGGCCAGAAATGTGCGTCTTTAAAAGTTGATTTCTACGATACCCCACTTTTGCGCGTCGGACCTCAACTTTTCCCGTAAACGCAGAAAAACCGCAATTTTAGGGAGAAACGAGACAGACATCCCCTCCCTCTGCCACCCACCCGCCCAACTGACAGCCCGCCATTAGACATGCACAGATAGTTCTGAGGGTCGTTCTGTGATGTCATAAAGGGCCTGCTGATCAATGGGCAGCTTTCTGATTGGCAGCTGTATTTGATTGACAGATGGACAGATGGAAGCTGGCAGCTGATTGGCTGTCTAGCCTAAAGTGCTTTACACACCTCCCTGATGGTACCACTGGCTAAGACTCCACCTCAGCTCATTGGGTAATGAAAAATTTAGAACAATTGATGGATGAAAGCAGGCAGGTAGGCCATTTTGGGACACTCAGTGGACTTGTTTAATGCAATGCACCTTTGTATATTCACATGCATTCGCTTCATGCTGTAACCACTGTGCATAAAAATTTGGAAACATGACAAACAGTGTATCATATGCTGTCTAAGTCATGTTTCCCATATTTTCCCTTCCCAGATACAAGCCCGTTTGAGTGTTTGGGGCACTTTTTAGCTAAAATCATCCTACGGGGCCTAACTGCATATGCTAAAGCCTGCCTATTTTGAATGGTGTAGTGGCCCCTGCAACCTCCAAAAATATCAGGACATACTTCCCCAATAACCTGCTAACTCACCCCTGAAATACATACTTATTCACCCTATTTTGTTCATTGGACTCATTTCTCATTAGAAATGCCCATTTGGGGGGGGGGGGGGCAGAAATGTGCGTCTTTAAAAGGTGATTTCTACGATACCCCACTTTTGCGCGTCGGACCTCAACTTTTCCCGTAAACGCAGAAAAAGCGCAATTTTCAGGAGAAACGAGACAGACATCCCCTCCCTCTGCCACCCACCCGCCCAACTGACAGCCCACCATTAGACATGCACAGATAGTTCTGAGGGTCTGTCTGTGATGTCATAAAGGGCCTACTGATCAATGGGCAGCTTTCTGATTGGCTGCTGTATTTGATTGAAGAATGGAAGCTGGCAGCTGATTGGCTGTCTAGCCTAAAGTGCTTTACACACCTCCCTGATGGTACCACTGGCTAAGACTCCACCTCAGCTCATTGGGTAATGAAAAATTTAGAACAATTGATGGATGAAAGCAGGCAGGTAGGCCATTTTGGGACACTCAGTGGACTTGTTTAATGAAATGCACCTTTGTATATTCACATGCATTCGCTTCATGCTGTAACCACTGTGCATAAAAATTTGGAAACATGGCATACAGTGTATCATTTGCTGTCTAAGTCATGTTTCCCATATTTTCCCTTCCCAGATACAAGCCCGTTTGAGTCTTTGGGGCACTTTTTAGCTAAAATCATCCTACGGGGCCTAACTGCATATGCTAAAACCTGCCTATTTTAAATGGTGTAGTGGCCCCTGCAACCTCCAAAAATATCAGGACTTACTTCCCCAATAACCTGCTAACTCACCCCTGAAATACATACTTATTCACTCTATTTTGTTCATTGGACTCATTTCTCATTTGAAATGCCCATTTTTGGGGGGCTGGAAATGTGCGACTTTAAAAGGTGATTTCTACGATACCCCACTTTTGCGCGTCGGACCTCAACTTTTCCCGTAAACGCAGAAAAACTGCAATTTTCAGGAGAAACGAGACAGACATCCCCTCCCTCTGCCACCCACCCGCCCAACTGACAGCCAGCCATTAGACATGCACAGATAGTTTTAAGGGTCTGTCTGTGATGTCATAAAGGGCCTGCTGATCAATGGGCAGCTTTCTGATTGGTTGCTGTATTTGATTGACAGATGGAAGCTGGCAGCTGATTGGCTGTCTAGCCTAAAGTGCTTTACACACCTCCCTGATGGTACCACTGGCTAAGACTCCACCTCAGCTCATTGGGTAATGAAAAATTTAGAACAATTGATGGATGAAAGCAGGCAGGCCAGCCATTTTGGGACACTCAGTGGACTTGTTTAATGCAATGCACCTTTGTATATTCACATGCATTCGCTTCATGCTGTAACCACTGTGCATAAAAATTTGGAAACATGGCAAACAGTGTATCATTTGCTGTCTAAGTCATGTTTCTCATATTTTCCCTTCCCAGATACAAGCCCGTTTGAGTGTTTGGGGCACTTTTTAGCTAAAATCATCCTACGGGGCCTAACTGCATATGCTAAAGCCTGCCTATTTTGAATGGTGTAGTGGAGCCTGCAACCTCCAAAAATATCAGGACTTACTTCCCCAATAACCTGCTAACTCACCCCTGAAATACATACTTATTAACCCTATTTTGTTCATTGGACTCATTTCTCATTTGAAATGCCCATTTTTGGGGGGACAGAAATGTGCGTCTTTAAAAGGTGATTTCTACGATACCCCACTTTTGCGCGTCGGACCTCAACTTTTCCCGTAAACGCAGAAAAAGCGCAATTTTCAGGAGAAACGAGACAGACATCCCCTCCCTCTGCCACCCACCCGCCCAACTGACAGCCAGCCATTAGACATGCACAGATAGTTCTGAGAGTTTTTCTGTGATGTCATAAAGGGCCTGCTGATTAAGGGGCAGCTTTCTGATTGGCTGCTGTATTTGATTGACAGATAGAAGCTGGCAGCTGATTGGCTGTCTAGCCTAAAGTGCTTTACACACCTCCCTGATGGTACCACTGGCCAAGACTCCACCTCAGCTCATTGGGTAATGAAAAATTTAGAACAATTGATGGATGAAAGCAGGCAGGCCGGCCATTTTGGGACGCTCATTGGACTTGTTTAATGCAATGCACCTTTGTATATTCACATGCATTCGCTTCACGCTGTAACCGCTGTGCATAAAAATTTGGAAACATGGCAAACAGTGTATCATTTGGTGTCTAAGTCATGTTTCCCATTTTTTCCCTTCCCAGATACAAGCCCATTTGAGTGTTTGGGGCACTTTTTAGCTAAAATCATCCTACAGGGCCTAACTGCATATGCTAAAACCTGCCTATTTTAAATGGTGTAGTGGCCCCTGCAACCTCCAAAAATACCAGGACTAACTTCCCCAATAATCTGCTAAATCACCCCTGAAATACATACTTATTCACCCTATTTTGTTCATTGGACTCATTTCTCATTTGAAATGCCCATTTTTGGGGGGCCGGAAATGTGCGACTTTAAAAGGTGATTTCTACGATACCCCACTTTTGCGCGTCGGACCTCAACTTTTCCCGTAAACGCAGAAAAACTGCAATTTACAGGAGAAACGAGACAGACATCCCCTCCCTCTGCCACCCACCCGCCCAACTGACAGCCAGCCATTAGACATGCACAGATAGTTCTGAGGGTCTTTCTGTGATGTCATAAAGGGCCTGCTGATCAATGGGCAGCTTTCTGATTGGCTGCTGTATTTGATTGACAGATGGAAGCTGGCAGCTGATTGGCTGTCTAGCCTAAAGTGCTTTACACACCTCCCTGATGGTACCACTGGCTAAGACTCCACCTCAGCTCATTGGGTAATGAAAAATTTTGAACAATTGATGGATGAAAGCAGGCAGGCCGGCCATTTTGGGACACTCAGTGGACTTGTTTAATGCAATGCACCTTTGTATATTCACATGCATTCGCTTCATGCTGTAACCACTGTGCATAAAAATTTGTGAACATGGCAAATAGTGTATCATTTGCTATCTAAGTCATGTTTCCCATATTTTCCCTTCCCAGATACAAGCCCGTTTGAGTGTTTGGGGCACTTTTTAGCTAAAATCATCCTACGGGGCCTAACTGCATATGCTAAAGCCTGCCTATTTTGAATGGTGTAGTGGCCCCTGCAAGCTCCAAAAATATCAGGACTTACTTCCCCAATAACCTGCTAACTCACGCCTGAAATACATACTTATTCACCCTATTTTGTTCATTGGACTCATTTCTCATTTGAAATGCCCATTTTTGGGGGGCCAGAAATGTGCGTCTTTAAAAGGTGATTTCTACGATACCCCACTTTTGCGCGTCGGACCTCAACTTTTCCCGTAAACGCAGAAAAACCGCAATTTTAGGGAGAAACGAGACAGACATCCCCTCCCTCTGCCACCCACCCGCCCAACTGACAGCCAGCCATTAGACATGCACAGATAGTTCTGAGGGTCTTTCTGTGATGTCATAAAGGGCCTGCTGATCAATGGGCAGCTTTCTGATTGGCTGCTGTATTTGATTGAAAGATGGAAGCTGGCAGCTGATTGGCTGTCTAGCCTAAAGTGCTTTACACACCTCCCTGATGGTACCACTGGCTAAGACTCCACCTCAGCTCATTGGGTAATGAAAAATTTAGAACAATTGATGGATGAAAGCAGGCAGGCCGGCCATTTTGGGATGCTCATTGGACTTGTTTAATGCAATGCACCTTTTGTATATTCACATGCATTCGCTTCATGCTGTAACCACTGTGCATAAAAATTTGGAAACATGGCATACAGTGTATCATTTGCTGTGTAAGTCATGTTTCCCAAATTTTCCCTTCCCAGATACAAGCCCGTTTGAGTGTTTGGGGCACTTTTTAGCTAAAATCAACCTACGGGGCCTAACTGCATATGCTAAAGCCTGCCTATTTTGAATGGTGTAGTGGCCCCTCCAAGCTCCAAAAATATCAGGACTTACTTCCCCAATAACCTGCTAACTCACGCCTGAAATACATACTTATTCACCCTATTTTGTTCATTGGACTCATTTCTCATTTGAAATGCCCATTTTTGGGGGGCCAGAAATGTGCGTCTTTAAAAGGTGATTTCTACGATACCCCACTTTTGCGCGTCGGACCTCAACTTTTCCCGTAAACGCAGAAAAACCGCAATTTTAGGGAGAAACGAGACAGACATCCCCTCCCTCTGCCACCCACCCGCCCAACTGACAGCCAGCCATTAGACATGCACAGATAGTTCTGAGGGTCTTTCTGTGATGTCATAAAGGGCCTGCTGATCAATGGGCAGCTTTCTGATTGGCTGCTGTATTTGATTGAAAGATGGAAGCTGGCAGCTGATTGGCTGTCTAGCCTAAAGTGCTTTACACACCTCCCTGATGGTACCACTGGCTAAGACTCCACCTCAGCTCATTGGGTAATTAAAAATTTAGAACAATTGATGGATGAAAGCAGGCAGGCCGGCCATTTTGGGACACTCAGTGGACTTGTTTAATGCAATGCACCTTTGTATATTCACATGCATTCGCTTCATGCTGTAACCACTGTGCATAAAAATTTGTAAACATGGCAAACAGTGTATCATTTGCTGTCTAAGTCATGTTTCCCATATTTTCCCTTCCCAGATACAAGCCCGTGTGAGTGTTTGGGGCACTTTTTAGCTAAAATCATCCTACGGGGCCTAACTGCATATGCTAAAGCCTGCCTATTTTGAATGGTGTAGTGGCCCTGCAACCTCCAAAAATATCAGGACTTACTTCCCCAATAACCTGCTAACTCACCCCTGAAATACATACTTATTCACCCTATTTTGTTCATTGGACTCATTTCTCATTTGAAATGCCCATTTTTGGGGGGGCAGAAATGTGCGTCTTTAAAAGGTGATTTCTACGATACCCCACTTTTGCGCGTCGGACCTCAACTTTTCCCGTAAACGCAGAAAAAGCGCAATTTTCAGGAGAAACGAGACAGACATCCCCTCCCTTTGCCACCCACCCACCCAACTGACAGCCAGCCATTAGACATGCACAGATAGTTCTGAGGGTCTTTCTGTGATGTCATAAAGGGCCTGCTGATCAATGGGCAGCTTTCTGATTGGCTGCTGTATTTGATTGACAGATGGAAGCTGGCAGCTGATTGGCTGTCTAGCCTAAAGTGCTTTACACACCTCCCTGATGGTACCACTGGCTAAGACTCCACCTCAGCTCATTGGGTAATGAAAAATTTAGAACAATTGATGGATGAAAGCAGGCAGGCCGGCCATTTTGGGACACTCAGTGGACATGTTTAATGCAATGCACCTTTGTATATTCACATGCATTCGCTTCATGCTGTAACCACTGTGCATAAAAATTTGGAAACATGGCAAACAGTGTATCATTTGCTGTCTAAGTCATGTTTCCCATATTTTCCCTTCCCAGATACAAGACCGTTTGAGTGTTTGGGGCACTTTTTAGCTAAAATCATCCTTCGGGGCCTAACTGCATATGCTAAAGCCTGCCTATTTTGAATGGTGTAGTGGCCCCTGCAACCTCCAAAAATATCAGGACTTACTTCCCCAATAACCTGCTAACTCACCCCTGAAATACATACTTATTCACCCTATTTTGTTCATTGGACTCATTTCTCATTTGAAATGCCCATTTTTGGGGGGGCAGAAATGTGCGTCTTTAAAAGTTGATTTCTACGATACCCCACTTTTGCGCGTCGGACCTCAACTTTTCCCGTAAACACAGAAAACGTGCAATTTTCAGGAGAAACGAGACAGACATCCCCTCCCTCTGCCACCCACCCGCCCAACTGACAGTCCGCCATTAGACATGCACAGATAGTTCTGAGGGTCTGTTTGTGATGTCATAAAGGGCCTGCTGATAAATGGGCAGCTTTCTGATTGGCTGCTGTATTTGCTTGACAGATGGAAGCTGGCAGCTGATTGGCTGTCTAGCCTAAAGTGCTTTACACACCTCCCTGATGGTACCACTGGCTAAGACTCCACCTCAGCTCATTGGGTAATGAAAAAATTAGAACAATTGATGGATGAAAGCAGGCAGGCCGGCCATTTTGGGACGCTCATTGGACTTGTTTAATGCAATGCACCTTTTGTATATTCACATGCATTCGCTTCATGCTGTAACCACTGTGCATAAAAATTTGGAAACATGGCATACAGTGTATCATTTGCTGTCTAAGTCATGTTTCCCATATTTTCCCTTCCCAGATACAAGCCCGTTTGAGTGTTTGGGGCACTTTTTAGCTAAAATCAACCTACGGGGCCTAACTGCATATGCTAAAGCCTGCCTATTTTGAATGGTGTAGTGGCCCCTGCAAGCTCCAAAAATATCAAGACTTACTTCCCCAATAACCTGCTAACTCACGCCTGAAATACATACTTATTCACCCTATTTTGTTCATTGGACTCATTTCTCATTTGAAATGCCCATTTTTAGGGGGACAGAAATGTGCGTCTTTAAAAGGTGATTTCTACGATACCCCACTTTTGCGCGTCGGACCTCAACTTTTCCCGTAAACGCAGAAAAACCGCAATTTTAGGGAGAAACGAGACAGACATCCCCTCCCTCTGCCACCCACCCGCCCAACTGACAGCCAGCCATTAGACATGCACAGATAGTTCTGAGGGTCTTTCTGTGATGTCATAAAGGGCCTGCTGATCAATGGGCAGCTTTCTGATTGGCTGCTGTATTTGATTGAAAGATGAAAGCTGGCAGCTGATTGGCTGTCTAGCCTAAAGTGCTTTACACACCTCCCTGATGGTACCACTGGCTAAGACTCCACCTCAGCTCATTGGGTAATGAAAAATGTAGAACAAAGGATGGATGAAAGCAGGCAGGCCGGCCATTTTGGGACACTCACTGGACTTGTTTAATGCAATGCACCTTTGTATATTCACATGCATTCGCTTCATGCTGTAACCACTGTGCATAAAAATTTGTAAACATGGCAAACAGTGTATCATTTGCTGTCTAAGTCATGTTTCCCATATTTTGCCTTCCCAGATACAAGCCCGTTTGAGTGTTTGGGGCACTTTTTAGCTAAAATCATCCTACGGGGCCTAACTGCATATGCTAAAGCCTGCCTATTTTGAATGGTGTAGTGGCCCTGCAACCTCCAAAAATATCAGGACTTACTTCCCCAATAACCTGCTAACTCACCCCTGAAATACATACTTATTCACCCTATTTTGTTCATTGGACTCATTTCTCATTTGAAATGCCCATTTTTGGGGGGGCAGAAATGTGCGTCTTTAAAAGGTGATTTCTACGATACCCCAGTTTTGCGCGTCGGACCTCAACTTTTCCCGTAAACGCAGAAAAAGCGCAATTTTCAGGAGAAACGAGACAGACATCCCCTCCCTCTGCCACCCACCCACCCAACTGACAGCCAGCCATTAGACATGCACAGATAGTTCTGAGGGTCTTTCTGTGATGTCATAAAGGGCCTGCTGATCAATGGGCAGCTTTCTGATTGGCTGCTGTATTTGATTGACAGATGGAAGCTGGCAGCTGATTGGCTGTCTAGCCTAAAGTGCTTTACACACCTCCCTGATGGTACCACTGGCTAAGACTCCACCTCAGCTCATTGGGTAATGAAAAATTTAGAACAATTGATGGATGAAAGCAGGCAGGCCGGCCATTTTGGGACACTCAGTGGACATGTTTAATGCAATGCACCTTTGTATATTCACATGCATTCGCTTCATGCTGTAACCACTGTGCATAAAAATTTGGAAACATGGCAAACAGTGTATCATTTGCTGTCTAAGTCATGTTTCCCATATTTTCCCTTCCCAGATACAAGCCCGTTTGAGTGTTTGGGGCACTTTTTAGCTAAAATCATCCTACAGGGCCTAACTGCATATGCTAAAACCTGCCTATTTTAAATGGTGTAGTGGCCCCTGCAACCTCCAAAAATATCAGGACTTACTTCCCCAATAACCTGCTAACTCACCCCTGAAATACATACTTATTCACCCTATTTTGTTCATTGGACTCATTTCTCATTTGAAATGCCCATTTTTGGGGGGGCAAAAATGTGCGTCTTTAAAAGGTGATTTCTACGATACCCCACTTTTGCGCGTCGGACCTCAACTTTTCCCGTAAACACAGAAAAAGCGCAATTTTCAGGAGAAACGAGACAGACATCCCCTCCCTCTGCCACCCAAACCGCCCAACTGACAGCCCGCCATTAGACATGCACAGATAGTTCTGAGGGTCTGTCTGTGATGTCATAAAGGGCCTGCTGATCAATGGGCAGCTTTCTGATTGGCTGCTGTATTTGATTGACAGATGGAAGCTGGCAGCTGATTGGCTGTCTAGCCTAAAGTGCTTTACACACCTCCCTGATGGTACCACTGGCTAAGACTCCACCTCAGCTCATTGGGTAATGAAAAAATTAGAACAATTGATGGATGAAAGCAGGCAGGCCGGCCATTTTGGGACGCTCATTGGACTTGTTTAATGCAATGCACCTTTTGTATATTCACATGCATTCGCTTCATGCTGTAACCACTGTGCATAAAAATTTGGAAACATGGCAAACAGTGTATCATTTGCTGTCTAAGTCATGTTTCTCATATTTTCCCTTCCCAGATACAAGCCCGTTTGAGTGTTTGGGGCACTTTTTAGCTAAAATCATCCTACGGGGCCTAACTGCATATGCTAAAGCCTGCCTATTTTGAATGGTGTAGTGGAGCCTGCAACCTCCAAAAATATCAGGACTTACTTCCCCAATAACCTGCTAACTCACCCCTGAAATACATACTTATTAACCCTATTTTGTTCATTGGACTCATTTCTCATTTGAAATGCCCATTTTTGGGGGGACAGAAATGTGCGTCTTTAAAAGGTGATTTCTACGATACCCCACTTTTGCGCGTCGGACCTCAACTTTTCCCGTAAACGCAGAAAAAGCGCAATTTTCAGGAGAAACGAGACAGACATCCCCTCCCTCTGCCACCCACCCGCCCAACTGACAGCCAGCCATTAGACATGCACAGATAGTTCTGAGAGTTTTTCTGTGATGTCATAAAGGGCCTGCTGATTAAGGGGCAGCTTTCTGATTGGCTGCTGTATTTGATTGACAGATAGAAGCTGGCAGCTGATTGGCTGTCTAGCCTAAAGTGCTTTACACACCTCCCTGATGGTACCACTGGCCAAGACTCCACCTCAGCTCATTGGGTAATGAAAAATTTAGAACAATTGATGGATGAAAGCAGGCAGGCCGGCCATTTTGGGACGCTCATTGGACTTGTTTAATGCAATGCACCTTTGTATATTCACATGCATTCGCTTCACGCTGTAACCGCTGTGCATAAAAATTTGGAAACATGGCAAACAGTGTATCATTTGGTGTCTAAGTCATGTTTCCCATTTTTTCCCTTCCCAGATACAAGCCCATTTGAGTGTTTGGGGCACTTTTTAGCTAAAATCATCCTACAGGGCCTAACTGCATATGCTAAAACCTGCCTATTTTAAATGGTGTAGTGGCCCCTGCAACCTCCAAAAATACCAGGACTAACTTCCCCAATAATCTGCTAAATCACCCCTGAAATACATACTTATTCACCCTATTTTGTTCATTGGACTCATTTCTCATTTGAAATGCCCATTTTTGGGGGGCCGGAAATGTGCGACTTTAAAAGGTGATTTCTACGATACCCCACTTTTGCGCGTCGGACCTCAACTTTTCCCGTAAACGCAGAAAAACTGCAATTTACAGGAGAAACGAGACAGACATCCCCTCCCTCTGCCACCCACCCGCCCAACTGACAGCCAGCCATTAGACATGCACAGATAGTTCTGAGGGTCTTTCTGTGATGTCATAAAGGGCCTGCTGATCAATGGGCAGCTTTCTGATTGGCTGCTGTATTTGATTGACAGATGGAAGCTGGCAGCTGATTGGCTGTCTAGCCTAAAGTGCTTTACACACCTCCCTGATGGTACCACTGGCTAAGACTCCACCTCAGCTCATTGGGTAATGAAAAATTTTGAACAATTGATGGATGAAAGCAGGCAGGCCGGCCATTTTGGGACACTCAGTGGACTTGTTTAATGCAATGCACCTTTGTATATTCACATGCATTCGCTTCATGCTGTAACCACTGTGCATAAAAATTTGTGAACATGGCAAATAGTGTATCATTTGCTATCTAAGTCATGTTTCCCATATTTTCCCTTCCCAGATACAAGCCCGTTTGAGTGTTTGGGGCACTTTTTAGCTAAAATCATCCTACGGGGCCTAACTGCATATGCTAAAGCCTGCCTATTTTGAATGGTGTAGTGGCCCCTGCAAGCTCCAAAAATATCAGGACTTACTTCCCCAATAACCTGCTAACTCACGCCTGAAATACATACTTATTCACCCTATTTTGTTCATTGGACTCATTTCTCATTTGAAATGCCCATTTTTGGGGGGCCAGAAATGTGCGTCTTTAAAAGGTGATTTCTACGATACCCCACTTTTGCGCGTCGGACCTCAACTTTTCCCGTAAACGCAGAAAAACCGCAATTTTAGGGAGAAACGAGACAGACATCCCCTCCCTCTGCCACCCACCCGCCCAACTGACAGCCAACCATTAGACATGCACAGATAGTTCTGAGGGTCTTTCTGTGATGTCATAAAGGGCCTGCTGATCAATGGGCAGCTTTCTGATTGGCTGCTGTATTTGATTGAAAGATGGAAGCTGGCAGCTGATTGGCTGTCTAGCCTAAAGTGCTTTACACACCTCCCTGATGGTACCACTGGCTAAGACTCCACCTCAGCTCATTGGGTAATGAAAAATTTAGAACAATTGATGGATGAAAGCAGGCAGGCCGGCCATTTTGGGATGCTCATTGGACTTGTTTAATGCAATGCACCTTTTGTATATTCACATGCATTCGCTTCATGCTGTAACCACTGTGCATAAAAATTTGGAAACATGGCATACAGTGTATCATTTGCTGTGTAAGTCATGTTTCCCAAATTTTCCCTTCCCAGATACAAGCCCGTTTGAGTGTTTGGGGCACTTTTTAGCTAAAATCAACCTACGGGGCCTAACTGCATATGCTAAAGCCTGCCTATTTTAAATGGTGTAGTGGCCCCTCCAAGCTCCAAAAATATCAGGACTTACTTCCCCAATAACCTGCTAACTCACGCCTGAAATACATACTTATTCACCCTATTTTGTTCATTGGACTCATTTCTCATTTGAAATGCCCATTTTTGGGGGGCCAGAAATGTGCGTCTTTAAAAGGTGATTTCTACGATACCCCACTTTTGCGCGTCGGACCTCAACTTTTCCCGTAAACGCAGAAAAACCGCAATTTTAGGGAGAAACGAGACAGACATCCCCTCCCTCTGCCACCCACCCGCCCAACTGACAGCCAGCCATTAGACATGCACAGATAGTTCTGAGGGTCTTTCTGTGATGTCATAAAGGGCCTGCTGATCAATGGGCAGCTTTCTGATTGGCTGCTGTATTTGATTGAAAGATGGAAGCTGGCAGCTGATTGGCTGTCTAGCCTAAAGTGCTTTACACACCTCCCTGATGGTACCACTGGCTAAGACTCCACCTCAGCTCATTGGGTAATTAAAAATTTAGAACAATTGATGGATGAAAGCAGGCAGGCCGGCCATTTTGGGACACTCAGTGGACTTGTTTAATGCAATGCACCTTTGTATATTCACATGCATTCGCTTCATGCTGTAACCACTGTGCATAAAAATTTGTGAACATGGCAAATAGTGTATCATTTGCTATCTAAGTCATGTTTCCCATATTTTCCCTTCCCAGATACAAGCCCGTTTGAGTGTTTGGGGCACTTTTTAGCTAAAATCATCCTACGGGGCCTAACTGCATATGCTAAAGCCTGCCTATTTTGAATGGTGTAGTGGCCCCTGCAAGCTCCAAAAATATCAGGACTTACTTCCCCAATAACCTGCTAACTCACGCCTGAAATACATACTTATTCACCCTATTTTGTTCATTGGACTCATTTCTCATTTGAAATGCCCATTTTTGGGGGGCCAGAAATGTGCGTCTTTAAAAGGTGATTTCTACGATACCCCACTTTTGCGCGTCGGACCTCAACTTTTCCCGTAAACGCAGAAAAACCGCAATTTTAGGGAGAAACGAGACAGACATCCCCTCCCTCTGCCACCCACCCGCCCAACTGACAGCCAGCCATTAGACATGCACAGATAGTTCTGAGGGTCTTTCTGTGATGTCATAAAGGGCCTGCTGATCAATGGGCAGCTTTCTGATTGGCTGCTGTATTTGATTGAAAGATGGAAGCTGGCAGCTGATTGGCTGTCTAGCCTAAAGTGCTTTACACACCTCCCTGATGGTACCACTGGCTAAGACTCCACCTCAGCTCATTGGGTAATGAAAAATTTAGAACAATTGATGGATGAAAGCAGGCAGGCCGGCCATTTTGGGATGCTCATTGGACTTGTTTAATGCAATGCACCTTTTGTATATTCACATGCATTCGCTTCATGCTGTAACCACTGTGCATAAAAATTTGGAAACATGGCATACAGTGTATCATTTGCTGTGTAAGTCATGTTTCCCAAATTTTCCCTTCCCAGATACAAGCCCGTTTGAGTGTTTGGGGCACTTTTTAGCTAAAATCAACCTACGGGGCCTAACTGCATATGCTAAAGCCTGCCTATTTTGAATGGTGTAGTGGCCCCTCCAAGCTCCAAAAATATCAGGACTTACTTCCCCAATAACCTGCTAACTCACGCCTGAAATACATACTTATTCACCCTATTTTGTTCATTGGACTCATTTCTCATTTGAAATGCCCATTTTTGGGGGGCCAGAAATGTGCGTCTTTAAAAGGTGATTTCTACGATACCCCACTTTTGCGCGTCGGACCTCAACTTTTCCCGTAAACGCAGAAAAACCGCAATTTTAGGGAGAAACGAGACAGACATCCCCTCCCTCTGCCACCCACCCGCCCAACTGACAGCCAGCCATTAGACATGCACAGATAGTTCTGAGGGTCTTTCTGTGATGTCATAAAGGGCCTGCTGATCAATGGGCAGCTTTCTGATTGGCTGCTGTATTTGATTGAAAGATGGAAGCTGGCAGCTGATTGGCTGTCTAGCCTAAAGTGCTTTACACACCTCCCTGATGGTACCACTGGCTAAGACTCCACCTCAGCTCATTGGGTAATTAAAAATTTAGAACAATTGATGGATGAAAGCAGGCAGGCCGGCCATTTTGGGACACTCAGTGGACTTGTTTAATGCAATGCACCTTTGTATATTCACATGCATTCGCTTCATGCTGTAACCACTGTGCATAAAAATTTGTAAACATGGCAAACAGTGTATCATTTGCTGTCTAAGTCATGTTTCCCATATTTTCCCTTCCCAGATACAAGCCCGTGTGAGTGTTTGGGGCACTTTTTAGCTAAAATCATCCTACGGGGCCTAACTGCATATGCTAAAGCCTGCCTATTTTGAATGGTGTAGTGGCCCTGCAACCTCCAAAAATATCAGGACTTACTTCCCCAATAACCTGCTAACTCACCCCTGAAATACATACTTATTCGCCCTATTTTGTTCATTGGACTCATTTCTCATTTGAAATGCCCATTTTTGGGGGGGCAGAAATGTGCGTCTTTAAAAGGTGATTTCTACGATACCCCACTTTTGCGCGTCGGACCTCAACTTTTCCCGTAAACGCAGAAAAAGCGCAATTTTCAGGAGAAACGAGACAGACATCCCCTCCCTTTGCCACCCACCCACCCAACTGACAGCCAGCCATTAGACATGCACAGATAGTTCTGAGGGTCTTTCTGTGATGTCATAAAGGGCCTGCTGATCAATGGGCAGCTTTCTGATTGGCTGCTGTATTTGATTGAGAGATGGAAGCTGGCAGCTGATTGGCTGTCTAGCCTAAAGTGCTTTACACACCTCCCTGATGGTACCACTGGCTAAGACTCCACCTCAGCTCATTGGGTAATGAAAAATTTAGAACAATTGATGGATGAAAGCAGGCAGGCCGGCCATTTTGGGACACTCAGTGGACATGTTTAATGCAATGCACCTTTGTATATTCACATGCATTCGCTTCATGCTGTAACCACTGTGCATAAAAATTTGGAAACATGGCAAACAGTGTATCATTTGCTGTCTAAGTCATGTTTCCCATATTTTCCCTTCCCAGATACAAGACCGTTTGAGTGTTTGGGGCACTTTTTAGCTAAAATCATCCTTCGGGGCCTAACTGCATATGCTAAAGCCTGCCTATTTTGAATGGTGTAGTGGCCCCTGCAACCTCCAAAAATATCAGGACTTACTTCCCCAATAACCTGCTAACTCACCCCTGAAATACATACTTATTCACCCTATTTTGTTCATTGGACTCATTTCTCATTTGAAATGCCCATTTTTGGGGGGGCAGAAATGTGCGTCTTTAAAAGTTGATTTCTACGATACCCCACTTTTGCGCGTCGGACCTCAACTTTTCCCGTAAACACAGAAAACGTGCAATTTTCAGGAGAAACGAGACAGACATCCCCTCCCTCTGCCACCCACCCGCCCAACTGACAGTCCGCCATTAGACATGCACAGATAGTTCTGAGGGTCTGTTTGTGATGTCATAAAGGGCCTGCTGATAAATGGGCAGCTTTCTGATTGGCTGCTGTATTTGCTTGACAGATGGAAGCTGGCAGCTGATTGGCTGTCTAGCCTAAAGTGCTTTACACACCTCCCTGATGGTACCACTGGCTAAGACTCCACCTCAGCTCATTGGGTAATGAAAAAATTAGAACAATTGATGGATGAAAGCAGGCAGGCCGGCCATTTTGGGACGCTCATTGGACTTGTTTAATGCAATGCACCTTTTGTATATTCACATGCATTCGCTTCATGCTGTAACCACTGTGCATAAAAATTTGGAAACATGGCATACAGTGTATCATTTGCTGTCTAAGTCATGTTTCCCATATTTTCCCTTCCCAGATACAAGCCCGTTTGAGTGTTTGGGGCACTTTTTAGCTAAAATCAACCTACGGGGCCTAACTGCATATGCTAAAGCCTGCCTATTTTGAATGGTGTAGTGGCCCCTGCAAGCTCCAAAAATATCAAGACTTACTTCCCCAATAACCTGCTAACTCACGCCTGAAATACATACTTATTCACCCTATTTTGTTCATTGGACTCATTTCTCATTTGAAATGCCCATTTTTAGGGGGACAGAAATGTGCGTCTTTAAAAGGTGATTTCTACGATACCCCACTTTTGCGCGTCGGACCTCAACTTTTCCCGTAAACGCAGAAAAACCGCAATTTTAGGGAGAAACGAGACAGACATCCCCTCCCTCTGCCACCCACCCGCCCAACTGACAGCCAGCCATTAGACATGCACAGATAGTTCTGAGGGTCTTTCTGTGATGTCATAAAGGGCCTGCTGATCAATGGGCAGCTTTCTGATTGGCTGCTGTATTTGATTGAAAGATGAAAGCTGGCAGCTGATTGGCTGTCTAGCCTAAAGTGCTTTACACACCTCCCTGATGGTACCACTGGCTAAGACTCCACCTCAGCTCATTGGGTAATGAAAAATGTAGAACAAAGGATGGATGAAAGCATGCAGGCCGGCCATTTTGGGACACTCAGTGGACTTGTTTAATGCAATGCACCTTTGTATATTCACATGCATTCGCTTCATGCTGTAACCACTGTGCATAAAAATTTGTAAACATGGCAAACAGTGTATCATTTGCTGTCTAAGTCATGTTTCCCATATTTTGCCTTCCCAGATACAAGCCCGTTTGAGTGTTTGGGGCACTTTTTAGCTAAAATCATCCTACGGGGCCTAACTGCATATGCTAAAGCCTGCCTATTTTGAATGGTGTAGTGGCCCTGCAACCTCCAAAAATATCAGGACTTACTTCCCCAATAACCTGCTAACTCACCCCTGAAATACATACTTATTCACACTATTTTGTTCATTGGACTCATTTCTCATTTGAAATGCCCATTTTTGGGGGGGCAGAAATGTGCGTCTTTAAAAGGTGATTTCTACGATACCCCAGTTTTGCGCGTCGGACCTCAACTTTTCCCGTAAACGCAGAAAAAGCGCAATTTTCAGGAGAAACGAGACAGACATCCCCTCCCTCTGCCACCCACCCACCCAACTGACAGCCAGCCATTAGACATGCACAGATAGTTCTGAGGGTCTTTCTGTGATGTCATAAAGGGCCTGCTGATCAATGGGCAGCTTTCTGATTGGCTGCTGTATTTGATTGACAGATGGAAGCTGGCAGCTGATTGGCTGTCTAGCCTAAAGTGCTTTACACACCTCCCTGATGGTACCACTGGCTAAGACTCCACCTCAGCTCATTGGGTAATGAAAAATTTAGAACAATTGATGGATGAAAGCAGGCAGGCCGGCCATTTTGGGACACTCAGTGGACATGTTTAATGCAATGCACCTTTGTATATTCACATGCATTCGCTTCATGCTGTAACCACTGTGCATAAAAATTTGGAAACATGGCAAACAGTGTATCATTTGCTGTCTAAGTCATGTTTCCCATATTTTCCCTTCCCAGATACAAGCCCGTTTGAGTGTTTGGGGCACTTTTTAGCTAAAATCATCCTACAGGGCCTAACTGCATATGCTAAAACCTGCCTATTTTAAATGGTGTAGTGGCCCCTGCAACCTCCAAAAATATCAGGACTTACTTCCCCAATAACCTGCTAACTCACCCCTGAAATACATACTTATTCACCCTATTTTGTTCATTGGACTCATTTCTCATTTGAAATGCCCATTTTGGGGGGGGCAAAAATGTGCGTCTTTAAAAGGTGATTTCTACGATACCCCACTTTTGCGCGTCGGACCTCAACTTTTCCCGTAAACACAGAAAAAGCGCAATTTTCAGGAGAAACGAGACAGACATCCCCTCCCTCTGCCACCCAAACCGCCCAACTGACAGCCCGCCATTAGACATGCACAGATAGTTCTGAGGGTCTGTCTGTGATGTCATAAAGGGCCTGCTGATCAATGGGCAGCTTTCTGATTGGCTGCTGTATTTGATTGACAGATGGAAGCTGGCAGCTGATTGGCTGTCTAGCCTAAAGTGCTTTACACACCTCCCTGATGGTACCACTGGCTAAGACTCCACCTCAGCTCGTTGGGAAATGAAAAATTTAGAACAATTGATGGATGAAAGCAGGCAGGCCGGACATTTTGGGACACTCAGTGGACTTGTTTAATGCAATGCACCTTTGTATATTCACATGCATTCGCTTCATGCTGTAACCACTGTGCATAAAAATTTGGAAACATGGCATATAGTGTATCTTTTGGTGTCTAAGTCATGTTTCCCATATTTTCCCTTCCCAGATGCAAGCCCGTTTGAGTGTTTGGGGCACTTTTTAGCTAATATCATCCTACGGGGCCTAACTGCATATGCTAAAGCCTGCCTATTTTGAATGGTGTAGTGGCCCCTGCAACCTCCAAAAATATCAGGACTTACTTCCCCAATAACCTGCTAACTCACCCCTGAAATACATACTTATTCACCCTATTTTGTTCATTGGACTCATTTCTCATTTGAAATGCCCATTTTTGGGGGGGCCAGAAATGTGCGTCTTTAAAAGTTGATTTCTACGATACCCCACTTTTGCGCGTCGGACCTCAACTTTTCCCGTAAACGCAGAAAAACCGCAATTTTAGGGAGAAACGAGACAGACATCCCCTCCCTCTGCCACCCACCCGCCCAACTGACAGCCCGCCATTAGACATGCACAGATAGTTCTGAGGGTCTTTCTGTGATGTCATAAAGGGCCTGCTGATCAATGGGCAGCTTTCTGATTGGCAGCTGTATTTGATTGACAGATGGAAGCTGGCAGCTGATTGGCTGTCTAGCCTAAAGTGCTTTACACACCTCCCTGATGGTACCACTGGCTAAGACTCCACCTCAGCTCATTGGGTAATGAAAAATTTAGAACAATTGATGGATGAAAGCAGGCAGGTAGGCCATTTTGGGACACTCAGTGGACTTGTTTAATGCAATGCACCTTTGCATATTCACATGCATTCGCTTCATGCTGTAACCACTGTGCATAAAAATTTGGAAACATGACAAACAGTGTATCATATGCTGTCTAAGTCATGTTTCCCATATTTTCCCTTCCCAGATACAAGCCCGTTTGAGTGTTTGGGGCACTTTTTAGCTAAAATCATCCTACGGGGCCTAACTGCATATGCTAAAGCCTGCCTATTTTGAATGGTGTAGTGGCCCCTGCAACCTCCAAAAATATCAGGACATACTTCCCCAATAACCTGCTAACTTACCCCTGAAATACATACTTATTCACCCTATTTTGTTCATTGGACTCATTTCTCATTTGAAATGCCCATTTTTGGGGGGCTGGAAATGTGCGACTTTAAAAGGTGATTTCTACGATACCCCACTTTTGCGCGTCGGACCTCAACTTTTCCCGTAAACGCAGAAAAACTGCAATTTTCAGGAGAAACGAGACAGACATCCCCTCCCTCTGCCACCCACCCGCCCAACTGACAGCCAGCCATTAGACATGCACAGATAGTTTTAAGGGTCTGTCTGTGATGTCATAAAGGGCCTGCTGATCAATGGGCAGCTTTCTGATTGGTTGCTGTATTTGATTGACAGATGGAAGCTGGCAGCTGATTGGCTGTCTAGCCTAAAGTGCTTTACACACCTCCCTGATGGTACCACTGGCTAAGACTCCACCTCAGCTCATTGGGTAATGAAAAATTTAGAACAATTGATGGATGAAAGCAGGCAGGCCAGCCATTTTGGGACACTCAGTGGACTTGTTTAATGCAATGCACCTTTGTATATTCACATGCATTCGCTTCATGCTGTAACCACTGTGCATAAAAATTTGGAAACATGGCAAACAGTGTATCATTTGCTGTCTAAGTCATGTTTCTCATATTTTCCCTTCCCAGATACAAGCCCGTTTGAGTGTTTGGGGCACTTTTTAGCTAAAATCATCCTACGGGGCCTAACTGCATATGCTAAAGCCTGCCTATTTTGAATGGTGTAGTGGAGCCTGCAACCTCCAAAAATATCAGGACTTACTTCCCCAATAACCTGCTAACTCACCCCTGAAATACATACTTATTAACCCTATTTTGTTCATTGGACTCATTTCTCATTTGAAATGCCCATTTTTGGGGGGACAGAAATGTGCGTCTTTAAAAGGTGATTTCTACGATACCCCACTTTTGCGCGTCGGACCTCAACTTTTCCCGTAAACGCAGAAAAAGCGCAATTTTCAGGAGAAACGAGACAGACATCCCCTCCCTCTGCCACCCACCCGCCCAACTGACAGCCAGCCATTAGACATGCACAGATAGTTCTGAGGGTTTTTCTGTGATGTCATAAAGGGCCTGCTGATTAAGGGGCAGCTTTCTGATTGGCTGCTGTATTTGATTGACAGATAGAAGCTGGCAGCTGATTGGCTGTCTAGCCTAAAGTGCTTTACACACCTCCCTGATGGTACCACTGGCTAAGACTCCACCTCAGCTCATTGGGTAATGAAAAATTTAGAACAATTGATGGATGAAAGCAGGCAGGCAGGCCGGCCATTTTGGGACGCTCATTGGACTTGTTTAATGCAATGCACCTTTGTATATTCACATGCATTCGCTTCATGCTGTAACCGCTGTGCATAAAAATTTGGAAACATGGCAAACAGTGTATCATTTGGTGTCTAAGTCATGTTTCCCATTTTTTCCCTTCCCAGATACAAGCCCATTTGAGTGTTTGGGGCACTTTTTAGCTAAAATCATCCTACAGGGCCTAACTGCATATGCTAAAACCTGCCTATTTTAAATGGTGTAGTGGCCCCTGCAACCTCCAAAAATACCAGGACTAACTTCCCCAATAATCTGCTAAATCACCCCTGAAATACATACTTATTCACCCTATTTTGTTCATTGGACTCATTTCTCATTTGAAATGCCCATTTTTGGGGGGCCGGAAATGTGCGACTTTAAAAGGTGATTTCTACGATACCCCACTTTTGCGCGTCGGACCTCAACTTTTCCCGTAAACGCAGAAAAACTGCAATTTACAGGAGAAACGAGACAGACATCCCCCCCTATGCCACCCACCCGCCCAACTGACAGCCAGCAATTAGACATGCACAGATAGTTCTGAGGGTCTGTCTGTGATGTCATAAAGGGCCTGCTGATCAATGGGCAGCTTTCTGATTGGTTGCTGTATTTGATTGACAGATGGAAGCTGGCAGCTGATTGGCTGTCTAGCCTAAAGTGCTTTACACACCTCCCTGATGGTACCACTGGCTAAGACTCCACCTCAGCTCATTGGGTAATGAAACATTTAGAACAATTGATGGATGAAAGCAGGCAGGCCAGCCATTTTGGGACACTCAGTGGACTTGTTTAATGCAATGCACCTTTGTATATTCACATGCATTCGCTTCATGCTGTAACCACTGTGCATAAAAATTTGGAAACATGGCAAACAGTGTATCATTTGCTGTCTAAGTCATGTTTCCCATATTTTCCCTTCCCAGATACAAGCCCGTTTGAGTGTTTGTGGCACTTTTTAGCTAAAATCAACCTACGGGGCCTAACTGCATATGCTAAACCCTGCCTATTTTGAATGGTGTAGTGGCCCCTGCAACCTCCAAAAATATCAGGACTTACTTCCCCAATAACCTGCTAACTCACCCCTGAAATACATACTTATTCACCCTATTTTGTTCATTGGACTCATTTCTCATTTGAAATGCCCATTTTTGGGGGGCCAGAAATGTGCTTCTTTAAAAGGTGATTTCTACGATACCCCACTTTTGCGCGTCGCACCTCAACTTTTCCCGTAAACGCAGAAAAAACGCAATTTTCAGGAGAAACGAGACAGACATCCCCTCCCTCTGCCACCCACCCGCCCAACTGACAGCCAGCCATTAGACATGCACAGATAGTTCTGAGGGTCTTTCTGTGATGTCATAAAGGGCCTGCTGATTAAGGGGCAGCTTTCTGATTGGCTGCTGTATTTGATTGACAGATAGAAGCTGGCAGCTGATTTGCAGACTAGCCTAAAGTGCTTTACACACCTCCCTGATGGTACCACTGGCTAAGACTCCACCTCAGCTCGTTGGGAAATGAAAAATTTAGAACAATTGATGGATGAAAGCAGGCAGGCCGGCCATTTTGGGACGCTCATTGGACTTGTTTAATGCAATGCACCTTTGTATATTCACATGCATTCGCTTCATGCTGTAACCGCTGTGTATAAAAATTTGGAAACATGGCAAACAGTGTATCATTTGGTGTCTAAGTCATGTTTCCCATTTTTTCCCTTCCCAGATACAAGCCCGTTTGAGTGTTTGGGGCACTTTTTAGCTAAAATCATCCTACGGGGCCTAACTGCATATGCTAAAACCTGCCTTTTTTGAATGGTGTAGAGGCCCCTGCAACCTCCAAAAATATCAGGACTTACTTCCCCAATAATCTGCTAGCTCACCCCTGAAATACATACTTATTCACCCTATTTTGTTCATTGGACTCATTTCTCATTTGAAATGCCCATTTTTGGGGGGGCAGAAATGTGCGTCTTTAAAATGTGATTTCTACGATACCCCACTTTTGCGCGTCGGACCTCAACTTTTCCCGTAAACGCAGAAAAAACGCAATTTTCAGGAGAAACGAGACAGACATCCCCTCCCTCTGCCACCCACCCGCCCAACTGACAGCCAGCCATTAGACATGCACAGATAGTTCTGAGGGTTTTTCTGTGATGTCATAAAGGGCCTGCTGATTAAGGGGCAGCTTTCTGATTGGCTGCTGTATTTGATTGACAGATAGAAGCTGGCAGCTGATTGGCAGTCTAGCCTAAAGTGCTTTACACACCTCCCTGATGGTACCACTGGCTAAGACTCCACCTCAGCTCGTTGGGAAATGAAAAATTTAGAACAATTGATGGATGAAAGCAGGCAGGCCGGCCATTTTGGGACGCTCATTGGACTTGTTTAATGCAATGCACCTTTGTATATTCACATGCATTCGCTTCATGCTGTAACCGCTGTGCATAAAAATTTGGAAACATGGCAAACAGTGTATCATTTGGTGTCTAAGTCATGTTTCCCATTTTTTCCCTTCCCAGATACAAGCCCATTTGAGTGTTTGGGGCACTTTTTAGCTAAAATCATCCTACAGGGCCTAACTGCATATACTAAAACCTGCCTATTTTAAATGGTGTAGTGGCCCCTGCAACCTCCAAAAATATCAGGACTTACTTCCCCAATAATCTGCTAAATCACCCCTGAAATACATACTTATTCACCCTATTTTGTTCATTGGACTCATTTCTCATTTGAAATGCCCATTTTTGGGGGGCCGAAAATGTGCGACTTTAAAAGGTGATTTCTACGATACCCCACTTTTGCGCGTCGGACCTCAACTTTTCCCGTAAACGCAGAAAAACTGCAATTTTCAGGAGAAACGAGACAGACATCCCCCCCCTATGCCACCCACCCGCCCAACTGACAGCCAGCAATTAGACATGCACAGATAGTTCTGAGGGTCTGTCTGTGATGTCATAAAGGGCCTGCTGATCAATGGGCAGCTTTCTGATTGGTTGCTGTATTTGATTGACAGATGGAAGCTGGCAGCTGATTGGCTGTCTAGCCTAAAGTGCTTTACACACCTCCCTGATGGTACCACTGGCTAAGACTCCACCTCAGCTCATTGGGTAATGAAAAATTTAGAACAATTGATGGATGAAAGCAGGCAGGCCAGCCATTTTGGGACACTCAGTGGACTTGTTTAATGCAATGCACCTTTGTATATTCACATGCATTCGCTTCATGCTGTAACCACTGTGCATACAAATTTGGAAACATGGCAAACAGTGTATCATTTGCTGTCTAAGTCATGTTTCTCATATTTTGCCTTCCCAGATACAAGCCCGTTTGAGTGTTTGGGGCACTTTTTAGCTAAAATCATCCTACGGGGCCTAACTGCATATGCTAAAGCCTGCCTATTTTAAATGGTGTAGTGGCCTCTGCAACCTCCAAAAATATCAGGACTTACTTCCCCAATAACCTGCTAACTCACCCCTGAAATACATACTTATTAACCCTATTTTGTTCATTGGACTCATTTCTCATTTAAAATGCCCATTTTTGGGGGGCCGAAAATGTGCGACTTTAAAAGGTGATTTCTACGATACCCCACTTTTGCGCGTCGGACCTCAACTTTTCCCGTAAACGCAGAAAAACTGCAATTTTCAGGAGAAACGAGACAGACATCCCCCCCCTATGCCACCCACCCGCCCAACTGACAGCCAGCAATTAGACATGCACAGATAGTTCTGAGGGTCTGTCTGTGATGTCATAAAGGGCCTGCTGATCAATGGGCAGCTTTCTGATTGGTTGCTGTATTTGATTGACAGATGGAAGCTGGCAGCTGATTGGCTGTCTAGCCTAAAGTGCTTTACACACCTCCCTGATGGTACCAGTGGCTAAGACTCCACCTCAGCTCATTGGGTAATGAAAAATTTAGAACAATTGATGGATGAAAGCAGGCAGGCCAGCCATTTTGGGACACTCAGTGGACTTGTTTAATGCAATGCACCTTTGTATATTCACATGCATTCGCTTCATGCTGTAACCACTGTGCATACAAATTTGGAAACATGGCAAACAGTGTATCATTTGCTGTCTAAGTCATGTTTCTCATATTTTGCCTTCCCAGATACAAGCCCGTTTGAGTGTTTGGGGCACTTTTTAGCTAAAATCATCCTACGGGGCCTAACTGCATATGCTAAAGCCTGCCTATTTTAAATGGTGTAGTGGCCCCTGCAACCTCCAAAAATATCAGGACTTACTTCCCCAATAACCTGCTAACTCACCCCTGAAATACATACTTATTAACCCTATTTTGTTCATTGGACTCATTTCTCATTTGAAATGCCCATTTTTGGGGGGCCAGAAATGTGCGTCTTTAAAAGGTGATTTCTACGATACCCCACTTTTGCGCGTCGGACCTCAACTTTTCCCGTAAACGCAGAAAAAGCGCAATTTTCAGGAGAAACGAGACAGACATCCCCTCCCTCTGCCACCCACCCACCCAACTGACAGCAAGCCATTAGACATGCACAGATAGTTCTGAGGGTCTGTTTGTGATGTCATAATGGGCCTGCTGATCAATGGGCAGCTTTCTGATTGGCTGCTGTATTTGATTGACAGATGGAAGCTGGCAGCTGATTGGCTGTCTAGCCTAAAGTGCTTTACACACCTCCCTGATGGTACCACTGGCTAAGACTCCACCTCAGCTCATTGGGTAATGAAAAATTTAGAACAATTGATGGATGAAAGCAGGCAGGCCGGCCATTTTGGGACGCTCATTGGACTTGTTTAATGCAATGCACCTTTGTATATTCACATGCATTCGCTTCATGCTGTAACCACTGTGCATAAAAATTTGGAAACATGGCAAACAGTGTATCATTTGCTGTCTAAGTCATGTTTCCCATATTTTCCCTTCCCAGATACAAGCCCGTTTGAGTGTTTGTGGCACTTTTTAGCTAAAATCAACCTACGGGGCCTAACTGCATATGCTAAACCCTGCCTATTTTGAATGGTGTAGTGGCCCCTGCAACCTCCAAAAATATCAGGACTTACTTCCCCAAAAACCAGCTAACTCACCCCTGAAATACATACTTATTCACCCTATTTTGTTAATTGGACTCATTTCTCATTTGAAATGCCCATTTTTGGGGGGCCGGAAATGTGCGACTTTAAAAGGTGATTTCTACGATACCCCACTTTTGCGCGTCGGACCTCAACTTTTCCCGTAAACGCAGAAAAACTGCAATTTTCAGGAGAAACGAGACAGACATCCCCTCCCTCTGCCACCCACCCGCCCAACTGACAGCCAGCAATTAGACATGCACAGATAGTTCTGAGGGTCTGTCTGTGATGTCATAAAGGGCCTGCTGATCAATGGGCAGCTTTCTGATTGGTTGCTGTATTTGATTAACAGATGGAAGCTGGCAGCTGATTGGCTGTCTAGCCTAAAGTGCTTTACACACCTCCCTGATGGTACCAGTGGCTAAGACTCCACCTCAGCTCATTGGGTAATGAAAAATTTAGAACAATTGATGGATGAATGCAGGCAGGCCGTCAATTTTGGAACACTCAGTGGACTTGTTTAATGCAATGCACCTTTGTATATTCACATGCATTCGCTTCATGCTGTAACCACTGTGCATACAAATTTGGAAACATGGCAAACAGTGTATCATTTGCTGTCTAAGTCATGTTTCCCATATTTTCCCTTCCCAGATACAAGCCCGTTTGAGTGTTTGGGGCACTTTTTAGCTAAAATCATCCTACGGGGCATAACTGCATATGCTAAAGCCTGCCTATTTTGAATGGTGTAGTGGCCCCTGCAACCTCCAAAAATATCAGGACTTACTTCACCAATAACCTGCTAACTCACCCCTGAAATACATACTTATTCACCCTATTTTGTTCATTGGACTCATTTCTCATTTGAAATGCCCATTTTTGGGGGGCCGGAAATGTGCGACTTTAAAAGGTGATTTCTACGATACCCCACTTTTGCGCGTCGGACCTCAACTTTTCCCGTAAACGCAGAAAAACTGCAATTTACAGGAGAAACGAGACAGACATCCCCCCCTATGCCACCCACCCGCCCAACTGACAGCCAGCAATTAGACATGCACAGATAGTTCTGAGGGTCTGTCTGTGATGTCATAAAGGGCCTGCTGATCAATGGGCAGCTTTCTGATTGGTTGCTGTATTTGATTGACAGATGGAAGCTGGCAGCTGATTGGCTGTCTAGCCTAAAGTGCTTTACACACCTCCCTGATGGTACCACTGGCTAAGACTCCACCTCAGCTCATTGGGTAATGAAACATTTAGAACAATTGATGGATGAAAGCAGGCAGGCCAGCCATTTTGGGACACTCAGTGGACTTGTTTAATGCAATGCACCTTTGTATATTCACATGCATTCGCTTCATGCTGTAACCACTGTGCATAAAAATTTGGAAACATGGCAAACAGTGTATCATTTGCTGTCTAAGTCATGTTTCCCATATTTTCCCTTCCCAGATACAAGCCCGTTTGAGTGTTTGTGGCACTTTTTAGCTAAAATCAACCTACGGGGCCTAACTGCATATGCTAAACCCTGCCTATTTTGAATGGTGTAGTGGCCCCTGCAACCTCCAAAAATATCAGGACTTACTTCCCCAATAACCTGCTAACTCACCCCTGAAATACATACTTATTCACCCTATTTTGTTCATTGGACTCATTTCTCATTTGAAATGCCCATTTTTGGGGGGCCAGAAATGTGCTTCTTTAAAAGGTGATTTCTACGATACCCCACTTTTGCGCGTCGCACCTCAACTTTTCCCGTAAACGCAGAAAAAACGCAATTTTCAGGAGAAACGAGACAGACATCCCCTCCCTCTGCCACCCACCCGCCCAACTGACAGCCAGCCATTAGACATGCACAGATAGTTCTGAGGGTCTTTCTGTGATGTCATAAAGGGCCTGCTGATTAAGGGGCAGCTTTCTGATTGGCTGCTGTATTTGATTGACAGATAGAAGCTGGCAGCTGATTTGCAGACTAGCCTAAAGTGCTTTACACACCTCCCTGATGGTACCACTGGCTAAGACTCCACCTCAGCTCGTTGGGAAATGAAAAATTTAGAACAATTGATGGATGAAAGCAGGCAGGCCGGCCATTTTGGGACGCTCATTGGACTTGTTTAATGCAATGCACCTTTGTATATTCACATGCATTCGCTTCATGCTGTAACCGCTGTGTATAAAAATTTGGAAACATGGCAAACAGTGTATCATTTGGTGTCTAAGTCATGTTTCCCATTTTTTCCCTTCCCAGATACAAGCCCGTTTGAGTGTTTGGGGCACTTTTTAGCTAAAATCATCCTACGGGGCCTAACTGCATATGCTAAAACCTGCCTTTTTTGAATGGTGTAGTGGCCCCTGCAACCTCCAAAAATATCAGGACTTACTTCCCCAATAATCTGCTAGCTCACCCCTGAAATACATACTTATTCACCCTATTTTGTTCATTGGACTCATTTCTCATTTGAAATGCCCATTTTTGGGGGGGCAGAAATGTGCGTCTTTAAAATGTGATTTCTACGATACCCCACTTTTGCGCGTCGGACCTCAACTTTTCCCGTAAACGCAGAAAAAACGCAATTTTCAGGAGAAACGAGACAGACATCCCCTCCCTCTGCCACCCACCCGCCCAACTGACAGCCAGCCATTAGACATGCACAGATAGTTCTGAGGGTTTTTCTGTGATGTCATAAAGGGCCTGCTGATTAAGGGGCAGCTTTCTGATTGGCTGCTGTATTTGATTGACAGATAGAAGCTGGCAGCTGATTGGCAGTCTAGCCTAAAGTGCTTTACACACCTCCCTGATGGTACCACTGGCTAAGACTCCACCTCAGCTCGTTGGGAAATGAAAAATTTAGAACAATTGATGGATGAAAGCAGGCAGGCCGGCCATTTTGGGACGCTCATTGGACTTGTTTAATGCAATGCACCTTTGTATATTCACATGCATTCGCTTCATGCTGTAACCGCTGTGCATAAAAATTTGGAAACATGGCAAACAGTGTATCATTTGGTGTCTAAGTCATGTTTCCCATTTTTTCCCTTCCCAGATACAAGCCCATTTGAGTGTTTGGGGCACTTTTTAGCTAAAATCATCCTACAGGGCCTAACTGCATATACTAAAACCTGCCTATTTTAAATGGTGTAGTGGCCCCTGCAACCTCCAAAAATATCAGGACTTACTTCCCCAATAATCTGCTAAATCACCCCTGAAATACATACTTATTCACCCTATTTTGTTCATTGGACTCATTTCTCATTTGAAATGCCCATTTTTGGGGGGCCGAAAATGTGCGACTTTAAAAGGTGATTTCTACGATACCCCACTTTTGCGCGTCGGACCTCAACTTTTCCCGTAAACGCAGAAAAACTGCAATTTTCAGGAGAAACGAGACAGACATCCCCCCCCTATGCCACCCACCCGCCCAACTGACAGCCAGCAATTAGACATGCACAGATAGTTCTGAGGGTCTGTCTGTGATGTCATAAAGGGCCTGCTGATCAATGGGCAGCTTTCTGATTGGTTGCTGTATTTGATTGACAGATGGAAGCTGGCAGCTGATTGGCTGTCTAGCCTAAAGTGCTTTACACACCTCCCTGATGGTACCACTGGCTAAGACTCCACCTCAGCTCATTGGGTAATGAAAAATTTAGAACAATTGATGGATGAAAGCAGGCAGGCCAGCCATTTTGGGACACTCAGTGGACTTGTTTAATGCAATGCACCTTTGTATATTCACATGCATTCGCTTCATGCTGTAACCACTGTGCATACAAATTTGGAAACATGGCAAACAGTGTATCATTTGCTGTCTAAGTCATGTTTCTCATATTTTGCCTTCCCAGATACAAGCCCGTTTGAGTGTTTGGGGCACTTTTTAGCTAAAATCATCCTACGGGGCCTAACTGCATATGCTAAAGCCTGCCTATTTTAAATGGTGTAGTGGCCCCTGCAACCTCCAAAAATATCAGGACTTACTTCCCCAATAACCTGCTAACTCACCCCTGAAATACATACTTATTAACCCTATTTTGTTCATTGGACTCATTTCTCATTTAAAATGCCCATTTTTGGGGGGCCGAAAATGTGCGACTTTAAAAGGTGATTTCTACGATACCCCACTTTTGCGCGTCGGACCTCAACTTTTCCCGTAAACGCAGAAAAACTGCAATTTTCAGGAGAAACGAGACAGACATCCCCCCCCCTATGCCACCCACCCGCCCAACTGACAGCCAGCAATTAGACATGCACAGATAGTTCTGAGGGTCTGTCTGTGATGTCATAAAGGGCCTGCTGATCAATGGGCAGCTTTCTGATTGGTTGCTGTATTTGATTGACAGATGGAAGCTGGCAGCTGATTGGCTGTCTAGCCTAAAGTGCTTTACACACCTCCCTGATGGTACCAGTGGCTAAGACTCCACCTCAGCTCATTGGGTAATGAAAAATTTAGAACAATTGATGGATGAAAGCAGGCAGGCCAGCCATTTTGGGACACTCAGTGGACTTGTTTAATGCAATGCACCTTTGTATATTCACATGCATTCGCTTCATGCTGTAACCACTGTGCATACAAATTTGGAAACATGGCAAACAGTGTATCATTTGCTGTCTAAGTCATGTTTCTCATATTTTGCCTTCCCAGATACAAGCCCGTTTGAGTGTTTGGGGCACTTTTTAGCTAAAATCATCCTACGGGGCCTAACTGCATATGCTAAAGCCTGCCTATTTTAAATGGTGTAGTGGCCCCTGCAACCTCCAAAAATATCAGGACTTACTTCCCCAATAACCTGCTAACTCACCCCTGAAATACATACTTATTAACCCTATTTTGCTCATTGGACTCATTTCTCATTTGAAATGCCCATTTTTGGGGGGCCAGAAATGTGCGTCTTTAAAAGGTGATTTCTACGATACCCCACTTTTGCGCGTCGGACCTCAACTTTTCCCGTAAACGCAGAAAAAGCGCAATTTTCAGGAGAAACGAGACAGACATCCCCTCCCTCTGCCACCCACCCACCCAACTGACAGCCAGCCATTAGACATGCACAGATAGTTCTGAGGGTCTGTTTGTGATGTCATAATGGGCCTGCTGATCAATGGGCAGCTTTTTGATTGGCTGCTGTATTTGATTGACAGATGGAAGCTGGCAGCTGATTGGCTGTCTAGCCTAAAGTGCTTTACACACCTCCCTGATGGTACCACTGGCTAAGACTCCACCTCAGCTCATTGGGTAATGAAAAATTTAGAACAATTGATGGATGAAAGCAGGCAGGCCGGCCATTTTGGGACGCTCATTGGACTTGTTTAATGCAATGCACCTTTGTATATTCACATGCATTCGCTTCATGCTGTAACCACTGTGCATAAAAATTTGGAAACATGGCAAACAGTGTATCATTTGCTGTCTAAGTCATGTTTCCCATATTTTCCCTTCCCAGATACAAGCCCGTTTGAGTGTTTGTGGCACTTTTTAGCTAAAATCAACCTACGGGGCCTAACTGCATATGCTAAACCCTGCCTATTTTGAATGGTGTAGTGGCCCCTGCAACCTCCAAAAATATCAGGACTTACTTCCCCAAAAACCAGCTAACTCACCCCTGAAATACATACTTATTCACCCTATTTTGTTAATTGGACTCATTTCTCATTTGAAATGCCCATTTTTGGGGGGCCGGAAATGTGCGACTTTAAAAGGTGATTTCTACGATACCCCACTTTTGCGCGTCGGACCTCAACTTTTCCCGTAAACGCAGAAAAACTGCAATTTTCAGGAGAAACGAGACAGACATCCCCTCCCTCTGCCACCCACCCGCCCAACTGACAGCCAGCAATTAGACATGCACAGATAGTTCTGAGGGTCTGTCTGTGATGTCATAAAGGGCCTGCTGATCAATGGGCAGCTTTCTGATTGGTTGCTGTATTTGATTAACAGATGGAAGCTGGCAGCTGATTGGCTGTCTAGCCTAAAGTGCTTTACACACCTCCCTGATGGTACCAGTGGCTAAGACTCCACCTCAGCTCATTGGGTAATGAAAAATTTAGAACAATTGATGGATGAATGCAGGCAGGCCGTCAATTTTGGAACACTCAGTGGACTTGTTTAATGCAATGCACCTTTGTATATTCACATGCATTCGCTTCATGCTGTAACCACTGTGCATACAAATTTGGAAACATGGCAAACAGTGTATCATTTGCTGTCTAAGTCATGTTTCCCATATTTTCCCTTCCCAGATACAAGCCCGTTTGAGTGTTTGGGGCACTTTTTAGCTAAAATCATCCTACGGGGCATAACTGCATATGCTAAAGCCTGCCTATTTTGAATGGTGTAGTGGCCCCTGCAACCTCCAAAAATATCAGGACTTACTTCACCAATAACCTGCTAACTCACCCCTGAAATACATACTTATTCATCCTATTTTGTTCATTGGACTCATTTCTCATTTGAAATGCCCATTTTTGGGGGGCCAGAAATGTGCGTCTTTAAAAGGTGATTTCTACGATACCCCACTTTTGCGCGTCGGACCTCAACTTTTCCCGTAAACGCAGAAAAAGCGCAATTTTCAGGAGAAACGAGACAGACATCCCCTCCCTCTGCCACCCACCCACCCAACTGACAGCCAGCCATTAGACATGCACAGATAGTTCTGAGGGTCTGTTTGTGATGTCATAAAGGGCCTGCTGATCAATGGGCAGCTTTCTGATTGGCTGCTGTATTTGATTGACAGATGGAAGCTGGCAGCTGATTGGCTGTCTAGCCTAAAGTGCTTTACACACCTCCCTGATGGTACCACTGGCTAAGACTCCACCTCAGCTCATTGGGTAATGAAAAATTTAGAACAATTGATGGATGAAAGCAGGCAGGCCGGCCATTTTGGGACGCTCATTGGACTTGTTTAATGCAATGCACCTTTGTATATTCACATGCATTCGCTTCATGCTGTAACCACTGTGCATAAAAATTTGTAAACATGGCAAACAGTGTATCATTTGCTGTCTAAGTCATGTTTCCCATATTTTCCCTTCCCAGATACAAGCCCGTTTGAGTGTTTGGGGCACTTTTTAGCTAAAATCAACCTACGGGGCCTAACTGCATATGCTAAACCCTGCCTATTTTGAATGGTGTAGTGGCCCCTGCAACCTCCAAAAATATCAGGACTTACTTCCCCAATAACCTGCTAACTCACCCCTGAAATACATACTTATTCACCCTATTTTGTTCATTGGACTCATTTCTCATTTGAAATGCCCATTTTTGGGGGGCCAGAAATGTGCGTCTTTAAAAGGTGACTTCTACGATACCCCACTTTTGCGCGTCGGACCTCGACTTTTCCCGTAAACGCAGAAAAAGCACAATTTTCAGGAGAAACGAGACAGACATCCCCTCCCTCTGCCACCCACCCGCCCAACTGACAGACCGCCATTAGACATGCACAGATAGTTCTGAGGGTCTGTCTGTGATGTCATAAAGGGCCTTCTGATCAATGGGCAGCTTTCTGATTGGCTGCTGTATTTGATTGACGGATGGAAGCTGGCAGCTGATTGGCTGTCTAGCCTAAAGTGCTTTACACACCTCCCTGATGGTACCACTGGCTAAGACTCCACCTCAGCTCATTGGGTAATGAAAAATTTAGAACAATTGATGGATGAAAGCAGGCAGGCCGGCCATTTTGGGACGCTCATTGGACTTGTTTAATGAAATGCACCTTTGTATATTCACATGCATTCGCTTCATGCTGTAACCGCTGTGCATAAAAATTTGGAAACATGGCAAACAGTGTATCATTTGGTGTCTAAGTCATGTTTCCCATTTTTTCCTTTCCCAGATACAAGCCCATTTGAGTGTTTGGGGCACTTTTTAGCTAAAATCATCCTATAGGGCCTAACTGCATATGCAAAAACCTGCCTATTTTAAATGGTGTAGTGGCCCCTGCAACCTCCAAAAATATCAGGACTTACTTCCCCAATAACCTGCTAACTCACCCCTGAAATACATACTTATTCCCCCTATTTTGTTCATTGGACTCATTTCTCATTTGAAATGCCCATTTTTGGGGGGCCAGAAATGTGCGTCTTTAAAAGGTTATTTCTACGATACCCCACTTTTGCGCGTCGGACCTCAACTTTTCCCGTAAACGCAGAAAAAACGCAATTTTCAGGAGAAACGAGACAGACATCCCCTCCCTCTGCCACCCACCCGCCCAACTGACCGCCAGCCATTAGACATGCACAGATATTTCTGAGGGTCTTTCTGTGATGTCATAAAGGGCCTGCTGATTAAGGGGCAGCTTTCTGATTGGCTGCTGTATTTGATTGACAGATAGAAGCTGGCAGCTGATTGGCTGTCTAGCCTAAAGTGCTTTACACACCTCCCTGATGGTACCACTGGCTAAGACTCCACCTCAGCTCTTTGGGTAATGAAAAATTTAGAACAATTGATGGATGAAAGCAGGCAGGCCGGCCATTTTGGGACGCTCATTGGACTTGTTTAATGCAATGCACCTTTCTATATTCACATGCATTCGCTTCATGCTGTAACCGCTGTGCATAAAAATTTGGAAACATGGCAAACAGTGTATCATTTGGTGTCTAAGTCATGTTTCCCATTTTTTCCCTTCCCATATACAAGCCCATTTGAGTGTTTGGGGCACTTTTTAGCTAAAATCATCCTACAGGGCCTAACTGCATATGCTAAAACCTGCCTATTTTAAATGGTGTAGTGGCCCCTGCAACCTCCAAAAATATCAGGACTTACTTCCCCAATAACCTGCTAACTCACCCCTGAAATACATACTTATTCACCCTATTTTGTTCATTGGACTAATTTCTCATTTGAAATGCCCATTTTTGGGGGGCCAGAAATGTGCGTCTTTAAAAGGTGATTTCTACGATACCCCACTTTTGCGCGTCGGACCTCAACTTTTCCCGTAAACTCAGAAAAACCACAATTTTAGGGAGAAACGAGACAGACATCCCCTCCCTCTGCCACCCACCCGCCCAACTGACAGCCAGCCATTAGACATGCACAGATAGTTCTGAGGGTCTTTCTGTGATGTCATAAAGGGCCTGCTGATCAATGGGCAGCTTTCTGATTGGCTGCTGTATTTGATTGACAGATGGAAGCTGGCAGCTGATTGGCTGTCTAGCCTAAAGTGCTTTACACACCTCCCTGATGGTACCACTGGCTAAGACTCCACCTCGGCTCATTGGGTAATGAAAAATTTAGAACAATTGATGGATGAAAGCAGGCAGGCCGGCCATTTTGGGACGCTCATTGGACTTGTTTAATGCAATGCACCTTTTGTATATTCACAAGCATTCGCTTCATGCTGTAACCACTGTGCATAAAAATTTGGAAACATGGCATACAGTGTATCATTTGCTGTCTAAGTCATGTTTCCCATATTTTCCCTTGCCAGATACAAGCCCGTTTGAGTGTTTGGGGCACTTTTTAGCTAAAATCAACCTACGGGGCCTAACTGCATATGCTAAAGCCTGCCTATTTTGAATGGTGTAGTGGCCCCTGCAACCTCCAAAAATATCAGGACTTACTTCCCCAATAACCTGCTAACTCACGCCTGAAATACATACTTATTCACCCTATTTTGTTCATTGGACTCATTTCTCATTTGAAATGCCCATTTTTGGGAGGACAGAAATGTGCGTCTTTAAAAGGTGATTTCTACGATACCCCACTTTTGCGCGTCGGACCTCAACTTTTCCCGTAAACGCAGAAAAACCGCAATTTTAGGGAGAAACGAGACAGACATCCCCTCCCTCTGCCACCCACCCGCCCAACTGACAGCCAGCCATTAGACATGCACAGATTGTTCTGAGGGTCTGTTTGTGATGTCATAAAGGGCCTGCTGATCAATGGGCAGCTTTCTGATTGGCAACTGTATTTGATTGACAGATGGAAGCTGGCAGCTGATTGGCTGTCTAGCCTAAAGTGCTTTACACACCTCCCTGATGGTACCACTGGCTAAGACTCCACCTCAGCTCATTGGGTAATGAAAAATTTAGAAAAATTGATGGATGAAAGCAGGCAGGCCGGCCATTTTTGGACACTCAGTGGACTTGTTTAATGCAATGCACCTTTGTATATTCACATGCATTCGCTTCATGCTGTAACCACTGTGCATAAAAATTTGGAAACATGGCAAACAGTGTATCATTTGCTGTCTAAGTCATGTTTCCCATATTTTCCCTTCCCAGATACAAGCCTGTTTGAGTGTTTGGGGCACTTTTTAGCTAAAATCAACCTACGGGGCCTAACTGCATATGCTAAACCCTGCCTATTTTGAATGGTGTAGTGGCCCCTGCAACCTCCAAAAATATCAGGACTTACTTCCCCAATAACCTGCTAACTCACCCCTGAAATACATACTTATTCACCCTATTTTGTTCATTGGACTCATTTCTCATTTGAAATGCCCATTTTTGGGGGGCCAGAAATGTGCGTCTTTAAAAGGTGACTTCTACGATACCCCACTTTTGCGCGTCGGACCTCGACTTTTCCCGTAAACGCAGAAAAAGCGCAATTTTCAGGAGAAACGAGACAGACATCCCCTCCCTCTGCCACCCACCCGCCCAACTGACAGACCGCCATTAGACATGCACAGATAGTTCTGAGGGTCTGTCTGTGATGTCATAAAGGGCCTTCTGATCAATGGGCAGCTTTCTGATTGGCTGCTGTATTTGATTGACGGATGGAAGCTGGCAGCTGATTGGCTGTCTAGCCTAAAGTGCTTTACACACCTCCCTGATGGTACCACTGGCTAAGACTCCACCTCAGCTCATTGGGTAATGAAAAATTTAGAACAATTGATGGATGAAAGCAGGCAGGCCGGCCATTTTGGGACGCTCATTGGACTTGTTTAATGCAATGCACCTTTGTATATTCACATGCATTCACTTCATGCTGTAACCACTGTGCATAAAAATTTGGAAACATGGCAAACAGTGTATCATTTGCTGTCTAAGTCATGTTTCCCATATTTTCCCTTCCCAGATACAAGCCCGTTTGAGTGTTTGGGGCACTTTTTAGCTAAAATCAACCTACGGGGCCTAACTGCATATGCTAAACCCTGCCTATTTTGAATGGTGTATTGGCCCCTGCAACCTCCAAAAATATCAGGATTTACTTCCCCAATAACCTGCTAACTCACCCCTGAAATACATACTTATTCACCCTATTTTGTTCATTGGACTCATTTCTCATTTGAAATGCCCATTTTTGGGGGGCCAGAAATGTGCGTCTTTAAAAGGTTATTTCTACGATACCCCACTTTTGCGCGTCGGACCTCAACTTTTCCCGTAAACGCAGAAAAAACGCAATTTTCAGGAGAAACGAGACAGACATCCCCTCCCTCTGCCACCCACCCGCCCAACTGACCGCCAGCCATTAGACATGCACAGATATTTCTGAGGGTCTTTCTGTGATGTCATAAAGGGCCTGCTGATTAAGGGGCAGCTTTCTGATTGGCTGCTGTATTTGATTGACAGATAGAAGCTGGCAGCTGATTGGCTGTCTAGCCTGAAGTGCTTTACACACCTCCCTGATGGTACCACTGGCTAAGACTCCACCTCAGCTCTTTGGGTAATGAAAAATTTAGAACAATTGATGGATGAAAGCAGGCAGGCCGGCCATTTTGGGACGCTCATTGGACTTGTTTAATGCAATGCACCTTTCTATATTCACATGCATTCGCTTCATGCTGTAACCGCTGTGCATAAAAATTTGGAAACATGGCAAACAGTGTATCATTTGGTGTCTAAGTCATGTTTCCCATTTTTTCCCTTCCCATATACAAGCCCATTTGAGTGTTTGGGGCACTTTTTAGCTAAAATCATCCTACAGGGCCTAACTGCATATGCTAAAACCTGCCTATTTTAAATGGTGTAGTGGCCCCTGCAACCACCAAAAATATCAGGACTTACTTCCCCAATAACCTGCTAACTCACCCCTGAAATACATACTTATTCACCCTATTTTGTTCATTGGACTCATTTCTCATTTGAAATGCCCATTTTTGGGGGGGCCAGAAATGTGCGTCTTTAAAAGGTGATTTCTACGATACCCCACTTTTGCGCGTCGGACCTCAACTTTTCCCGTAAACTCAGAAAAACCACAATTTTAGGGAGAAACGAGACAGACATCCCCTCCCTCTGCCACCCACCCGCCCAACTGACAGCCAGCCATTAGACATGCACAGATAGTTCTGAGGGTCTTTCTGTGATGTCATAAAGGGCCTGCTGATCAATGGGCAGCTTTCTGATTGGCTGCTGTATTTGATTGACAGATGGAAGCTGGCAGCTGATTGGCTGTCTAGCCTAAAGTGCTTTACACACCTCCCTGATGGTACCACTGGCTAAGACTCCACCTCAGCTCATTGGGTAATGAAAAATTTAGAACAATTGATGGATGAAAGCAGGCAGGCCGGCCATTTTGGGACGCTCATTGGACTTGTTTAATGCAATGCACCTTTTGTATATTCACATGCATTCGCTTCATGCTGTAACCACTGTGCATAAAAATTTGGAAACATGGCATACAGTGTATCATTTGCTGTCTAAGTCATGTTTCCCATATTTTCCCTTCCCAGATACAAGCCCGTTTGAGTGTTTGGGGCACTTTTTAGCTAAAATCAACCTACGGGGCCTAACTGCATATGCTAAAGCCTGCCTATTTTGAATGGTGTAGTGACCCCTGCAAGCTCCAAAAATATCAGGACTTACTTCCCCAATAACCTGCTAACTCACGCCTGAAATACATACTTATTCACCCTATTTTGTTCATTGGACTCATTTCTCATTTGAAATGCCCATTTTTGGGGGGACAGAAATGTGCGTCTTTAAAAGGTGATTTCTACGATACCCCACTTTTGCGCGTCGGACCTCAACTTTTCCCGTAAACGCAGAAAAACCACAATTTTAGGGAGAAACGAGACAGACATCCCCTCCCTCTGCCACCCACCCGCCCAACTGACAGCCAGCCATTAGACATGCACAGATAGTTCTGAGGGTCTGTTTGTGATGTCATAAAGGGCCTGCTGATCAATGGGCAGCTTTCTGATTGGCAACTGTATTTGATTGACAGATGGAAGCTGGCAGCTGATTGGCTGTCTAGCCTAAAGTGCGTTACACACCTCCCTGATGGTACCACTGGCTAAGACTCCACCTCAGCTCATTGGGTAATAAAAAATTTAGAACAATTGATGGATGAAAGCAGGCAGGCCGGCCATTTTGGGACACTCAGTGGACTTGTTTAATGCAATGCACCTTTGTATATTCACATGCATTCGCTTCATGCTGTAACCACTGTGCATAAAAATTTGGAAACATGGCAAACAGTGTATCATTTGCTGTCTAAGTCATGTTTCCCATATTTTCCCTTCCCAGATACAAGCCCGTTTGAGTGATTGGGGCACTTTTTAGCTAAAATCATCCTACGAGGCCTAACTGCATATGCTAAAGCCTGCCTATTTTGAATGGTGTAGTGGCCCCTGCAACCTCCAAAAATATCAGGACTTACTTCCCCAATAACCTGCTAACTCACGCCTGAAATACATACTTATTCACCCTATTTTGTTCATTGGACTCATTTCTCATTTGAAATGCCCATTTTTGGGAGGACAGAAATGTGCGTCTTTAAAAGGTGATTTCTACGATACCCCACTTTTGCGCGTCGGACCTCAACTTTTCCCGTAAACGCAGATAAACCGCAATTTTAGGGAGAAACGAGACACACATCCCCTCCCTCTGCCACCCACCCGCCCAACTGACAGCCAGCCATTAGACATGCACAGATAGTTCTGAGGGTCTGTTTGTGATGTCATAAAGGGCCTGCTGATCAATGGGCAGCTTTCTGATTGGCAACTGTATTTGATTGACAGATGGAAGCTGGCAGCTGATTGGCTGTCTAGCCTAAAGTGCTTTACACACCTCCCTGATGGTACCACTGGCTAAGACTCCACCTCAGCTCATTGGGTAATGAAAAATTTAGAAAAATTGATGGATGAAAGCAGGCAGGCCGGCCATTTTTGGACACTCAGTGGACTTGTTTAATGCAATGCACCTTTGTATATTCACATGCATTCGCTTCATGCTGTAACCACTGTGCATAAAAATTTGGAAACATGGCAAACAGTGTATCATTTGCTGTCTAAGTCATGTTTCCCATATTTTCCCTTCCCAGATACAAGCCCGTTTGAGTGATTGGGGCACTTTTTAGCTAAAATCATCCTACGAGGCCTAACTGCATATGCTAAAGCCTGCCTATTTTGAATGGTGTAGTGGCCCCTGCAACCTCCAAAAATATCAGGACTTACTTCCCCAATAACCTGCTAACTCACCCCTGAAATACATACTTATTCATCCTATTTTGTTCATTGGACTCATTTCTCATTTGAAATGCCCATTTTTGGTGGGCCAGAAATGTGCGTCTTTAAAAGGTTATTTCTACGATACCCCACTTTTGCGCGTCGGACCTCAACTTTTCCCGTAAACGCAGAAAAAGCGCAATTTTCAGGAGAAACGAGACAGACATCCCCTCCCTCTGCCACCCACCCACCCAACTGACAGCCAGCCATTAGACATGCACAGATAGTTCTGAGGGTCTGTCTGTGATGTCATAAAGGGCCTGCTGATCAATGGGCAGCTTTCTGATTGGCTGCTGTATTTGTTTGACAGATGGAAGCTGGCAGCTGATTGGCTGTCTAGCCTAAAGTGCTTTACACACCTCCCTGATGGTACCACTGGCTAAGACTCCACCTCAGCTCATTGGGTAATGAAAAATTTAGAACAATTGATGGATGAAAGCAGGCAGGCCGGCCATTTTGGGACACTCAGTGGACTTGTTTAATGCAATGCACCTTTGTATATTCACATGCATTTGCTTCATGCTGTAACCACTGTGCATAAAAATTTGGAAACATGGCATATAGTGTATCATTTGGTGTCTAAGTCATGTTTCCCATATTTTCCCTTCCCAGATACAAGCCCGTTTGAGTGTTTGGGGCACTTTTTAGCTAAAATCATCCTACGGGGCCTAACTGCATATGCTAAAACCTGCCTTTTTTGAATGGTGTAGTGGCCCCTGCAACCTCCAAAAATATCAGGACTTACTTCCCCAATAATCTGCTAACTCACCCCTGAAATACATACTTATTCACCCTATTTTGTTCATTGGACTCATTTCTCATTTGAAATGCCCATTTTTGGGGGGCCAGAAATGTGCGTCTTTAAAATGTGATTTCTACGATACCCCACTTTTGCGCGTCGGACCTCAACTTTTCCCGTAAACGCAGAAAAACCGCAATTTTCAGGAGAAACGAGACAGACATCCCCTCCCTCTGCCACCCACCCGCCCAACTGACAGCCAGCCATTAGACATGCACAGATAGTTCTAAGGGTCTGTTTGTGATGTCATAAAGGGCCTGCTGATCAATGGGCAGCTTTCTGATTGGCTGCTGTATTTGATTGACAGATGGAAGCTGGCAGCTGATTGGCTGTCTAGCCTAAAGTGCTTTACACACCTCCCTGATGGTACCAGTGGCTAAGACTCCACCTCAGCTCATTGGGTAATGAAAAATTTAGAACAATTGATGGATGAAAGCAGGCAGGCCGGCAATTTTGGGACACTCAGTGGACTTGTTTAATGCAATGCACCTTTGTATATTCACATGCATTCGCTTCATGCTGTAACCACTGTGCATAAAAATTTGGAAACATGGCATACAGTGTATCATTTTCTGTCTAAGTCATGTTTCCCATATTTTCCCTTCCCAGATACAAGCCCGTTTGAGTGTTTGGGGCACTTTTTAGCTAAAATCATCCTACGGGGCCTAACTGCATATGCTAAAACCTGCCTATTTTGAATGGTGTAGTGGCCCCTGCAACCTCCAAAAATATCAGGACTTACTTCCCCAATAATCTGCTAACTCACCCCTGAAATACATACTTATTCACCCTATTTTGTTCATTGGACTCATTTCTCATTTGAAATGCCCATTTTTGGGGGGCCAGAAATGTGCGTCTTTAAAATGTGATTTCTACGATACCCCACTTTTGCGCGTCGGACCTCAACTTTTCCCGTAAACGCAGAAAAACCGCAATTTTCAGGAGAAACGAGACAGACATCCCCTCCCTCTGCCACCCACCCGCCCAACTGACAGCCAGCCATTAGACATGCACAGATAGTTCTGAGGGTCTGTTTGTGATGTCATAAAGGGCCTGCTGATCAATGGGCAGCTTTCTGATTGGCTGCTGTATTTGATTGACAGATGGAAGCTGGCAGCTGATTGGCTGTCTAGCCTAAAGTGCTTTACACACCTCCCTGATGGTACCACTGGCTAAGACTCCACCTCAGCTCATTGGGTAATGAAAAATTTAGAACAATTGATGGATGAAAGCAGGCAGGCCGGCCATTTTGGGACGCTCATTGGACTTGTTTAATGCAATGCACCTTTGTATATTCACATGCATTCGCTTCATGCTGTAACCACTGTGCATAAAAATTTGGAAACATGGCATACAGTGTATCATTTGCTGTCTAAGTCATGTTTCCCATATTTTCCCTTCCCAGATACAAGCCCGTTTGAGTGTTTGGGGCACTTTTTAGCTAAAATCAACCTACGGGGCCTAACTGCATATGCTAAAGCCCGCCTATTTTGAATGGTGTAGTGGCCCCTGCAACCTCCAAAAATATCAGGACTTACTTCCCCAATAACCTGCTAACTCACCCCTGAAATACATACTTATTCACCCTATTTTGTTTATTGGACTCATTTCTCATTTGAAATGCCCATTTTTGGGGGGGCAGAAATGTGCATCTTTAAAAGGTGATTTCTACGATACCCCACTTTTGCGCGTCGGATCTCAACTTTTCCCGTAAACGCAGAAAAAGCGCAATTTTCAGGAGAAACGAGACAGACATCCCCTCCCTCTGCCACCCACCCACCCAACTGACAGCCAGCCATTAGACATGCACAGATAGTTCTGAGAGTCTTTCTGTGATGTCATAAAGGGCCTGCTAATCAATGAGCAGCTTTCTGATTGGCTGCTGTATTTGATTGACAGATGGAAGCTGGCAGCTGATTGGCTGTCTAGCCTAAAGTGCTTTACACACCTCCCTGATGGTACCACTGGCTAAGACTCCACCTCAGCTCATTGGGTAATGAAAAATTTAGAACAATTGATGGATGAAAGCAGGCAGGCCGGCCATTTTGGGACACTCAGTGGACTTGTTTAATGCAATGCACCTTTGTATATTCACATGCATTCGCTTCATGCTGTAACCACTGTGCATAAAAATTTGGAAACATGGCAAACAGTGTATCATTTGCTGTCTAAGTCATGTTTCCCATATTTTCCCTTCCCAGATACAAGCCCGTTTGAGTGATTGGGGCACTTTTTAGCTAAAATCATCCTACGAGGCCTAACTGCATATGCTAAAGCCTGCCTATTTTGAATGGTGTAGTGGCCCCTGCAACCTCCAAAAATATCAGGACTTACTTCCCCAATAACCTGCTAACTCACCCCTGAAATACATACTTATTCACCCTATTTTGTTCATTGGACTCATTTCTCATTTGAAATGCCCATTTTTGGGGGGCCAGAAATGTGCGTCTTTAAAATGTGATTTCTACGATCCCCCAATTTTGCGCGTCGGACCTCAACTTTTCCCGTAAACGCAGAAAAACCGCAATTTTCAGGAGAAACTAGACAGACATCCCCTCCCTCTGCCACCCACCCGCCCAACTGACAGCCAGCCATTAGACATGCACAGATAGTTCTGAGGGTCTGTTTGTGATGTCATAAAGGGCCTGCTGATCAATGGGCAGCTTTCTGATTGGCTGCTGTATTTGATTGACAGATGGAAGCTGGCAGCTGATTGGCTGTCTAGCCTAAAGTGCTTTACACACCTCCCTGATGGTACCACTGGCTAAGACTCCACCTCAGCTCATTGGGTAATGAAAAATTTAGAACAATTGATGGATGAAAGCAGGCAGGCCGGCCATTTTGGGACGCTCATTGGACTTGTTTAATGCAATGCACCTTTGTATATTCACATGCATTCGCTTCATGCTGTAACCACTGTGCATAAAAATTTGGAAACATGGCATACAGTGTATCATTTTCTGTCTAAGGGCAGGATGTATTAAAATACATCGCCGCCCTTCGCGCCCCCCCCCCCGCCGCGATGCCGCCGCATATGTACTAACATATGCGGCAGGCATCGCGATGCGGTGACGGAAGCCCCCCGCGATACCTGTACTGTGGTCTGCGGGGGGTCTCCGTCACCTCCCAGCCGGCTTCAGCTGCTTTCACGCCGGGGACAGCTAAGCAAGCTGTCCCCGGCGCTTCCTCCTCCCCCTGCAGCCGGAAAGGACGTCCGGCTGCGTTGCTAGGGGGAGGAAGGGCTTACCTTCCGGGGTCCAGGAGGACCTGCAAGAAGGTAAGCCCAAGGGAGGGGGGAAAGGGGGGGTCGGCGAGGCGGCGGGGTTGCGGCGACGCGGTGGGCGGCGAAAAGAAGCCCATAGGCTTCTATAGGGTATCGACACCCAAAGGTGGCGATACCCTGCCCTGCGATACGGGTTTTAGTACATAGGAAAATGCGGTAAAACGGGGGTTTTACCGCATTTTTCCTTTAGTACATCTCGCCCTTAGTCATGTTTCCCATATTTTCCCTTCCCAGATACAAGCCCGTTTGAGTGTTTGGGGCACTTTTTAGCTAAAATCAACCTACGGGGCCTAACTGCATATGCTAAAGCCCGCCTATTTTGAATGGTGTAGTGGCCCCTGCAACCTCCAAAAATATCAGGACTTACTTCCCCAATAACCTGCTAACTCACCCCTGAAATACATACTTATTCACCCTATTTTGTTCATTGGACTCATTTCTCATTTGAAATGCCCATTTTTGGGGGGGCCAGAAATGTGCATCTTTAAAAGGTGATTTCTACGATACCCCACTTTTGCGCGTCGGATCTCAACTTTTCCCGTAAACGCAGAAAAAGCGCAATTTTCAGGAGAAACGAGACAGACATCCCCTCCCTCTGCCACCCACCCACCCAACTGACAGCCAGCCATTAGACATGCACAGATAGTTCTGAGAGTCTTTCTGTGATGTCATAAAGGGCCTGCTGATCAATGAGCAGCTTTCTGATTGGCTGCTGTATTTGATTGACAGATGGAAGCTGGCAGCTGATTGGCTGTCTAGCCTAAAGTGCTTTACACACCTCCCTGATGGTACCACTGGCTAAGACTCCACCTCAGCTCATTGGGTAATGAAAAATTTAGAACAATTGATGGATGAAAGCAGGCAGGCCGGCCATTTTGGGACACTCAGTGGACTTGTTTAATGCAATGCACCTTTGTATATTCACATGCATTCGCTTCATGCTGTAACCACTGTGCATACAAATTTGGAAACATGGCATATAGTGTATCATTTGGTGTCTAAGTCATGTTTCCCATATTTTCCCTTCCCAGATACAAGCCCGTTTGAGTGATTGGGGCACTTTTTAGCTAAAATCATCCTACGAGGCCTAACTGCATATGCTAAAGCCTGCCTATTTTGAATGGTGTAGTGGCCCCTGCAACCTCCAAAAATATCAGGACTTACTTCCCCAATAACCTGCTAACTCACCCCTGAAATACATACTTATTCACCCTATTTTGTTCATTGGACTCATTTCTCATTTGAAATGCCCATTTTTGGGGGGCCAGAAATGTGCGTCTTTAAAATGTGATTTCTACGATCCCCCACTTTTGCGCGTCGGACCTCAACTTTTCCCGTAAACGCAGAAAAATTGCAATTTTCAGGAGAAACTAGACAGACATCCCCTCCCTCTGCCACCCACCCGCCCAACTGACAGCCAGCCATTAGACATGCACAGATAGTTCTGAGGGTCTGTTTGTGATGTCATAAAGGGCCTGCTGATCAATGGGCAGCTTTCTGATTGGCTGCTGTATTTGATTGACAGATGGAAGCTGGCAGCTGATTGGCTGTCTAGCCTAAAGTGCTTTACAAACCTCCCTGATGGTACCACTGGCTAAGACTCCACCTCAGCTCATTGGGTAATGAAAAATTTAGAACAATTGATGGATGAAAGCAGGCAGGCCGGCCATTTTGGGACGCTCATTGGACTTGTTTAATGCAATGCACCTTTGTATATTCACATGCATTCGCTTCATGCTGTAACCACTGTGCATAAAAATTTGGAAACATGGCATACAGTGTATCATTTTCTGTCTAAGGGCGGGATGTATTAAAATACATCGCCGCCCTTCGCGCCCCCCCCCCGCCGCGATGCCGCCGCATATGTACTAACATATGCGGCAGGCATCGCGATGCGGTGACGGAGGCCCCCCGCGATACCTGTACTGTGGTCTGCGGGGGGTCTCCGTCACCTCCCAGCCGGCTTCAGCTGCTTTCACGCCGGGGACAGCTAAGCAAGCTGTCCCCGGCGCTTCCTCCTCCCCCTGCAGCCGGAAAGGACGTCCGGCTGCGTTGCTAGGGGGAGGAAGGGCTTACCTTCCGGGGTCCAGGAGGACCTGCAAGAAGGTAAGCCCAAGGGAGGGGGGAAAGGGGGGGTCAACGAGGCGGCGGGGTTGCGGCGACGCGGTGGGCGGCGAAAAGAAGCCCATAGGCTTCTATAGGGTATCGCCACCCAAAGGTGGCGATACCCTGCCCTGCGATACGGGTTTTAGTACATAGGAAAATGCGGTAAAACGGGGGTTTTACCGCATTTTTCCTTTAGTACATCTCGCCCTTAGTCATGTTTCCCATATTTTCCCTTCCCAGATACAAGCCCGTTTGAGTGTTTGGGGCACTTTTTAGCTAAAATCATCCTACGGGGCCTAACTGCATATGCTAAAACCTGCCTATTTTGAATGGTGTAGTGGCCCCTGCAACCTCCAAAAATATCAGGACTTACTTCCCCAATAATCTGCTAACTCACCCCTGAAATACATACTTATTCACCCTATTTTGTTCATTGGACTCATTTCTCATTTGAAATGCCCATTTTTGGGGGGGGGCAGAAATGTGCGTCTTTAAAAGGTGATTTCTACGATACCCCACTTTTGCGCGTCGGACCTCAACTTTTCCCGTAAACGCAGAAAAAGCGCAATTTTCAGGAGAAACGAGACAGACATCCCCTCCCTCTGCCACCCACCCGCCCAACTGACAGCCAGCCATTAGACATGCACAGATAGTTCTGAGGGTCTGTTTGTGATGTCATAAAGGGCCTGCTGATCAATGGGCAGCTTTCTGATTGGCAACTGTATTTGATTGACAGATGGAAGCTGGCAGCTGATTGGTTGTCTAGCCTAAAGTGCTTTACACACCTCCCTGATGGTACCACTGGCTAAGACTTCACCTCAGCTCATTGGGTAATGAAAAATTTAGAACAATTGATGGATGAAAGCAGGCAGGCCGGCCATTTTGGGATGCTCATTGGACTTGTTTAATGCAATGCACCTTTGTATATTCACATGCATTCGCTTCATGCTGTAACCACTGTGCATAAAAATTTCGAAACATGGCAAACAGTGTATCATTTGCTGTCTAAGTCATGTTTCCCATATTTTCCCTTCCCAGATACAAGCCCGTTTGAGTGATTGGGGCACTTTTTAGCTAAAATCATCCTACGAGGCCTAACTGCATATGCTAAAGCCTGCCTATTTTGAATGGTGTAGTGGCCCCTGCAACCTCCAAAAATATCAGGACTTACTTCCCCAATAACCTGCTAACTCACCCCTGAAATACATACTTATTCATCCTATTTTGTTCATTGGACTCATTTCTCATTTGAAATGCCCATTTTTGGTGGGCCAGAAATGTGCGTCTTTAAAAGGTTATTTCTACGATACCCCACTTTTGCGCGTCGGACCTCAACTTTTCCCGTAAACGCAGAAAAAGCGCAATTTTCAGGAGAAACGAGACAGACATCCCCTCCCTCTGCCACCCACCCATCCAACTGACAGCCAGCCATTAGACATGCACAGATAGTTCTGAGGGTCTGTCTGTGATGTCATAAAGGGCCTGCTGATCAATGGGCAGCTTTCTGATTGGCTGCTGTATTTGATTGACAGATGGAAGCTGGCAGCTGATTGGCTGTCTAGCCTAAAGTGCTTTACACACCTCCCTGATGGTACCACTGGCTAAGACTCCACCTCAGCTCATTGGGTAATGAAAAATTTAGAACAATTGATGGATGAAAGCAGGCAGGCCGGCCATTTTGGGACACTCAGTGGACTTGTTTAATGCAATGCACCTTTGTATATTCACATGCATTCGCTTCATGCTGTAACCACTGTGCATAAAAATTTGGAAACATGGCATATAGTGTATCATTTGGTGTCTAAGTCATGTTTCCCATATTTTCCCTTCCCAGATACAAGCCCGTTTGAGTGTTGGGGCACTTTTTAGCTAAAATCATCCTACGAGGCCTAACTGCATATGCTAAAGCCTGCCTATTTTGAATGGTGTAGTGTCCCCTGCAACCTCCAAAAATATCAGGACTTACTTCCCCAATAACCTGCTAACTCACCCCTGAAATACATACTTATTCACCCTATTTTGTTCATTGGACTCATTTCTCATTTGAAATGCCCATTTTTGGGGGGCCAGAAATGTGCGTCTTTAAAATGTGATTTCTACGATACCCCACTTTTGCGCGTCGGACCTCAACTTTTCCCGTAAACGCAGAAAAAGCGCAATTTTCAGGAGAAACGAGACAGACATCCCCTCCCTCTGCCACCCACCCGCCCAACTGACAGCCAGCCATTAGACATGCACAGATAGTTCTGAGGGTCTGTTTGTGATGTCATAAAGGGCCTGCTGATCAATGGGCAGCTTTCTGATTGGCAACTGTATTTGATTGACAGATGGAAGCTGGCAGCTGATTGGCTGTCTAGCCTAAAGTGCTTTACACACCTCCCTGATGGTACCACTGGCTAAGACTCCACCTCAGCTCATTGGGTAATGAAAAATTTAGAACAATTGATGGATGAAAGCAGGCAGGCCGGCCATTTTGGGACACTCAGTGGACTTGTTTAATGCAATGCACCTTTGTATATTCACATGCATTCGCTTCATGCTGTAACCACTGTGCATAAAAATTTGGAAACATGGCATATAGTGTATCATTTGGTGTCTAAGTCATGTTTCCCATATTTTCCCTTAGCAGATACAAGCCCGTTTGAGTGTTGGGGCACTTTTTAGCTAAAATCATCCTACGAGGCCTAACTGCATATGCTAAAGCCTGCCTATTTTGAATGGTGTAGTGTCCCCTGCAACCTCCAAAAATATCAGGACTTACTTCCCCAATAACCTGCTAACTCACCCCTGAAATACATACTTATTCATCCTATTTTGTTCATTGGACTCATTTCTCATTTGAAATGCCCATTTTTGGTGGGCCAGAAATGTGCGTCTTTAAAAGGTTATTTCTACGATACCCCACTTTTGCGCGTCGGACCTCAACTTTTCCCGTAAACGCAGAAAAAGCGCAATTTTCAGGAGAAACGAGACAGACATCCCCTCCCTCTGCCACCCACCCACCCAACTGACAGCCAGCCATTAGACATGCACAGATAGTTCTGAGGGTCTGTCTGTGATGTCATAAAGGGCCTGCTGATCAATAGGCAGCTTTCTGATTGGCTGCTGTATTTGATTGACAGATGGAAGCTGGCAGCTGATTGGCTGTCTAGCCTAAAGTGCTTTACACACCTCCCTGATGGTACCACTGGCTAAGACTCCACCTCAGCTCATTGGGTAATGAAAAATTTAGAACAATTGATGGATGAAAGCAGGCAGGCCGGCCATTTTGGGACACTCAGTGGACTTGTTTAATGCAATGCACCTTTGTATATTCACATGCATTCGCTTCATGCTGTAACCACTGTGCATAAAAATTTGGAAACATGGCATATAGTGTATCATTTGGTGTCTAAGTCATGTTTCCCATATTTTCCCTTCCCAGATACAAGCCCGTTTGAGTGTTTGGGGCACTTTTTAGCTAAAATCATCCTACGGGGCCTAACTGCATATGCTAAAACCTGCCTTTTTTGAATGGTGTAGTGGCCCCTGCAACCTCCAAAAATATCAGGACTTACTTCCCCAATAATCTGCTAACTCACCCCTGAAATACATACTTATTCACCCTATTTTGTTCATTGGACTCATTTCTCATTTGAAATGCCCATTTTTGGGGGGCCAGAAATGTGCGTCTTTAAAATGTGATTTCTACGATACCCCACTTTTGCGCGTCGGACCTCAACTTTTCCCGTAAACGCAGAAAAAGCGCAATTTTCAGGAGAAACGAGATAGACATCCCCTCCCACTGCCACCCACCCGCCCAACTGACAGCCAGCCATTAGACATGCACAGATAGTTCTGAGGGTCTGTTTGTGATGTCATAAAGGGCCTGCTGATCAATGGGCAGCTTTCTGATTGGCTGCTGTATTTGATTGACAGATGGAAGCTGGCAGCTGATTGGCTGTCTAGCCTAAAGTGCTTTACACACCTCCCTGATGGTACCAGTGGCTAAGACTCCACCTCAGCTCATTGGGTAATGAAAAATTTAGAACAATTGATGGATGAAAGCAGGCAGGCCGGCAATTTTGGGACACTCAGTGGACTTGTTTAATGCAATGCACCTTTGTATATTCACATGCATTCGCTTCATGCTGTAACCACTGTGCATAAAAATTTGGAAACATGGCATACAGTGTATCATTTTCTGTCTAAGTCATGTTTCCCATATTTTCCCTTCCCAGATACAAGCCCGTTTGAGTGTTTGGGGCACTTTTTAGCTAAAATCATCCTACGGGGCCTAACTGCATATGCTAAAACCTGCCTATTTTGAATGGTGTAGTGGCCCCTGCAACCTCCAAAAATATCAGGACTTACTTCCCCAATAATCTGCTAACTCACCCCTGAAATACATACTTATTCACCCTATTTTGTTCATTGGACTCATTTCTCATTTGAAATGCCCATTTTTGGGGGGCCAGAAATGTGCGTCTTTAAAATGTGATTTCTACGATACCCCACTTTTGCGCGTCGGACCTCAACTTTTCCCGTAAACGCAGAAAAACCGCAATTTTCAGGAGAAACGAGACAGACATCCCCTCCCTCTGCCACCCACCCGCCCAACTGACAGCCAGCCATTAGACATGCACAGATAGTTCTGAGGGTCTGTTTGTGATGTCATAAAGGGCCTGCTGATCAATGGGCAGCTTTCTGATTGGCTGCTGTATTTGATTGACAGATGGAAGCTGGCAGCTGATTGGCTGTCTAGCCTAAAGTGCTTTACACACCTCCCTGATGGTACCAGTGGCTAAGACTCCACCTCAGCTCATTGGGTAATGAAAAATTTAGAACAATTGATGGATGAAAGCAGGCAGGCCGGCAATTTTGGGACACTCAGTGGACTTGTTTAATGCAATGCACCTTTGTATATTCACATGCATTCGCTTCATGCTGTAACCACTGTGCATAAAAATTTGGAAACATGGCATACAGTGTATCATTTGCTGTCTAAGTCATGTTTCCCATATTTTCCCTTCCCAGATACAAGCCCGTTTGAGTGTTTGGGGCACTTTTTAGCTAAAATCAACCTACGGGGCCTAACTGCATATGCTAAAGCCTGCCTATTTTGAATGGTGTAGTGGCCCCTGCAAGCTCCAAAAATATCAGGACTTACTTCCCCAATAACCTGCTAACTCACGCCTGAAATACATACTTATTCACCCTATTTTGTTCATTGGACTCATTTCTCATTTGAAATTCCCATTTTTGGGGGGGCAGAAATGTGCGTCTTTAAAAGGTGATTTCTACGATACCCCACTTTTGCGCGTCGGACCTCAACTTTTCCCGTAAACGCAGAAAAACCGCAATTTTAGGGAGAAACGAGACAGACATCCCCTCCCTCTGCCACCCACCCGCCCAACTGACAGCCAGCCATTAGACATGCACAGATAGTTCTGAGGGTCTGTTTGTGATGTCATAAAGGGCCTGCTGATCAATGGGCAGCTTTCTGATTGGCTGCTGTATTTGATTGACAGATGGAAGCTGGCAGCTGATTGGCTGTCTAGCCTAAAGTGCTTTACACACCTCCCTGATGGTACCACTGGCTAAGACTCCACCTCAGCTCATTGGGTAATGAAAAATTTAGAACAATTGATGGATGAAAGCAGGCAGGCCGGCCATTTTGGGATGCTCATTGGACTTGTTTAATGCAATGCACCTTTGTATATTCACATGCATTCGCTTCATGCTGTAACCACTGTGCATAAAAATTTGGAAACATGGCATACAGTGTATCATTTGCTGTCTAGGTCATGTTTCCCATATTTTCCCTTCCCAGATACAAGCCCGTTTCAGTGTTTGGGGCACTTTTTAGCTAAAATCAACCTACGGGCCTAACTGCATATGCTAAAGCCTGCCTATTTTGAATGGTGTAGTGACCCCTGCAACCTCCAAAAATATCAGAACTTACTTCCCCAATAACCTGCTAACTCACCCCTGAAATACATACTTATTCACCCTATTTTGTTCATTGGACTCATTTCTCATTTGAAATGCCCATTTTTGGGGGGGCCAGAAATGTGCGTCTTTAAAAGGTGATTTCTACGATACCCCACTTTTGCGCGTCGGACCTCAACTTTTCCCGTAAACTCAGAAAAACCACAATTTTAGGGAGAAACGAGACAGACATCCCCTCCCTCTGCCACCCACCCGCCCAACTGACAGCCAGCCATTAGACATGCACAGATAGTTCTGAGGGTCTGTTTGTGATGTCATAAAGGGCCTGCTGATCAATGGGCAGCTTTCTGATTGGCAACTGTATTTGATTGACAGATGGAAGCTGGCAGCTGATTGGCTGTCTAGCCTAAAGTGCTTTACACACCTCCCTGATGGTACCACTGGCTAAGACTCCACCTCAGCTCATTGGGTAATGAAAAATTTAGAACAATTGATGGATGAAAGCAGGCAGGCCGGCCATTTTGGGACGCTCATTGGACTTGTTTAATGCAATGCACCTTTTGTATATTCACATGCATTCGCTTCATGCTGTAACCACTGTGCATAAAAATTTGGAAACATGGCATACAGTGTATCATTTGCTGTCTAAGTCATGTTTCCCATATTTTCCCTTCCCAGATACAAGCCCGTTTGAGTGTTTGGGGCACTTTTTAGCTAAAATCATCCTACGGGGCCTAACTGCATATGCTAAAACCTGCCTATTTTGAATGGTGTAGTGGCCCCTGCAACCTCCAAAAATATCAGGACTTACTTCCCCAATAATCTGCTAACTCACCCCTGAAATACATACTTATTCACCCTATTTTGTTCATTGGACTCATTTCTCATTTGAAATGCCCATTTTTGGGGGGCCAGAAATGTGCGTCTTTAAAATGTGATTTCTACGATACCCCACTTTTGCGCGTCGGACCTCAACTTTTCCCGTAAACGCAGAAAAACCGCAATTTTCAGGAGAAACGAGACAGACATCCCCTCCCTCTGCCACCCACCCGCCCAACTGACAGCCAGCCATTAGACATGCACAGATAGTTCTGAGGGTCTGTTTGTGATGTCATAAAGGGCCTGCTGATCAATGGGCAGCTTTCTGATTGGCTGCTGTATTTGATTGACAGATGGAAGCTGGCAGCTGATTGGCTGTCTAGCCTAAAGTGCTTTACACACCTCCCTGATGGTACCAGTGGCTAAGACTCCACCTCAGCTCATTGGGTAATGAAAAATTTAGAACAATTGATGGATGAAAGCAGGCAGGCCGGCAATTTTGGGACACTCAGTGGACTTGTTTAATGCAATGCACCTTTGTATATTCACATGCATTCGCTTCATGCTGTAACCACTGTGCATAAAAATTTGGAAACATGGCATACAGTGTATCATTTGCTGTCTAAGTCATGTTTCCCATATTTTCCCTTCCCAGATACAAGCCCGTTTGAGTGTTTGGGGCACTTTTTAGCTAAAATCAACCTACGGGGCCTAACTGCATATGCTAAAGCCTGCCTATTTTGAATGGTGTAGTGGCCCCTGCAAGCTCCAAAAATATCAGGACTTACTTCCCCAATAACCTGCTAACTCACGCCTGAAATACATACTTATTCACCCTATTTTGTTCATTGGACTCATTTCTCATTTGAAATTCCCATTTTTGGGGGGGCAGAAATGTGCGTCTTTAAAAGGTGATTTCTACGATACCCCACTTTTGCGCGTCGGACCTCAACTTTTCCCGTAAACGCAGAAAAACCGCAATTTTAGGGAGAAACGAGACAGACATCCCCTCCCTCTGCCACCCACCCGCCCAACTGACAGCCAGCCATTAGACATGCACAGATAGTTCTGAGGGTCTGTTTGTGATGTCATAAAGGGCCTGCTGATCAATGGGCAGCTTTCTGATTGGCTGCTGTATTTGATTGACAGATGGAAGCTGGCAGCTGATTGGCTGTCTAGCCTAAAGTGCTTTACACACCTCCCTGATGGTACCACTGGCTAAGACTCCACCTCAGCTCATTGGGTAATGAAAAATTTAGAACAATTGATGGATGAAAGCAGGCAGGCCGGCCATTTTGGGATGCTCATTGGACTTGTTTAATGCAATGCACCTTTGTATATTCACATGCATTCGCTTCATGCTGTAACCACTGTGCATAAAAATTTGGAAACATGGCATACAGTGTATCATTTGCTGTCTAGGTCATGTTTCCCATATTTTCCCTTCCCAGATACAAGCCCGTTTCAGTGTTTGGGGCACTTTTTAGCTAAAATCAACCTACGGGCCTAACTGCATATGCTAAAGCCTGCCTATTTTGAATGGTGTAGTGACCCCTGCAACCTCCAAAAATATCAGAACTTACTTCCCCAATAACCTGCTAACTCACCCCTGAAATACATACTTATTCACCCTATTTTGTTCATTGGACTCATTTCTCATTTGAAATGCCCATTTTTGGGGGGGCCAGAAATGTGCGTCTTTAAAAGGTGATTTCTACGATACCCCACTTTTGCGCGTCGGACCTCAACTTTTCCCGTAAACTCAGAAAAACCACAATTTTAGGGAGAAACGAGACAGACATCCCCTCCCTCTGCCACCCACCCGCCCAACTGACAGCCAGCCATTAGACATGCACAGATAGTTCTGAGGGTCTGTTTGTGATGTCATAAAGGGCCTGCTGATCAATGGGCAGCTTTCTGATTGGCAACTGTATTTGATTGACAGATGGAAGCTGGCAGCTGATTGGCTGTCTAGCCTAAAGTGCTTTACACACCTCCCTGATGGTACCACTGGCTAAGACTCCACCTCAGCTCATTGGGTAATGAAAAATTTAGAACAATTGATGGATGAAAGCAGGCAGGCCGGCCATTTTGGGACGCTCATTGGACTTGTTTAATGCAATGCACCTTTTGTATATTCACATGCATTCGCTTCATGCTGTAACCACTGTGCATAAAAATTTGGAAACATGGCATACAGTGTATCATTTGCTGTCTAAGTCATGTTTCCCATATTTTCCCTTCCCAGATACAAGCCCGTTTGAGTGTTTGGGGCACTTTTTAGCTAAAATCAACCTACAGGGCCTAACTGCATATGCTAAAGCCCGCCTATTTTGAATGGTGTAGTGGCCCCTGCAACCTCCAAAAATATCAGGACTTACTTCCCCAATAACCTGCTAACTCACCCCTGAAATACATACTTATTCACCCTATTTTGTTCATTGGACTCATTTCTCATTTGAAATGCCCATTTTTGGGGGGGCAGAAATGTGCATCTTTAAAAGGTGATTTCTACGATACCCCACTTTTGCGCGTCGGACCTCAACTTTTCCCGTAAACGCAGAAAAAGCGCAATTTTCAGGAGAAACGAGACAGACATCCCCTCCCTCTGCCACCCACCCACCCAACTGACAGCCAGCCATTAGACATGCACAGATAGTTCTGAGAGTCTTTCTGTGATGTCATAAAGGGCCTGCTGATCAATGAGCAGCTTTCTGATTGGCTGCTGTATTTGATTGACAGATGGAAGCTGGCAGCTGATTGGCTGTCTAGCCTAAAGTGCTTTACACACCTCCCTGATGGTACCACTGGCTAAGACTCCACCTCAGCTCATTGGGTAATGAAAAATTTAGAACAATTGATGGATGAAAGCAGGAAGGCCGGCCATTTTGGGACACTCAGTGGACTTGTTTAATGCAATGCACCTTTGTATATTCACATGCATTCGCTTCATGCTGTAACCACTGTGCATAAAAATTTGGAAACATGGCAAACAGTGTATCATTTGCTGTCTAAGTCATGTTTCCCATATTTTCCCTTCCCAGATACAAGCCCGTTTGAGTGATTGGGGCACTTTTTAGCTAAAATCATCCTACGAGGCCTAACTGCATATGCTAAAGCCTGCCTATTTTGAATGGTGTAGTGGCCCCTGCAACCTCCAAAAATATCAGGACTTACTTCCCCAATAACCTGCTAACTCACCCCTGAAATACATACTTATTCACCCTATTTTGTTCATTGGACTCATTTCTCATTTGAAATGCCCATTTTTGGGGGGCCAGAAATGTGCGTCTTTAAAATGTGATTTCTACGATACCCCACTTTTGCGCGTCGGACCTCAACTTTTCCCGTAAACGCAGAAAAAGCGCAATTTTCAGGAGAAACGAGACAGACATCCCCTCCCTCTGCCACCCACCCACCCAACTGACAGCCAGCCATTAGATATGCACAGATAGTTCTGAGGGTCTGTCTGTGATGTCATAAAGGGCCTGCTGATCAATGGGCAGCTTTCTGATTGGCTGCTGTATTTGATTGACAGATGGAAGCTGGCAGCTGATTGGCTGTCTAGCCTAAAGTGCTTTACACACCTCCCTGATGGTACCACTGGCTAAGACTCCACCTCAGCTCATTGGGTAATGAAAAATTTAGAACAATTGATGGATGAAAGCAGGCAGGCCGGCCATTTTGGGACACTCAGTGGACTTGTTTAATGCAATGCACCTTTGTATATTCACATGCATTCGCTTCATGCTGTAACCACTGTGCATAAAAATTTGGAAACATGGCATATAGTGTATCATTTGGTGTCTAAGTCATGTTTCCCATATTTTCCCTTCCCAGATACAAGCCCGTTTGAGTGTTTGGGGCACTTTTTAGCTAAAATCATCCTACGAGGCCTAACTGCATATGCTAAAGCCTGCCTATTTTGAATGGTGTAGTGTCCCCTGCAACCTCCAAAAATATCAGGACTTACTTCCCCAATAACCTGCTAACTCACCCCTGAAATACATACTTATTCATCCTATTTTGTTCATTGGACTCATTTCTCAATTGAAATGCCCATTTTTGGTGGGCCAGAAATGTGCGTCTTTAAAAGGTTATTTCTACGATACCCCACTTTTGCGCGTCGGACCTCAACTTTTCCCGTAAACGCAGAAAAAGCGCAATTTTCAGGAGAAACGAGACAGACATCCCCTCCCTCTGCCACCCACCCACCCAACTGACAGCCAGCCATTAGACATGCACAGATAGTTCTGAGGGTCTGTCTGTGATGTCATAAAGGGCCTGCTGATCAATGGACAGCTTTCTGATTGGCTGCTGTATTTGATTGACAGATGGAAGCTGGCAGCTGATTGGCTGTCTAGCCTAAAGTGCTTTACACACCTCCCTGATGGTACCACTGGCTAAGACTCCACCTCAGCTCATTGGGTAATGAAAAATTTAGAACAATTGATGGATGAAAGCAGGCAGGCCGGCCATTTTGGGACACTCAGTGGACTTGTTTAATGCAATGCACCTTTGTATATTCACATGCATTCGCTTCATGCTGTAACCACTGTGCATAAAAATTTGGAAACATGGCATATAGTGTATCATTTGCTGTCTAAGTCATGTTTCCCATATTTTCCCTTCCCAGATACAAGCCCGTTTGAGTGTTTGGGGCACTTTTTAGCTAAAATCATCCTACGGGGCCTAACTGCATATGCTAAAACCTGCCTTTTTTGAATGGTGTAGTGGCCCCTGCAACCTCCAAAAATATCAGGACTTACTTCCCCAATAATCTGCTAACTCACCCCTGAAATACATACTTATTCACCCTATTTTGTTCATTGGACTTATTTCTCATTTGAAATGCCCATTTTTGGGGGGCCAGAAATGTGCGTCTTTAAAATGTGATTTCTACGATACCCCACTTTTGCGCGTCGGACCTCAACTTTTCCCGTAAACGCAGAAAAACCGCAATTTTCAGGAGAAACGAGACAGACATCCCCTCCCTCTGCCACCCACCCGCCCAACTGACAGCCAGCCATTAGACATGCACAGATAGTTCTGAGGGTCTGTTTGTGATGTCATAAAGGGCCTGCTGATCAATGGGCAGCTTTCTGATTGGCAACTGTATTTGATTGACAGATGGAAGCTGGCAGCTGATTGGCTGTCTAGCCTAAAGTGCTTTACACACCTCCCTGATGGTACCACTGGCTAAGACTCCACCTCAGCTCATTGGGTAATGAAAAATTTAGAACAATTGATGGATGAAAGCAGGCAGGCCGGCCATTTTGGGACGCTCATTGGACTTGTTTAATGCAATGCACCTTTGTATATTCACATGCATTCGCTTCATGCTGTAACCACTGTGCATAAAAATTTGGAAACATGGCAAACAGTGTATCATTTGCTGTCTAAGTCATGTTTCCCATATTTTCCCTTCCCAGATACAAGCCCGTTTGAGTGATTGGGGCACTTTTTAGCTAAAATCATCCTACGAGGCCTAACTGCATATGCTAAAGCCTGCCTATTTTGAATGGTGTAGTGGCCCCTGCAACCTCCAAAAATATCAGGACTTACTTCCCCAATAACCTGCTAACTCACCCCTGAAATACATACTTATTCATCCTATTTTGTTCATTGGACTCATTTCTCATTTGAAATGCCCATTTTTGGTGGGCCAGAAATGTGCGTCTTTAAAAGGTTATTTCTACGATACCCCACTTTTGCGCGTCGGACCTCAACTTTTCCCGTAAACGCAGAAAAAGCGCAATTTTCAGGAGAAACGAGACAGACATCCCCTCCCTCTGCCACCCACCCACCCAACTGACAGCCAGCCATAAGACATGCACAGATAGTTCTGAGGGTCTGTCTGTGATGTCATAAAGGGCCTGCTGATCAATGGGCAGCTTTCTGATTGGCTGCTGTATTTGATTGACAGATGGAAGCTGGCAGCTGATTGGCTGTCTAGCCTAAAGTGCTTTACACACCTCCCTGATGGTACCACTGGCTAAGACTCCACCTCAGCTCATTGGGTAATGAAAAATTTAGAACAATTGATGGATGAAAGCAGGCAGGCCGGCCATTTTGGGACACTCAGTGGACTTGTTTTATGCAATGCACCTTTGTATATTCACATGCATTCGCTTCATGCTGTAACCACTGTGCATAAAAATTTGGAAACATGGCATATAGTGTATCATTTGGTGTCTAAGTCATGTTTCCCATATTTTCCCTTCCCAGATACAAGCCCGTTTGAGTGTTTGGGGCACTTTTTAGCTAAAATCATCCTACGAGGCCTAACTGCATATGCTAAAGCCTGCCTATTTTGAATGGTGTAGTGTCCCCTGCAACCTCCAAAAATATCAGGACTTACTTCCCCAATAACCTGCTAACTCACCCCTGAAATACATACTTATTCATCCTATTTTGTTCATTGGACTCATTTCTCATTTGAAATGCCCATTTTTGGTGGGCCAGAAATGTGCGTCTTTAAAAGGTTATTTCTACGATACCCCACTTTTGCGCGTCGGACCTCAACTTTTCCCGTAAACGCAGAAAAAGCGCAATTTTCAGGAGAAACGAGACAGACATCCCCTCCCTCTGCCACCCACCCACCCAACTGACAGCCAGCCATTAGACATGCACAGATAGTTCTGAGGGTCTGTCTGTGATGTCATAAAGGGCCTGCTGATCAATGGGCAGCTTTCTGATTGGCTGCTGTATTTGATTGACAGATGGAAGCTGGCAGCTGATTGGCTGTCTAGCCTAAAGTGCTTTACACACCTCCCTGATGGTACCACTGGCTAAGACTCCACCTCAGCTCATTGGGTAATGAAAAATTTAGAACAATTGATGGATGAAAGCAGGCAGGCCGGCCATTTTGGGACACTCAGTGGACTTGTTTAATGCAATGCACCTTTGTATATTCACATGCATTCGCTTCATGCTGTAACCACTGTGCATAAAAATTTGGAAACATGGCATATAGTGTATCATTTGGTGTCTAAGTCATGTTTCCCATATTTTCCCTTCCCAGATACAAGCCCGTTTGAGTGTTTGGGGCACTTTTTAGCTAAAATCATCCTACGAGGCCTAACTGCATATGCTAAAGCCTGCCTATTTTGAATGGTGTAGTGTCCCCTGCAACCTCCAAAAATATCAGGACTTACTTCCCCAATAACCTGCTAACTCACCCCTGAAATACATACTTATTCATCCTATTTTGTTCATTGGACTCATTTCTCATTTGAAATGCCCATTTTTGGTGGGCCAGAAATGTGCGTCTTTAAAAGGTTATTTCTACGATACCCCACTTTTGCGCGTCGGACCTCAACTTTTCCCGTAAACGCAGAAAAAGCGCAATTTTCAGGAGAAACGAGACAGACATCCCCTCCCTCTGCCACCCACCCACCCAACTGACAGCCAGCCATTAGACATGCACAGATAGTTCTGAGGGTCTGTCTGTGATGTCATAAAGGGCCTGCTGATCAATGGGCAGCTTTCTGATTGGCTGCTGTATTTGATTGACAGATGGAAGCTGGCAGCTGATTGGCTGTCTAGCCTAAAGTGCTTTACACACCTCCCTGATGGTACCACTGGCTAATGTAGGGTACACACCAGGACGACCTGCTCACGATGCACATCGTGAGCGGGTCGTCAGTGTCTCGTCCGACCCGCTCACGATGACGCGGGAGGGCACGACCCGCTCACGATGTGCACCGTGAGCGGGTCCGATCCGATGGCGACCCGCACCCGGTTGTATGGTCGTCATTGAGATCCTACCTGCAGCAGGTAGGATCTCAATAACGACCGACCGACCCGCGGGACCGCGCATCGGATCGGAATCGCTCCACACCAGCTCAGAAAAGGGCCCAATCAGCACACAATCTGCATCCAATTGATCGGAATCGGATCTAGATTGTGCTGATCGGGCCCTAGTCGTCCTGGTGTGTACCCAGCATTAGACTCCACCTCAGCTCATTGGGTAATGAAAAATTTAGAACAATTGATGGATGAAAGCAGGCAGGCCGGCCATTTTGGGACACTCATTGGACTTGTTTAATGCAATGCACCTTTGTATATTCACATGCATTCGCTTCATGCTGTAACCACTGTGCATAAAAATTTGGAAACATGGCATATAGTGTATCATTTGGTGTCTAAGTCATGTTTCCCATATTTTCCCTTCCCAGATACAAGCCCGTTTGAGTGTTTGGGGCACTTTTTAGCTAAAATCATCCTACGAGGCCTAACTGCATATGCTAAAGCCTGCCTATTTTGAATGGTGTAGTGGCCGCTGCAACCTCCAAAAATATCAGGACTTACTTCCCCAATAACCTGCTAACTCACCCCTGAAATACATACTTATTCACCCTATTTTGTTCATTGGACTCATTTCTCATTTGAAATGCACATTTTTGGGGGACCAGAAATGTGCGACTTTAAAAGATGATTTCTACGATACCCCACTTTTGCGCGTCGGACCTCAACTTTTCCCGTAAACGCAGAAAAACCGCAATTTTAGGGAGAAACGAGACAGACATCCCCTCCCTCTGCCACCCACCCGCCCAACTGACAGCCAGCCATTAGACATGCACAGATAGTTCTGAGGGTCTTTCTGTGATGTCATAAAGGGCCTGCTGATCAATGGGCAGCTTTCTGATTGGCTGCTGTATTTGATTGACAGATGGAAGCTGGCAGCTGATTGGCTGTCTAGCCTAAAGTGCTTTACACACCTCCCTGATGGTACCACTGGCTAAGACTCCACCTCAGCTCATTGGGTAATGAAAAATTTAGAACAATTGATGGATGAAAGCAGGCAGGCCGGCCATTTTGGGACGCTCATTGGACTTGTTTAATGCAATGCACCTTTGTATATTCACATGCATTCGCTTCATGGTGTAACCGCTGTGCATAAAAATTTGGAAACATGGCAAACAGTGTATCATTTGGTGTCTAAGTCATGTTTCCCATTTTTTCCCTTCCCAGATACAAGCCCATTTGAGTGTTTGGGGCACTTTTTAGCTAAAATCATCCTACAGGGCCTAACTGCATATGCTAAAACCTGCCTATTTTAAATGGTGTAGTGGCCCCTGCAACCTCCAAAAATATCAGGACTTACTTCCCCAATAACCTGCTAAATCACCCCTGAAATACATACTTATTCACCCTATTTTGTTCATTGGACTCATTTCTCATTTGAAATGCCCATTTTTGGGGGGCCGGAAATGTGCGACTTTAAAAGGTGATTTCTACGATACCCCACTTTTGCGCGTCGGACCTCAACTTTTCCCGTAAACGCAGAAAAACTGCAATTTTCAGGAGAAACGAGACAGACATCCCCTCCCTCTGCCACCCACCCGCCCAACTGACAGCCAGCAATTAGACATGCACAGATAGTTCTGAGGGTCTGTCTGTGATGTCAAAAAGGGCCTGCTGATCAATGGGCAGCTTTCTGATTGGTTGCTGTATTTGATTGACAGATGGAAGCTGGCAGCTGATTGGCTGTCTAGCCTAAAGTGCTTTACACACCTCCCTGATGGTACCAGTGGCTAAGACTCCACCTCAGCTCATTGGGTAATGAAAAATTTAGAACAATTGATGGATGAATGCAGGCAGGCCGGCAATTTTGGGACACTCAGTGGACTTGTTTAATGCAATGCACCTTTGTATATTCACATGCATTCGCTTCATGCTGTAACCACTGTGCATACAAATTTGGAAACATGGCATTTAGTGTATCTTTTGGTGTCTAAGTCATGTTTCCCATATTTTCCCTTCCCAGATGCAAGCCCGTTTGAGTGTTTGGGGCACTTTTTAGCTAAAATCATCCTACTGGGCCTAACTGCATATGCTAAAGCCTGCCTATTTTGAATGGTGTAGTGGCCCCTGCAACCTCCAAAAATATCAGGACTTACTTCACCAATAACCTGCTAACTCACCCCTGAAATACATACTTATTCATCCTATTTTGTTCATTGGACTCATTTCTCATTTGAAATGCCCATTTTTGGGGGGCCAGAAATGTGCGTCTTTAAAAGGTGATTTCTATGATACCCCACTTTGGCGCGTCGGACCTCAACTTTTCCCGTAAACTCAGAAAAACCACAATTTTAGGGAGAAACGAGACAGACATCCCCTCCCTCTGCCACCCACCCGCCCAACTGACAGCCAGCCATTAGACATGCACAGATAGTTCTGAGGGTCTGTTTGTGATGTCATAAAGGGCCTGCTGATCAATGGGCAGCTTTCTGATTGGCAACTGTATTTGATTGACAGATGGAAGCTGGCAGCTGATTGGCTGTCTAGCCTAAAGTGCTTTACACACCTCCCTGATGGTACCACTGGCTAAGACTCCACCTCAGCTCATTGGGTAATGAAAAATTTAGAACAATTGATGGATGAAAGCAGGCAGGCCGGCCATTTTGGGACGCTCATTGGACTTGTTTAATGCAATGCACCTTTTGTATATTCACATGCATTCGCTTCATGCTGTAACCACTGTGCATAAAAATTTGGAAACATGGCATACAGTGTATCATTTGCTGTCTAAGTCATGTTTCCCATATTTTCCCTTCCCAGATACAAGCCCGTTTGAGTGTTTGGGGCACTTTTTAGCTAAAATCAACCTACAGGGCCTAACTGCATATGCTAAAGCCCGCCTATTTTGAATGGTGTAGTGGCCCCTGCAACCTCCAAAAATATCAGGACTTACTTCCCCAATAACCTGCTAACTCACCCCTGAAATACATACTTATTCACCCTATTTTGTTCATTGGACTCATTTCTCATTTGAAATGCCCATTTTTGGGGGGGCAGAAATGTGCATCTTTAAAAGGTGATTTCTACGATACCCCACTTTTGCGCGTCGGACCTCAACTTTTCCCGTAAACGCAGAAAAAGCGCAATTTTCAGGAGAAACGAGACAGACATCCCCTCCCTCTGCCACCCACCCACCCAACTGACAGCCAGCCATTAGACATGCACAGATAGTTCTGAGAGTCTTTCTGTGATGTCATAAAGGGCCTGCTGATCAATGAGCAGCTTTCTGATTGGCTGCTGTATTTGATTGACAGATGGAAGCTGGCAGCTGATTGGCTGTCTAGCCTAAAGTGCTTTACACACCTCCCTGATGGTACCACTGGCTAAGACTCCACCTCAGCTCATTGGGTAATGAAAAATTTAGAACAATTGATGGATGAAAGCAGGAAGGCCGGCCATTTTGGGACACTCAGTGGACTTGTTTAATGCAATGCACCTTTGTATATTCACATGCATTCGCTTCATGCTGTAACCACTGTGCATAAAAATTTGGAAACATGGCAAACAGTGTATCATTTGCTGTCTAAGTCATGTTTCCCATATTTTCCCTTCCCAGATACAAGCCCGTTTGAGTGATTGGGGCACTTTTTAGCTAAAATCATCCTACGAGGCCTAACTGCATATGCTAAAGCCTGCCTATTTTGAATGGTGTAGTGGCCCCTGCAACCTCCAAAAATATCAGGACTTACTTCCCCAATAACCTGCTAACTCACCCCTGAAATACATACTTATTCACCCTATTTTGTTCATTGGACTCATTTCTCATTTGAAATGCCCATTTTTGGGGGGCCAGAAATGTGCGTCTTTAAAATGTGATTTCTACGATACCCCACTTTTGCGCGTCGGACCTCAACTTTTCCCGTAAACGCAGAAAAAGCGCAATTTTCAGGAGAAACGAGACAGACATCCCCTCCCTCTGCCACCCACCCACCCAACTGACAGCCAGCCATTAGATATGCACAGATAGTTCTGAGGGTCTGTCTGTGATGTCATAAAGGGCCTGCTGATCAATGGGCAGCTTTCTGATTGGCTGCTGTATTTGATTGACAGATGGAAGCTGGCAGCTGATTGGCTGTCTAGCCTAAAGTGCTTTACACACCTCCCTGATGGTACCACTGGCTAAGACTCCACCTCAGCTCATTGGGTAATGAAAAATTTAGAACAATTGATGGATGAAAGCAGGCAGGCCGGCCATTTTGGGACACTCAGTGGACTTGTTTAATGCAATGCACCTTTGTATATTCACATGCATTCGCTTCATGCTGTAACCACTGTGCATAAAAATTTGGAAACATGGCATATAGTGTATCATTTGGTGTCTAAGTCATGTTTCCCATATTTTCCCTTCCCAGATACAAGCCCGTTTGAGTGTTTGGGGCACTTTTTAGCTAAAATCATCCTACGAGGCCTAACTGCATATGCTAAAGCCTGCCTATTTTGAATGGTGTAGTGTCCCCTGCAACCTCCAAAAATATCAGGACTTACTTCCCCAATAACCTGCTAACTCACCCCTGAAATACATACTTATTCATCCTATTTTGTTCATTGGACTCATTTCTCAATTGAAATGCCCATTTTTGGTGGGCCAGAAATGTGCGTCTTTAAAAGGTTATTTCTACGATACCCCACTTTTGCGCGTCGGACCTCAACTTTTCCCGTAAACGCAGAAAAAGCGCAATTTTCAGGAGAAACGAGACAGACATCCCCTCCCTCTGCCACCCACCCAACTGACAGCCAGCCATTAGACATGCACAGATAGTTCTGAGGGTCTGTCTGTGATGTCATAAAGGGCCTGCTGATCAATGGGCAGCTTTCTGATTGGCTGCTGTATTTGATTGACAGATGGAAGCTGGCAGCTGATTGGCTGTCTAGCCTAAAGTGCTTTACACACCTCCCTGATGGTACCACTGGCTAAGACTCCACCTCAGCTCATTGGGTAATGAAAAATTTAGAACAATTGATGGATGAAAGCAGGCAGGCCGGCCATTTTGGGACACTCAGTGGACTTGTTTAATGCAATGCACCTTTGTATATTCACATGCATTCGCTTCATGCTGTAACCACTGTGCATAAAAATTTGGAAACATGGCATATAGTGTATCATTTGCTGTCTAAGTCATGTTTCCCATATTTTCCCTTCCCAGATACAAGCCCGTTTGAGTGTTTGGGGCACTTTTTAGCTAAAATCATCCTACGGGGCCTAACTGCATATGCTAAAACCTGCCTTTTTTGAATGGTGTAGTGGCCCCTGCAACCTCCAAAAATATCAGGACTTACTTCCCCAATAATCTGCTAACTCACCCCTGAAATACATACTTATTCACCCTATTTTGTTCATTGGACTTATTTCTCATTTGAAATGCCCATTTTTGGGGGGCCAGAAATGTGCGTCTTTAAAATGTGATTTCTACGATACCCCACTTTTGCGCGTCGGACCTCAACTTTTCCCGTAAACGCAGAAAAACCGCAATTTTCAGGAGAAACGAGACAGACATCCCCTCCCTCTGCCACCCACCCGCCCAACTGACAGCCAGCCATTAGACATGCACAGATAGTTCTGAGGGTCTGTTTGTGATGTCATAAAGGGCCTGCTGATCAATGGGCAGCTTTCTGATTGGCTGCTGTATTTGATTGACAGATGGAAGCTGGCAGCTGATTGGCTGTCTAGCCTAAAGTGCTTTACACACCTCCCTGATGGTACCACTGGCTAAGACTCCACCTCAGCTCATTGGGTAATGAAAAATTTAGAACAATTGATGGATGAAAGCAGGCAGGCCGGCCATTTTGGGACGCTCATTGGACTTGTTTAATGCAATGCACCTTTGTATATTCACATGCATTCGCTTCATGCTGTAACCACTGTGCATAAAAATTTGGAAACATGGCAAACAGTGTATCATTTGCTGTCTAAGTCATGTTTCCCATATTTTCCCTTCCCAGATACAAGCCCGTTTGAGTGATTGGGGCACTTTTTAGCTAAAATCATCCTACGAGGCCTAACTGCATATGCTAAAGCCTGCCTATTTTGAATGGTGTAGTGGCCCCTGCAACCTCCAAAAATATCAGGACTTACTTCCCCAATAACCTGCTAACTCACCCCTGAAATACATACTTATTCATCCTATTTTGTTCATTGGACTCATTTCTCATTTGAAATGCCCATTTTTGGTGGGCCAGAAATGTGCGTCTTTAAAAGGTTATTTCTACGATACCCCACTTTTGCGCGTCGGACCTCAACTTTTCCCGTAAACGCAGAAAAAGCGCAATTTTCAGGAGAAACGAGACAGACATCCCCTCCCTCTGCCACCCACCCACCCAACTGACAGCCAGCCATAAGACATGCACAGATAGTTCTGAGGGTCTGTCTGTGATGTCATAAAGGGCCTGCTGATCAATGGGCAGCTTTCTGATTGGCTGCTGTATTTGATTGACAGATGGAAGCTGGCAGCTGATTGGCTGTCTAGCCTAAAGTGCTTTACACACCTCCCTGATGGTACCACTGGCTAAGACTCCACCTCAGCTCATTGGGTAATGAAAAATTTAGAACAATTGATGGATGAAAGCAGGCAGGCCGGCCATTTTGGGACACTCAGTGGACTTGTTTTATGCAATGCACCTTTGTATATTCACATGCATTCGCTTCATGCTGTAACCACTGTGCATAAAAATTTGGAAACATGGCATATAGTGTATCATTTGGTGTCTAAGTCATGTTTCCCATATTTTCCCTTCCCAGATACAAGCCCGTTTGAGTGTTTGGGGCACTTTTTAGCTAAAATCATCCTACGAGGCCTAACTGCATATGCTAAAGCCTGCCTATTTTGAATGGTGTAGTGTCCCCTGCAACCTCCAAAAATATCAGGACTTACTTCCCCAATAACCTGCTAACTCACCCCTGAAATACATACTTATTCATCCTATTTTGTTCATTGGACTCATTTCTCATTTGAAATGCCCATTTTTGGTGGGCCAGAAATGTGCGTCTTTAAAAGGTTATTTCTACGATACCCCACTTTTGCGCGTCGGACCTCAACTTTTCCCGTAAACGCAGAAAAAGCGCAATTTTCAGGAGAAACGAGACAGACATCCCCTCCCTCTGCCACCCACCCACCCAACTGACAGCCAGCCATTAGACATGCACAGATAGTTCTGAGGGTCTGTCTGTGATGTCATAAAGGGCCTGCTGATCAATGGGCAGCTTTCTGATTGGCTGCTGTATTTGATTGACAGATGGAAGCTGGCAGCTGATTGGCTGTCTAGCCTAAAGTGCTTTACACACCTCCCTGATGGTACCACTGGCTAAGACTCCACCTCAGCTCATTGGGTAATGAAAAATTTAGAACAATTGATGGATGAAAGCAGGCAGGCCGGCCATTTTGGGACACTCAGTGGACTTGTTTAATGCAATGCACCTTTGTATATTCACATGCATTCGCTTCATGCTGTAACCACTGTGCATAAAAATTTGGAAACATGGCATATAGTGTATCATTTGGTGTCTAAGTCATGTTTCCCATATTTTCCCTTCCCAGATACAAGCCCGTTTGAGTGTTTGGGGCACTTTTTAGCTAAAATCATCCTACGAGGCCTAACTGCATATGCTAAAGCCTGCCTATTTTGAATGGTGTAGTGTCCCCTGCAACCTCCAAAAATATCAGGACTTACTTCCCCAATAACCTGCTAACTCACCCCTGAAATACATACTTATTCATCCTATTTTGTTCATTGGACTCATTTCTCATTTGAAATGCCCATTTTTGGTGGGCCAGAAATGTGCGTCTTTAAAAGGTTATTTCTACGATACCCCACTTTTGCGCGTCGGACCTCAACTTTTCCCGTAAACGCAGAAAAAGCGCAATTTTCAGGAGAAACGAGACAGACATCCCCTCCCTCTGCCACCCACCCACCCAACTGACAGCCAGCCATTAGACATGCACAGATAGTTCTGAGGGTCTGTCTGTGATGTCATAAAGGGCCTGCTGATCAATGGGCAGCTTTCTGATTGGCTGCTGTATTTGATTGACAGATGGAAGCTGGCAGCTGATTGGCTGTCTAGCCTAAAGTGCTTTACACACCTCCCTGATGGTACCACTGGCTAATGTAGGGTACACACCAGGACGACCTGCTCACGATGCACATCGTGAGCGGGTCGTCAGTGTCTCGTCCGACCCGCTCACGATGACGCGGGAGGGCACGACCCGCTCACGATGTGCACCGTGAGCGGGTCCGATCCGATGGCGACCCGCACCCGGTTGTATGGTCGTCATTGAGATCCTACCTGCAGCAGGTAGGATCTCAATAACGACCGACCGACCCGCGGGACCGCGCATCGGATCGGAATCGCTCCACACCAGCTCAGAAAAGGGCCCAATCAGCACACAATCTGCATCCAATTGATCGGAATCGGATCTAGATTGTGCTGATCGGGCCCTAGTCGTCCTGGTGTGTACCCAGCATTAGACTCCACCTCAGCTCATTGGGTAATGAAAAATTTAGAACAATTGATGGATGAAAGCAGGCAGGCCGGCCATTTTGGGACACTCATTGGACTTGTTTAATGCAATGCACCTTTGTATATTCACATGCATTCGCTTCATGCTGTAACCACTGTGCATAAAAATTTGGAAACATGGCATATAGTGTATCATTTGGTGTCTAAGTCATGTTTCCCATATTTTCCCTTCCCAGATACAAGCCCGTTTGAGTGTTTGGGGCACTTTTTAGCTAAAATCATCCTACGAGGCCTAACTGCATATGCTAAAGCCTGCCTATTTTGAATGGTGTAGTGGCCGCTGCAACCTCCAAAAATATCAGGACTTACTTCCCCAATAACCTGCTAACTCACCCCTGAAATACATACTTATTCACCCTATTTTGTTCATTGGACTCATTTCTCATTTGAAATGCACATTTTTGGGGGACCAGAAATGTGCGACTTTAAAAGATGATTTCTACGATACCCCACTTTTGCGCGTCGGACCTCAACTTTTCCCGTAAACGCAGAAAAACCGCAATTTTAGGGAGAAACGAGACAGACATCCCCTCCCTCTGCCACCCACCCGCCCAACTGACAGCCAGCCATTAGACATGCACAGATAGTTCTGAGGGTCTTTCTGTGATGTCATAAAGGGCCTGCTGATCAATGGGCAGCTTTCTGATTGGCTGCTGTATTTGATTGACAGATGGAAGCTGGCAGCTGATTGGCTGTCTAGCCTAAAGTGCTTTACACACCTCCCTGATGGTACCACTGGCTAAGACTCCACCTCAGCTCATTGGGTAATGAAAAATTTAGAACAATTGATGGATGAAAGCAGGCAGGCCGGCCATTTTGGGACGCTCATTGGACTTGTTTAATGCAATGCACCTTTGTATATTCACATGCATTCGCTTCATGCTGTAACCACTGTGCATAAAAATTTGGAAACATGGCATATAGTGTATCATTTGGTGTCTAAGTCATGTTTCCCATATTTTCCCTTCCCAGATACAAGCCCGTTTGAGTGTTTGGGGCACTTTTTAGCTAAAATCATCCTACGAGGCCTAACTGCATATGCTAAAGCCTGCCTATTTTGAATGGTGTAGTGTCCCCTGCAACCTCCAAAAATATCAGGACTTACTTCCCCAATAACCTGCTAACTCACCCCTGAAATACATACTTATTCATCCTATTTTGTTCATTGGACTCATTTCTCATTTGAAATGCCCATTTTTGGTGGGCCAGAAATGTGCGTCTTTAAAAGGTTATTTCTACGATACCCCACTTTTGCGCGTCGGACCTCAACTTTTCCCGTAAACGCAGAAAAAGCGCAATTTTCAGGAGAAACGAGACAGACATCCCCTCCCTCTGCCACCCACCCACCCAACTGACAGCCAGCCATTAGACATGCACAGATAGTTCTGAGGGTCTGTCTGTGATGTCATAAAGGGCCTGCTGATCAATGGGCAGCTTTCTGATTGGCTGCTGTATTTGATTGACAGATGGAAGCTGGCAGCTGATTGGCTGTCTAGCCTAAAGTGCTTTACACACCTCCCTGATGGTACCACTGGCTAATGTAGGGTACACACCAGGACGACCTGCTCACGATGCACATCGTGAGCGGGTCGTCAGTGTCTCGTCCGACCCGCTCACGATGACGCGGGAGGGCACGACCCGCTCACGATGTGCACCGTGAGCGGGTCCGATCCGATGGCGACCCGCACCCGGTTGTATGGTCATCATTGAGATCCTACCTGCAGCAGGTAGGATCTCAATAACGACCGACCGACCCGCGGGACCGCGCATCGGATCGGAATCGCTCCACACCAGCTCAGAAAAGGGCCCAATCAGCACACAATCTGCATCCAATTGATCGGAATCGGATCTAGATTGTGCTGATCGGGCCCTAGTCGTCCTGGTGTGTACCCAGCATTAGACTCCACCTCAGCTCATTGGGTAATGAAAAATTTAGAACAATTGATGGATGAAAGCAGGCAGGCCGGCCATTTTGGGACACTCATTGGACTTGTTTAATGCAATGCACCTTTGTATATTCACATGCATTCGCTTCATGCTGTAACCACTGTGCATAAAAATTTGGAAACATGGCATATAGTGTATCATTTGGTGTCTAAGTCATGTTTCCCATATTTTCCCTTCCCAGATACAAGCCCGTTTGAGTGTTTGGGGCACTTTTTAGCTAAAATCATCCTACGAGGCCTAACTGCATATGCTAAAGCCTGCCTATTTTGAATGGTGTAGTGGCCGCTGCAACCTCCAAAAATATCAGGACTTACTTCCCCAATAACCTGCTAACTCACCCCTGAAATACATACTTATTCACCCTATTTTGTTCATTGGACTCATTTCTCATTTGAAATGCACATTTTTGGGGGACCAGAAATGTGCGACTTTAAAAGATGATTTCTACGATACCCCACTTTTGCGCGTCGGACCTCAACTTTTCCCGTAAACGCAGAAAAACCGCAATTTTAGGGAGAAACGAGACAGACATCCCCTCCCTCTGCCACCCACCCGCCCAACTGACAGCCAGCCATTAGACATGCACAGATAGTTCTGAGGGTCTTTCTGTGATGTCATAAAGGGCCTGCTGATCAATGGGCAGCTTTCTGATTGGCTGCTGTATTTGATTGACAGATGGAAGCTGGCAGCTGATTGGCTGTCTAGCCTAAAGTGCTTTACACACCTCCCTGATGGTACCACTGGCTAAGACTCCACCTCAGCTCATTGGGTAATGAAAAATTTAGAACAATTGATGGATGAAAGCAGGCAGGCCGGCCATTTTGGGACGCTCATTGGACTTGTTTAATGCAATGCACCTTTGTATATTCACATGCATTCGCTTCATGGTGTAACCGCTGTGCATAAAAATTTGGAAACATGGCAAACAGTGTATCATTTGGTGTCTAAGTCATGTTTCCCATTTTTTCCCTTCCCAGATACAAGCCCATTTGAGTGTTTGGGGCACTTTTTAGCTAAAATCATCCTACAGGGCCTAACTGCATATGCTAAAACCTGCCTATTTTAAATGGTGTAGTGGCCCCTGCAACCTCCAAAAATATCAGGACTTACTTCCCCAATAACCTGCTAAATCACCCCTGAAATACATACTTATTCACCCTATTTTGTTCATTGGACTCATTTCTCATTTGAAATGCCCATTTTTGGGGGGCCGGAAATGTGCGACTTTAAAAGGTGATTTCTACGATACCCCACTTTTGCGCGTCGGACCTCAACTTTTCCCGTAAACGCAGAAAAACTGCAATTTTCAGGAGAAACGAGACAGACATCCCCTCCCTCTGCCACCCACCCGCCCAACTGACAGCCAGCAATTAGACATGCACAGATAGTTCTGAGGGTCTGTCTGTGATGTCAAAAAGGGCCTGCTGATCAATGGGCAGCTTTCTGATTGGTTGCTGTATTTGATTGACAGATGGAAGCTGGCAGCTGATTGGCTGTCTAGCCTAAAGTGCTTTACACACCTCCCTGATGGTACCAGTGGCTAAGACTCCACCTCAGCTCATTGGGTAATGAAAAATTTAGAACAATTGATGGATGAATGCAGGCAGGCCGGCAATTTTGGGACACTCAGTGGACTTGTTTAATGCAATGCACCTTTGTATATTCACATGCATTCGCTTCATGCTGTAACCACTGTGCATACAAATTTGGAAACATGGCATTTAGTGTATCTTTTGGTGTCTAAGTCATGTTTCCCATATTTTCCCTTCCCAGATGCAAGCCCGTTTGAGTGTTTGGGGCACTTTTTAGCTAAAATCATCCTACTGGGCCTAACTGCATATGCTAAAGCCTGCCTATTTTGAATGGTGTAGTGGCCCCTGCAACCTCCAAAAATATCAGGACTTACTTCACCAATAACCTGCTAACTCACCCCTGAAATACATACTTATTCATCCTATTTTGTTCATTAGACTCATTTCTCATTTGAAATGCCCATTTTTGGGGGGCCAGAAATGTGCGTCTTTAAAAGGTGATTTCTATGATACCCCACTTTGGCGCGTCGGACCTCAACTTTTCCCGTAAACGCAGAAAAAGCGCAATTTTCAGGAGAAACGAGACAGACATCCCCTCCCTCTGCCACCCACCCGCCCAACTGACAGCCAGCCATTAGACATGCACAGATAGTTCTGAGGGTCTGTTTGTGATGTCATAAAGGGCCTGCTGATCAATGGGCAGCTTTCTGATTGGCTGCTGTATTTGATTGACAGATGGAAGCTGGCAGCTGATTGGCTGTCTAGCCTAAAGTGCTTTACACACCTCCCTGATGGTACCACTGGCTAAGACTCTACCTCAGCTTATTGGGTAATGAAAAATTTAGAACAATTGATGGATGAAAGCAGGCAGGCCGGCCATTTTGGGACACTCAGTGGACTTGTTTAATGCAATGCACCTTTGTATATTCACATGCATTCGCTTCATGCTGTAACCACTGTGCATAAAATTTGGAAACATGGCAAACAGTGTATCATTTGCTGTCTAAGTCATGTTTCCCATATTTTCCCTTCCCAGATACAAGCCCGTTTGAGTGTTTGGGGCACTTTTTAGCTAAAATCATCCTACGGGGCCTAACTGCATATGCTAAAGCGTGCCTATTTTGAATGGTGTAGTAGCCGCTGCAACCTCCAAAAATATCAGGACTTACTTCCCCAATAACCTGCTAACTCACCCCTGAAATACATACTTATTCACCCTATTTTGTTCATTGGACTCATTTCTCATTTGAAATGCCCATTTTGGGGGGGGGGGGCAGAAATGTGCGTCTTTAAAAGGTGATTTCTACGATACCCCACTTTTGCGCGTCGGACCTCGACTTTTCCCGTAAACGCAGAAAAAGCGCAATTTTCAGGAGAAACGAGACAGACATCCCCTCCATCTGCCACCCACCCGCCCAACTGACAGCCCGCCATTAGACATGCACAGATAGTTCTGAGGGTCTGTCTGTGATGTCATAAAGGGCCTGCTGATCAATGGGCAGCTTTCTGATTGGCTGCTGTATTTGATTGACAGATGGAAGCTGGCAGCTGATTGGCTGTCTAGCCTAAAGTGCTTTACACACCTCCCTGATGGTACCACTGGCTAAGACTCCACCTCAGCTCATTGGGTAATGAAAAATTTAGAACAATTGATGGATGAAAGCAGGCAGGCCGGCCATTTTGGGACGCTCATTGGACTTGTTTAATGCAATGCACCTTTGTATATTCACATGCATTCGCTTCATGCTGTAACCACTGTGCATAAAAATTTGGAAACATGGCAAACAGTGTATCATTTGCTGTCTAAGTCATGTTTTCCATTTTTTCCCTTCTCAGATACAAGCCCATTTGAGTGTTTGGGGCACTTTTTAGCTAAAATCATCCTACGGGGCCTAACTGCATATGCTAAAGCATGCCTATTTTGAATGGTGTAGTGGCCGCTGCAACCTCCAAAAATATCAGGACTTACTTCCCCAATAACCTGCTAACTCACCCCTGAAATACATACTTATTCACCCTATTTTGTTCATTGGACTCATTTCTCATTTGAAATGCCCATTTTGGGGGGGGGGGCAGAAATGTGCGTCTTTAAAAGGTGATTTCTACGATACCCCACTTTTGCGCGTCGGACCTCGACTTTTCCCGTAAACGCAGAAAAAGCGCAATTTTCAGGAGAAACGAGACAGACATCCCCTCCATCTGCCACCCACCCGCCCAACTGACAGCCCGCCATTAGACATGCACAGATAGTTCTGAGGGTCTGTCTGTGATGTCATAAAGGGCCTGCTGATCAATGGGCAGCTTTCTGATTGGCTGCTGTATTTGATTGACAGATGGAAGCTGGCAGCTGATTGGCTGTCTAGCCTAAAGTGCTTTACACACCTCCCTGATGGTACCACTGGCTAAGACTCCACCTCAGCTCATTGGGTAATGAAAAATTTAGAACAATTGATGGATGAAAGCAGGCAGGCCGGCCATTTTGGGACGCTCATTGGACTTGTTTAATGCAATGCACCTTTGTATATTCACATGCATTCGCTTCATGCTGTAACCACTGTAGAGTTTTATTTTAGGAATCATATATCTCTCTTATCCCAATAATGGTTATTGAGATTGAAATATTATATAAAATATATTTATTATATCTGGTATTGATATAATAACATATATATTTAACATCTGCAATTATATTCTAATAGACTTTACAATACAATATGCAGAGTACTTGTCATAATTTGATTCCCCAAATATGAGAGTTCGAGACTTGTAATTTTAGCTCCAATTGGAGGATTTTATTTATAGGCAAAACAAACCATTACAGAATACATTAACACAGTAATTGATGTATATGCTATTATATATGTATTTATATACGCCTCCTTGCTTATATTACATAAAACGACATTAAACAATTGACAGACAGACTGCTACAATACTGACATAACTTATACCTATACCCATAAACGAACATTCATAACTACCATATTTACTGTTAGTCTCTCACTCCAGCCCATTGCTTCGGTTCCGTTCTCTCTCCTGCTCTTGTCTCACATCTCTCCTCCTGACTCACTGAATAGGTTTCTTGCTGACTGTCCGTGTGTGTGTCTGTGTGTGTGAGAGTGAATGTCTACTCTATCTCTCTCCTTATATCACAAATACATGGATTGAAGTTCCCTGTTCTCATGACGTTATTGAATTTATGGATGCTAATGGTGACAGGGTCTCCTGCTTGTCTAGACGCTAGTGGTAATCTCCATTGCGAGATTGCCTGTTTCTGGGCTCTTCCTGTGCATCAATCTATTTTACACTCCTGTTGTCAAAATACAACAGTGTCCTGTCTGTCCTGCAATGTAACTTGGATGATGTACTAGCAGTCTACATTCTCCATAAAGGAAACCAGATGGCTGGAGTCTGGCCCATAGTGTCTATATAATATTGCTTAACCCCTTCACGACATTTGACGTATATATACGTCATGGTCGGGAAGTACTTCCCGACCGTTGACGTATATATACGTCATGACTTCTAACTGTCACTGCGTCTAGAGACGCAGTGACAGTTAGGTGATGTCTGCTGTCCCTGACAGCAGACATCCCCCCTCGTCGCCCAGGGGGGGCAGGGGTGCCCCCCCCGGTCGGCGATCGCTGTGATTGGCTGTTCAAATCTGAACAGTCAATCACAGCGTTTCCTGTGTTACCGGCGGCTAAGCCGCTCGGTAACACAGAAAACGGTGGTGATCGGTGCAGCACCGATCACCACCGATGTGCAGCCCCCCCCTCCCACCCGCCGGGCACTCACCCGGCAGCAGCAGGTCGCCCGGCTCCCCCGGTGCGCACGCAGCGCTGCCCTCCTCCCCCCTCCCTCCCTCCCTCCCGCAGCAGCAGCAGCAGCAGCAGCAGCATCATGCTGCTAGAAAAGTTTAAATAAAATAAAAAATAAATATTGCAAATGTATATGTATATATATATATATATATATATATATATATACATACACACACATATATATATATATATATATATATATATATATATATATGTGTGTGTATATATATATGTATATATACAGATGGGGCCGGGCTCATCTTTGCAGGGGATGGCGATGGCGTCGCCATCGCCATTCCCTGCTCCCGCGCCATCTGTGTGTCGGAAGGGGACGCGTGCGCACGAGGTGCGCGCGCGTCCCCTTCCGACGGTGCTGCCCTCGGTCGCCCGGTGCCCACACCGGGCGCCCGCACCCCCCCCACAGCCTCCTCGGGTCCCCCCAGCCCCCCTCGAGCGGGAGGCGGACAGTATTGTGTCCGCCTCGCCGCCCGGCCGCCCGGATACTGAGACGCGCGTGCGTGGGGGACGCACGCGCGTCTCAGTCAGATGGCGCGCCGTGTTGCTGGCGGATCGCCAGCAGCATGCTGCTGGCGATTCGCCAGCAAGCATAAGGCCTGCGCTATCTGTATATATATATACACACACATATATATATATATATATATATTTGTGTGTGTGTGTGTGTGTGTGTGTATACCGCACCGATCACCAACGATCGCCAGCCCCCCCCCCCCCTCCCACCCGGCAGCCCCCCTCCCTCCCACCCACCCGGCTGCCGCAGCGCCAGCACCCCTCCCACCCCCCCGCCAGCCGCAGCGCCAGCCCCCCTCCCAAAGCTGGTGACCAAAATGGGGTCACTTGTGGGGGGGTTCCACTGTATTGGTGCTTCGGGGGTCTTGCTAATGCGACATAGCACCCACCATTCATTCCACCACCAAAAATCACTCCTTCCCTTCTGAGTCCTGCCATGCACCCAACTGGTAATTTTTGGTCACATGTGAGGCATTGCCGTACTCGGGAGAAATTGGGGCACAGATTTTGGGGTGCTTTGTCTCCTTCATTCCTTGTGAAAATTAAAAATTTTGAGCCAGAACTGCATTTTTGTGTAAAAAATTAAATTTTTTTACACAAAAATGCAGATCTGGCTCAAAATTTTTCATTTTCACAAGGAATGAAGGAGACAAAGCACCCCAAAATCTGTGCCCCAATTTCTCCCGGGTACGGCAATGCCTCACATGTGACCAAAAAATACCAGTTGGGTGCATGGCAGGACTCAGAAGGGAAGGAGTGATTTTTGGATTTTGCAGCACAGATTCTGGTTGAATGACCCCCGAAACACCCATACAGTGGAACCCCCCCACAAGTGACCCCATTTTGCAAACTACACCCCTCAGGGAATTCATCTAGGGGTATAGAGTACATTTCAAACCCCCCGAGGTTTCACCAATTTTGATACAACTGAGCTGTGAAAATGAAAAATTAATTTTTTTCATTTTCACTGCCCAGTTGTACCACAATTGGTGAAACCCCTGGGGGTTTGAAATGTACACTATACCCCTAGATGAATTCCCTGAGGGGTGTAGATTGCAAAATGGGGTGACTTGTGGGGGAGGTTCCTAACTTTTAGCACTTATGGTGCCTAGAAACCTACATGGTGCCTAAAAAAAAATCTCATAAAAAGGAGGCTCCAAAATCAAGTAGGTGCTCCTTCTATTATGAAGCCTGTGGTTTGGTCAACGTGCACACTAGGGCCACATATAGGATATTTTTTAAAACAAAAGAATTGGGGGAATCAATTTTTAGTCACATTTCTCTAGTAAAATCTACTGTATTCGTTAGAAAAATGTATTAAAATTGAAACTCTGCAAAAAAAAAGAAATTTTGAAATTTCACCTACACTTTGTTTTAATTCCTGTGAAACACCTAAAGGGTTAACAAACTTCCAAAATGCTGTTTTGAATACTGTGAGGGGTGCAGTTTTTGAAATGGCATCATTTATGGGGGTGTCTCACATACAAGTCCCTCAAAGTCACATCAGAACTGAACTGGTCCCTAAAAAAATCAGTGTTTGAAATTTTCATGAAAATTTGAGAATTTGCTATTCATATTGTAAGCCTCCTAGTGTCCAAAAAAATTAAAAGGAAGTTGAAATAATGATGGAAACATAAAGTAGACATATGGTCTATGTTAGTTATTAACTATTTTGAGTGGTATGATTATTTGTCTCACAAGCAGAAAATTTAACATTTTGCAAATTGCTAAATTTTCCATTTTTTTACGATATTTTGGTATTTTTCAAAAAAAACACAGACTGTATCGACCAAAATTTACCACTAACTTGAAGTACAATGTGTCACGAGAAAACAATCTCAAAATCACTGGGATAAGTAAAAGCAAAAAAAAGTTATCCCCACTTAAGTGAGACATGTCAGATTTGAAAAAAAGGGCTCTGTCATGAAGGCACAAACTGGCTCTGTCATGAAGGGGTTAATTAATAAATATAGATATATCTGGGGAGGGTAACAACACTCTATCTGCTTAATAGTATGCCTTAGACATTTTGTCTCCTAAATGAATTCAGTTGCATTTGATATGTTACAAAGTGGTCATTCATATTATTTAGTAAACCCAAAAGCTATACTACGATGTCTAAACATTAAACTCTGATGTCCTAATTATTAAGCTATTTCTATTTTTATATACACATACATAATATATACTATGGTTAAAATCACATTACATTAATGATGGTATAAAACAATATCTATATGCCTAAATGGTAACACCACTGTGCATAAAAATTTGGAAACATGGCAAACAGTGTATCATTTGGTGTCTAAGTCATGTTTCCCATTTTTTCCCTTCCCAGATACAAGCCCATTTGAGTGTTTGGGGCACTTTTTAGCTAAAATCATCCTACAGGGCCTAACTGCATATGCTAAAACCTGCCTATTTTAAATGGTGTAGTGGCCCCTGCAACCTCCAAAAATATCAGGACTTACTTCCCCAATAACCTGCTAAATCACCCCTGAAATACATACTTATTCACCCTATTTTGTTCATTGGACTCATTTCTCATTTGAAATGCCCATTTTTGGGGGGCCGGAAATGTGCGTCTTTAAAAGTTGATTTCTACGATACCCCACTTTTGCGCGTCGGACCTCGACTTTTCCCGTAAACGCAGAAAAAGCGCAATTTTCAGGAGAAACGAGACAGACATCCCCTCCATCTGCCACCCACCCGCCCAACTGACAGCCCGCCATTAGACATGCACAGATAGTTCTGAGGGTCTGTCTGTGATGTCATAAAGGGCCTGCTGATCAATGGGCAGCTTTCTGATTGGCTGCTGTATTTGATTGACAGATGGAAGCTGGCAGCTGATTGGCTGTCTAGCCTAAAGTGCTTTACACACCTCCCTGATGGTACCACTGGCTAAGACTCCACCTCAGCTCATTGGGTAATGAAAAATTTAGAACAATTGATGGATGAAAGCAGGCAGGCCGGCCATTTTGGGACGCTCATTGGACTTGTTTAATGCAATGCACCTTTGTATATTCACATGCATTCGCTTCATGCTGTAACCACTGTGCATAAAAATTTGGAAACATGGCAAACAGTGTATCATTTGCTGTCTAAGTCATGTTTCCCATATTTTCCCTTCCCAGATACAAGCCCGTTTGAGTGTTTGGGGCACTTTTTAGCTAAAATCAACCTACGGGGCCTAACTGCATATGCTAAACCCTGCCTATTTTGAATGGTGTAGTGGCCCCTGCAACCTCCAAAAATATCAGGACTTACTTCCCCAATAACCTGCTAACTCACCCCTGAAATACATACTTATTCACCCTATTTTGTTCATTGGACTCATTTCTCATTTGAAATGCCCATTTTTGGGGGGCCAGAAATGTGCGTCTTTAAAAGGTGACTTCTACGATACCCCACTTTTGCGCGTCGGACCTCGACTTTTCCCGTAAACGCAGAAAAAGCGCAATTTTCAGGAGAAACGAGACAGACATCCCCTCCCTCTGCCACCCACCCGCCCAACTGACAGACCGCCATTAGACATGCACAGATAGTTCTGAGGGTCTGTCTGTGATGTCATAAAGGGCCTTCTGATCAATGGGCAGCTTTCTGATTGGCTGCTGTATTTGATTGACGGATGGAAGCTGGCAGCTGATTGGCTGTCTAGCCTAAAGTGCTTTACACACCTCCCTGATGGTACCACTGGCTAAGACTCCACCTCAGCTCATTGGGTAATGAAAAATTTAGAACAATTGATGGATGAAAGCAGGCAGGCCGGCCATTTTGGGACGCTCATTGGACTTGTTTAATGAAATGCACCTTTGTATATTCACATGCATTCGCTTCATGCTGTAACCGCTGTGCATAAAAATTTGGAAACATGGCAAACAGTGTATCATTTGGTGTCTAAGTCATGTTTCCCATTTTTTCCTTTCCCAGATACAAGCCCATTTGAGTGTTTGGGGCACTTTTTAGCTAAAATCATCCTATAGGGCCTAACTGCATATGCTAAAACCTGCCTATTTTAAATGGTGTAGTGGCCCCTGCAACCTCCAAAAATATCAGGACTTACTTCCCCAATAACCTGCTAACTCACCCCTGAAATACATACTTATTCACCCTATTTTGTTCATTGGACTCATTTCTCATTTGAAATGCCCATTTTTGGGGGGCCAGAAATGTGCGTCTTTAAAAGGTTATTTCTACGATACCCCACTTTTGCGCGTCGGACCTCAACTTTTCCCGTAAACGCAGAAAAAACGCAATTTTCAGGAGAAACGAGACAGACATCCCCTCCCTCTGCCACCCACCCGCCCAACTGACCGCCAGCCATTAGACATGCACAGATATTTCTGAGGGTCTTTCTGTGATGTCATAAAGGGCCTGCTGATTAAGGGGCAGCTTTCTGATTGGCTGCTGTATTTGATTGACAGATAGAAGCTGGCAGCTGATTGGCTGTCTAGCCTAAAGTGCTTTACACACCTCCCTGATGGTACCACTGGCTAAGACTCCACCTCAGCTCTTTGGGTAATGAAAAATTTAGAACAATTGATGGATGAAAGCAGGCAGGCCGGCCATTTTGGGACGCTCATTGGACTTGTTTAATGCAATGCACCTTTCTATATTCACATGCATTCGCTTCATGCTGTAACCGCTGTGCATAAAAATTTGGAAACATGGCAAACAGTGTATCATTTGGTGTCTAAGTCATGTTTCCCATTTTTTCCCTTCCCATATACAAGCCCATTTGAGTGTTTGGGGCACTTTTTAGCTAAAATCATCCTACAGGGCCTAACTGCATATGCTAAAACCTGCCTATTTTAAATGGTGTAGTGGCCCCTGCAACCTCCAAAAATATCAGGACTTACTTCCCCAATAACCTGCTAACTCACCCCTGAAATACATACTTATTCACCCTATTTTGTTCATTGGACTAATTTCTCATTTGAAATGCCAATTTTTGGGGGGGCCAGAAATGTGCGTCTTTAAAAGGTGATTTCTACGATACCCCACTTTTGCGCGTCGGACCTCAACTTTTCCCGTAAACTCAGAAAAACCACAATTTTAGGGAGAAACGAGACAGACATCCCCTCCCTCTGCCACCCACCCGCCCAACTGACAGCCAGCCATTAGACATGCACAGATAGTTCTGAGGGTCTTTCTGTGATGTCATAAAGGGCCTGCTGATCAATGGGCAGCTTTCTGATTGGCTGCTGTATTTGATTGACAGATGGAAGCTGGCAGCTGATTGGCTGTCTAGCCTAAAGTGCTTTACACACCTCCCTGATGGTACCACTGGCTAAGACTCCACCTCAGCTCATTGGGTAATGAAAAATTTAGAACAATTGATGGATGAAAGCAGGCAGGCCGGCCATTTTGGGACGCTCATTGGACTTGTTTAATGCAATGCACCTTTTGTATATTCACATGCATTCGCTTCATGCTGTAACCACTGTGCATAAAAATTTGGAAACATGGCATACAGTGTATCATTTGCTGTCTAAGTCATGTTTCCCATATTTTCCCTTGCCAGATACAAGCCCGTTTGAGTGTTTGGGGCACTTTTTAGCTAAAATCAACCTACGGGGCCTAACTGCATATGCTAAAGCCTGCCTATTTTGAATGGTGTAGTGGCCCCTGCAACCTCCAAAAATATCAGGACTTACTTCCCCAATAACCTGCTAACTCACGCCTGAAATACATACTTATTCACCCTATTTTGTTCATTGGACTCATTTCTCATTTGAAATGCCCATTTTTGGGAGGACAGAAATGTGCGTCTTTAAAAGGTGATTTCTACGATACCCCACTTTTGCGCGTCGGACCTCAACTTTTCCCGTAAACGCAGAAAAACCGCAATTTTAGGGAGAAACGAGACAGACATCCCCTCCCTCTGCCACCCACCCGCCCAACTGACAGCCAGCCATTAGACATGCACAGATTGTTCTGAGGGTCTGTTTGTGATGTCATAAAGGGCCTGCTGATCAATGGGCAGCTTTCTGATTGGCAACTGTATTTGATTGACAGATGGAAGCTGGCAGCTGATTGGCTGTCTAGCCTAAAGTGCTTTACACACCTCCCTGATGGTACCACTGGCTAAGACTCCACCTCAGCTCATTGGGTAATGAAAAATTTAGAAAAATTGATGGATGAAAGCAGGCAGGCCGGCCATTTTTGGACACTCAGTGGACTTGTTTAATGCAATGCACCTTTGTATATTCACATGCATTCGCTTCATGCTGTAACCACTGTGCATAAAAATTTGGAAACATGGCAAACAGTGTATCATTTGCTGTCTAAGTCATGTTTCCCATATTTTCCCTTCCCAGATACAAGCCCGTTTGAGTGTTTGGGGCACTTTTTAGCTAAAATCAACCTACGGGGCCTAACTGCATATGCTAAACCCTGCCTATTTTAAATGGTGTAGTGGCCCCTGCAACCTCCAAAAATATCAGGACTTACTTCCCCAATAACCTGCTAACTCACCCCTGAAATACATACTTATTCACCCTATTTTGTTCATTGGACTCATTTCTCATTTGAAATGCCCATTTTTGGGGGGGCCAGAAATGTGCGTCTTTAAAAGGTGATTTCTACGATACCCCACTTTTGCGCGTCGGACCTCAACTTTTCCCGTAAACTCAGAAAAACCACAATTTTAGGGAGAAACGAGACAGACATCCCCTCCCTCTGCCACCCACCCGCCCAACTGACAGCCAGCCATTAGACATGCACAGATAGTTCTGAGGGTCTTTCTGTGATGTCATAAAGGGCCTGCTGATCAATGGGCAGCTTTCTGATTGGCTGCTGTATTTGATTGACAGATGGAAGCTGGCAGCTGATTGGCTGTCTAGCCTAAAGTGCTTTACACACCTCCCTGATGGTACCACTGGCTAAGACTCCACCTCAGCTCATTGGGTAATGAAAAATTTAGAACAATTGATGGATGAAAGCAGGCAGGCCGGCCATTTTGGGACGCTCATTGGACTTGTTTAATGCAATGCACCTTTTGTATATTCACATGCATTCGCTTCATGCTGTAACCACTGTGCATAAAAATTTGGAAACATGGCATACAGTGTATCATTTGCTGTCTAAGTCATGTTTCCCATATTTTCCCTTCCCAGATACAAGCCCGTTTGAGTGTTTGGGGCACTTTTTAGCTAAAATCAACCTACGGGGCCTAACTGCATATGCTAAAGCCTGCCTATTTTGAATGGTGTAGTGACCCCTGCAAGCTCCAAAAATATCAGGACTTACTTCCCCAATAACCTGCTAACTCACGCCTGAAATACATACTTATTCACCCTATTTTGTTCATTGGACTCATTTCTCATTTGAAATGCCCATTTTTGGGGGGACAGAAATGTGCGTCTTTAAAAGGTGATTTCTACGATACCCCACTTTTGCGCGTCGGACCTCAACTTTTCCCGTAAACGCAGAAAAACCACAATTTTAGGGAGAAACGAGACAGACATCCCCTCCCTCTGCCACCCACCCGCCCAACTGACAGCCAGCCATTAGACATGCACAGATAGTTCTGAGGGTCTGTTTGTGATGTCATAAAGGGCCTGCTGATCAATGGGCAGCTTTCTGATTGGCAACTGTATTTGATTGACAGATGGAAGCTGGCAGCTGATTGGCTGTCTAGCCTAAAGTGCGTTACACACCTCCCTGATGGTACCACTGGCTAAGACTCCACCTCAGCTCATTGGGTAATAAAAAATTTAGAACAATTGATGGATGAAAGCAGGCAGGCCGGCCATTTTGGGACACTCAGTGGACTTGTTTAATGCAATGCACCTTTGTATATTCACATGCATTCGCTTCATGCTGTAACCACTGTGCATAAAAATTTGGAAACATGGCAAACAGTGTATCATTTGCTGTCTAAGTCATGTTTCCCATATTTTCCCTTCCCAGATACAAGCCCGTTTGAGTGATTGGGGCACTTTTTAGCTAAAATCATCCTACGAGGCCTAACTGCATATGCTAAAGCCTGCCTATTTTGAATGGTGTAGTGGCCCCTGCAACCTCCAAAAATATCAGGACTTACTTCCCCAATAACCTGCTAACTCACGCCTGAAATACATACTTATTCACCCTATTTTGTTCATTGGACTCATTTCTCATTTGAAATGCCCATTTTTGGGAGGACAGAAATGTGCGTCTTTAAAAGGTGATTTCTACGATACCCCACTTTTGCGCGTCGGACCTCAACTTTTCCCGTAAACGCAGAAAAACCGCAATTTTAGGGAGAAACGAGACACACATCCCCTCCCTCTGCCACCCACCCGCCCAACTGACAGCCAGCCATTAGACATGCACAGATAGTTCTGAGGGTCTGTTTGTGATGTCATAAAGGGCCTGCTGATCAATGGGCAGCTTTCTGATTGGCAACTGTATTTGATTGACAGATGGAAGCTGGCAGCTGATTGGCTGTCTAGCCTAAAGTGCTTTACACACCTCCCTGATGGTACCACTGGCTAAGACTCCACCTCAGCTCATTGGGTAATGAAAAATTTAGAAAAATTGATGGATGAAAGCAGGCAGGCCGGCCATTTTTGGACACTCAGTGGACTTGTTTAATGCAATGCACCTTTGTATATTCATATGCATTCGCTTCATGCTGTAACCACTGTGCATAAAAATTTGGAAACATGGCAAACAGTGTATCATTTGCTGTCTAAGTCATGTTTCCCATATTTTCCCTTCCCAGATACAAGCCCGTTTGAGTGATTGGGGCACTTTTTAGCTAAAATCATCCTACGAGGCCTAACTGCATATGCTAAAGCCTGCCTATTTTGAATGGTGTAGTGGCCCCTGCAACCTCCAAAAATATCAGGACTTACTTCCCCAATAACCTGCTAACTCACCCCTGAAATACATACTTATTCATCCTATTTTGTTCATTGGACTCATTTCTCATTTGAAATGCCCATTTTTGGTGGGCCAGACATGTGCGTCTTTAAAAGGTTATTTCTACGATACCCCACTTTTGCGCGTCGGACCTCAACTTTTCCCGTAAACGCAGAAAAAGCGCAATTTTCAGGAGAAACGAGACAGACATCCCCTCCCTCTGCCACCCACCCACCCAACTGACAGCCAGCCATTAGACATGCACAGATAGTTCTGAGGGTCTGTCTGTGATGTCATAAAGGGCCTGCTGATCAATGGGCAGCTTTCTGATTGGCTGCTGTATTTGTTTGACAGATGGAAGCTGGCAGCTGATTGGCTGTCTAGCCTAAAGTGCTTTACACACCTCCCTGATGGTACCACTGGCTAAGACTCCACCTCAGCTCATTGGGTAATGAAAAATTTAGAACAATTGATGGATGAAAGCAGGCAGGCCGGCCATTTTGGGACACTCAGTGGACTTGTTTAATGCAATGCACCTTTGTATATTCACATGCATTTGCTTCATGCTGTAACCACTGTGCATAAAAATTTGGAAACATGGCATATAGTGTATCATTTGGTGTCTAAGTCATGTTTCCCATATTTTCCCTTCCCAGATACAAGCCCGTTTGAGTGTTTGGGGCACTTTTTAGCTAAAATCATCCTACGGGGCCTAACTGCATATGCTAAAACCTGCCTTTTTTGAATGGTGTAGTGGCCCCTGCAACCTCCAAAAATATCAGGACTTACTTCCCCAATAATCTGCTAACTCACCCCTGAAATACATACTTATTCACCCTATTTTGTTCATTGGACTCATTTCTCATTTGAAATGCCCATTTTTGGGGGGCCAGAAATGTGCGTCTTTAAAATGTGATTTCTACGATACCCCACTTTTGCGCGTCGGACCTCAACTTTTCCCGTAAACGCAGAAAAACCGCAATTTTCAGGAGAAACGAGACAGACATCCCCTCCCTCTGCCACCCACCCGCCCAACTGACAGCCAGCCATTAGACATGCACAGATAGTTCTAAGGGTCTGTTTGTGATGTCATAAAGGGCCTGCTGATCAATGGGCAGCTTTCTGATTGGCTGCTGTATTTGATTGACAGATGGAAGCTGGCAGCTGATTGGCTGTCTAGCCTAAAGTGCTTTACACACCTCCCTGATGGTACCAGTGGCTAAGACTCCACCTCAGCTCATTGGGCAATGAAAAATTTAGAACAATTGATGGATGAAAGCAGGCAGGCCGGCAATTTTGGGACACTCAGTGGACTTGTTTAATGCAATGCACCTTTGTATATTCACATGCATTCGCTTCATGCTGTAACCACTGTGCATAAAAATTTGGAAACATGGCATACAGTGTATCATTTTCTGTCTAAGTCATGTTTCCCATATTTTCCCTTCCCAGATACAAGCCCGTTTGAGTGTTTGGGGCACTTTTTAGCTAAAATCATCCTACGGGGCCTAACTGCATATGCTAAAACCTGCCTATTTTGAATGGTGTAGTGGCCCCTGCAACCTCCAAAAATATCAGGACTTACTTCCCCAATAATCTGCTAACTCACCCCTGAAATACATACTTATTCACCCTATTTTGTTCATTGGACTCATTTCTCATTTGAAATGCCCATTTTTGGGGGGCCAGAAATGTGCGTCTTTAAAATGTGATTTCTACGATACCCCACTTTTGCGCGTCGGACCTCAACTTTTCCCGTAAACGCAGAAAAAGCGCAATTTTCAGGAGAAACGAGACAGACATCCCCTCCCTCTGCCACCCACCCGCCCAACTGACAGCCAGCCATTAGACATGCACAGATAGTTCTGAGGGTCTGTTTGTGATGTCATAAAGGGCCTGCTGATCAATGGGCAGCTTTCTGATTGGCTGCTGTATTTGATTGACAGATGGAAGCTGGCAGCTGATTGGCTGTCTAGCCTAAAGTGCTTTACACACCTCCCTGATGGTACCACTGGCTAAGACTCCACCTCAGCTCATTGGGTAATGAAAAATTTAGAACAATTGATGGATGAAAGCAGGCAGGCCGGCCATTTTGGGACGCTCATTGGACTTGTTTAATGCAATGCACCTTTGTATATTCACATGCATTCGCTTCATGCTGTAACCACTGTGCATAAAAATTTGGAAACATGGCATACAGTGTATCATTTGCTGTCTAAGTCATGTTTCCCATATTTTCCCTTCCCAGATACAAGCCCGTTTGAGTGTTTGGGGCACTTTTTAGCTAAAATCAACCTACGGGGCCTAACTGCATATGCTAAAGCCCGCCTATTTTGAATGGTGTAGTGGCCCCTGCAACCTCCAAAAATATCAGGACTTACTTCCCCAATAACCTGCTAACTCACCCCTGAAATACATACTTATTCACCCTATTTTGTTCATTGGACTCATTTCTCATTTGAAATGCCCATTTTTGGGGGGGGCAGAAATGTGCATCTTTAAAAGGTGATTTCTACGATACCCCACTTTTGCGCGTCGGATCTCAACTTTTCCCGTAAACGCAGAAAAAGCGCAATTTTCAGGAGAAACGAGACAGACATCCCCTCCCTCTGCCACCCACCCACCCAACTGACAGCCAGCCATTAGACATGCACAGATAGTTCTGAGAGTCTTTCTGTGATGTCATAAAGGGCCTGCTAATCAATGAGCAGCTTTCTGATTGGCTGCTGTATTTGATTGACAGATGGAAGCTGGCAGCTGATTGGCTGTCTAGCCTAAAGTGCTTTACACACCTCCCTGATGGTACCACTGGCTAAGACTCCACCTCAGCTCATTGGGTAATGAAAAATTTAGAACAATTGATGGATGAAAGCAGGCAGGCCGGCCATTTTGGGACACTCAGTGGACTTGTTTAATGCAATGCACCTTTGTATATTCACATGCATTCGCTTCATGCTGTAACCACTGTGCATAAAAATTTGAAAACATGGCAAACAGTGTATCATTTGCTGTCTAAGTCATGTTTCCCATATTTTCCCTTCCCAGATACAAGCCCGTTTGAGTGATTTGGGGCACTTTTTAGCTAAAATCATCCTACGAGGCCTAACTGCATATGCTAAAGCCTGCCTATTTTGAATGGTGTAGTGGCCCCTGCAACCTCCAAAAATATCAGGACTTACTTCCCCAATAACCTGCTAACTCACCCCTGAAATACATACTTATTCACCCTATTTTGTTCATTGGACTCATTTCTCATTTGAAATGCCCATTTTTGGGGGGCCAGAAATGTGCGTCTTTAAAATGTGATTTCTACGATCCCCCACTTTTGCGCGTCGGACCTCAACTTTTCCCGTAAACGCAGAAAAACCGCAATTTTCAGGAGAAACTAGACAGACATCCCCTCCCTCTGCCACCCACCCGCCCAACTGACAGCCAGCCATTAGACATGCACAGATAGTTCTGAGGGTCTGTTTGTGATGTCATAAAGGGCCTGCTGATCAATGGGCAGCTTTCTGATTGGCTGCTGTATTTGATTGACAGATGGAAGCTGGCAGCTGATTGGCTGTCTAGCCTAAAGTGCTTTACACACCTCCCTGATGGTACCACTGGCTAAGACTCCACCTCAGCTCATTGGGTAATGAAAAATTTAGAACAATTGATGGATGAAAGCAGGCAGGCCGGCCATTTTGGGACGCTCATTGGACTTGTTTAATGCAATGCACCTTTGTATATTCACATGCATTCGCTTCATGCTGTAACCACTGTGCATAAAAATTTGGAAACATGGCATACAGTGTATCATTTTCTGTCTAAGGGCGGGATGTATTAAAATACATCGCCGCCCTTCGCGCCCCCCCCCCGCCGCGATGCCGCCGCATATGTACTAACATATGCGGCAGGCATCGCGATGCGGTGACGGAGGCCCCCCGCGATACCTGTACTGTGGTCTGCGGGGGGTCTCCGTCACCTCCCAGCCGGCTTCAGCTGCTTTCACGCCGGGGACAGCTAAGCAAGCTGTCCCCGGCGCTTCCTCCTCCCCCTGCAGCCGGAAAGGACGTCCGGCTGCGTTGCTAGGGGGAGGAAGGGCTTACCTTCCGGGGTCCAGGAGGACCTGCAAGAAGGTAAGCCCAAGGGAGGGGGGAAAGGGGGGGTCGGCGAGGCGGCGGGGTTGCGGCGACGCGGTGGGCGGCGAAAAGAAGCCCATAGGCTTCTATAGGGTATCGCCACCCAAAGGTGGCGATACCCTGCCCTGCGATACGGGTTTTAGTACATAGGAAAATGCGGTAAAACGGGGGTTTTACCGCATTTTTCCTTTAGTACATCTCGCCCTTAGTCATGTTTCCCATATTTTCCCTTCCCAGATACAAGCCCGTTTGAGTGTTTGGGGCACTTTTTAGCTAAAATCAACCTACGGGGCCTAACTGCATATGCTAAAGCCCGCCTATTTTGAATGGTGTAGTGGCCCCTGCAACCTCCAAAAATATCAGGACTTACTTCCCCAATAACCTGCTAACTCACCCCTGAAATACATACTTATTCACCCTATTTTGTTCATTGGACTCATTTCTCATTTGAAATGCCCATTTTTGGGGGGGGCAGAAATGTGCATCTTTAAAAGGTGATTCCTACGATACCCCACTTTTGCGCGTCGGATCTCAACTTTTCCCGTAAACGCAGAAAAAGCGCAATTTTCAGGAGAAACGAGACAGACATCCCCTCCCTCTGCCACCCACCCACCCAACTGACAGCCAGCCATTAGACATGCACAGATAGTTCTGAGAGTCTTTCTGTGATGTCATAAAGGGCCTGCTGATCAATGAGCAGCTTTCTGATTGGCTGCTGTATTTGATTGACAGATGGAAGCTGGCAGCTGATTGGCTGTCTAGCCTAAAGTGCTTTACACACCTCCCTGATGGTACCACTGGCTAAGACTCCACCTCAGCTCATTGGGTAATGAAAAATTTAGAACAATTGATGGATGAAAGCAGGCAGGCCGGCCATTTTGGGACACTCAGTGGACTTGTTTAATGCAATGCACCTTTGTATATTCACATGCATTCGCTTCATGCTGTAACCACTGTGCATAAAAATTTGGAAACATGGCATATAGTGTATCATTTGGTGTCTAAGTCATGTTTCCCATATTTTCCCTTCCCAGATACAAGCCCGTTTGAGTGATTGGGGCACTTTTTAGCTAAAATCATCCTACGAGGCCTAACTGCATATGCTAAAGCCTGCCTATTTTGAATGGTGTAGTGGCCCCTGCAACCTCCAAAAATATCAGGACTTACTTCCCCAATAACCTGCTAACTCACCCCTGAAATACATACTTATTCACCCTATTTTGTTCATTGGACTCATTTCTCATTTGAAATGCCCATTTTTGGGGGGCCAGAAATGTGCGTCTTTAAAATGTGATTTCTACGATCCCCCACTTTTGCGCGTCGGACCTCAACTTTTCCCGTAAACGCAGAAAAATTGCAATTTTCAGGAGAAACTAGACAGACATCCCCTCCCTCTGCCACCCACCCGCCCAACTGACAGCCAGCCATTAGACATGCACAGATAGTTCTGAGGGTCTGTTTGTGATGTCATAAAGGGCCTGCTGATCAATGGGCAGCTTTCTGATTGGCTGCTGTATTTGATTGACAGATGGAAGCTGGCAGCTGATTGGCTGTCTAGCCTAAAGTGCTTTACAAACCTCCCTGATGGTACCACTGGCTAAGACTCCACCTCAGCTCATTGGGTAATGAAAAATTTAGAACAATTGATGGATGAAAGCAGGCAGGCCGGCCATTTTGGGACGCTCATTGGACTTGTTTAATGCAATGCACCTTTGTATATTCACATGCATTCGCTTCATGCTGTAACCACTGTGCATAAAAATTTGGAAACATGGCATACAGTGTATCATTTTCTGTCTAAGGGCGGGATGTATTAAAATACATCGCCGCCCTTCGCGCCCCCCCCCCGCCGCGATGCCGCCGCATATGTACTAACATATGCGGCAGGCATCGCGATGCGGTGACGGAGGCCCCCCGCGATACCTGTACTGTGGTCTGCGGGGGGTCTCCGTCACCTCCCAGCCGGCTTCAGCTGCTTTCACGCCGGGGACAGCTAAGCAAGCTGTCCCCGGCGCTTCCTCCTCCCCCTGCAGCCGGAAAGGACGTCCGGCTGCGTTGCTAGGGGGAGGAAGGGCTTACCTTCCGGGGTCCAGGAGGACCTGCAAGAAGGTAAGCCCAAGGGAGGGGGGAAAGGGGGGGTCGGCGAGGCGGCGGGGTTGCGGCGACGCGGTGGGCGGCGAAAAGAAGCCCATAGGCTTCTATAGGGTATCGCCACCCAAAGGTGGCGATACCCTGCCCTGCGATACGGGTTTTAGTACATAGGAAAATGCGGTAAAACGGGGGTTTTACCGCATTTTTCCTTTAGTACATCTCGCCCTTAGTCATGTTTCCCATATTTTCCCTTCCCAGATACAAGCCCGTTTGAGTGTTTGGGGCACTTTTTAGCTAAAATCATCCTACGGGGCCTAACTGCATATGCTAAAACCTGCCTATTTTGAATGGTGTAGTGGCCCCTGCAACCTCCAAAAATATCAGGACTTACTTCCCCAATAATCTGCTAACTCACCCCTGAAATACATACTTATTCACCCTATTTTGTTCATTGGACTCATTTCTCATTTGAAATGCCCATTTTTGGGGGGGGGGGCAGAAATGTGCGTCTTTAAAAGGTGATTTCTACGATACCCCACTTTTGCGCGTCGGACCTCAACTTTTCCCGTAAACGCAGAAAAAGCGCAATTTTCAGGAGAAACGAGACAGACATCCCCTCCCTCTGCCACCCACCCGCCCAACTGACAGCCAGCCATTAGACATGCACAGATAGTTCTGAGGGTCTGTTTGTGATGTCATAAAGGGCCTGCTGATCAATGGGCAGCTTTCTGATTGGCAACTGTATTTGATTGACAGATGGAAGCTGGCAGCTGATTGGTTGTCTAGCCTAAAGTGCTTTACACACCTCCCTGATGGTACCACTGGCTAAGACTCCACCTCAGCTCATTGGGTAATGAAAAATTTAGAACAATTGATGGATGAAAGCAGGCAGGCCGGCCATTTTGGGATGCTCATTGGACTTGTTTAATGCAATGCACCTTTGTATATTCACATGCATTCGCTTCATGCTGTAACCACTGTGCATAAAAATTTCGAAACATGGCAAACAGTGTATCATTTGCTGTCTAAGTCATGTTTCCCATATTTTCCCTTCCCAGATACAAGCCCGTTTGAGTGATTGGGGCACTTTTTAGCTAAAATCATCCTACGAGGCCTAACTGCATATGCTAAAGCCTGCCTATTTTGAATGGTGTAGTGGCCCCTGCAACCTCCAAAAATATCAGGACTTACTTCCCCAATAACCTGCTAACTCACCCCTGAAATACATACTTATTCATCCTATTTTGTTCATTGGACTCATTTCTCATTTGAAATGCCCATTTTTGGTGGGCCAGAAATGTGCGTCTTTAAAAGGTTATTTCTACGATACCCCACTTTTGCGCGTCGGACCTCAACTTTTCCCGTAAACGCAGAAAAAGCGCAATTTTCAGGAGAAACGAGACAGACATCCCCTCCCTCTGCCACCCACCCATCCAACTGACAGCCAGCCATTAGACATGCACAGATAGTTCTGAGGGTCTGTCTGTGATGTCATAAAGGGCCTGCTGATCAATGGGCAGCTTTCTGATTGGCTGCTGTATTTGATTGACAGATGGAAGCTGGCAGCTGATTGGCTGTCTAGCCTAAAGTGCTTTACACACCTCCCTGATGGTACCACTGGCTAAGACTCCACCTCAGCTCATTGGGTAATGAAAAATTTAGAACAATTGATGGATGAAAGCAGGCAGGCCGGCCATTTTGGGACACTCAGTGGACTTGTTTAATGCAATGCACCTTTGTATATTCACATGCATTCGCTTCATGCTGTAACCACTGTGCATAAAAATTTGGAAACATGGCATATAGTGTATCATTTGGTGTCTAAGTCATGTTTCCCATATTTTCCCTTCCCAGATACAAGCCCGTTTGAGTGTTGGGGCACTTTTTAGCTAAAATCATCCTACGAGGCCTAACTGCATATGCTAAAGCCTGCCTATTTTGAATGGTGTAGTGTCCCCTGCAACCTCCAAAAATATCAGGACTTACTTCCCCAATAACCTGCTAACTCACCCCTGAAATACATACTTATTCACCCTATTTTGTTCATTGGACTCATTTCTCATTTGAAATGCCCATTTTTGGGGGGCCAGAAATGTGCGTCTTTAAAATGTGATTTCTACGATACCCCACTTTTGCGCGTCGGACCTCAACTTTTCCCGTAAACGCAGAAAAAGCGCAATTTTCAGGAGAAACGAGACAGACATCCCCTCCCTCTGCCACCCACCCGCCCAACTGACAGCCAGCCATTAGACATGCACAGATAGTTCTGAGGGTCTGTTTGTGATGTCATAAAGGGCCTGCTGATCAATGGGCAGCTTTCTGATTGGCAACTGTATTTGATTGACAGATGGAAGCTGGCAGCTGATTGGCTGTCTAGCCTAAAGTGCTTTACACACCTCCCTGATGGTACCACTGGCTAAGACTCCACCTCAGCTCATTGGGTAATGAAAAATTTAGAACAATTGATGGATGAAAGCAGGCAGGCCGGCCATTTTGGGACACTCAGTGGACTTGTTTAATGCAATGCACCTTTGTATATTCACATGCATTCGCTTCATGCTGTAACCACTGTGCATAAAAATTTGGAAACATGGCATATAGTGTATCATTTGGTGTCTAAGTCATGTTTCCCATATTTTCCCTTCCCAGATACAAGCCCGTTTGAGTGTTGGGGCACTTTTTAGCTAAAATCATCCTACGAGGCCTAACTGCATATGCTAAAGCCTGCCTATTTTGAATGGTGTAGTGTCCCCTGCAACCTCCAAAAATATCAGGACTTACTTCCCCAATAACCTGCTAACTCACCCCTGAAATACATACTTATTCATCCTATTTTGTTCATTGGACTTATTTCTCATTTGAAATGCCCATTTTTGGTGGGCCAGAAATGTGCGTCTTTAAAAGGTTATTTCTACGATACCCCACTTTTGCGCGTCGGACCTCAACTTTTCCCGTAAACGCAGAAAAAGCGCAATTTTCAGGAGAAACGAGACAGACATCCCCTCCCTCTGCCACCCACCCACCCAACTGACAGCCAGCCATTAGACATGCACAGATAGTTCTGAGGGTCTGTCTGTGATGTCATAAAGGGCCTGCTAATCAATAGGCAGCTTTCTGATTGGCTGCTGTATTTGATTGACAGATGGAAGCTGGCAGCTGATTGGCTGTCTAGCCTAAAGTGCTTTACACACCTCCCTGATGGTACCACTGGCTAAGACTCCACCTCAGCTCATTGGGTAATGAAAAATTTAGAACAATTGATGGATGAAAGCAGGCAGGCCGGCCATTTTGGGACACTCAGTGGACTTGTTTAATGCAATGCACCTTTGTATATTCACATGCATTCGCTTCATGCTGTAACCACTGTGCATAAAAATTTGGAAACATGGCATATAGTGTATCATTTGGTGTCTAAGTCATGTTTCCCATATTTTCCCTTCCCAGATACAAGCCCGTTTGAGTGTTTGGGGCACTTTTTAGCTAAAATCATCCTACGGGGCCTAACTGCATATGCTAAAACCTGCCTTTTTTGAATGGTGTAGTGGCCCCTGCAACCTCCAAAAATATCAGGACTTACTTCCCCAATAATCTGCTAACTCACCCCTGAAATACTTACTTATTCACCCTATTTTGTTCATTGGACTCATTTCTCATTTGAAATGCCCATTTTTGGGGGGCCAGAAATGTGCGTCTTTAAAATGTGATTTCTACGATACCCCACTTTTGCGCGTCGGACCTCAACTTTTCCCGTAAACGCAGAAAAAGCGCAATATTCAGGAGAAACGAGATAGACATCCCCTCCCTCTGCCACCCACCCGCCCAACTGACAGCCAGCCATTAGACATGCACAGATAGTTCTGAGGGTCTGTTTGTGATGTCATAAAGGGCCTGCTGATCAATGGGCAGCTTTCTGATTGGCTGCTGTATTTGATTGACAGATGGAAGCTGGCAGCTGATTGGCTGTCTAGCCTAAAGTGCTTTACACACCTCCCTGATGGTACCAGTGGCTAAGACTCCACCTCAGCTCATTGGGTAATGAAAAATTTAGAACAATTGATGGATGAAAGCAGGCAGGCCGGCAATTTTGGGACACTCAGTGGACTTGTTTAATGCAATGCACCTTTGTATATTCACATGCATTCGCTTCATGCTGTAACCACTGTGCATAAAAATTTGGAAACATGGCATACAGTGTATCATTTTCTGTCTAAGTCATGTTTCCCATATTTTCCCTTCCCAGATACAAGCCCGTTTGAGTGTTTGGGGCACTTTTTAGCTAAAATCATCCTACGGGGCCTAACTGCATATGCTAAAACCTGCCTATTTTGAATGGTGTAGTGGCCCCTGCAACCTCCAAAAATATCAGGACTTACTTCCCCAATAATCTGCTAACTCACCCCTGAAATACATACTTATTCACCCTATTTTGTTCATTGGACTCATTTCTCATTTGAAATGCCCATTTTTGGGGGGCCAGAAATGTGCGTCTTTAAAATGTGATTTCTACGATACCCCACTTTTGCGCGTCGGACCTCAACTTTTCCCGTAAACGCAGAAAAACCGCAATTTTCAGGAGAAACGAGACAGACATCCCCTCCCTCTGCCACCCACCCGCCCAACTGACAGCCAGCCATTAGACATGCACAGATAGTTCTGAGGGTCTGTTTGTGATGTCATAAAGGGCCTGCTGATCAATGGGCAGCTTTCTGATTGGCTGCTGTATTTGATTGACAGATGGAAGCTGGCAGCTGATTGGCTGTCTAGCCTAAAGTGCTTTACACACCTCCCTGATGGTACCACTGGCTAAGACTCCACCTCAGCTCATTGGGTAATGAAAAATTTAGAACAATTGATGGATGAAAGCAGGCAGGCCGGCAATTTTGGGACACTCAGTGGACTTGTTTAATGCAATGCACCTTTGTATATTCACATGCATTCGCTTCATGCTGTAACCACTGTGCATAAAAATTTGGAAACATGGCATACAGTGTATCATTTGCTGTCTAAGTCATGTTTCCCATATTTTCCCTTCCCAGATACAAGCCCGTTTGAGTGTTTGGGGCACTTTTTAGCTAAAATCAACCTACGGGGCCTAACTGCATATGCTAAAGCCTGCCTATTTTGAATGGTGTAGTGGCCCCTGCAAGCTCCAAAAATATCAGGACTTACTTCCCCAATAACCTGCTAACTCACGCCTGAAATACATACTTATTCACCCTATTTTGTTCATTGGACTCATTTCTCATTTGAAATTCCCATTTTTGGGGGGGGGCAGAAATGTGCGTCTTTAAAAGGTGATTTCTACGATACCCCACTTTTGCGCGTCGGACCTCAACTTTTCCCGTAAACGCAGAAAAACCGCAATTTTAGGGAGAAACGAGACAGACATCCCCTCCCTCTGCCACCCACCCGCCCAACTGACAGCCAGCCATTAGACATGCACAGATAGTTCTGAGGGTCTGTTTGTGATGTCATAAAGGGCCTGCTGATCAATGGGCAGCTTTCTGATTGGCTGCTGTATTTGATTGACAGATGGAAGCTGGCAGCTGATTGGCTGTCTAGCCTAAAGTGCTTTACACACCTCCCTGATGGTACCACTGGCTAAGACTCCACCTCAGCTCATTGGGTAATGAAAAATTTAGAACAATTGATGGATGAAAGCAGGCAGGCCGGCCATTTTGGGATGCTCATTGGACTTGTTTAATGCAATGCACCTTTGTATATTCACATGCATTCGCTTCATGCTGTAACCACTGTGCATAAAAATTTGGAAACATGGCATACAGTGTATCATTTGCTGTCTAGGTCATGTTTCCCATATTTTCCCTTCCCAGATACAAGCCCGTTTCAGTGTTTGGGGCACTTTTTAGCTAAAATCAACCTACGGGCCTAACTGCATATGCTAAAGCCTGCCTATTTTGAATGGTGTAGTGACCCCTGCAACCTCCAAAAATATCAGAACTTACTTCCCCAATAACCTGCTAACTCACCCCTGAAATACATACTTATTCACCCTATTTTGTTCATTGGACTCATTTCTCATTTGAAATGCCCATTTTTGGGGGGGCCAGAAATGTGCGTCTTTAAAAGGTGATTTCTACGATACCCCACTTTTGCGCGTCGGACCTCAACTTTTCCCGTAAACTCAGAAAAACCACAATTTTAGGGAGAAACGAGACAGACATCCCCTCCCTCTGCCACCCACCCGCCCAACTGACAGCCAGCCATTAGACATGCACAGATAGTTCTGAGGGTCTGTTTGTGATGTCATAAAGGGCCTGCTGATCAATGGGCAGCTTTCTGATTGGCAACTGTATTTGATTGACAGATGGAAGCTGGCAGCTGATTGGCTGTCTAGCCTAAAGTGCTTTACACACCTCCCTGATGGTACCACTGGCTAAGACTCCACCTCAGCTCATTGGGTAATGAAAAATTTAGAACAATTGATGGATGAAAGCAGGCAGGCCGGCCATTTTGGGACGCTCATTGGACTTGTTTAATGCAATGCACCTTTTGTATATTCACATGCATTCGCTTCATGCTGTAACCACTGTGCATAAAAATTTGGAAACATGGCATACAGTGTATCATTTGCTGTCTAAGTCATGTTTCCCATATTTTCCCTTCCCAGATACAAGCCCGTTTGAGTGTTTGGGGCACTTTTTAGCTAAAATCAACCTACAGGGCCTAACTGCATATGCTAAAGCCCGCCTATTTTGAATGGTGTAGTGGCCCCTGCAACCTCCAAAAATATCAGGACTTACTTCCCCAATAACCTGCTAACTCACCCCTGAAATACATACTTATTCACCCTATTTTGTTCATTGGACTCATTTCTCATTTGAAATGCCCATTTTTGGGGGGGCAGAAATGTGCATCTTTAAAAGGTGATTTCTACGATACCCCACTTTTGCGCGTCGGACCTCAACTTTTCCCGTAAACGCAGAAAAAGCGCAATTTTCAGGAGAAACGAGACAGACATCCCCTCCCTCTGCCACCCACCCACCCAACTGACAGCCAGCCATTAGACATGCACAGATAGTTCTGAGAGTCTTTCTGTGATGTCATAAAGGGCCTGCTGATCAATGAGCAGCTTTCTGATTGGCTGCTGTATTTGATTGACAGATGGAAGCTGGCAGCTGATTGGCTGTCTAGCCTAAAGTGCTTTACACACCTCCCTGATGGTACCACTGGCTAAGACTCCACCTCAGCTCATTGGGTAATGAAAAATTTAGAACAATTGATGGATGAAAGCAGGAAGGCCGGCCATTTTGGGACACTCAGTGGACTTGTTTAATGCAATGCACCTTTGTATATTCACATGCATTCGCTTCATGCTGTAACCACTGTGCATAAAAATTTGGAAACATGGCAAACAGTGTATCATTTGCTGTCTAAGTCATGTTTCCCATATTTTCCCTTCCCAGATACAAGCCCGTTTGAGTGATTGGGGCACTTTTTAGCTAAAATCATCCTACGAGGCCTAACTGCATATGCTAAAGCCTGCCTATTTTGAATGGTGTAGTGGCCCCTGCAACCTCCAAAAATATCAGGACTTACTTCCCCAATAACCTGCTAACTCACCCCTGAAATACATACTTATTCACCCTATTTTGTTCATTGGACTCATTTCTCATTTGAAATGCCCATTTTTGGGGGGCCAGAAATGTGCGTCTTTAAAATGTGATTTCTACGATACCCCACTTTTGCGCGTCGGACCTCAACTTTTCCCGTAAACGCAGAAAAAGCGCAATTTTCAGGAGAAACGAGACAGACATCCCCTCCCTCTGCCACCCACCCACCCAACTGACAGCCAGCCATTAGATATGCACAGATAGTTCTGAGGGTCTGTCTGTGATGTCATAAAGGGCCTGCTGATCAATGGGCAGCTTTCTGATTGGCTGCTGTATTTGATTGACAGATGGAAGCTGGCAGCTGATTGGCTGTCTAGCCTAAAGTGCTTTACACACCTCCCTGATGGTACCACTGGCTAAGACTCCACCTCAGCTCATTGGGTAATGAAAAATTTAGAACAATTGATGGATGAAAGCAGGCAGGCCGGCCATTTTGGGACACTCAGTGGACTTGTTTAATGCAATGCACCTTTGTATATTCACATGCATTCGCTTCATGCTGTAACCACTGTGCATAAAAATTTGGAAACATGGCATATAGTGTATCATTTGGTGTCTAAGTCATGTTTCCCATATTTTCCCTTCCCAGATACAAGCCCGTTTGAGTGTTTGGGGCACTTTTTAGCTAAAATCATCCTACGAGGCCTAACTGCATATGCTAAAGCCTGCCTATTTTGAATGGTGTAGTGTCCCCTGCAACCTCCAAAAATATCAGGACTTACTTCCCCAATAACCTGCTAACTCACCCCTGAAATACATACTTATTCATCCTATTTTGTTCATTGGACTCATTTCTCAATTGAAATGCCCATTTTTGGTGGGCCAGAAATGTGCGTCTTTAAAAGGTTATTTCTACGATACCCCACTTTTGCGCGTCGGACCTCAACTTTTCCCGTAAACGCAGAAAAAGCGCAATTTTCAGGAGAAACGAGACAGACATCCCCTCCCTCTGCCACCCACCCACCCAACTGACAGCCAGCCATTAGACATGCACAGATAGTTCTGAGGGTCTGTCTGTGATGTCATAAAGGGCCTGCTGATCAATGGGCAGCTTTCTGATTGGCTGCTGTATTTGATTGACAGATGGAAGCTGGCAGCTGATTGGCTGTCTAGCCTAAAGTGCTTTACACACCTCCCTGATGGTACCACTGGCTAAGACTCCACCTCAGCTCATTGGGTAATGAAAAATTTAGAACAATTGATGGATGAAAGCAGGCAGGCCGGCCATTTTGGGACACTCAGTGGACTTGTTTAATGCAATGCACCTTTGTATATTCACATGCATTCGCTTCATGCTGTAACCACTGTGCATAAAAATTTGGAAACATGGCATACAGTGTATCATTTGCTGTCTAAGTCATGTTTCCCATATTTTCCCTTCCCAGATACAAGCCCGTTTGAGTGTTTGGGGCACTTTTTAGCTAAAATCATCCTACGGGGCCTAACTGCATATGCTAAAACCTGCCTTTTTTGAATGGTGTAGTGGCCCCTGCAACCTCCAAAAATATCAGGACTTACTTCCCCAATAATCTGCTAACTCACCCCTGAAATACATACTTATTCACCCTATTTTGTTCATTGGACTTATTTCTCATTTGAAATGCCCATTTTTGGGGGGCCAGAAATGTGCGTCTTTAAAATGTGATTTCTACGATACCCCACTTTTGCGCGTCGGACCTCAACTTTTCCCGTAAACGCAGAAAAACCGCAATTTTCAGGAGAAACGAGACAGACATCCCCTCCCTCTGCCACCCACCCGCCCAACTGACAGCCAGCCATTAGACATGCACAGATAGTTCTGAGGGTCTGTTTGTGATGTCATAAAGGGCCTGCTGATCAATGGGCAGCTTTCTGATTGGCTGCTGTATTTGATTGACAGATGGAAGCTGGCAGCTGATTGGCTGTCTAGCCTAAAGTGCTTTACACACCTCCCTGATGGTACCACTGGCTAAGACTCCACCTCAGCTCATTGGGTAATGAAAAATTTAGAACAATTGATGGATGAAAGCAGGCAGGCCGGCCATTTTGGGACGCTCATTGGACTTGTTTAATGCAATGCACCTTTGTATATTCACATGCATTCGCTTCATGCTGTAACCACTGTGCATAAAAATTTGGAAACATGGCAAACAGTGTATCATTTGCTGTCTAAGTCATGTTTCCCATATTTTCCCTTCCCAGATACAAGCCCGTTTGAGTGATTGGGGCACTTTTTAGCTAAAATCATCCTACGAGGCCTAACTGCATATGCTAAAGCCTGCCTATTTTGAATGGTGTAGTGGCCCCTGCAACCTCCAAAAATATCAGGACTTACTTCCCCAATAACCTGCTAACTCACCCCTGAAATACATACTTATTCATCCTATTTTGTTCATTGGACTCATTTCTCATTTGAAATGCCCATTTTTGGTGGGCCAGAAATGTGCGTCTTTAAAAGGTTATTTCTACGATACCCCACTTTTGCGCGTCGGACCTCAACTTTTCCCGTAAACGCAGAAAAAGCGCAATTTTCAGGAGAAACGAGACAGACATCCCCTCCCTCTGCCACCCACCCACCCAACTGACAGCCAGCCATAAGACATGCACAGATAGTTCTGAGGGTCTGTCTGTGATGTCATAAAGGGCCTGCTGATCAATGGGCAGCTTTCTGATTGGCTGCTGTATTTGATTGACAGATGGAAGCTGGCAGCTGATTGGCTGTCTAGCCTAAAGTGCTTTACACACCTCCCTGATGGTACCACTGGCTAAGACTCCACCTCAGCTCATTGGGTAATGAAAAATTTAGAACAATTGATGGATGAAAGCAGGCAGGCCGGCCATTTTGGGACACTCAGTGGACTTGTTTTATGCAATGCACCTTTGTATATTCACATGCATTCGCTTCATGCTGTAACCACTGTGCATAAAAATTTGGAAACATGGCATATAGTGTATCATTTGGTGTCTAAGTCATGTTTCCCATATTTTCCCTTCCCAGATACAAGCCCGTTTGAGTGTTTGGGGCACTTTTTAGCTAAAATCATCCTACGAGGCCTAACTGCATATGCTAAAGCCTGCCTATTTTGAATGGTGTAGTGTCCCCTGCAACCTCCAAAAATATCAGGACTTACTTCCCCAATAACCTGCTAACTCACCCCTGAAATACATACTTATTCATCCTATTTTGTTCATTGGACTCATTTCTCATTTGAAATGCCCATTTTTGGTGGGCCAGAAATGTGCGTCTTTAAAAGGTTATTTCTACGATACCCCACTTTTGCGCGTCGGACCTCAACTTTTCCCGTAAACGCAGAAAAAGCGCAATTTTCAGGAGAAACGAGACAGACATCCCCTCCCTCTGCCACCCACCCACCCAACTGACAGCCAGCCATTAGACATGCACAGATAGTTCTGAGGGTCTGTCTGTGATGTCATAAAGGGCCTGCTGATCAATGGGCAGCTTTCTGATTGGCTGCTGTATTTGATTGACAGATGGAAGCTGGCAGCTGATTGGCTGTCTAGCCTAAAGTGCTTTACACACCTCCCTGATGGTACCACTGGCTAAGACTCCACCTCAGCTCATTGGGTAATGAAAAATTTAGAACAATTGATGGATGAAAGCAGGCAGGCCGGCCATTTTGGGACACTCAGTGGACTTGTTTAATGCAATGCACCTTTGTATATTCACATGCATTCGCTTCATGCTGTAACCACTGTGCATAAAAATTTGGAAACATGGCATATAGTGTATCATTTGGTGTCTAAGTCATGTTTCCCATATTTTCCCTTCCCAGATACAAGCCAGTTTGAGTGTTTGGGGCACTTTTTAGCTAAAATCATCCTACGAGGCCTAACTGCATATGCTAAAGCCTGCCTATTTTGAATGGTGTAGTGTCCCCTGCAACCTCCAAAAATATCAGGACTTACTTCCCCAATAACCTGCTAACTCACCCCTGAAATACATACTTATTCATCCTATTTTGTTCATTGGACTCATTTCTCATTTGAAATGCCCATTTTTGGTGGGCCAGAAATGTGCGTCTTTAAAAGGTTATTTCTACGATACCCCACTTTTGCGCGTCGGACCTCAACTTTTCCCGTAAACGCAGAAAAAGCGCAATTTTCAGGAGAAACGAGACAGACATCCCCTCCCTCTGCCACCCACCCACCCAACTGACAGCCAGCCATTAGACATGCACAGATAGTTCTGAGGGTCTGTCTGTGATGTCATAAAGGGCCTGCTGATCAATAAGCAGCTTTCTGATTGGCTGCTGTATTTGATTGACAGATGGAAGCTGGCAGCTGATTGGCTGTCTAGCCTAAAGTGCTTTACACACCTCCCTGATGGTACCACTGGCTAAGACTCCACCTCAGCTCATTGGGTAATGAAAAATTTAGAACAATTGATGGATGAAAGCAGGCAGGCCGGCCATTTTGGGACACTCATTGGACTTGTTTAATGCAATGCACCTTTGTATATTCACATGCATTCGCTTCATGCTGTAACCACTGTGCATAAAAATTTGGAAACATGGCATATAGTGTATCATTTGGTGTCTAAGTCATGTTTCCCATATTTTCCCTTCCCAGATACAAGCCCGTTTGAGTGTTTGGGGCACTTTTTAGCTAAAATCATCCTACGAGGCCTAACTGCATATGCTAAAGCCTGCCTATTTTGAATGGTGTAGTGTCCCCTGCAACCTCCAAAAATATCAGGACTTACTTCCCCAATAACCTGCTAACTCACCCCTGAAATACATACTTATTCATCCTATTTTGTTCATTGGACTCATTTCTCATTTGAAATGCCCATTTTTGGTGGGCCAGAAATGTGCGTCTTTAAAAGGTTATTTCTACGATACCCCACTTTTGCGCGTCGGACCTCAACTTTTCCCGTAAACGCAGAAAAAGCGCAATTTTCAGGAGAAACGAGACAGACATCCCCTCCCTCTGCCACCCACCCACCCAACTGACAGCCAGCCATTAGACATGCACAGATAGTTCTGAGGGTCTGTCTGTGATGTCATAAAGGGCCTGCTGATCAATGGGCAGCTTTCTGATTGGCTGCTGTATTTGATTGACAGATGGAAGCTGGCAGCTGATTGGCTGTCTAGCCTAAAGTGCTTTACACACCTCCCTGATGGTACCACTGGCTAAGACTCCACCTCAGCTCATTGGGTAATGAAAAATTTAGAACAATTGATGGATGAAAGCAGGCAGGCCGGCCATTTTGGGACACTCAGTGGACTTGTTTAATGCAATGCACCTTTGTATATTCACATGCATTCGCTTCATGCTGTAACCACTGTGCATAAAAATTTGGAAACATGGCATATAGTGTATCATTTGGTGTCTAAGTCATGTTTCCCATATTTTCCCTTCCCAGATACAAGCCCGTTTGAGTGTTTGGGGCACTTTTTAGCTAAAATCATCCTACGAGGCCTAACTGCATATGCTAAAGCCTGCCTATTTTGAATGGTGTAGTGTCCCCTGCAACCTCCAAAAATATCAGGACTTACTTCCCCAATAACCTGCTAACTCACCCCTGAAATACATACTTATTCATCCTATTTTGTTCATTGGACTCATTTCTCATTTGAAATGCCCATTTTTGGTGGGCCAGAAATGTGCGTCTTTAAAAGGTTATTTCTACGATACCCCACTTTTGCGCGTCGGACCTCAACTTTTCCCGTAAACGCAGAAAAAGCGCAATTTTCAGGAGAAACGAGACAGACATCCCCTCCCTCTGCCACCCACCCACCCAACTGACAGCCAGCCATTAGACATGCACAGATAGTTCTGAGGGTCTGTCTGTGATGTCATAAAGGGCCTGCTGATCAATGGGCAGCTTTCTGATTGGCTGCTGTATTTGATTGACAGATGGAAGCTGGCAGCTGATTGGCTGTCTAGCCTAAAGTGCTTTACACACCTCCCTGATGGTACCACTGGCTAAGACTCCACCTCAGCTCATTGGGTAATGAAAAATTTAGAACAATTGATGGATGAAAGCAGGCAGGCCGGCCATTTTGGGACACTCAGTGGACTTGTTTAATGCAATGCACCTTTGTATATTCACATGCATTCGCTTCATGCTGTAACCACTGTGCATAAAAATTTGGAAACATGGCATATAGTGTATCATTTGCTGTCTAAGTCATGTTTCCCATATTTTCCCTTCCCAGATACAAGCCCGTTTGAGTGTTTGGGGCACTTTTTAGCTAAAATCATCCTACGGGGCCTAACTGCATATGCTAAAACCTGCCTTTATTGAATGGTGTAGTGGCCCCTGCAACCTCCAAAAATATCAGGACTTACTTCCCCAATAATCTGCTAACTCACCCCTGAAATACATACTTATTCACCCTATTTTGTTCATTGGACTCATTTCTCATTTGAAATGCCCATTTTTGGGGGGACAGAAATGTGCGTCTTTAAAATGTGATTTCTACGATACCCCACTTTTGCGCGTCGGACCTCAACTTTTCCCGTAAACGCAGAAAAACCGCAATTTTCAGGAGAAACGAGACAGACATCCCCTCCCTCTGCCACCCACCCGCCCAACTGACAGCCAGCCATTAGACATGCACAGATAGTTCTGAGGGTCTGTTTGTGATGTCATAAAGGGCCTGCTGATCAATGGGCAGCTTTCTGATTGGCTGCTGTATTTGATTGACAGATGGAAGCTGGCAGCTGATTGGCTGTCTAGCCTAAAGTGCTTTACACACCTCCCTGATGGTACCAGTGGCTAAGACTCCACCTCAGCTCATTGGGTAATGAAAAATTTAGAACAATTGATGGATGAAAGCAGGCAGGCCGGCAATTTTGGGACACTCAGTGGACTTGTTTAATGCAATGCACCTTTGTATATTCACATGCATTCGCTTCATGCTGTAACCACTGTGCATACAAATTTGGAAACATGGCAAACAGTGTATCATTTGCTGTCTAAGTCATGTTTCCCATATTTTCCCTTCCCAGATGCAAGCCCGTTTGAGTGTTTGGGGCACTTTTTAGCTAAAATCATCCTACGAGGCCTAACTGCATATGCTAAAGCCTGCCTATTTTGAATGGTGTAGTAGCCCCTGCAACCTCCAAAAATATCAGGACTTACTTCCCCAATAACCTGCTAACTCACCCCTGAAATACATACTTATTCATAAACTCCCCATCAGGTATCCCTCAGGTCCGTACCTTTCCATCTCACCATAAACTTAACCTACACCTTAACACTATACTTATCTAATAAAAAAGACACAGACACAAGTGCTGGCGTTTCAAAATGAATGTCAATTTATTTTGACAATTAAACTAACTATATATATAATGGTGGCGGCACCAAAGAACGGTCATTATAGGAAAGTGGGGTAAAGATATTACCATACACACCATCGCTGGTGATCGCTCTCCCCGGTCATCCACTCGTTGCTAGTGGTGACCACCACCCCGGGCGGGAGCATGGCCGATGACCATCGATGTCAGGAGAGAGCGACACCCCACTATCTACACACACACATCAAGATCTTACAAGGATGACCGTTCTTTACCGCCGCCGGAGAGGAAAAGAAATAGGGAAGGGTGGGCGGGGCTTTTTCAGACAGAGGAAGACTTCCTGTGAGTATGATCCTTTTCTTCCCTGTCTATACTCCTCCCACCACTCTGATAGGCCTTGTGCCCATCCTATCAGCATATCAGCTGACCTTCCAGCGTAACCTGGGGAACCATCAGGGGTTTATGCTCACTCAGTGCTTATTCAGCATTCGTGGTTCTTAAACTCCCCATCAGGTATCCCTCAGGTCCGTACCTTTCCATCTCACCATAAACTTAACCTACACCTTAACACTATACTTATCTAATAAAAAAGACACAGACACAAGTGCTGGCGTTTCAAAATGAATGTCAATTTATTTTGACAATTAAACTAACTATATATATAATGGTGGCGGCACCAAAGAACGGTCATTATAGGAAAGTGGGGTAAAGATATTACCATACACACCATCGCTGGTGATCGCTCTCCCCGGTCATCCACTCGTTGCTAGTGGTGACCACCACCCCGGGCGGGAGCATGGCCGATGACCATCGATGTCAGGAGAGAGCGACACCCCACTATCTACACACACACATCAAGATCTTACAAGGATGACCGTTCTTTACCGCCAAAGCTAGGCCCTAAGCCGCAGCACCGCCACCAAGTAGGAAACGCTCAGCACTGTGTATCTAACCAACTAAAAACATCGCCCAAAAACAGAGCCACGCCCTCCGGGCTCAGATGAACACCATCGCTCCTATACAGCGCACTCCGCTGAAAGCTGATGGCGTCATGGCGAATAACACCCCCGCCATTGGTCAGCAGATACTTCTCAACTGCAGCGTTCACCGTCTTCCGTGAACGCTCCAGGCGGGGGCAGGATACCGCATTTCTCCACACTATCCTTGATGTAATGGAGGACCACACCAACTTACATGCAGGCAAATACAAAGAAATAAAATAGAGGTCCCGCACAATCACCGAGCGTAGCTCGAGAGCAGTCGTTCGCCCTAAGTCATTACCACCCAGGTGGAAAATAATGACCCTCGGGACCCCAAATTTTCTCAGGGCTCGAATCAGCCCGGCCTGCAGCCCTTTCCACAGCATACCTCTCTCACCCAGCCACCTAACCTCCCCAGCTCGACTAAACACTCGTACATCAGATGCAATGTTTGCCCTGGAAGCCCAATAGACAAAGGAATGTCCAATCATCCAAATGGACTTAACGTCCTGTCGACCTGAAATATTTATAAAGAGGTTAGAAGGCTGTCGACAAGCTTGCATACCATGCATTCCCACGCTTGTTAGAGAGAGGAATGAGAAAAACCGTGGCCGACCAGCTCTTGAGGCACAAAACACACCGTCTGGAGTAAACTAACAGGTACGCCATGCCAGATTGTAATTATAGCCGAATTGTGCCCCCAGACGGATGTGAAAACACACCTCAAGGCCCCCACTGTAAGTTGACGAGCGCTTATGCGTCCAGTCGACCATGGTGAAAAGTGACAGATAAAGCTGGCCGAATGTACCTCCGAAATGCTGCCGAGCGCCATCGACCCAGAGATTGAATCTCTGCGTCGGAGCGGCCCTCCACAGCCGCCGAGGTAGCAGCCCCAATCCTAAAGGAATGAGACCCGAATTCCTTAGGATCGAGACCCGTGGCCTCCAGCGCCCGTCCCAAGACGTGACAAAACTGGTATTTGGTGAGCGGTGACCCATCCTCGTGCATCAGCCATGCGCCTGGAAGGTCCGGGCGCACCTGGGCGAAGGCCGAGACCAACGTCACAGGGCACGCCCTTTCCACCGTGCACAGGAGCAAGGACCGCCACCGCCCCCTCCCAGCCTGGTCCGTCTTAGATCGTCGCAGGTGACATAGCACCGAATCCACATGGACCACCAGGTCATCCACGGTCAGTGGTGAGGGCATTCGCTTTGACGGCGCCACCAGCTCACCAAACCTGAAGGCACCATGATACGCCGTTGCATACGCCATTCGGAACAGCAGGACCTCATAGTCAGGCCAGCAAAAAGTCCCTCAGGGCACCCAGCAAGGCTGGGAGCAATGTCAAATCAATTGGTCGCCTGCAGTCTGGGAGTGCCGGCGAGGCGCGCAGCCGTCCACGCAACGCACTGGGCACCAGAATGGACCGGGACGGGTCCGCCCTACCATGCCAATACAAAAGAAAAGGCACCCCTGCCATCATCCTGCGTACTGAGGCAACAACGCCCCAAGGAGTACCAACTCCAGACAACGGCCACCATAGCCGCACCAGGTGTCTTACCTGCATGAGGGGCAGACAGCCTAAACTGCTCCCCCTCGTGCCATCCTCCCTGATGGCACCACAATGTCCCGGGCATGATAGCCCTCATGGCTAGCCCCTCCATTCCATGCTAATCACCTGAAGTGCCTGCCTCCGGCATGAGGCTCACCTCTGTGGACATGCCAGGGGTCCCAACAGCCGAGTTCCAGGAACAACCACCGGAGGAGGATCTGGCCCGCCCTGTGAGGCCTAAGTGGCAAACGGCCTGAGCTCCTGTGCCACTGCACACGTTGGGGGCACAATTACGGGCGCCACACTGAAGAGGCTGTAACCCCAGGCAGCTCATCAGGGCAGGCAAAATAACAGGGTTGGGAGCTGGCAGAGCCCCAGTAGGGGAAAGCCCAGACCTGCGGTCCATGAAGGAATTCAAAAGGGGCCATAAACTGCTGTACTCTCTTACAGGCAGTAGGTGGCAGGGGCCCTACACCGCGCCAGCCCAACAAAGGGGAAGTATTTTCGGGAACTACCCGAGACCCCCTTTCAGCGCTGCCTTGAGGGACCAGCCCGGTCCTCCGCAGCCATCGTCGCCTGGCCGGTCCTGCAGAAGGCATGTCCCCGGGGATGGACAGGAGTGACTGGGGTCCCACAATAGGGGAAGGGGGGTGGCCGTCCCCGGTAGCCTGCACTACCAGCCCTACATCCCTGTCACACGTCACCCCGCAGGCCAGTCTAGAGGGAGAATATACAAACATCTCACAGTTGGAGCCATGGTGGGAACCAAACCAATGCCATCGGTGCTGTGAGGCAGTGATGCTAACCATTCCACCATCTGTACTGCCGGGAATGCCAGAGGGGCGTGCAGTGATCGTGGCAGTAGTACCCCGCCCCCTGCCTCTAACGGCCTCACTATATAATATGGTGGTGCCCCTTATGGGAGTCGAAGCCTGCCTCATGGCGTTAACCATCGCGCCAAGATGCTGTACCTCCCCAATGTCGGGGACTGGGCAGTGGCATCATCCCAGCGGCCCTGCCGCCCCCGGGGTAGTTGCGCCATGGGCACTAGCTCTGCCCAAGCCCCCGGGCTGCCAGGAGGTCCTGGCGCCATTGCCGCGGCCTACCCCTTAGTGATGGAAATCTAGTACATTTTTGTGACTATTTCATTATGATCTAGTTCCCCAAAAGATTAGCTCAGAAGGCTACCATATATATATACTCGAGTATAAGCTCACTGTTCAATAACATTTTTATGCCGAAAATGCCCGTCTCGGCTTATACTCAAGTGAGGGTCCCACTCGAGTCAATAAGCTTTCCCAGTTTTTGATGTAGACTTAGGTGCTTAGTCTTATATTCGGGACGACCCCCACTCGAGCCTACATACGGCAGTCTGTCCGGCTCATTATTCCATCAGAGACTGAGAGGCGTGATTAGGACTAGATGAACCAGACTAACTTATTACACGCAGAGCAGGGATTTCAAATATTCGCTCATTGGAGGAGTAATATTCTCGTTAGGATGATCAGATGGGAAATAATCTGATTTATTAAACCTATTTTAGAAGCAGTAAATTATACAGCACCCTTATACCCCCTTCACACTGCGCTGAACGGTATATTGCCGTTGTTAGCTGATTTACCGGTGAAAGATCACCGATATTCCAAAACGGTCCTACACGTTTTAAGGCCATTTGTTATGCAGTGAGAATGGCTCGAAACGGTATTTAGCAAAAACAAACATCAGACTACAGACCCGTCCCCTGCCTTCTGCCTTGAAACGTGTTGAGGGGATCAAACGGGTTGATTGATGTGAATGGTATTCAAATGGCATTCAAAGCGGCCATCTACTGCAATGTCAATGCTCAGACCTGTCCTGAATACCGCCTTAAATACCGCTTTGTAAAGCGTTTAGGCAGTGCGAAAGCGCACTATAGGGACCTACTCTTTGTTTAGCTCTACCAAACTTATCCCCTTTTGGTTATTATTTTAACTTCCATAATATGCCATTAAAATACCCAAATTCAGAGCAATATACTGTCACTAATTGCTTTCAACATACAGTATGTAACATGTCCCCAATCTAACTGACTTTAGAGAGAGATAAAGTAAGAGTTTGCAAAATATCCAGTCAGTTTCTGTCATTTATCTTCCACAGCCTAAATGTGACCTAAGCCGATCGGTTGCTAGGGGAAACTGCTCCACTTATGTATTATGAAGGTTCATACACATCCCTCTTTGTCCTGTGGAGTAAACAGAGTTACAGTATATAACATCCTATACATGATTGGGAGTGTAGCTCGTGACCTAATATGAAGGCAGCATGGCAGTTCATACTATAGTTCAGCTCCATACACACCATACATGTGCCTGAGCACGGCAGTACCACACATGGCAGCCCAGAGGCACTGTATAGTCTCATTATGGCTGTATGAGTAAGAGATTAGTTTAGGGATCTGTAGGAAGGGAACTAACTGAACTACTGAACTATTTACATGACTCATGAGTCACCAGTACAATGTAGATCCGCAGATTCTAGACCATGTCTGAGCTCAGCACGGCCCCCTGTGGCAGCAATCATGTACTGCCTCCTATGTACTGCATGAGAGCTGAATAACCTGGCTGCTGCGGGGCACCTACCCGGATCCCAGCAGAAGATTTTGCACAGCAGTATGCTCAGGCCCCTAGGGGTGTAAGCGGGGGCTGCTGGCGCCATCTGGGCCCTATTCGGCCCCTGACCTCCTCCCCGGCTCGCCCACGGCCTCTACCCGGTCTATTAATTGTGGGAGAGGGGGCTCCGGAGGGGAGACCCCCCTGGGTCAGCCTGGAAGCCAGGATGGGACTGGATGAGGGGCGGAGGCTGGGCAAGGCCCTAGCATCATGGGGCTGAGTGGAGGTGTTCTGTCTCCCTAGCGCGAATCCGCCTCTGGCGCTGGACCGGGCGGAAGGCCGCGATCCAGGCCTAGCGGCCGCGCCAGCGTTTGTGCGGGGGGCCTAGCCCTCTTCCGCGTACTTGTGCGGCACGGGCTCTACCCCTGCCCGACCCCCCTGGACGCCGCGACCTCTGCCGCGCGCGCCGCGGCCTGTATGCGCTGTACGCGAGGTCCGGCGCCGGGCCGCGTCATCAGCCGGCGCCGCGACCATCGCGTCATGCCGCGCGGGTGGCCTGGGAGCCGCCGGACCCCGCCGCGACCCCCTCCGGCCACTAGGACCACCAGGGATCACGCCGCTAGGCCCCGCAGCCTCCCCAGCAGCCCCCGCATAATCGGCGAGGCGGGCAGGCGGGCGGGTGGACCTACGCGGTCTATAGGCCATATTCAGCGCCTACTGTGGATGAGAGAGAGGACAGACTAGGAGAGGGACAGATCCAAAGAGAGAGGGACAGATCTAGAATAGAAAGAAATAGATATAGTTGTTAGCGATAAAAGCCTGTTAAGAATGGGACAGTATATATAGTGCTGCGGAGCAGCCTTGCCTGTTCCTGCAGCAGCTTTTTCAGACAGAGGAAGACTTCCTGTGAGTATGATCCTTTTCTTCCCTGTCTATACTCCTCCCACCACTCTGATAGGCCTTGTGCCCATCCTATCAGCATATCAGCTGACCTTCCAGCGTAACCTGGGGAACCATCAGGGGTTTATGCTCACTCAGTGCTTATTCAGCATTCGTGGTTCTTTCTATTTTGTTCATTGGACTCATTTGTCATTTGAAATGCACATTTTTGGGGGTGATTTCTACGATACCCCACTTTTGCGCGTCGGACCTCAACTTTTCCCGTAAACGCAGAAAAAGCGAAATTTTCAGGAGAAACGAGACAGACATCCCCTCCCTCTGCCACACACCCACCCACCCAACTGACAGCCAGCCAGCCAGCCATTAGACATGCACAGATAGTTCTGAGGGTCTGTCTGTGATGTCATAAAGGGCCTGCTGATCAATGGGCAGCTTTCTGATTGGCTGCTGTATTTGATTGACAGATGGAAGCTGGCAGCTGATTGGCTGTCTAGCCTAAAGTGCTTTACACACCTCCCTGATGGTACCACTGGCTAAGACTCCACCTCAGCTCATTGGGTAATGAAAAATTTAGAACAATTGATGAATGAAAGCAGGCAGGCCGGCCATTTTGGGACACTCAGTGGACATGTTTTATGCAATGCACCTTTGTATATTCACATGCATTCGCTTCATGCTGTAACCACTGTGCATAAAAATTTGGAAACATGGCAAACAGTGTATCATTTGCTGTCTAAGTCATGTTTCCCATATTTTCCCTTCCCAGATACAAGCCCGTTTGAGTGTTTGGGGCACTTTTTAGCTAAAATCATCCTACGGGGCCTAACTGCATATGCTAAAGCCTGCCTATTTTGAATGGTGTAGTGGCCCTGCAACCTCCAAAAATATCAGGACTTACTTCCCCAATAACCTGCTAACTCACCCCTGAAATACATACTTATTCACCCTATTTTGTTCATTGGACTCATTTCTCATTTGAAATGCCCATTTTTGGGGGGGCAGAAATGTGCGTCTTTAAAAGGTGATTTCTACGATACCCCAGTTTTGCGCGTCGGACCTCAACTTTTCCCGTAAACGCAGAAAAAGCGCAATTTTCAGGAGAAATGAGACAGACATCCCCTCCCTCTGCCACCCACCCACCCAACTGACAGCCAGCCATTAGACATGCACAGATAGTTCTGAGGGTCTTTCTGTGATGTCATAAAGGGCCTGCTGATCAATGGGCAGCTTTCTGATTGGCTGCTGTATTTGATTGACAGATGGAAGCTGGCAGCTGATTGGCTGTCTAGCCTAAAGTGCTTTACACACCTCCCTGATGGTACCACTGGCTAAGACTCCACCTCAGCTCATTGGGTAATGAAAAATTTAGAACAATTGATGGATGAAAGCAGGCAGGCCGGCCATTTTGGGACACTCAGTGGACATGTTTAATGCAATGCACCTTTGTATATTCACATGCATTCGCTTCATGCTGTAACCACTGTGCATAAAAATTTGGAAACATGGCAAACAGTGTATCATTTGCTGTCTAAGTCATGTTTCCCATATTTTCCCTTCCCAGATACAAGCCCGTTTGAGTGTTTGGGGCACTTTTTAGCTAAAATCATCCTACGGGGCCTAACTGCATATGCTAAAGCCTGCCTATTTTGAATGGTGTAGTGGCCCCTGCAACCTCCAAAAATATCAGGACTTACTTCCCCAATAACCTGCTAACTCACCCCTGAAATACATACTTATTCACCCTATTTTGTTCATTGGACTCATTTCTCATTTGAAATGCCCATTTTTGGGGGGACTGAAATGTGTGTCTTTAAAAGGTGATTTCTACGATACCCCAGTTTTGCGCGTCGGACCTCAACTTTTCCCGTAAACGCAGAAAAAGCGCAATTTTCAGGAGAAACGAGACAGACATCCCCTCCCTCTGCCACCCACCCACCCAACTGACAGCCAGCCATTAGACATGCACAGATAGTTCTGAGGGTCTTTCTGTGATGTCATAAAGGGCCTGCTGATCAATGGGCAGCTTTCTGATTGGCTGCTGTATTTGATTGACAGATGGAAGCTGGCAGCTGATTGGCTGTCTAGCCTAAAGTGCTTTACACACCTCCCTGATGGTACCACTGGCTAAGACTCCACCTCAGCTCATTGGGTAATGAAAAATTTAGAACAATTGATGGATGAAAGCAGGCAGGCCGGCCATTTTGGGACACTCAGTGGACATGTTTAATGCAATGCACCTTTGTATATTCACATGCATTCGCTTCATGCTGTAACCACTGTGCATAAAAATTTGGAAACATGGCAAACAGTGTATCATTTGCTGTCTAAGTCATGTTTCCCATATTTTCCCTTCCCAGATACAAGCCCGTTTGAGTGTTTGGGGCACTTTTTAGCTAAAATCATCCTACGGGGCCTAACTGCATATGCTAAAGCCTGCCTATTTTGAATGGTGTAGTGGCCCCTGCAACCTCCAAAAATATCAGGACTTACTTCCCCAATAACCTGCTAACTCACCCCTGAAATACATACTTATTCACCCTATTTTGTTCATTGGACTCATTTCTCATTTGAAATGCCCATTTTTGGGGGGACTGAAATGTGTGTCTTTAAAAGGTGATTTCTACGATACCCCACTTTTGCGCGTCGGACCTCAACTTTTCCCGTAAACACAGAAAAAGCGCAATTTTCAGGAGAAACGAGACAGACATCCCCTCCCTCTGCCACCCACCCGCCCAACTGACAGCCAGCCATTAGACATGCACAGATAGTTCTGAGGGTCTGTCTGTGATGTCATAAAGGGCCTGATGATCAATGGGCAGCTTTCTGATTGGCTGCTGTATTTGATTGACAGATAGAAGCTGGCAGCTGATTGGCTGTCTAGCCTAAAGTGCTTTACACACCTCCCTGATGGTACCACTGGCTAAGACTCCACCTCAGCTCGTTGGGAAATGAAAAATTTAGAACAATTGATGGATGAAAGCAGGCAGGCCGGCCATTTTGGGATGCTCATTGGACTTGTTTAATGAAATGCACCTTTTGTATATTCACATGCATTCGCTTCATGCTGTAACCGCTGTGCATAAAAATTTGGAAACATGGCAAACAGTGTATCATTTGGTGTCTAAGTCATGTTTCCCATTTTTTCCCTTCCCAGATACAAGCCCATTTGAGTGTTTGGGGCACTTTTTAGCTAAAATCATCCTACAGGGCCTAACTGCATATGCTAAAACCTGCCTATTTTAAATGGTGTAGTGGCCCCTGCAACCTCCAAAAATATCAGGACTTACTTCCCCAATAACTTGCTAACTCACCCCTGAAATACATACTTATTAACCCTATTTTGTTCATTGGACTCATTTCTCATTTGAAATGCCCATTTTTGGGAGGCTGGAAATGTGCTACTTTAAAAGGTGATTTCTACGATACCCCACTTTTGCGCGTCGGACCTCAACTTTTCCCGTAAACGCAGAAAAACTGCAATTTTCAGGAGAAACGAGACAGACATCCCCTCCCTCTGCCACCCACCCGCCCAACTGACAGCCAGCCATTAGACATGCACAGATAGTTCTGAGGGTATGTCTGTGATGTCATAAAGGGCCTGCTGATCAATGGGCAGCTTTCTGATTGGTTGCTGTATTTGAATGACAGATGGAAGCTGGCAGCTGATTGGCTGTCTAGCCTAAAGTGCTTTACACACCTCCCTGATGGTACCAGTGGCTAAGACTCCACCTCAGCTCATTGGGTAATGAAAAATTTAGAACAATTGATGGATGAAAGCAGACAGGCCGGCAATTTTGGGACACTCAGTGGACTTGTTTAATGCAATGCACCTTTGTATATTCACATGCATTCGCTTCATGCTGTAACCACTGTGCATAAAAATTTGGAAACATGGCATATAGTGTATCTTTTGGTGTCTAAGTCATGTTTCCCATATTTTCCCTTCCCAGATGCAAGCCCGTTTGAGTGTTTGGGGCACTTTTTAGCTAATATCATCCTACGGGGCCTAACTGCATATGCTAAAGCCTGCCTATTTTGAATGGTGTAGTGGCCCCTGCAACCTCCAAAAATATCAGGACTTACTTCCCCAATAACCTGCTAACTCACCCCTGAAATACCTACTTATTCACCCTATTTTGTTCATTGGACTCATTTCTCATTTGAAATGCCCATTTTTGGGGGGGCCAGAAATGTGCGTCTTTAAAAGGTGATTTCTACGATACCCCACTTTTGCGCGTCGGACCTCAACTTTTCCCGTAAACGCAGAAAAACCGCAATTTTAGGGAGAAACGAGACAGACATCCCCTCCCTCTGCCACCCACCCGCCCAACTGACAGCCCGCCATTAGACATGCACAGATCGTTCTGAGGGTCTGTCTGTGATGTCATAAAGGGCCTGCTGATCAATGGGCAGCTTTCTGATTGGCTGCTGTATTTGATTGACAGATGGAAGCTGGCAGCTGATTGGCTGTCTAGCCTAAAGTGCTTTACACACCTCCCTGATGGTACCACTGGCTAAGACTCCACCTCAGCTCGTTGGGAAATGAAAAATGTAGAACAATTGATGGATGAAAGCAGGCAGGCCGGCCATTTTGGGACGCTCATTGGACTTGTTTAATGAAATGCACCTTTGTATATTAACATGCATTCGCTTCATGCTGTAACCGCTGTGCATAAAAATTTGGAAACATGGCAAACAGTGTATCATTTGGTGTCTAAGTCATGTTTCCCATTTTTTCCCTTCCCAGATACAAGCCCATTTGAGTGTTTGGGGCACTTTTTAGCTAAAATCATCCTACAGGGCCTAACTGCATATGCTAAAACCTGCCTATTTGAAATGGTGTAGTGGCCCCTGCAACCTCCAAAAATATCAGGACTTACTTCCCCAATAACCTGCTAACTCACCCCTGAAATACATACTTATTAACCCTATTTTGTTCATTGGACTCATTTCTCATTTGAAATGCCCATTTTTGGGGGGTCAGAAATGTGCGTCTTTAAAAGGTGATTTCTACGATACCCCACTTTTGCGCGTCGGACCTCAACTTTTCCCGTAAACGCAGAAAAAGCGCAATTTTCAGGAGAAACGAGACAGACATCCCCTCCCTCTGCCACCCACCCACCCAACTGACAGCCAGCCATTAGACATGCACAGATAGTTCTGAGGGTCTGTTTGTGATGTCATAAAGGGCCTGCTGATCAATGGGCAGCTTTCTGATTGGCTGCTGTATTTGATTGACAGATGGAAGCTGGCAGCTGATTGGCTGTCTAGCCTAAAGTGCTTTACACACCTCCCTGATGGTACCACTGGCTAAGACTCCACCTCAGCTCATTGGGTAATAAAAAATTTAGAACAATTGATGGATGAAAGCAGGCAGGCCGGCCATTTTGGGACGCTCATTGGACTTGTTTAATGCAATGCACCTTTGTATATTCACATGCATTCGCTTCATGCTGTAACCACTGTGCATAAAAATTTGGAAACATGGCATACAGTGGATCATTTGCTGTCTAAGTCATGTTTCCCATATTTTCCCTTCCCAGATACAAGCCCGTTTGAGTGTTTGGGGCACTTTTTAGCTAAAATCAACCTACGGGGCCTAACTGCATATGCTAAAGCCTGCCTATTTTGAATGGTGTAGTGGCCCCTCCAACCTCCAAAAATATCAGGACTTACTTCCGCAATAACCTGCTAACTCACCCCTGAAATACATACTTATTCACCCTATTTTGTTCATTGGACTCATTTCTCATTTAAAATGCCCATTTTTGGGGGGCAGAAATGTGCGTCTTTAAAAGGTGATTTCTACGATACCCCACTTTTGCGCGTCGGACCTCAACTTTTCCCGTAAACGCAGAAAAACCGTAATTTTAGGGAGAAACGAGACAGACATCCCCTCCCTCTGCCACCCACCCGCCCAACTGACAGCCAGCCATTAGACATGCACAGATAGTTCTGAGGGTCTTTCTGTGATGTCATAAAGGGCCTGCTGATCAATGGGCAGCTTTCTGATTGGCAGCTGTATTTGATTGACAGATGGAAGCTGGCAGCTGATTGGCTGTCTAGCCTAAAGTGCTTTACACACCTCCCTGATGGTACCACTGGCTAAGACTCCACCTCAGCTCATTGGGTAATGAAAAATTTAGAACAATTGATGGATGAAAGCAGGCAGGTAGGCCATTTTGGGACACTCAGTGGACTTGTTTAATGCAATGCACCTTTGTATATTCACATGCATTCGCTTCATGCTGTAACCACTGTGCATAAAAATTTGGAAACATGACAAACAGTGTATCATTTGCTGTCTAAGTCATGTTTCCCATATTTTCCCTTCCCAGATACAAGCCCGTTTGAGTGTTTGGGGCACTTTTTAGCTAAAATCATCCTACGGGGCCTAACTGCATATGCTAAAGCCTGCCTATTTTGAATGGTGTAGTGGCCCCTGCAACCTCCAAAAATATCAGGACTTACTTCCCCAATAACCTGCTAACTCACCCCTGAAATACATACTTATTAACCCTATTTTGTACATTGGACTCATTTCTCATTTGAAATGCCCATTTTTGGGGGGCCAGAAATGTGCGTCTTTAGAAGGTGATTTCTACGATACCCCACTTTTGCGCGTCGGACCTCAACTTTTCCCGTAAACGCAGAAAAACCGTAATTTTAGGGAGAAACGAGACAGACATCCCCTCCCTCTGCCACCCACCCGCCCAACTGACAGCCAGCCATTAGACATGCACAGATAGTTCTGAGGGTCTTTCTGTGATGTCATAAAGGGCCTGCTGATCAATGGGCAGCTTTCTGATTGGCAGCTGTATTTGATTGACAGATGGAAGCTGGCAGCTGATTGGCTGTCTAGCCTAAAGTGCTTTACACACCTCCCTGATGGTACCACTGGCTAACCTCCACCTCAGCTCATTAGGTAATGAAAAATTTAGAACAATTGATGGATGAAAGCAGGCAGGTAGGCCATTTTGGGACACTCAGTGGACTTGTTTAATGCAATGCACCTTTGTATATTCACATGCATTTGCTTCATGCTGTAACCACTGTGCATAAAAATTTGGAAACATGACAAACAGTGTATCATTTGCTGTCTAAGTCATGTTTCCCATATTTTCCCTTCCCAGATACAAGCCCGTTTGAGTGTTTGGGGCACTTTTTAGCTAAAATCAACCTACGGGGCCTAACTGCATATGCTAAAGCCCGCCTATTTTGAATGGTGTAGTGGCCCCTGCAACCTCCAAAAATATCAGGACTTACTTCCCCAATAACCTGCTAACTCACCCCTGAAATACATACTTATTCACCCTATTTTGTTCATTGGACTCATTTCTCATTTGAAATGCCCATTTTTGGGGGGGCAAAAATGTGCATCTTTAAAAGGTGATTTCTACGATACCCCACTTTTGCGCGTCGGATCTCAACTTTTCCCGTAAACGCAGAAAAAGCGCAATTTTCAGGAGAAACGAGACAGACATCCCCTCCCTCTGCCACCCACCCACCCAACTGACAGCCAGCCATTAGACATGCACAGATAGTTCTGAGAGTCTTTCTGTGATGTCATAAAGGGCCTGCTGATCAATGAGCAGCTTTCTGATTGGCTGCTGTATTTGATTGACAGATGGAAGCTGGCAGCTGATTGGCTGTCTAGCCTAAAGTGCTTTACACACCTCCCTGATGGTACCACTGGCTAAGACTCCACCTCAGCTCATTGGGTAATGAAAAATTTAGAACAATTGATGGATGAAAGCAGGCAGGCCGGCCATTTTGGGACACTCAGTGGACTTGTTTAATGCAATGCACCTTTGTATATTCACATGCATTCGCTTCATGCTGTAACCACTGTGCATAAAAATTTGGAAACATGGCAAACAGTGTATCATTTGCTGTCTAAGTCATGTTTCCCATATTTTCCCTTCCCAGATACAAGCCCGTTTGAGTGATTGGGGCACTTTTTAGCTAAAATCATCCTACGAGGCCTAACTGCATATGCTAAAGCCTGCCTATTTTGAATGGTGTAGTGGCCCCTGCAACCTCCAAAAATATCAGGACTTACTTCCCCAATAACCTGCTAACTCACCCCTGAAATACATACTTATTCACCCTATTTTGTTCATTGGACTCATTTCTCATTTGAAATGCCCATTTTTGGGGGGCCAGAAATGTGCGTCTTTAAAATGTGATTTCTACGATCCCCCACTTTTGCGCGTCGGACCTCAACTTTTCCCGTAAACGCAGAAAAACCGTAATTTTCAGGAGAAACTAGACAGACATCCCCTCCCTCTGCCACCCACCCGCCCAACTGACAGCCAGCCATTAGACATGCACAGATAGTTCTGAGGGTCTGTTTGTGATGTCATAAAGGGCCTGCTGATCAATGGGCAGCTTTCTGATTGGCTGCTGTATTTGATTGACAGATGGAAGCTGGCAGCTGATTGGCTGTCTAGCCTAAAGTGCTTTACACACCTCCCTGATGGTACCACTGGCTAAGACTCCACCTCAGCTCATTGGGTAATGAAAAATTTAGAACAATTGATGGATGAAAGCAGGCAGGCCGGCCATTTTGGGATGCTCATTGGACTTGTTTAATGCAATGCACCTTTGTATATTCACATGCATTCGCTTCATGCTGTAACCACTGTGCATAAAAATTTGGAAACATGGCATACAGTGTATCATTTTCTGTCTAAGGGCGGGATGTATTAAAATACATCGCTGCCCTTCGCGCCCCCCCCCCGCCGCGATGCCGCCGCATATGTACTAACATATGCGGCAGGCATCGCGATGCGGTGACGGAGGCCCCCCGCGATACCTGTACTGTGGTCTGCGGGGGGTCTCTGTCACCTCCCAGCCGGCTTCAGCTGCTTTCACGCCGGGGACAGCTAAGCAAGCTGTCCCCGGCGCTTCCTCCTCCCCCTGCAGCCGGAAAGGACGTCCGGCTGCGTTGCTAGGGGGAGGAAGAGCTTACCTTCCGGGGTCCAGGAGGACCTGCAAGAAGGTAAGCCCAAGGGAGGGGGGAAAGGGGGGGTCGGCGAGGCGGCGGGGTTGCGGCGACGCGGTGGGCGGCGAAAAGAAGCCCATAGGCTTCTATAGGGTATCGCCACCCAAAGGTGGCGATACCCTGCCCTGCGATACGGGTTTTAGTACATAGGAAAATGCGGTAAAACGGGGGTTTTACCGCATTTTTCCTTTAGTACATCTCGCCCTTAGTCATGTTTCCCATATTTTCCCTTCCCAGATACAAGCCCGTTTGAGTGTTTGGGGCACTTTTTAGCTAAAATCAACCTACGGGGCCTAACTGCATATGCTAAAGCCCGCCTATTTTGAATGGTGTAGTGGCCCCTGCAACCTCCAAAAATATCAGGACTTACTTCCCCAATAACCTGCTAACTCACCCCTGAAATACATACTTATTCACCCTATTTTGTTCATTGGACTCATTTCTCATTTGAAATGCCCATTTTTGGGGGGGGGGCAGAAATGTGCATCTTTAAAAGGTGATTTCTACGATACCCCACTTTTGCGCGTCGGATCTCAACTTTTCCCGTAAACGCAGAAAAAGCGCAATTTTCAGGAGAAACGAGACAGACATCCCCTCCCTCTGCCACCCACCCACCCAACTGACAGCCAGCCATTAGACATGCACAGATAGTTCTGAGAGTCTTTCTGTGATGTCATAAAGGGCCTGCTGATCAATGAGCAGCTTTCTGATTGGCTGCTGTATTTGATTGACAGATGGAAGCTGGCAGCTGATTGGCTGTCTAGCCTAAAGTGCTTTACACACCTCCCTGATGGTACCACTGGCTAAGACTCCACCTCAGCTCATTGGGTAATGAAAAATTTAGAACAATTGATGGATGAAAGCAGGCAGGCCGGCCATTTTGGGACACTCAGTGGACTTGTTTAATGCAATGCACCTTTGTATATTCACATGCATTCGCTTCATGCTGTAACCACTGTGCATAAAAATTTGGAAACATGGCATATAGTGTATCATTTGGTGTCTAAGTCATGTTTCCCATATTTTCCCTTCCCAGATACAAGCCCGTTTGAGTGATTGGGGCACTTTTTAGCTAAAATCATCCTACGAGGCCTAACTGCATATGCTAAAGCCTGCCTATTTTGAATGGTGTAGTGGCCCCTGCAACCTCCAAAAATATCAGGACTTACTTCCCCAATAACCTGCTAACTCACCCCTGAAATACATACTTATTCACCCTATTTTGTTCATTGGACTCATTTCTCATTTGAAATGCCCATTTTTGGGGGGCCAGAAATGTGCGTCTTTAAAATGTGATTTCTACGATCCCCCACTTTTGCGCGTCGGACCTCAACTTTTCCCGTAAACGCAGAAAAACCGCAATTTTCAGGAGAAACTAGACAGACATCCCCTCCCTCTGCCACCCACCCGCCCAACTGACAGCCAGCCATTAGACATGCACAGATAGTTCTGAGGGTCTGTTTGTGATGTCATAAAGGGCCTGCTGATCAATGGGCAGCTTTCTGATTGGCTGCTGTATTTGATTGACAGATGGAAGCTGGCAGCTGATTGGCTGTCTAGCCTAAAGTGCTTTACAAACCTCCCTGATGGTACCACTGGCTAAGACTCCACCTCAGCTCATTGGGTAATGAAAAATTTAGAACAATTGATGGATGAAAGCAGGCAGGCCGGCCATTTTGGGACGCTCATTGGACTTGTTTAATGCAATGCACCTTTGTATATTCACATGCATTCGCTTCATGCTGTAACCATTGTGCATAAAAATTTGGAAACATGGCATACAGTGTATCATTTTCTGTCTAAGGGCGGGATGTATTAAAATACATCGCCGCCCTTCGCGCCCCCCCCCCCGCCGCGATGCCGCCGCATATGTACTAACATATGCGGCAGGCATCGCGATGCGGTGACGGAGGCCCCCCGCGATACCTGTACTGTGGTCTGCGGGGGGTCTCCGTCACCTCCCAGCCGGCTTCAGCTGCTTTCACGCCGGGGACAGCTAAGCAAGCTGTCCCCGGCGCTTCCTCCTCCCCCTGCAGCCGGAAAGGACGTCCGGCTGCGTTGCTAGGGGGAGGAAGGGCTTACCTTCCGGGGTCCAGGAGGACCTGCAAGAAGGTAAGCCCAAGGGAGGGGGGAAAGGGGGGGTCGGCGAGGCGGCGGGGTTGCGGCGACGCGGTGGGCGGCGAAAAGAAGCCCATAGGCTTCTATAGGGTATCGCCACCCAAAGGTGGCGATACCCTGCCCTGCGATACGGGTTTTAGTACATAGGAAAATGCGGTAAAACGGGGGTTTTACCGCATTTTTCCTTTAGTACATCTCGCCCTTAGTCATGTTTCCCATATTTTCCCTTCCCAGATACAAGCCCGTTTGAGTGTTTGGGGCACTTTTTAGCTAAAATCATCCTACGGGGCCTAACTGCATATGCTAAAACCTGCCTATTTTGAATGGTGTAGTGGCCCCTGCAACCTCCAAAAATATCAGGACTTACTTCCCCAATAATCTGCTAACTTACCCCTGAAATACATACTTATTCACCCTATTTTGTTCATTGGACTCATTTCTCATTTGAAATGCCCATTTTTGGGGGGCCAGAAATGTGCGTCTTTAAAATGTGATTTCTACGATACCCCATTTTTGCGCGTCGGACCTCAACTTTTCCCGTAAACGCAGAAAAAGCGCAATTTTCAGGAGAAACGAGACAGACATCCCCTCCCTCTGCCACCCACCCGCCCAACTGACAGCCAGCCATTAGACATGCACAGATAGTTCTGAGGGTCTGTTTGTGATGTCATAAAGGGCCTGCTGATCAATGGGCAGCTTTCTGATTGGCAACTGTATTTGATTGACAGATGGAAGCTGGCAGCTGATTGGTTGTCTAGCCTAAAGTGCTTTACACACCTCCCTGATGGTACCACTGGCTAAGACTCCACCTCAGCTCATTGGGTAATGAAAAATTTAGAACAATTGATGGATGAAAGCAGGCAGGCCGGCCATTTTGGGATGCTCATTGGACTTGTTTAATGCAATGCACCTTTGTATATTCACATGCATTCGCTTCATGCTGTAACCACTGTGCATAAAAATTTCGAAACATGGCAAACAGTGTATCATTTGCTGTCTAAGTCATGTTTCCCATATTTTCCCTTCCCAGATACAAGCCCGTTTGAGTGATTGGGGCACTTTTTAGCTAAAATCATCCTACGAGGCCTAACTGCATATGCTAAAGCCTGCCTATTTTGAATGGTGTAGTGTCCCCTGCAACCTCCAAAAATATCAGGACTTACTTCCCCAATAACCTGCTAACTCACCCCTGAAATACATACTTATTCACCCTATTTTGTTCATTGGACTCATTTCTCATTTGAAATGCCCATTTTTGGGGGGCCAGAAATGTGCGTCTTTAAAATGTGATTTCTACGATACCCCACTTTTGCGCGTCGGACCTCAACTTTTCCCGTAAACGCAGAAAAAGCGCAATTTTCAGGAGAAACGAGACAGACATCCCCTCCCTCTGCCACCCACCCGCCCAACTGACAGCCAGCCATTAGACATGCACAGATAGTTCTGAGGGTCTGTTTGTGATGTCATAAAGGGCCTGCTGATCAATGGGCAGCTTTCTGATTGGCAACTGTATTTGATTGACAGATGGAAGCTGGCAGCTGATTGGTTGTCTAGCCTAAAGTGCTTTACACACCTCCCTGATGGTACCACTGGCTAAGACTCCACCTCAGCTCATTGGGTAATGAAAAATTTAGAACAATTGATGGATGAAAGCAGGCAGGCCGGCCATTTTGGGATGCTCATTGGACTTGTTTAATGCAATGCACCTTTGTATATTCACATGCATTCGCTTCATGCTGTAACCACTGTGCAGAAAAATTCCGAAACATGGCAAACAGTGTATCATTTGCTGTCTAAGTCATGTTTCCCATATTTTCCCTTCCCAGATACAAGCCCGTTTGAGTGATTGGGGCACTTTTTAGCTAAAATCATCCTACGAGGCCTAACTGCATATGCTAAAGCCTGCCTATTTTGAATGGTGTAGTGGCCCCTGCAACCTCCAAAAATATCAGGACTTACTTCCCCAATAACCTGCTAACTCACCCCTGAAATACATACTTATTCATCCTATTTTGTTCATTGGACTCATTTCTCATTTGAAATGCCCATTTTTGGTGGGCCAGAAATGTGCGTCTTTAAAAGGTTATTTCTACGATACCCCACTTTTGCGCGTCGGACCTCAACTTTTCCCGTAAATGCAGAAAAAGCGCAATTTTCAGGAGAAACGAGACAGACATCCCCTCCCTCTGCCACCCACCCACCCAACTGACAGCCAGCCATTAGACATGCACAGATAGTTCTGAGGGTCTGTCTGTGATGTCATAAAGGGCCTGCTGATCAATGGGCAGCTTTCTGATTGGCTGCTGTATTTGATTGACAGATGGAAGCTGGCAGCTGATTGGCTGTCTAGCCTAAAGTGCTTTACACACCTCCCTGATGGTACCACTGGCTAAGACTCCACCTCAGCTCATTGGGTAATGAAAAATTTAGAACAATTGATGGATGAAAGCAGGCAGGCCGGCCATTTTGGGACACTCAGTGGACTTGTTTAATGCAATGCACCTTTGTATATTCACATGCATTCGCTTCATGCTGTAACCACTGTGCATAAAAATTTGGAAACATGGCATATAGTGTATCATTTGGTGTCTAAGTCATGTTTTCCATATTTTCCCTTCCCAGATACAAGCCCGTTTGAGTGTTGGGGCACTTTTTAGCTAAAATCATCCTACGAGGCCTAACTGCATATGCTAAAGCCTGCCTATTTTGAATGGTGTAGTGTCCCCTGCAACCTCCAAAAATATCAGGACTTACTTCCCCAATAACCTGCTAACTCACCCCTGAAATACATACTTATTCATCCTATTTTGTTCATTGGACTCATTTCTCATTTGAAATGCCCATTTTTGGTGGGCCAGAAATGTGCGTCTTTAAAAGGTTATTTCTACGATACCCCACTTTTGCGCGTCGGACCTCAACTTTTCCCGTAAACGCAGAAAAAGCGCAATTTTCAGGAGAAACGAGACAGACATCCCCTCCCTCTGCCACCCACCCACCCAACTGACAGCCAGCCATTAGACATGCACAGATAGTTCTGAGGGTCTGTCTGTGATGTCATAAAGGGCCTGCTGATCAATAGGCAGCTTTCTGATTGGCTGCTGTATTTGATTGACAGATGGAAGCTGGCAGCTGATTGGCTGTCTAGCCTAAAGTGCTTTACACACCTCCCTGATGGTACCACTGGCTAAGACTCCACCTCAGCTCATTGGGTAATGAAAAATTTAGAACAATTGATGGATGAAAGCAGGCAGGCCGGCCATTTTGGGACACTCAGTGGACTTGTTTAATGCAATGCACCTTTGTATATTCACATGCATTCGCTTCATGCTGTAACCACTGTGCATAAAAATTTGGAAACATGGCATATAGTGTATCATTTGGTGTCTAAGTCATGTTTCCCATATTTTCCCTTCCCAGATACAAGCCCGTTTGAGTGTTTGGGGCACTTTTTAGCTAAAATCATCCTACGGGGCCTAACTGCATATGCTAAAACCTGCCTTTTTTGAATGGTGTAGTGGCCCCTGCAACCTCCAAAAATATCAGGACTTACTTCCCCAATAATCTGCTAACTCACCCCTGAAATACATACTTATTCACCCTATTTTGTTCATTGGACTCATTTCTCATTTGAAATGCCCATTTTTGGGGGGCCAGAAATGTGCGTCTTTAAAATGTGATTTCTACGATACCCCACTTTTGCGCGTCGGACCTCAACTTTTCCCGTAAACGCAGAAAAAGCGCAATTTTCAGGAGAAACGAGATAGACATACCCTCCCTCTGCCACCCACCCGCCCAACTGACAGCCAGCCATTAGACATGCACAGATAGTTCTGAGGGTCTGTTTGTGATGTCATAAAGGGCCTGCTGATCAATGGGCAGCTTTCTGATTGGCTGCTGTATTTGATTGACAGATGGAAGCTGGCAGCTGATTGGCTGTCTAGCCTAAAGTGCTTTACACACCTCCCTGATGGTACCAGTGGCTAAGACTCATCCTCAGCTCATTGGGTAATAAAAAAAATTAAGAACAATTGATGGATGAAAGCAGGCAGGCCGGCAATTTTGGGACACTCAGTGGACTTGTTTAATGCAATGCACCTTTGTATATTCACATGCATTCGCTTCATGCTGTAACCACTGTGCATAAAAATTTGGAAACATGGCATACAGTGTATCATTTTCTGTCTAAGTCATGTTTCCCATATTTTCCCTTCCCAGATACAAGCCCGTTTGAGTGTTTGGGGCACTTTTTAGCTAAAATCATCCTACGGGGCCTAACTGCATATGCTAAAACCTGCCTATTTTGAATGGTGTAGTGGCCCCTGCAACCTCCAAAAATATCAGGACTTACTTCCCCAATAATCTGCTAACTCACCCCTGAAATACATACTTATTCACCCTATTTTGTTCATTGGACTCATTTCTCATTTGAAATGCCCATTTTTGGGGGGCCAGAAATGTGCGTCTTTAAAATGTGATTTCTACGATACCCCACTTTTGCGCGTCGGACCTCAACTTTTCCCGTAAACGCAGAAAAACCGCAATTTTCAGGAGAAACGAGACAGACATCCCCTCCCTCTGCCACCCACCCGCCCAACTGACAGCCAGCCATTAGACATGCACAGATAGTTCTGAGGGTCTGTTTGTGATGTCATAAAGGGCCTGCTGATCAATGGGCAGCTTTCTGATTGGCTGCTGTATTTGATTGACAGATGGAAGCTGGCAGCTGATTGGCTGTCTAGCCTAAAGTGCTTTACACACCTCCCTGATGGTACCAGTGGCTAAGACTCCACCTCAGCTCATTGGGTAATGAAAAATTTAGAACAATTGATGGATGAAAGCAGGCAGGCCGGCAATTTTGGGACACTCAGTGGACTTGTTTAATGCAATGCACCTTTGTATATTCACATGCATTCGCTTCATGCTGTAACCACTGTGCATAAAAATTTGGAAACATGGCATACAGTGTATCATTTGCTGTCTAAGTCATGTTTCCCATATTTTCCCTTCCCAGATACAAGCCCGTTTGAGTGTTTGGGGCACTTTTTAGCTAAAATCAACCTACGGGGCCTAACTGCATATGCTAAAGCCTGCCTATTTTGAATGGTGTAGTGGCCCCTGCAAGCTCCAAAAATATCAGGACTTACTTCCCCAATAACCTGCTAACTCACGCCTGAAATACATACTTATTCACCCTATTTTGTTCATTGGACTCATTTCTCATTTGAAATTCCCATTTTTGGGGGGGCAGAAATGTGCGTCTTTAAAAGGTGATTTCTACGATACCCCACTTTTGCGCGTCGGACCTCAACTTTTCCCGTAAACGCAGAAAAACCGCAATTTTAGGGAGAAACGAGACAGACATCCCCTCCCTCTGCCACCCACCCGCCCAACTGACAGCCAGCCATTAGACATGCACAGATAGTTCTGAGGGTCTGTTTGTGATGTCATAAAGGGCCTGCTGATCAATGGGCAGCTTTCTGATTGGCTGCTGTATTTGATTGACAGATGGAAGCTGGCAGCTGATTGGCTGTCTAGCCTAAAGTGCTTTACACACCTCCCTGATGGTACCACTGGCTAAGACTCCACCTCAGCTCATTGGGTAATGAAAAATTTAGAACAATTGATGGATGAAAGCAGGCAGGCCGGCCATTTTGGGATGCTCATTGGACTTGTTTAATGCAATGCACCTTTGTATATTCACATGCATTCGCTTCATGCTGTAACCACTGTGCATAAAAATTTGGAAACATGGCATACAGTGTATCATTTGCTGTCTAGGTCATGTTTCCCATATTTTCCCTTCCCAGATACAAGCCCGTTTCAGTGTTTGGGGCACTTTTTAGCTAAAATCAACCTACGGGCCTAACTGCATATGCTAAAGCCTGCCTATTTTGAATGGTGTAGTGACCCCTGCAACCTCCAAAAATATCAGAACTTACTTCCCCAATAACCTGCTAACTCACCCCTGAAATACATACTTATTCACCCTATTTTGTTCATTGGACTCATTTCTCATTTGAAATGCCCATTTTTGGGGGGGCCAGAAATGTGCGTCTTTAAAAGGTGATTTCTACGATACCCCACTTTTGCGCGTCGGACCTCAACTTTTCCCGTAAACTCAGAAAAACCACAATTTTAGGGAGAAACGAGACAGACATCCCCTCCCTCTGCCACCCACCCGCCCAACTGACAGCCAGCCATTAGACATGCACAGATAGTTCTGAGGGTCTGTTTGTGATGTCATAAAGGGCCTGCTGATCAATGGGCAGCTTTCTGATTGGCAACTGTATTTGATTGACAGATGGAAGCTGGCAGCTGATTGGCTGTCTAGCCTAAAGTGCTTTACACACCTCCCTGATGGTACCACTGGCTAAGACTCCACCTCAGCTCATTGGGTAATGAAAAATTTAGAACAATTGATGGATGAAAGCAGGCAGGCCGGCCATTTTGGGACGCTCATTGGACTTGTTTAATGCAATGCACCTTTTGTATATTCACATGCATTCGCTTCATGCTGTAACCACTGTGCATAAAAATTTGGAAACATGGCATACAGTGTATCATTTGCTGTCTAAGTCATGTTTCCCATATTTTCCCTTCCCAGATACAAGCCCGTTTGAGTGTTTGGGGCACTTTTTAGCTAAAATCAACCTACGGGGCCTAACTGCATATGCTAAAGCCTGCCTATTTTGAATGGTGTAGTGGCCCCTGCAAGCTCCAAAAATATCAGGACTTACTTCCCCAATAACCTGCTAACTCACGCATGAAATACATACTTATTCACCCTATTTTGTTCATTGGACTCATTTCTCATTTGAAATTCCCATTTTTGGGGGGGCAGAAATGTGCGTCTTTAAAAGGTGATTTCTACGATACCCCACTTTTGCGCGTCGGACCTCAACTTTTCCCGTAAACGCAGAAAAACCGCAATTTTAGGGAGAAACGAGACAGACATCCCCTCCCTCTGCCACCCACCCGCCCAACTGACAGCCAGCCATTAGACATGCACAGATAGTTCTGAGGGTCTTTCTGTGATGTCATAAAGGGCCTGCTGATCAATGGGCAGCTTTCTGATTGGCTGCTGTATTTGCTTGACAGATGGAAGCTGGCAGCTGATTGGCTGTCTAGCCTAAAGTGCTTTACACACCTCCCTGATGGTACCACTGGCTAAGACTCCACCTCAGCTCATTGGGTAATGAAAAATTTAGAACAATTGATGGATGAAAGCAGGCAGGCCGGCCATTTTGGGATGCTCATTGGACTTGTTTAATGCAATGCACCTTTGTATATTCACATGCATTCGCTTCATGCTGTAACCACTGTGCATAAAAATTTGGAAACATGGCATACAGTGTATCATTTGCTGTCTAGGTCATGTTTCCCATATTTTCCCTTCCCAGATACAAGCCCATTTCAGTGTTTGGGGCACTTTTTAGCTAAAATTAACCTACGGGCCTAACTGCATATGCTAAAGCCTGCCTATTTTGAATGGTGTAGTGACCCCTGCAACCTCCAAAAATATCAGAACTTACTTCCCCAATAACCTGCTAACTCACCCCTGAAATACATACTTATTCACCCTATTTTGTTCATTGGACTCATTTCTCATTTGAAATGCCCATTTTTGGGGGGGCCAGAAATGTGCGTCTTTAAAAGGTGATTTCTACGATACCCCACTTTTGCGCGTCGGACCTCAACTTTTCCCGTAAACTCAGAAAAACCACAATTTTAGGGAGAAACGAGACAGACATCCCCTCCCTCTGCCACCCACCTGCCCAACTGACAGCCAGCCATTAGACATGCACAGATAGTTCTGAGGGTCTGTTTGTGATGTCATAAAGGGCCTGCTGATCAATGGGCAGCTTTCTGATTGGCAACTGTATTTGATTGACAGATGGAAGCTGGCAGCTGATTGGCTGTCTAGCCTAAAGTGCTTTACACACCTCCCTGATGGTACCACTGGCTAAGACTCCACCTCAGCTCATTGGGTAATGAAAAATTTAGAACAATTGATGGATGAAAGCAGGCAGGCCGGCCATTTTGGGACGCTCATTGGACTTGTTTAATGCAATGCACCTTTTGTATATTCACATGCATTCGCTTCATGCTGTAACCACTGTGCATAAAAATTTGGAAACATGGCATACAGTGTATCATTTGCTGTCTAAGTCATGTTTCCCATATTTTCCCTTCCCAGATACAAGCCTGTTTGAGTGTTTGGGGCACTTTTTAGCTAAAATCAACCTACGGGGCCTAACTGCATATGCTAAAGCCCGCCTATTTTGAATGGTGTAGTGGCCCCTGCAACCTCCAAAAATATCAGGACTTACTTCCCCAATAACCTGCTAACTCACCCCTGAAATACATACTTATTCACCCTATTTTGTTCATTGGACTCATTTCTCATTTGAAATGCCCATTTTTGGGGGGGCAGAAATGTGCATCTTTAAAAGGTGATTTCTACGATACCCCACTTTTGCGCGTCGGACCTCAACTTTTCCCGTAAACGCAGAAAAAGCGCAATTTTCAGGAGAAACGAGACAGACATCCCCTCCCTCTGCCACCCACCCACCCAACTGACAGCCAGCCATTAGACATGCACAGATAGTTCTGAGAGTCTTTCTGTGATGTCATAAAGGGCCTGCTGATCAATGAGCAGCTTTCTGATTGGCTGCTGTATTTGATTGACAGATGGAAGCTGGCAGCTGATTGGCTGTCTAGCCTAAAGTGCTTTACACACCTCCCTGATGGTACCACTGGCTAAGACTCCACCTCAGCTCATTGGGTAATGAAAAATTTAGAACAATTGATGGATGAAAGCAGGAAGGCCGGCCATTTTGGGACACTCAGTGGACTTGTTTAATGCAATGCACCTTTGTATATTCACATGCATTCGCTTCATGCTGTAACCACTGTGCATAAAAATTTGGAAACATGGCAAACAGTGTATCATTTGCTGTCTAAGTCATGTTTCCCATATTTTCCCTTCCCAGATACAAGCCCGTTTGAGTGTTTGGGGCACTTTTTAGCTAAAATCAACCTACGGGGCCTAACTGCATATGCTAAAGCCCGCCTATTTTGAATGGTGTAGTGGCCCCTGCAACCTCCAAAAATATCAGGACTTACTTCCCCAATAACCTGCTAACTCACCCCTGAAATACATACTTATTCACCCTATTTTGTTCATTGGACTCATTTCTCATTTGAAATGCCCATTTTTGGGGGGCCAGAAATGTGCGTCTTTAAAATGTGATTTCTACGATACCCCACTTTTGCGCGTCGGACCTCAACTTTTCCCGTAAACGCAGAAAAAGCGCAATTTTCAGGAGAAACGAGACAGACATCCCCTCCCTCTGCCACCCACCCACCCAACTGACAGCCAGCCATTAGACATGCACAGATAGTTCTGAGGGTCTGTCTGTGATGTCATAAAGGGCCTGCTGATCAATGGGCAGCTTTCTGATTGGCTGCTGTATTTGATTGACAGATGGAAGCTGGCAGCTGATTGGCTGTCTAGCCTAAAGTGCTTTACACACCTCCCTGATGGTACCACTGGCTAAGACTCCACCTCAGCTCATTGGGTAATGAAAAATTTAGAACAATTGATGGATGAAAGCAGGCAGGCCGGCCATTTTGGGACACTCAGTGGACTTGTTTAATGCAATGCACCTTTGTATATTCACATGCATTCGCTTCATGCTGTAACCACTGTGCATAAAAATTTGGAAACATGGCATATAGTGTATCATTTGGTGTCTAAGTCATGTTTCCCATATTTTCCCTTCCCAGATACAAGCCCGTTTGAGTGTTTGGGGCACTTTTTAGCTAAAATCATCCTACGAGGCCTAACTGCATATGCTAAAGCCTGCCTATTTTGAATGGTGTAGTGTCCCCTGCAACCTCCAAAAATATCAGGACTTACTTCCCCAATAACCTGCTAACTCACCCCTGAAATACATACTTATTCATCCTATTTTGTTCATTGGACTCATTTCTCAATTGAAATGCCCATTTTTGGTGGGCCAGAAATGTGCGTCTTTAAAAGGTTATTTCTACGATACCCCACTTTTGCGCGTCGGACCTCAACTTTTCCCGTAAACGCAGAAAAAGCGCAATTTTCAGGAGAAACGAGACAGACATCCCCTCCCTCTGCCACCCACCCACCCAACTGACAGCCAGCCATTAGACATGCACAGATAGTTCTGAGGGTCTGTCTGTGATGTCATAAAGGGCCTGCTGATCAATGGGCAGCTTTCTGATTGGCTGCTGTATTTGATTGACAGATGGAAGCTGGCAGCTGATTGGCTGTCTAGCCTAAAGTGCTTTACACACCTCCCTGATGGTACCACTGGCTAAGACTCCACCTCAGCTCATTGGGTAATGAAAAATTTAGAACAATTGATGGATGAAAGCAGGCAGGCCGGCCATTTTGGGACACTCAGTGGACTTGTTTAATGCAATGCACCTTTGTATATTCACATGCATTCGCTTCATGCTGTAACCACTGTGCATAAAAATTTGGAAACATGGCATATAGTGTATCATTTGCTGTCTAAGTCATGTTTCCCATATTTTCCCTTCCCAGATACAAGCCCGTTTGAGTGTTTGGGGCACTTTTTAGCTAAAATCATCCTACGGGGCCTAACTGCATATGCTAAAACCTGCCTTTTTTGAATGGTGTAGTGGCCCCTGCAACCTCCAAAAATATCAGGACTTACTTCCCCAATAATCTGCTAACTCACCCCTGAAATACATACTTATTCACCCTATTTTGTTCATTGGACTTATTTCTCATTTGAAATGCCCATTTTTGGGGGGCCAGAAATGTGCGTCTTTAAAATGTGATTTCTACGATACCCCACTTTTGCGCGTCGGACCTCAACTTTTCCCGTAAACGCAGAAAAACCGCAATTTTCAGGAGAAACGAGACAGACATCCCCTCCCTCTGCCACCCACCCGCCCAACTGACAGCCAGCCATTAGACATGCACAGATAGTTCTGAGGGTCTGTTTGTGATGTCATAAAGGGCCTGCTGATCAATGGGCAGCTTTCTGATTGGCTGCTGTATTTGATTGACAGATGGAAGCTGGCAGCTGATTGGCTGTCTAGCCTAAAGTGCTTTACACACCTCCCTGATGGTACCACTGGCTAAGACTCCACCTCAGCTCATTGGGTAATGAAAAATTTAGAACAATTGATGGATGAAAGCAGGCAGGCCGGCCATTTTGGGACGCTCATTGGACTTGTTTAATGCAATGCACCTTTGTATATTCACATGCATTCGCTTCATGCTGTAACCACTGTGCATAAAAATTTGGAAACATGGCAAACAGTGTATCATTTGCTGTCTAAGTCATGTTTCCCATATTTTCCCTTCCCAGATACAAGCCCGTTTGAGTGATTGGGGCACTTTTTAGCTAAAATCATCCTACGAGGCCTAACTGCATATGCTAAAGCCTGCCTATTTTGAATGGTGTAGTGGCCCCTGCAACCTCCAAAAATATCAGGACTTACTTCCCCAATAACCTGCTAACTCACCCCTGAAATACATACTTATTCATCCTATTTTGTTCATTGGACTCATTTCTCATTTGAAATGCCCATTTTTGGTGGGCCAGAAATGTGCGTCTTTAAAAGGTTATTTCTACGATACCCCACTTTTGCGCGTCGGACCTCAACTTTTCCCGTAAACGCAGAAAAAGCGCAATTTTCAGGAGAAACGAGACAGACATCCCCTCCCTCTGCCACCCACCCACCCAACTGACAGCCAGCCATAAGACATGCACAGATAGTTCTGAGGGTCTGTCTGTGATGTCATAAAGGGCCTGCTGATCAATGGGCAGCTTTCTGATTGGCTGCTGTATTTGATTGACAGATGGAAGCTGGCAGCTGATTGGCTGTCTAGCCTAAAGTGCTTTACACACCTCCCTGATGGTACCACTGGCTAAGACTCCACCTCAGCTCATTGGGTAATGAAAAATTTAGAACAATTGATGGATGAAAGCAGGCAGGCCGGCCATTTTGGGACACTCAGTGGACTTGTTTAATGCAATGCACCTTTGTATATTCACATGCATTCGCTTCATGCTGTAACCACTGTGCATAAAAATTTGGAAACATGGCATATAGTGTATCATTTGGTGTCTAAGTCATGTTTCCCATATTTTCCCTTCCCAGATACAAGCCCGTTTGAGTGTTTGGGGCACTTTTTAGCTAAAATCATCCTACGAGGCCTAACTGCATATGCTAAAGCCTGCCTATTTTGAATGGTGTAGTGTCCCCTGCAACCTCCAAAAATATCAGGACTTACTTCCCCAATAACCTGCTAACTCACCCCTGAAATACATACTTATTCATCCTATTTTGTTCATTGGACTCATTTCTCATTTGAAATGCCCATTTTTGGTGGGCCAGAAATGTGCGTCTTTAAAAGGTTATTTCTACGATACCCCACTTTTGCGCGTCGGACCTCAACTTTTCCCGTAAACGCAGAAAAAGCGCAATTTTCAGGAGAAACGAGACAGACATCCCCTCCCTCTGCCACCCACCCACCCAACTGACAGCCAGCCATTAGACATGCACAGATAGTTCTGAGGGTCTGTCTGTGATGTCATAAAGGGCCTGCTGATCAATGGGCAGCTTTCTGATTGGCTGCTGTATTTGATTGACAGATGGAAGCTGGCAGCTGATTGGCTGTCTAGCCTAAAGTGCTTTACACACCTCCCTGATGGTACCACTGGCTAAGACTCCACCTCAGCTCATTGGGTAATGAAAAATTTAGAACAATTGATGGATGAAAGCAGGCAGGCCGGCCATTTTGGGACACTCAGTGGACTTGTTTAATGCAATGCACCTTTGTATATTCACATGCATTCGCTTCATGCTGTAACCACTGTGCATAAAAATTTGGAAACATGGCATATAGTGTATCATTTGGTGTCTAAGTCATGTTTCCCATATTTTCCCTTCCCAGATACAAGCCCGTTTGAGTGTTTGGGGCACTTTTTAGCTAAAATCATCCTACGAGGCCTAACTGCATATGCTAAAGCCTGCCTATTTTGAATGGTGTAGTGTCCCCTGCAACCTCCAAAAATATCAGGACTTACTTCCCCAATAACCTGCTAACTCACCCCTGAAATACATACTTATTCATCCTATTTTGTTCATTGGACTCATTTCTCATTTGAAATGCCCATTTTTGGTGGGCCAGAAATGTGCGTCTTTAAAAGGTTATTTCTACGATACCCCACTTTTGCGCGTCGGACCTCAACTTTTCCCGTAAACGCAGAAAAAGCGCAATTTTCAGGAGAAACGAGACAGACATTCCCTCCCTCTGCCACCCACCCACCCAACTGACAGCCAGCCATTAGACATGCACAGATAGTTCTGAGGGTCTGTCTGTGATGTCATAAAGGGCCTGCTGATCAATGGGCAGCTTTCTGATTGGCTGCTGTATTTGATTGACAGATGGAAGCTGGCAGCTGATTGGCTGTCTAGCCTAAAGTGCTTTACACACCTCCCTGATGGTACCACTGGCTAAGACTCCACCTCAGCTCATTAGGTAATGAAAAATTTAGAACAATTGATGGATGAAAGCAGGCAGGCCGGCCATTTTGGGACACTCATTGGACTTGTTTAATGCAATGCACCTTTGTATATTCACATGCATTCGCTTCATGCTGTAACCACTGTGCATAAAAATTTGGAAACATGGCATATAGTGTATCATTTGGTGTCTAAGTCATGTTTCCCATATTTTCCCTTCCCAGATACAAGCCCGTTTGAGTGTTTGGGGCACTTTTTAGCTAAAATCATCCTACGAGGCCTAACTGCATATGCTAAAGCCTGCCTATTTTGAATGGTGTAGTGTCCCCTGCAACCTCCAAAAATATCAGGACTTACTTCCCCAATAACCTGCTAACTCACCCCTGAAATACATACTTATTCATCCTATTTTGTTCATTGGACTCATTTCTCATTTGAAATGCCCATTTTTGGTGGGCCAGAAATGTGCGTCTTTAAAAGGTTATTTCTACGATACCCCACTTTTGCGCGTCGGACCTCAACTTTTCCCGTAAACGCAGAAAAAGCGCAATTTTCAGGAGAAACGAGACAGACATCCCCTCCCTCTGCCACCCACCCACCCAACTGACAGCCAGCCATTAGACATGCACAGATAGTTCTGAGGGTCTGTCTGTGATGTCATAAAGGGCCTGCTGATCAATGGGCAGCTTTCTGATTGGCTGCTGTATTTGATTGACAGATGGAAGCTGGCAGCTGATTGGCTGTCTAGCCTAAAGTGCTTTACACACCTCCCTGATGGTACCACTGGCTAAGACTCCACCTCAGCTCATTGGGTAATGAAAAATTTAGAACAATTGATGGATGAAAGCAGGCAGGCCGGCCATTTTGGGACACTCAGTGGACTTGTTTAATGCAATGCACCTTTGTATATTCACATGCATTCGCTTCATGCTGTAACCACTGTGCATAAAAATTTGGAAACATGGCATATAGTGTATCATTTGGTGTCTAAGTCATGTTTCCCATATTTTCCCTTCCCAGATACAAGCCCGTTTGAGTGTTTGGGGCACTTTTTAGCTAAAATCATCCTACGAGGCCTAACTGCATATGCTAAAGCCTGCCTATTTTGAATGGTGTAGTGTCCCCTGCAACCTCCAAAAATATCAGGACTTACTTCCCCAATAACCTGCTAACTCACCCCTGAAATACATACTTATTCATCCTATTTTGTTCATTGGACTCATTTCTCATTTGAAATGCCCATTTTTGGTGGGCCAGAAATGTGCGTCTTTAAAAGGTTATTTCTACGATACCCCACTTTTGCGCGTCGGACCTCAACTTTTCCCGTAAACGCAGAAAAAGCGCAATTTTCAGGAGAAACGAGACAGACATCCCCTCCCTCTGCCACCCACCCACCCAACTGACAGCCAGCCATTAGACATGCACAGATAGTTCTGAGGGTCTGTCTGTGATGTCATAAAGGGCCTGCTGATCAATGGGCAGCTTTCTGATTGGCTGCTGTATTTGATTGACAGATGGAAGCTGGCAGCTGATTGGCTGTCTAGCCTAAAGTGCTTTACACACCTCCCTGATGGTACCACTGGCTAAGACTCCACCTCAGCTCATTGGGTAATGAAAAATTTAGAACAATTGATGGATGAAAGCAGGCAGGCCGGCCATTTTGGGACACTCAGTGGACTTGTTTAATGCAATGCACCTTTGTATATTCACATGCATTCGCTTCATGCTGTAACCACTGTGCATAAAAATTTGGAAACATGGCATATAGTGTATCATTTGCTGTCTAAGTCATGTTTCCCATATTTTCCCTTCCCAGATACAAGCCCGTTTGAGTGTTTGGGGCACTTTTTAGCTAAAATCATCCTACGGGGCCTAACTGCATATGCTAAAACCTGCCTTTATTGAATGGTGTAGTGGCCCCTGCAACCTCCAAAAATATCAGGACTTACTTCCCCAATAATCTGCTAACTCACCCCTGAAATACATACTTATTCACCCTATTTTGTTCATTGGACTCATTTCTCATTTGAAATGCCCATTTTTGGGGGGACAGAAATGTGCGTCTTTAAAATGTGATTTCTACGATACCCCACTTTTGCGCGTCGGACCTCAACTTTTCCCGTAAACGCAGAAAAACCGCAATTTTCAGGAGAAACGAGACAGACATCCCCTCCCTCTGCCACCCACCCGCCCAACTGACAGCCAGCCATTAGACATGCACAGATAGTTCTGAGGGTCTGTTTGTGATGTCATAAAGGGCCTGCTGATCAATGGGCAGCTTTCTGATTGGCTGCTGTATTTGATTGACAGATGGAAGCTGGCAGCTGATTGGCTGTCTAGCCTAAAGTACTTTACACACCTCCCTGATGGTACCAGTGGCTAAGACTCCACCTCAGCTCATTGGGTAATGAAAAATTTAGAACAATTGATGGATGAAAGCAGGCAGGCCGGCAATTTTGGGACACTCAGTGGACTTGTTTAATGCAATGCACCTTTGTATATTCACATGCATTCGCTTCATGCTGTAACCACTGTGCATACAAATTTGGAAACATGGCAAACAGTGTATCATTTGCTGTCCCATATTTTCCCTTCCCAGATACAAGCCCGTTTGAGTGTTTGGGGCACTTTTTAGCTAAAATCATCCTACGGGGCCTAACTGCATATGCTAAAGCCTGCCTATTTTGAATGGTGTAGTGGCCCCTGCAACCTCCAAAAATATCAGGACTTACTTCCCCAATAACCTGCTAACTCACCCCTGAAATACATACTTATTCATTCTATTTTGTTCATTGGACTCATTTGTCATTTGAAATGCACATTTTTGGGGGTGATTTCTACGATACCCCACTTTTGCGCGTCGGACCTCAACTTTTCCCGTAAACGCAGAAAAAGCGAAATTTTCAGGAGAAACGAGACAGACATCCCCTCCCTCTGCCACCCACCCACCCACCCAACTGACAGCCAGCCAGCCAGCCATTAGACATGCACAGATAGTTCTGAGGGTCTGTCTGTGATGTCATAAAGGGCCTGCTGATCAATGGGCAGCTTTCTGATTGGCTGCTGTATTTGATTGACAGATGGAAGCTGGCAGCTGATTGGCTGTCTAGCCTAAAGTGCTTTACACACCTCCCTGATGGTACCACTGGCTAAGACTCCACCTCAGCTCATTGGGTAATGAAAAATTTAGAACAATTGATGGATGAAAGCAGGCAGGCCGGCCATTTTGGGACACTCAGTGGACATGTTTTATGCAATGCACCTTTGTATATTCACATGCATTCGCTTCATGCTGTAACCACTGTGCATAAAAATTTGGAAACATGGCAAACAGTGTATCATTTGCTGTCTAAGTCATGTTTCCCATATTTTCCCTTCCCAGATACAAGCCCGTTTGAGTGTTTGGGGCACTTTTTAGCTAAAATCATCCTACGGGGCCTAACTGCATATGCTAAAGCCTGCCTATTTTGAATGGTGTAGTGGCCCTGCAACCTCCAAAAATATCAGGACTTACTTCCCCAATAACCTGCTAACTCACCCCTGAAATACATACTTATTCACCCTATTTTGTTCATTGGACTCATTTCTCATTTGAAATGCCCATTTTTGGGGGGGCAGAAATGTGCGTCTTTAAAAGGTGATTTCTACGATACCCCAGTTTTGCGCGTCGGACCTCAACTTTTCCCGTAAACGCAGAAAAAGCGCAATTTTCAGGAGAAACGAGACAGACATCCCCTCCCTCTGCCACCCACCCACCCAACTGACAGCCAGCCATTAGACATGCACAGATAGTTCTGAGGGTCTTTCTGTGATGTCATAAAGGGCCTGCTGATCAATGGGCAGCTTTCTGATTGGCTGCTGTATTTGATTGACAGATGGAAGCTGGCAGCTGATTGGCTGTCTAGCCTAAAGTGCTTTACACACCTCCCTGATGGTACCACTGGCTAAGACTCCACCTCAGCTCATTGGGTAATGAAAAATTTAGAACAATTGATGGATGAAAGCAGGCAGGCCGGCCATTTTGGGACACTCAGTGGACATGTTTAATGCAATGCACCTTTGTATATTCACATGCATTCGCTTCATGCTGTAACCACTGTGCATAAAAATTTGGAAACATGGCAAACAGTGTATCATTTGCTGTCCCATATTTTCCCTTCCCAGATACAAGCCCGTTTGAGTGTTTGGGGCACTTTTTAGCTAAAATCATCCTACGGGGCCTAACTGCATATGCTAAAGCCTGCCTATTTTGAATGGTGTAGTGGCCCCTGCAACCTCCAAAAATATCAGGACTTACTTCCCCAATAACCTGCTAACTCACCCCTGAAATACATACTTATTCACCCTATTTTGTTCATTGGACTCATTTCTCATTTGAAATGCCCATTTTTGGGGGGACTGAAATGTGTGTCTTTAAAAGGTGATTTCTACGATACCCCAGTTTTGCGCGTCGGACCTCAACTTTTCCCGTAAACGCAGAAAAAGCGCAATTTTCAGGAGAAACGAGACAGACATCCCCTCCCTCTGCCACCCACCCACCCAACTGACAGCCAGCCATTAGACATGCACAGATAGTTCTGAGGGTCTTTCTGTGATGTCATAAAGGGCCTGCTGATCAATGGGCAGCTTTCTGATTGGCTGCTGTATTTGATTGACAGATGGAAGCTGGCAGCTGATTGGCTGTCTAGCCTAAAGTGCTTTACACACCTCCCTGATGGTACCACTGGCTAAGACTCCACCTCAGCTCATTGGGTAATGAAAAATTTAGAACAATTGATGGATGAAAGCAGGCAGGCCGGCCATTTTGGGACACTCAGTGGACATGTTTAATGCAATGCACCTGTGTATATTCACATGCATTCGCTTCATGCTGTAACCACTGTGCATAAAAATTTGGAAACATGGCAAACAGTGTATCATTTGCTGTCTAAGTCATGTTTCCCATATTTTCCCTTCCCAGATACAAGCCCGTTTGAGTGTTTGGGGCACTTTTTAGCTAAAATCATCCTACGGGGCCTAACTGCATATGCTAAAGCCTGCCTATTTTGAATGGTGTAGTGGCCCCTGCAACCTCCAAAAATATCAGGACTTACTTCCCCAATAACCTGCTAACTCACCCCTGAAATACATACTTATTCACCCTATTTTGTTCATTGGACTCATTTCTCATTTGAAATGCCCATTTTTGGGGGGACTGAAATGTGTGTCTTTAAAAGGTGATTTCTACGATACCCCACTTTTGCGCGTCGGACCTCAACTTTTCCCGTAAACACAGAAAAAGCGCAATTTTCAGGAGAAACGAGACAGACATCCCCTCCCTCTGCCACCCACCCGCCCAACTGACAGCCCGCCATTAGACATGCACAGATAGTTCTGAGGGTCTGTCTGTGATGTCATAAAGGGCCTGATGATCAATGGGCAGCTTTCTGATTGGCTGCTGTATTTGATTGACAGATAGAAGCTGGCAGCTGATTGGCTGTCTAGCCTAAAGTGCTTTACACACCTCCCTGATGGTACCACTGGCTAAGACTCCACCTCAGCTCGTTGGGAAATGAAAAATTTAGAACAATTGATGGATGAAAGCAGGCAGGCCGGCCATTTTGGGATGCTCATTGGACTTGTTTAATGAAATGCACCTTTTGTATATTCACATGCATTCGCTTCATGCTGTAACCGCTGTGCATAAAAATTTGGAAACATGGCAAACAGTGTATCATTTGGTGTCTAAGTCATGTTTCCCATTTTTTCCCTTCCCAGATACAAGCCCATTTGAGTGTTTGGGGCACTTTTAAGCTAAAATCATCCTACAGGGCCTAACTGCATATGCTAAAGCCTGCCTATTTTGAATGGTGTAGTGGCCCCTGCAACCTCCAAAAATATCAGGACTTACTTCCCCAATAACTTGCTAACTCACCCCTGAAATACCTACTTATTCACCCTATTTTGTTCATTGGACTCATTTCTCATTTGAAATGCCCATTTTTGGGGGGGCCAGAAATGTGCATCTTTAAAAGGTGATTTCTACGATACCCCACTTTTGCGCGTCGGACCTCAACTTTTCCCGTAAACGCAGAAAAACCGCAATTTTAGGGAGAAACGAGACAGACATCCCCTCCCTCTGCCACCCACCCGCCCAACTGACAGCCCGCCATTAGACATGCACAGATAGTTCTGAGGGTCTGTCTGTGATGTCATAAAGGGCCTGCTGATCAATGGGCAGCTTTCTGATTGGCTGCTGTATTTGATTGACAGATGGAAGCTGGCAGCTGATTGGCTGTCTAGCCTAAAGTGCTTTACACACCTCCCTGATGGTACCACTGGCTAAGACTCCACCTCAGCTCGTTGGGAAATGAAAAATTTAGAACAATTGATGGATGAAAGCAGGCAGGCCGGCCATTTTGGGACGCTCATTGGACTTGTTTAATGCAATGCACCTTTGTATATTCACATGCATTCGCTTCATGCTGTAACCACTGTGCATAAAAATTTGGAAACATGGCATACAGTGGATCATTTGCTGTCTAAGTCATGTTTCCCATATTTTCCCTTCCCAGATACAAGCCCGTTTGAGTGTTTGGGGCACTTTTTAGCTAAAATCAACCTACGGGGCCTAACTGCATATGCTAAAGCCTGCCTATTTTGAATGGTGTAGTGGCCCCTCCAACCTCCAAAAATATCAGGACTTACTTCCGCAATAACCTGCTAACTCACCCCTGAAATACATACTTATTCACCCTATTTTGTTCATTGGACTCATTTCTCATTTAAAATGCCCATTTTTGGGGGGCAGAAATGTGCGTCTTTAAAAGGTGATTTCTACGATACCCCACTTTTGCGCGTCGGACCTCAACTTTTCCCGTAAACGCAGAAAAAACGTAATTTTAGGGAGAAACGAGACAGACATCCCCTCCCTCTGCCACCCACCCGCCCAACTGACAGCCAGCCATTAGACATGCACAGATAGTTCTGAGGGTCTTTCTGTGATGTCATAAAGGGCCTGCTGATCAATGGGCAGCTTTCTGATTGGCAGCTGTATTTGATTGACAGATGGAAGCTGGCAGCTGATTGGCTGTCTAGCCTAAAGTGCTTTACACACCTCCCTGATGGTACCACTGGCTAAGACTCCACCTCAGCTCATTGGGTAATGAAAAATTTAGAACAATTGATGGATGAAAGCAGGCAGGTAGGCCATTTTGGGACACTCAGTGGACTTGTTTAATGCAATGCACCTTTGTATATTCACATGCATTCGCTTCATGCTGTAACCACTGTGCATAAAAATTTGGAAACATGACAAACAGTGTATCATTTGCTGTCTAAGTCATGTTTCCCATATTTTCCCTTCCCAGATACAAGCCCGTTTGAGTGTTTGGGGCACTTTTTAGCTAAAATCATCCTACGGGGCCTAACTGCATATGCTAAAGCCTGCCTATTTTGAATGGTGTAGTGGCCCCTGCAACCTCCAAAAATATCAGGACTTACTTCCCCAATAACCTGCTAACTCACCCCTGAAATACATACTTATTAACCCTATTTTGTATATTGGACTCATTTCTCATTTGAAATGCCCATTTTTGGGGGGCAAGAAATGTGCGTCTTTAAAAGGTGATTTCTACGATACCCCACTTTTGCGCGTCGGACCTCAACTTTTCCCGTAAACGCAGAAAAACCGTAATTTTAGGGAGAAACGAGACAGACATCCCCTCCCTCTGCCACCCACCCGCCCAACTGACAGCCAGCCATTAGACATGCACAGATAGTTCTGAGGGTCTTTCTGTGATGTCATAAAGGGCCTGCTGATCAATGGGCAGCTTTCTGATTGGCAGCTGTATTTGATTGACAGATGGAAGCTGGCAGCTGATTGGCTGTCTAGCCTAAAGTGCTTTACACACCTCCCTGATGGTACCACTGGCTAACCTCCACCTCAGCTCATTAGGTAATGAAAAATTTAGAACAATTGATGGATGAAAGCAGGCAGGTAGGCCATTTTGGGACACTCAGTGGACTTGTTTAATGCAATGCACCTTTGTATATTCACATGCATTCGCTTCATGCTGTAACCACTGTGCATAAAAATTTGGAAACATGACAAACAGTGTATCATTTGCTGTCTAAGTCATGTTTCCCATATTTTCCCTTCCCAGATAAAAGCCCGTTTGAGTGTTTGGGGCACTTTTTAGCTAAAATCATCCTACGGGGCCTAACTGCATATGCTAAAGCCTGCCTATTTTGAATGGTGTAGTGGCCCCTGCAACCTCCAAAAATATCAGGACATACTTCCCCAATAACCTGCTAACTCACCCCTAAAATACATACTTATTCACCCTATTTTGTTCATTGGACTCATTTCTCATTTGAAATGCCCATTTTTGGGGGGGCAGAAATGTGCGTCTTTAAAAGGTGATTTCTACGATACCCCACTTTTGCGCGTCGGACCTCAACTTTTCCCGTAAACGCAGAAAAAGCGCAATTTTAAGGAGAAACGAGACAGACATCCCCTCCCTCTGCCACCCACCCGCCCAACTGACAGCCCGCCATTAGACATGCACAGATAATTCTGAGGGTCTGTCTGTGATGTCATAAAGGGCCTACTGATCAATGGGCAGCTTTCTGATTGGCTGCTGTATTTGATTGAAGAATGGAAGCTGGCAGCTGATTGGCTGTCTAGCCTAAAGTGCTTTACACACCTCCCTGATGGTACCACTGGCTAAGACTCCACCTCAGCTCGTTGGGAAATGAAAAATTTAGAACAATTGATGGATGAAAGCAGGCAGGCCGGCCATTTTGGGATGCTCATTGGACTTGTTTATTGAAATGCACCTTTGTATATTCACATGCATTCGCTTCATGCTGTAACCACTGTGCATAAAAATTTGGAAACATGGCATACAGTGTATCATTTGCTGTCTAAGTCATGTTTCCCATATTTTCCCTTCCCAGATACAAGCCCGTTTGAGTGTTTGGGGCACTTTTTAGCTAAAATCATCCTACGGGGCCTAACTGCATATGCTAAAGCCTGCCTATTTTGAATGGTGTAGTGGCCCCTGCAACCTCCAAAAATATCAGGACTTACTTCCCCAATAACCTGCTAACTCACCCCTGAAATACATACTTATTCACCCTATTTTGTTCATTGGACTCATTTCTCATTTGAAATGCCCATTTTTGGGGGGGCAGAAATGTGCGTCTTTAAAAGGTGATTTCTACGATACCCCACTTTTGCGCGTCGGACCTCAACTTTTCCCGTAAACGCAGAAAAAACGCAATTTTAGGGAGAAACGAGACAGACATCCCCTCCCTCTGCCACCCACCCGCCCAACTGACAGCCAGCCATTAGACATGCACAGGTAGTTCTGAGGGTCTTTCTGTGATGTCATAAAGGGCCTGCTAATCAATGGGCAGCTTTCTGATTGGCTGCTGTATTTGATTGACAGATGGAAGCTGGCAGCTGATTGGCTGTCTAGCCTAAAGTGCTTTACACACCTCCCTGATGGTACCACTGGCTAAGACTCCACCTCAGCTCATTGGGTAATGAAAAATTTAGAACAATTGATGGATGAAAGCAGGCAGGTAGGCCATTTTGGGATGCTCATTGGACTTGTTTAATGAAATGCACCTTTGTATATTCACATGCATTCGCTTCATGCTGTAACCACTGTGCATAAAAATTTGGAAACATGGCATACAGTGTATCATTTGCTGTCTAAGTCATGTTTCCCATATTTTCCCTTCCCAGATACAAGCCCGTTTGAGTGTTTGGGGCACTTTTTAGCTAAAATCATCCTACGGGGCCTAACTGCATATGCTAAAGCCTGCCTATTTTGAATGGTGTAGTGGCCCCTGCAACCTCCAAAAATATCAGGACTTACTTCCCCAATAACCTGCTAACTCACCCCTGAAATACATACTTATTCACCCTATTTTGTTCATTGGACTCATTTCTCATTTGAAATGCCCATTTTTGGGGGGGCAGAAATGTGCGTCTTTAAAAGGTGATTTCTACGATACCCCACTTTTGCGCGTCGGACCTCAACTTTTCCCGTAAACGCAGAAAAAACGCAATTTTAGGGAGAAACGAGACAGACATCCCCTCCCTCTGCCACCCACCCGCCCAACTGACAGCCAGCCATTAGACATGCACAGATAGTTCTGAGGGTCTGTTTGTGATGTCATAAAGGGCCTGCTGATCAATGGGCAGCTTTCTGATTGGCTGCTGTATTTGATTGACAGATGGAAGCTGGCAGCTGATTGGCTGTCTAGCCTAAAGTGCTTTACACACCTCCCTGATGGTACCACTGGCTAAGACTCCACCTCAGCTCATTGGGTAATGAAAAATTTAGAACAATTGATGGATGAAAGCAGGCAGGCCGGCCATTTTGGGATGCTCATTGGACTTGTTTAATGAAATGCACCTTTGTATATTCACATGCATTCGCTTCATGCTGTAACCGCTGTGCATAAAAATTTGGAAACATGGCAAACAGTGTATCATTTGGTGTCTAAGTCATGTTTCCCATTTTTTCCTTTCCCAGATACAACCCCATTTGAGTGTTTGGGGCACTTTTTAGCTAAAATCATCCTACAGGGCCTAACTGCATATGCTAAAACCTGCCTATTTTAAATGGTGTAGTGGCCCCTGCAACCTCCAAAAATATCAGGACTTACTTCCCCAATATCCTGCTAACTCACCCCTGAAATACATACTTATTCACTCTATTTTGTTCATTGGACTCATTTCTCATTTGAAATGCCCATTTTTGGGGGGCTGGAAATGTGCGACTTTAAAAGGTGATGTCTACGATACCCCACTTTTGCGCGTCGGACCTCAACTTTTCCCGTAAACGCAGAAAAACTGCAATTTTCAGGAGAAACGAGACAGACATCCCCTCCCTCTGCCACCCACCCGCCCAACTGACAGCCAGCCATTAGACATGCACAGATAGTTTTGAGGGTCTGTCTGTGATGTCATAAAGGGCCTGCTGATTAAGGGGCAGCTTTCTGATTGGCTGCTGTATTTGATTGACAGATAGAAGCTGGCAGCTGATTGGCAGTCTAGCCTAAAGTGCTTTACACACCTCCCTGATGGTACCACTGGCTAAGACTCCACCTCAGCTCGTTGGGAAATGAAAAATTTAGAACAATTGATGGATGAAAGCAGGCAGGCCGGCCATTTTGGGACGCTCATTGGACTTGTTTAATGCAATGCACCTTTGTATATTCACATGCATTCGCTTCATGCTGTAACCGCTGTGCATAAAAATTTGGAAACATGGCAAACAGTGTATCATTTGGTGTCTAAGTCATGTTTCCCATTTTTTCCCTTCCCAGATACAAGCCCATTTGAGTGTTTGGGGCACTTTTTAGCTAAAATCATCCTACAGGGCCTAACTGCATATGCTAAAACCTGCCTATTTTAAATGGTGTAGTGGCCCCTGCAACCTCCAAAAATATCAGGACTAACTTCCCCAATAATCTGCTAAATCACCCCTGAAATACATACTTATTCACCCTATTTTGTTCATTGGACTCATTTCTCATTTGAAATGCCTATTTTTGGGGGGCCGGAAATGTGCGACTTTAAAAGGTGATTTCTACGATACCCCACTTTTGCGCGTTGGACCTCAACTTTTCCCGTAAACGCAGAAAAACTGCAATTTTCAGGAGAAACGAGACAGACATCCCCCCCCTATGCCACCCACCCGCCCAACTGACAGCCAGCAATTAGACATGCACAGATAGTTCTGAGGGTCTGTCTGTGATGTCATAAAGGGCCTGCTGATCAATGGGCAGCTTTCTGATTGGTTGCTGTATTTGATTGACAGATGGAAGCTGGCAGCTGATTGGCTGTCTAGCCTAAAGTGCATTACACACCTCCCTGATGGTACCACTGGCTAAGACTCCACCTCAGCTCATTGGGTAATGAAAAATTTAGAACAATTGATGGATGAAAGCAGGCAGGCCGGCCATTTTGGGACGCTCATTGGACTTGTTTAATGCAATGCACCTTTGTATATTCACATGCATTCGCTTCATGCTGTAACCGCTGTGCATAAAAATTTGGAAACATGGCAAACAGTGTATCATTTGGTGTCTAAGTCATGTTTCCCATTTTTTCCCTTCCCAGATACAAGCCCATTTGAGTGTTTGGGGCACTTTTTAGCTAAAATCATCCTACAGGGCCTAACTGCATATGCTAAAACCTGCCTATTTTAAATGGTGTAGTGGCCCCTGCAACCTCCAAAAATATCAGGACTAACTTCCCCAATAATCTGCTAAATCACCCCTGAAATACATACTTATTCACCCTATTTTGTTCATTGGACTCATTTCTCATTTGAAATGCCCATTTTTGGGGGGCCGGAAATGTGCGACTTTAAAAGGTGATTTCTACGATACCCCACTTTTGCGCGTTGGACCTCAACTTTTCCCGTAAACGCAGAAAAACTGCAATTTTCAGGAGAAACGAGACAGACATCCCCCCCCTATGCCACCCACCCGCCCAACTGACAGCCAGCAATTAGACATGCACAGATAGTTCTGAGGGTCTGTCTGTGATGTCATAAAGGGCCTGCTGATCAATGGGCAGCTTTCTGATTGGTTGCTGTATTTGATTGACAGATGGAAGCTGGCAGCTGATTGGCTGTCTAGCCTAAAGTGCATTACACACCTCCCTGATGGTACCACTGGCTAAGACTCCACCTCAGCTCATTGGGTAATGAAAAATTTAGAACAATTGATGGATGAAAGCAGGCAGGCCGGCCATTTTGGGATGCTCATTGGACTTGTTTAATGCAATGCACCTTTGTATATTCACATGCATTCGCTTCATGCTGTAACCACTGTGCATAAAAATTTGGAAACATGGCATTTAGTGTATCTTTTGGTGTCTAAGTCATGTTTCCCATATTTTCCCTTCCCAGATGCAAGCCCGTTTGAGTGTTTGGGGCACTTTTTAGCTAAAATCATCCTACAGGGCCTAACTGCATATGCTAAAGCCTGCCTATTTTGAATGGTGTAGTGGCCCCTGCAACCTCCAAAAATATCAGGACTTACTTCCCCAATAACCTGCTAACTCACCCCTGAAATACATACTTATTCATCCTATTTTGTTCATTGGACTCATTTCTCATTTGAAATGCCCATTTTTGGGGGGCCAGAAATGTGCGTCTTTAAAAGGTGATTTCTACGATACCCCACTTTTGCGCGTCGGATCTCAACTTTTCCCGTAAACGCAGAAAAACCGCAATTTTAGGGAGAAACGAGACAGACATCCCCTCCCTCTGCCACCCACCCACCCAACTGACAGCCAGCCATTAGACATGCACAGATAGTTCTGAGGGTCTTTCTGTGATGTCATAAAGGGCCTGCTGATCAATGGGCAGCTTTCTGATTGGCTGCTGTATTTGATTGACAGATGGAAGCTGGCAGCTGATTGGCTGTCTAGCCTAAAGTGCTTTACACACCTCCCTGATGGTACCACTGGCTAAGACTCCACCTCAGCTCATTGGGTAATGAAAAATTTAGAACAATTGATGGATGAAAGCAGGCAGGCCGGCCATTTTGGGACACTCAGTGGACATGTTTAATGCAATGCACCTTTGTATATTCACATGCATTCGCTTCATGCTGTAACCACTGTGCATAAAAATTTGGAAACATGGCAAACAGTGTATCATTTGCTGTCTAAGTCATGTTTCCCAATATTTCCCTTCCCAGATACAAGCCCGTTTGAGTGTTTGGGGCACTTTTTAGCTAAAATCATCCTACGGGGCCTAACTACATATGCTAAAGCCTGCCTATTTTGAATGGTGTAGTGGCCCCTGCAACCTCCAAAAATATCAGGACTTACTTCCCCAATAACCTGCTAACTCACCCCTGAAATACATACTTATTCACCCTATTTTGTTCATTGGACTCATTTCTCATTTGAAATGCCCATTTTTGGGGGGGCAGAAATGTGCGTCTTTAAAAGGTGATTTCTACGATACCCCACTTTTGCGCGTCGGACCTCAACTTTTCCCGTAAACACAGAAAAAGCGCAATTTTCAGGAGAAACGAGACAGACATCCCCTCCCTCTGCCACCCACCCGCCCAACTGACAGCCCGCCATTAGACATGCACAGATAGTTCTGAGGGTCTGTCTGTGATGTCATAAAGGGCCTGCTGATCAATGGGCAGCTTTCTGATTGGCTGCTGTATTTGATTGACAGATGGAAGCTGGCAGCTGATTGGCTGTCTAGCCTAAAGTGCTTTACACACCTCCCTGATGGTACCACTGGCTAAGACTCCACCTCAGCTCGTTGGGAAATGAAAAATTTAGAACAATTGATGGATGAAAGCAGGCAGGCCGGCCATTTTGGGATGCTCATTGGACTTGTTTAATGAAATGCACCTTTTGTATATTCACATGCATTCGCTTCATGCTGTAACCGCTGTGCATAAAAATTTGGAAACATGGCAAACAGTGTATCATTTGGTGTCTAAGTCATGTTTCCCATTTTTTCCCTTCCCAGATACAAGCCCATTTGAGTGTTTGGGGCACTTTTTAACTATAATCATCCTACAGGGCCTAACTGCATATGCTAAAACCTGCCTATTTTAAATGGTGTAGTGGCCCCTGCAACCTCCAAAAATATCAGGACTTACTTCCCCAATAACCTGCTAACTCACCCCTGAAATACATACTTATTAACCCTATTTTGTTCATTGGACTCATTTCTCATTTGAAATGCCCATTTTTGGGGGGCTGGAAATGTGCGACTTTAAAAGGTGATTTCTACGATACCCCACTTTTGCGCGTCGGACCTCAACTTTTCCCGTAAACGCAGAAAAACTGCAATTTTCAGGAGAAACGAGACAGACATCCCCTCCCTCTGCCACCCACCCGCCCAACTGACAGCCAGCCATTAGACATGCACAGATAGTTCTGAGGGTATGTCTGTGATGTCATAAAGGGCCTGCTGATCAATGGGCAGCTTTCTGATTGGTTGCTGTATTTGATTGACAGATGGAAGCTGGCAGCTGATTGGCTGTCTAGCCTAAAGTGCTTTACACACCTCCCTGATGGTACCAGTGGCTAAGACTCCACCTCAGCTCATTGGGTAATGAAAAATTTAGAACAATTGATGGATGAAAGCAGGCAGGCCGGCAATTTTGGGACACTCAGTGGACTTGTTTAATGCAATGCACCTTTGTATATTCACATGCATTCGCTTCATGCTGTAACCACTGTGCATAAAAATTTGGAAACATGGCATACAGTGGATCATTTGCTGTCTAAGTCATGTTTCCCATATTTTCCCTTCCCAGATACAAGCCCGTTTGAGTGTTTGGGGCACTTTTTAGCTAAAATCAACCTACGGGGCCTAACTGCATATGCTAAAGCCTGCCTATTTTGAATGGTGTAGTGGCCCCTGCAACCTCCAAAAATATCAGGACTTACTTCCGCAATAACCTGCTAACTCACCCCTGAAATACATACTTATTCACCCTATTTTGTTCATTGGACTCATTTCTCATTTAAAATGCCCATTTTTGGGGGGCAGAAATGTGCGTCTTTAAAAGGTGATTTCTACGATACCCCACTTTTGCGCGTCGGACCTCAACTTTTCCCGTAAACGCAGAAAAACCGTAATTTTAGGGAGAAACGAGACAGACATCCCCTCCCTCTGCCACCCACCCGCCCAACTGACAGCCAGCCATTAGACATGCACAGATAGTTCTGAGGGTCTTTCTGTGATGTCATAAAGGGCCTGCTGATCAATGGGCAGCTTTCTGATTGGCAGCTGTATTTGATTGACAGATGGAAGCTGGCAGCTGATTGGCTGTCTAGCCTAAAGTGCTTTACACACCTCCCTGATGGTACCACTGGCTAAGACTCCACCTCAGCTCATTGGGTAATGAAAAATTTAGAACAATTGATGGATAAAAAACAGGCAGGTAGGCCATTTTGGGACACTCAGTGGACTTGTTTAATGCAATGCACCTTTGTATATTCACATGCATTCGCTTCATGCTGTAACCACTGTGCATAAAAATTTGGAAACATGACAAACAGTGTATCATTTGCTGTCTAAGTCATGTTTCCCATATTTTCCCTTCCCAGATACAAGCCCGTTTGAGTGTTTGGGGCACTTTTTAGCTAAAATCATCCTACGGGGCCTAACTGCATATGCTAAAACCTGCCTTTATTGAATGGTGTAGTGGCCCCTGCAACCTCCAAAAATATCAGGACTTACTTCCCCAATAATCTGCTAACTCACCCCTGAAATACATACTTATTCACCCTATTTTGTTCATTGGACTCATTTCTCATTTGAAATGCCCATTTTTGGGGGGACAGAAATGTGCGTCTTTAAAATGTGATTTCTACGATACCCCACTTTTGCGCGTCGGACCTCAACTTTTCCCGTAAACGCAGAAAAACCGCAATTTTCAGGAGAAACGAGACAGACATCCCCTCCCTCTGCCACCCACCCGCCCAACTGACAGCCAGCCATTAGACATGCACAGATAGTTCTGAGGGTCTGTTTGTGATTTCATAAAGGGCCTGCTGATCAATGGGCAGCTTTCTGATTGGCTGCTGTATTTGATTGACAGATGGAAGCTGGCAGCTGATTGGCTGTCTAGCCTAAAGTACTTTACACACCTCCCTGATGGTACCAGTGGCTAAGACTCCACCTCAGCTCATTGGGTAATGAAAAATTTAGAACAATTGATGGATGAAAGCAGGCAGGCCGGCAATTTTGGGACACTCAGTGGACTTGTTTAATGCAATGCACCTTTGTATATTCACATGCATTCGCTTCATGCTGTAACCACTGTGCATACAAATTTGGAAACATGGCAAACAGTGTATCATTTGCTGTCCCATATTTTCCCTTCCCAGATACAAGCCCGTTTGAGTGTTTGGGGCACTTTTTAGCTAAAATCATCCTACGGGGCCTAACTGCATATGCTAAAGCCTGCCTATTTTGAATGGTGTAGTGGCCCCTGCAACCTCCAAAAATATCAGGACTTACTTCCCCAATAACCTGCTAACTCACCCCTGAAATACATACTTATTCATTCTATTTTGTTCATTGGACTCATTTGTCATTTGAAATGCACATTTTTGGGGGTGATTTCTACGATACCCCACTTTTGCGCGTCGGACCTCAACTTTTCCCGTAAACGCAGAAAAAGCGAAATTTTCAGGAGAAACGAGACAGACATCCCCTCCCTCTGCCACCCACCCACCCACCCAACTGACAGCCAGCCAGCCAGCCATTAGACATGCACAGATAGTTCTGAGGGTCTGTCTGTGATGTCATAAAGGGCCTGCTGATCAATGGGCAGCTTTCTGATTGGCTGCTGTATTTGATTGACAGATGGAAGCTGGCAGCTGATTGGCTGTCTAGCCTAAAGTGCTTTACACACCTCCCTGATGGTACCACTGGCTAAGACTCCACCTCAGCTCATTGGGTAATGAAAAATTTAGAACAATTGATGGATGAAAGCAGGCAGGCCGGCCATTTTGGGACACTCAGTGGACATGTTTTATGCAATGCACCTTTGTATATTCACATGCATTCGTTTCATGCTGTAACCACTGTGCATAAAAATTTGGAAACATGGCAAACAGTGTATCATTTGCTGTCTAAGTCATGTTTCCCATATTTTCCCTTCCCAGATACAAGCCCGTTTGAGTGTTTGGGGCACTTTTTAGCTAAAATCATCCTACGGGGCCTAACTGCATATGCTAAAGCCTGCCTATTTTGAATGGTGTAGTGGCCCTGCAACCTCCAAAAATATCAGGACTTACTTCCCCAATAACCTGCTAACTCACCCCTGAAATACATACTTATTCACCCTATTTTGTTCATTGGACTCATTTCTCATTTGAAATGCCCATTTTTGGGGGGGCAGAAATGTGCGTCTTTAAAAGGTGATTTCTACGATACCCCAGTTTTGCGCGTCGGACCTCAACTTTTCCCGTAAACGCAGAAAAAGCGCAATTTTCAGGAGAAACGAGACAGACATCCCCTCCCTCTGCCACCCACCCACCCAACTGACAGCCAGCCATTAGACATGCACAGATAGTTCTGAGGGTCTTTCTGTGATGTCATAAAGGGCCTGCTGATCAATGGGCAGCTTTCTGATTGGCTGCTGTATTTGATTGACAGATGGAAGCTGGCAGCTGATTGGCTGTCTAGCCTAAAGTGCTTTACACACCTCCCTGATGGTACCACTGGCTAAGACTCCACCTCAGCTCATTGGGTAATGAAAAATTTAGAACAATTGATGGATGAAAGCAGGCAGGCCGGCCATTTTGGGACACTCAGTGGACATGTTTAATGCAATGCACCTTTGTATATTCACATGCATTCGCTTCATGCTGTAACCACTGTGCATAAAAATTTGGAAACATGGCAAACAGTGTATCATTTGCTGTCCCATATTTTCCCTTCCCAGATACAAGCCCGTTTGAGTGTTTGGGGCACTTTTTAGCTAAAATCATCCTACGGGGCCTAACTGCATATGCTAAAGCCTGCCTATTTTGAATGGTGTAGTGGCCCCTGCAACCTCCAAAAATATCAGGACTTACTTCCCCAATAACCTGCTAACTCACCCCTGAAATACATACTTATTCACCCTATTTTGTTCATTGGACTCATTTCTCATTTGAAATGCCCATTTTTGGGGGGACTGAAATGTGTGTCTTTAAAAGGTGATTTCTACGATACCCCAGTTTTGCGCGTCGGACCTCAACTTTTCCCGTAAACGCAGAAAAAGCGCAATTTTCAGGAGAAACGAGACAGACATCCCCTCCCTCTGCCACCCACCCACCCAACTGACAGCCAGCCATTAGACATGCACAGATAGTTCTGAGGGTCTTTCTGTGATGTCATAAAGGGCCTGCTGATCAATGGGCAGCTTTCTGATTGGCTGCTGTATTTGATTGACAGATGGAAGCTGGCAGCTGATTGGCTGTCTAGCCTAAAGTGCTTTACACACCTCCCTGATGGTACCACTGGCTAAGACTCCACCTCAGCTCATTGGGTAATGAAAAATTTAGAACAATTGATGGATGAAAGCAGGCAGGCCGGCCATTTTGGGACACTCAGTGGACATGTTTAATGCAATGCACCTGTGTATATTCACATGCATTCGCTTCATGCTGTAACCACTGTGCATAAAAATTTGGAAACATGGCAAACAGTGTATCATTTGCTGTCTAAGTCATGTTTCCCATATTTTCCCTTCCCAGATACAAGCCCGTTTGAGTGTTTGGGGCACTTTTTAGCTAAAATCATCCTACGGGGCCTAACTGCATATGCTAAAGCCTGCCTATTTTGAATGGTGTAGTGGCCCCTGCAACCTCCAAAAATATCAGGACTTACTTCCCCAATAACCTGCTAACTCACCCCTGAAATACATACTTATTCACCCTATTTTGTTCATTGGACTCATTTCTCATTTGAAATGCCCATTTTTGGGGGGACTGAAATGTGTGTCTTTAAAAGGTGATTTCTACGATACCCCACTTTTGCGCGTCGGACCTCAACTTTTCCCGTAAACACAGAAAAAGCGCAATTTTCAGGAGAAACGAGACAGACATCCCCTCCCTCTGCCACCCACCCGCCCAACTGACAGCCCGCCATTAGACATGCACAGATAGTTCTGAGGGTCTGTCTGTGATGTCATAAAGGGCCTGATGATCAATGGGCAGCTTTCTGATTGGCTGCTGTATTTGATTGACAGATAGAAGCTGGCAGCTGATTGGCTGTCTAGCCTAAAGTGCTTTACACACCTCCCTGATGGTACCACTGGCTAAGACTCCACCTCAGCTCGTTGGGAAATGAAAAATTTAGAACAATTGATGGATGAAAGCAGGCAGGCCGGCCATTTTGGGATGCTCATTGGACTTGTTTAATGAAATGCACCTTTTGTATATTCACATGCATTCGCTTCATGCTGTAACCGCTGTGCATAAAAATTTGGAAACATGGCAAACAGTGTATCATTTGGTGTCTAAGTCATGTTTCCCATTTTTTCCCTTCCCAGATACAAGCCCATTTGAGTGTTTGGGGCACTTTTAAGCTAAAATCATCCTACAGGGCCTAACTGCATATGCTAAAGCCTGCCTATTTTGAATGGTGTAGTGGCCCCTGCAACCTCCAAAAATATCAGGACTTACTTCCCCAATAACTTGCTAACTCACCCCTGAAATACCTACTTATTCACCCTATTTTGTTCATTGGACTCATTTCTCATTTGAAATGCCCATTTTTGGGGGGGCCAGAAATGTGCATCTTTAAAAGGTGATTTCTACGATACCCCACTTTTGCGCGTCGGACCTCAACTTTTCCCGTAAACGCAGAAAAACCGCAATTTTAGGGAGAAACGAGACAGACATCCCCTCCCTCTGCCACCCACCCGCCCAACTGACAGCCCGCCATTAGACATGCACAGATAGTTCTGAGGGTCTGTCTGTGATGTCATAAAGGGCCTGCTGATCAATGGGCAGCTTTCTGATTGGCTGCTGTATTTGATTGACAGATGGAAGCTGGCAGCTGATTGGCTGTCTAGCCTAAAGTGCTTTACACACCTCCCTGATGGTACCACTGGCTAAGACTCCACCTCAGCTCGTTGGGAAATGAAAAATTTAGAACAATTGATGGATGAAAGCAGGCAGGCCGGCCATTTTGGGACGCTCATTGGACTTGTTTAATGCAATGCACCTTTGTATATTCACATGCATTCGCTTCATGCTGTAACCACTGTGCATAAAAATTTGGAAACATGGCATACAGTGGATCATTTGCTGTCTAAGTCATGTTTCCCATATTTTCCCTTCCCAGATACAAGCCCGTTTGAGTGTTTGGGGCACTTTTTAGCTAAAATCAACCTACGGGGCCTAACTGCATATGCTAAAGCCTGCCTATTTTGAATGGTGTAGTGGCCCCTCCAACCTCCAAAAATATCAGGACTTACTTCCGCAATAACCTGCTAACTCACCCCTGAAATACATACTTATTCACCCTATTTTGTTCATTGGACTCATTTCTCATTTAAAATGCCCATTTTTGGGGGGCAGAAATGTGCGTCTTTAAAAGGTGATTTCTACGATACCCCACTTTTGCGCGTCGGACCTCAACTTTTCCCGTAAACGCAGAAAAAACGTAATTTTAGGGAGAAACGAGACAGACATCCCCTCCCTCTGCCACCCACCCGCCCAACTGACAGCCAGCCATTAGACATGCACAGATAGTTCTGAGGGTCTTTCTGTGATGTCATAAAGGGCCTGCTGATCAATGGGCAGCTTTCTGATTGGCAGCTGTATTTGATTGACAGATGGAAGCTGGCAGCTGATTGGCTGTCTAGCCTAAAGTGCTTTACACACCTCCCTGATGGTACCACTGGCTAAGACTCCACCTCAGCTCATTGGGTAATGAAAAATTTAGAACAATTGATGGATGAAAGCAGGCAGGTAGGCCATTTTGGGACACTCAGTGGACTTGTTTAATGCAATGCACCTTTGTATATTCACATGCATTCGCTTCATGCTGTAACCACTGTGCATAAAAATTTGGAAACATGACAAACAGTGTATCATTTGCTGTCTAAGTCATGTTTCCCATATTTTCCCTTCCCAGATACAAGCCCGTTTGAGTGTTTGGGGCACTTTTTAGCTAAAATCATCCTACGGGGCCTAACTGCATATGCTAAAGCCTGCCTATTTTGAATGGTGTAGTGGCCCCTGCAACCTCCAAAAATATCAGGACTTACTTCCCCAATAACCTGCTAACTCACCCCTGAAATACATACTTATTAACCCTATTTTGTATATTGGACTCATTTCTCATTTGAAATGCCCATTTTTGGGGGGCAAGAAATGTGCGTCTTTAAAAGGTGATTTCTACGATACCCCACTTTTGCGCGTCGGACCTCAACTTTTCCCGTAAACGCAGAAAAACCGTAATTTTAGGGAGAAACGAGACAGACATCCCCTCCCTCTGCCACCCACCCGCCCAACTGACAGCCAGCCATTAGACATGCACAGATAGTTCTGAGGGTCTTTCTGTGATGTCATAAAGGGCCTGCTGATCAATGGGCAGCTTTCTGATTGGCAGCTGTATTTGATTGACAGATGGAAGCTGGCAGCTGATTGGCTGTCTAGCCTAAAGTGCTTTACACACCTCCCTGATGGTACCACTGGCTAACCTCCACCTCAGCTCATTAGGTAATGAAAAATTTAGAACAATTGATGGATGAAAGCAGGCAGGTAGGCCATTTTGGGACACTCAGTGGACTTGTTTAATGCAATGCACCTTTGTATATTCACATGCATTCGCTTCATGCTGTAACCACTGTGCATAAAAATTTGGAAACATGACAAACAGTGTATCATTTGCTGTCTAAGTCATGTTTCCCATATTTTCCCTTCCCAGATAAAAGCCCGTTTGAGTGTTTGGGGCACTTTTTAGCTAAAATCATCCTACGGGGCCTAACTGCATATGCTAAAGCCTGCCTATTTTGAATGGTGTAGTGGCCCCTGCAACCTCCAAAAATATCAGGACATACTTCCCCAATAACCTGCTAACTCACCCCTAAAATACATACTTATTCACCCTATTTTGTTCATTGGACTCATTTCTCATTTGAAATGCCCATTTTTGGGGGGGCAGAAATGTGCGTCTTTAAAAGGTGATTTCTACGATACCCCACTTTTGCGCGTCGGACCTCAACTTTTCCCGTAAACGCAGAAAAAGCGCAATTTTAAGGAGAAACGAGACAGACATCCCCTCCCTCTGCCACCCACCCGCCCAACTGACAGCCCGCCATTAGACATGCACAGATAATTCTGAGGGTCTGTCTGTGATGTCATAAAGGGCCTACTGATCAATGGGCAGCTTTCTGATTGGCTGCTGTATTTGATTGAAGAATGGAAGCTGGCAGCTGATTGGCTGTCTAGCCTAAAGTGCTTTACACACCTCCCTGATGGTACCACTGGCTAAGACTCCACCTCAGCTCGTTGGGAAATGAAAAATTTAGAACAATTGATGGATGAAAGCAGGCAGGCCGGCCATTTTGGGATGCTCATTGGACTTGTTTATTGAAATGCACCTTTGTATATTCACATGCATTCGCTTCATGCTGTAACCACTGTGCATAAAAATTTGGAAACATGGCATACAGTGTATCATTTGCTGTCTAAGTCATGTTTCCCATATTTTCCCTTCCCAGATACAAGCCCGTTTGAGTGTTTGGGGCACTTTTTAGCTAAAATCATCCTACGGGGCCTAACTGCATATGCTAAAGCCTGCCTATTTTGAATGGTGTAGTGGCCCCTGCAACCTCCAAAAATATCAGGACTTACTTCCCCAATAACCTGCTAACTCACCCCTGAAATACATACTTATTCACCCTATTTTGTTCATTGGACTCATTTCTCATTTGAAATGCCCATTTTTGGGGGGGCAGAAATGTGTGTCTTTAAAAGGTGATTTCTACGATACCCCACTTTTGCGCGTCGGACCTCAACTTTTCCCGTAAACGCAGAAAAAACGCAATTTTAGGGAGAAACGAGACAGACATCCCCTCCCTCTGCCACCCACCCGCCCAACTGACAGCCAGCCATTAGACATGCACAGGTAGTTCTGAGGGTCTTTCTGTGATGTCATAAAGGGCCTGCTAATCAATGGGCAGCTTTCTGATTGGCTGCTGTATTTGATTGACAGATGGAAGCTGGCAGCTGATTGGCTGTCTAGCCTAAAGTGCTTTACACACCTCCCTGATGGTACCACTGGCTAAGACTCCACCTCAGCTCATTGGGTAATGAAAAATTTAGAACAATTGATGGATGAAAGCAGGCAGGTAGGCCATTTTGGGATGCTCATTGGACTTGTTTAATGAAATGCACCTTTGTATATTCACATGCATTCGCTTCATGCTGTAACCACTGTGCATAAAAATTTGGAAACATGGCATACAGTGTATCATTTGCTGTCTAAGTCATGTTTCCCATATTTTCCCTTCCCAGATACAAGCCCGTTTGAGTGTTTGGGGCACTTTTTAGCTAAAATCATCCTACGGGGCCTAACTGCATATGCTAAAGCCTGCCTATTTTGAATGGTGTAGTGGCCCCTGCAACCTCCAAAAATATCAGGACTTACTTCCCCAATAACCTGCTAACTCACCCCTGAAATACATACTTATTCACCCTATTTTGTTCATTGGACTCATTTCTCATTTGAAATGCCCATTTTTGGGGGGGCAGAAATGTGCGTCTTTAAAAGGTGATTTCTACGATACCCCACTTTTGCGCGTCGGACCTCAACTTTTCCCGTAAACGCAGAAAAAACGCAATTTTAGGGAGAAACGAGACAGACATCCCCTCCCTCTGCCACCCACCCGCCCAACTGACAGCCAGCCATTAGACATGCACAGATAGTTCTGAGGGTCTGTTTGTGATGTCATAAAGGGCCTGCTGATCAATGGGCAGCTTTCTGATTGGCTGCTGTATTTGATTGACAGATGGAAGCTGGCAGCTGATTGGCTGTCTAGCCTAAAGTGCTTTACACACCTCCCTGATGGTACCACTGGCTAAGACTCCACCTCAGCTCATTGGGTAATGAAAAATTTAGAACAATTGATGGATGAAAGCAGGCAGGCCGGCCATTTTGGGATGCTCATTGGACTTGTTTAATGAAATGCACCTTTGTATATTCACATGCATTCGCTTCATGCTGTAACCGCTGTGCATAAAAATTTGGAAACATGGCAAACAGTGTATCATTTGGTGTCTAAGTCATGTTTCCCATTTTTTCCTTTCCCAGATACAACCCCATTTGAGTGTTTGGGGCACTTTTTAGCTAAAATCATCCTACAGGGCCTAACTGCATATGCTAAAACCTGCCTATTTTAAATGGTGTAGTGGCCCCTGCAACCTCCAAAAATATCAGGACTTACTTCCCCAATATCCTGCTAACTCACCCCTGAAATACATACTTATTCACTCTATTTTGTTCATTGGACTCATTTCTCATTTGAAATGCCCATTTTTGGGGGGCTGGAAATGTGCGACTTTAAAAGGTGATGTCTACGATACCCCACTTTTGCGCGTCGGACCTCAACTTTTCCCGTAAACGCAGAAAAACTGCAATTTTCAGGAGAAACGAGACAGACATCCCCTCCCTCTGCCACCCACCCGCCCAACTGACAGCCAGCCATTAGACATGCACAGATAGTTTTGAGGGTCTGTCTGTGATGTCATAAAGGGCCTGCTGATTAAGGGGCAGCTTTCTGATTGGCTGCTGTATTTGATTGACAGATAGAAGCTGGCAGCTGATTGGCAGTCTAGCCTAAAGTGCTTTACACACCTCCCTGATGGTACCACTGGCTAAGACTCCACCTCAGCTCGTTGGGAAATGAAAAATTTAGAACAATTGATGGATGAAAGCAGGCAGGCCGGCCATTTTGGGACGCTCATTGGACTTGTTTAATGCAATGCACCTTTGTATATTCACATGCATTCGCTTCATGCTGTAACCGCTGTGCATAAAAATTTGGAAACATGGCAAACAGTGTATCATTTGGTGTCTAAGTCATGTTTCCCATTTTTTCCCTTCCCAGATACAAGCCCATTTGAGTGTTTGGGGCACTTTTTAGCTAAAATCATCCTACAGGGCCTAACTGCATATGCTAAAACCTGCCTATTTTAAATGGTGTAGTGGCCCCTGCAACCTCCAAAAATATCAGGACTAACTTCCCCAATAATCTGCTAAATCACCCCTGAAATACATACTTATTCACCCTATTTTGTTCATTGGACTCATTTCTCATTTGAAATGCCTATTTTTGGGGGGCCGGAAATGTGCGACTTTAAAAGGTGATTTCTACGATACCCCACTTTTGCGCGTTGGACCTCAACTTTTCCCGTAAACGCAGAAAAACTGCAATTTTCAGGAGAAACGAGACAGACATCCCCCCCCTATGCCACCCACCCGCCCAACTGACAGCCAGCAATTAGACATGCACAGATAGTTCTGAGGGTCTGTCTGTGATGTCATAAAGGGCCTGCTGATCAATGGGCAGCTTTCTGATTGGTTGCTGTATTTGATTGACAGATGGAAGCTGGCAGCTGATTGGCTGTCTAGCCTAAAGTGCATTACACACCTCCCTGATGGTACCACTGGCTAAGACTCCACCTCAGCTCATTGGGTAATGAAAAATTTAGAACAATTGATGGATGAAAGCAGGCAGGCCGGCCATTTTGGGACGCTCATTGGACTTGTTTAATGCAATGCACCTTTGTATATTCACATGCATTCGCTTCATGCTGTAACCGCTGTGCATAAAAATTTGGAAACATGGCAAACAGTGTATCATTTGGTGTCTAAGTCATGTTTCCCATTTTTTCCCTTCCCAGATACAAGCCCATTTGAGTGTTTGGGGCACTTTTTAGCTAAAATCATCCTACAGGGCCTAACTGCATATGCTAAAACCTGCCTATTTTAAATGGTGTAGTGGCCCCTGCAACCTCCAAAAATATCAGGACTAACTTCCCCAATAATCTGCTAAATCACCCCTGAAATACATACTTATTCACCCTATTTTGTTCATTGGACTCATTTCTCATTTGAAATGCCCATTTTTGGGGGGCCGGAAATGTGCGACTTTAAAAGGTGATTTCTACGATACCCCACTTTTGCGCGTTGGACCTCAACTTTTCCCGTAAACGCAGAAAAACTGCAATTTTCAGGAGAAACGAGACAGACATCCCCCCCCTATGCCACCCACCCGCCCAACTGACAGCCAGCAATTAGACATGCACAGATAGTTCTGAGGGTCTGTCTGTGATGTCATAAAGGGCCTGCTGATCAATGGGCAGCTTTCTGATTGGTTGCTGTATTTGATTGACAGATGGAAGCTGGCAGCTGATTGGCTGTCTAGCCTAAAGTGCATTACACACCTCCCTGATGGTACCACTGGCTAAGACTCCACCTCAGCTCATTGGGTAATGAAAAATTTAGAACAATTGATGGATGAAAGCAGGCAGGCCGGCCATTTTGGGATGCTCATTGGACTTGTTTAATGCAATGCACCTTTGTATATTCACATGCATTCGCTTCATGCTGTAACCACTGTGCATAAAAATTTGGAAACATGGCATTTAGTGTATCTTTTGGTGTCTAAGTCATGTTTCCCATATTTTCCCTTCCCAGATGCAAGCCCGTTTGAGTGTTTGGGGCACTTTTTAGCTAAAATCATCCTACAGGGCCTAACTGCATATGCTAAAGCCTGCCTATTTTGAATGGTGTAGTGGCCCCTGCAACCTCCAAAAATATCAGGACTTACTTCCCCAATAACCTGCTAACTCACCCCTGAAATACATACTTATTCATCCTATTTTGTTCATTGGACTCATTTCTCATTTGAAATGCCCATTTTTGGGGGGCCAGAAATGTGCGTCTTTAAAAGGTGATTTCTACGATACCCCACTTTTGCGCGTCGGATCTCAACTTTTCCCGTAAACGCAGAAAAACCGCAATTTTAGGGAGAAACGAGACAGACATCCCCTCCCTCTGCCACCCACCCACCCAACTGACAGCCAGCCATTAGACATGCACAGATAGTTCTGAGGGTCTTTCTGTGATGTCATAAAGGGCCTGCTGATCAATGGGCAGCTTTCTGATTGGCTGCTGTATTTGATTGACAGATGGAAGCTGGCAGCTGATTGGCTGTCTAGCCTAAAGTGCTTTACACACCTCCCTGATGGTACCACTGGCTAAGACTCCACCTCAGCTCATTGGGTAATGAAAAATTTAGAACAATTGATGGATGAAAGCAGGCAGGCCGGCCATTTTGGGACACTCAGTGGACATGTTTAATGCAATGCACCTTTGTATATTCACATGCATTCGCTTCATGCTGTAACCACTGTGCATAAAAATTTGGAAACATGGCAAACAGTGTATCATTTGCTGTCTAAGTCATGTTTCCCAATATTTCCCTTCCCAGATACAAGCCCGTTTGAGTGTTTGGGGCACTTTTTAGCTAAAATCATCCTACGGGGCCTAACTACATATGCTAAAGCCTGCCTATTTTGAATGGTGTAGTGGCCCCTGCAACCTCCAAAAATATCAGGACTTACTTCCCCAATAACCTGCTAACTCACCCCTGAAATACATACTTATTCACCCTATTTTGTTCATTGGACTCATTTCTCATTTGAAATGCCCATTTTTGGGGGGGCAGAAATGTGCGTCTTTAAAAGGTGATTTCTACGATACCCCACTTTTGCGCGTCGGACCTCAACTTTTCCCGTAAACACAGAAAAAGCGCAATTTTCAGGAGAAACGAGACAGACATCCCCTCCCTCTGCCACCCACCCGCCCAACTGACAGCCCGCCATTAGACATGCACAGATAGTTCTGAGGGTCTGTCTGTGATGTCATAAAGGGCCTGCTGATCAATGGGCAGCTTTCTGATTGGCTGCTGTATTTGATTGACAGATGGAAGCTGGCAGCTGATTGGCTGTCTAGCCTAAAGTGCTTTACACACCTCCCTGATGGTACCACTGGCTAAGACTCCACCTCAGCTCGTTGGGAAATGAAAAATTTAGAACAATTGATGGATGAAAGCAGGCAGGCCGGCCATTTTGGGATGCTCATTGGACTTGTTTAATGAAATGCACCTTTTGTATATTCACATGCATTCGCTTCATGCTGTAACCGCTGTGCATAAAAATTTGGAAACATGGCAAACAGTGTATCATTTGGTGTCTAAGTCATGTTTCCCATTTTTTCCCTTCCCAGATACAAGCCCATTTGAGTGTTTGGGGCACTTTTTAACTATAATCATCCTACAGGGCCTAACTGCATATGCTAAAACCTGCCTATTTTAAATGGTGTAGTGGCCCCTGCAACCTCCAAAAATATCAGGACTTACTTCCCCAATAACCTGCTAACTCACCCCTGAAATACATACTTATTAACCCTATTTTGTTCATTGGACTCATTTCTCATTTGAAATGCCCATTTTTGGGGGGCTGGAAATGTGCGACTTTAAAAGGTGATTTCTACGATACCCCACTTTTGCGCGTCGGACCTCAACTTTTCCCGTAAACGCAGAAAAACTGCAATTTTCAGGAGAAACGAGACAGACATCCCCTCCCTCTGCCACCCACCCGCCCAACTGACAGCCAGCCATTAGACATGCACAGATAGTTCTGAGGGTATGTCTGTGATGTCATAAAGGGCCTGCTGATCAATGGGCAGCTTTCTGATTGGTTGCTGTATTTGATTGACAGATGGAAGCTGGCAGCTGATTGGCTGTCTAGCCTAAAGTGCTTTACACACCTCCCTGATGGTACCAGTGGCTAAGACTCCACCTCAGCTCATTGGGTAATGAAAAATTTAGAACAATTGATGGATGAAAGCAGGCAGGCCGGCAATTTTGGGACACTCAGTGGACTTGTTTAATGCAATGCACCTTTGTATATTCACATGCATTCGCTTCATGCTGTAACCACTGTGCATAAAAATTTGGAAACATGGCATACAGTGGATCATTTGCTGTCTAAGTCATGTTTCCCATATTTTCCCTTCCCAGATACAAGCCCGTTTGAGTGTTTGGGGCACTTTTTAGCTAAAATCAACCTACGGGGCCTAACTGCATATGCTAAAGCCTGCCTATTTTGAATGGTGTAGTGGCCCCTGCAACCTCCAAAAATATCAGGACTTACTTCCGCAATAACCTGCTAACTCACCCCTGAAATACATACTTATTCACCCTATTTTGTTCATTGGACTCATTTCTCATTTAAAATGCCCATTTTTGGGGGGCAGAAATGTGCGTCTTTAAAAGGTGATTTCTACGATACCCCACTTTTGCGCGTCGGACCTCAACTTTTCCCGTAAACGCAGAAAAACCGTAATTTTAGGGAGAAACGAGACAGACATCCCCTCCCTCTGCCACCCACCCGCCCAACTGACAGCCAGCCATTAGACATGCACAGATAGTTCTGAGGGTCTTTCTGTGATGTCATAAAGGGCCTGCTGATCAATGGGCAGCTTTCTGATTGGCAGCTGTATTTGATTGACAGATGGAAGCTGGCAGCTGATTGGCTGTCTAGCCTAAAGTGCTTTACACACCTCCCTGATGGTACCACTGGCTAAGACTCCACCTCAGCTCATTGGGTAATGAAAAATTTAGAACAATTGATGGATGAAAGCAGGCAGGTAGGCCATTTTGGGACACTCAGTGGACTTGTTTAATGCAATGCACCTTTGTATATTCACATGCATTCGCTTCATGCTGTAACCACTGTGCATAAAAATTTGGAAACATGACAAACAGTGTATCATTTGCTGTCTAAGTCATGTTTCCCATATTTTCCCTTCCCAGATACAAGCCCGTTTGAGTGTTTGGGGCACTTTTTAGCTAAAATCATCCTACGGGGCCTAACTGCATATGCTAAAGCCTGCCTATTTTGAATGGTGTAGTGGCCCCTGCAACCTCCAAAAATATCAGGACTTACTTCCCCAATAACCTGCTAACTCACCCCTGAAATACGTACTTATTAACCCTATTTTGTTCATTGGACTCATTTCTCATTTGAAATGCCCATTTTTGGGGGGCCAGAAATGTGCGTCTTTAAAAGGTGATTTCTACGATACCCCACTTTTGCGCGTCGGACCTCAACTTTTCCCGTAAACGCAGAAAAACCGTAATTTTAGGGAGAAACGAGACAGACATCCCCTCCCTCTGCCACCCACCCGCCCAACTGACAGCCAGCCATTAGACATGCACAGATAGTTTTGAGGGTCTGTCTGTGATGTCATAAAGGGCCTGCTGATCAATGGGCAGCTTTCTGATTGGTTGCTGTATTTGATTGACAGATGGAAGCTGGCAGCTGATTGGCTGTCTAGCCTAAAGTGCTTTACACACCTCCCTGATGGTACCACTGGCTAAGACTCCACCTCAGCTCATTGGGTAATGAAAAATTTAGAACAATTGATGGATGAAAGCAGGCAGGCCAGCCATTTTGTGACACTCAGTGGACTTGTTTAATGCAATGCACCTTTGTATATTCACATGCATTCGCTTCATGCTGTAACCACTGTGCATAAAAATTTGGAAACATGGCAAACAGTGTATCATTTGCTGTCTAAGTCATGTTTCTCATATTTTCCCTTCCCAGATACAAGCCCGTTTGAGTGTTTGGGGCACTTTTTAGCTAAAATCATCCTACGGGGCCTAACTGCATATGCTAAAGCCTGCCTATTTTGAATGGTGTAGTGGCCCCTGCAACCTCCAAAAATATCAGGACTTACTTCCCCAATAACCTGCTAACTCACCCCTGAAATACATACTTATTAACCCTATTTTGTTCATTGGACTCATTTCTCATTTGAAATGCCCATTTTTGGGGGGCCAGAAATGTGCGTCTTTAAAAGGTGATTTCTACGATACCCCACTTTTGCGCGTCGGACCTCAACTTTTCCCGTAAACGCAGAAAAAGCGCAATTTTCAGGAGAAACGAGACAGACATAACCTCCCTCTGCCACCCACCCACCCAACTGACAGCCAGCCATTAGACATGCACAGATAGTTCTGAGGGTCTGTTTGTGATGTCATAAAGGGCCTGCTGATCACTGGGCAGCTTTCTGATTGGCTGCTGTATTTGATTGACAGATGGAAGCTGGCAGCTGATTGGCTGTCTAGCCTAAAGTGCTTTACACACCTCCCTGATGGTACCACTGGCTAAGACTCCACCTCAGCTCATTGGTAATGAAAAATTTACAACAATTGATGGATGAAAGCAGGCAGGCCGGCCATTTTGGGACGCTCATTGGACTTGTTTAATGCAATGCACCTTTGTATATTCACATGCATTCGCTTCATGCTGTAACCACTGTGCATAAAAATTTGGAAACATGGCAAACAGTGTATCATTTGCTGTCTAAGTCATGTTTCCCATATTTTCCCTTCCCAGATACAAGCCCGTTTAAGTGTTTGGGGCACTTTTTAGCTAAAATCAACCTACGGGGCCTAACTGCATATGCTAAACCCTGCCTATTTTGAATGGTGTAGTGGCCCCTGCAACCTCCAAAAATATCAGGACTTACTTCCCCAATAACCTGCTAACTCACCCCTGAAATACATACTTATTCACCCTATTTTGTTCATTGGACTCATTTCTAATTTGAAATGCCCATTTTTGGGGGGCCAGAAATGTGCTTCTTTAAAAGGTGATTTCTACGATACCCCACTTTTGCGCGTCGGACCTCAACTTTTCCCGTAAACGCAGAAAAAACGCAATTTTCAGGAGAAACGAGACAGACATCCCCTCCCTCTGCCACCCACCCGCCCAACTGACAGCCAGCCATTAGACATGCACAGATAGTTCTGAGGGTTTTTCTGTGATGTCATAATGGGCCTGCTGATTAAGGGGCAGCTTTCTGATTGGCTGCTGTATTTGATTGACAGATAGAAGCTGGCAGCTGATTGGCAGTCTAGCCTAAAGTGCTTTACACACCTCCCTGATGGTACCACTGGCTAAGACTCCACCTCAGCTCGTTGGGAAATGAAAAATTTAGAACAATTGATGGATGAAAGCAGGCAGGCCGGCCATTTTGGGACGCTCATTGGACTTGTTTAATGCAATGCACCTTTGTATATTCACATGCATTCGCTTCATGCTGTAACCACTGTGCATAAAAATTTGGAAACATGGCAAACAGTGTATCATTTGGTGTCTAAGTCATGTTTCCCATTTTTTCCCTTCCCAGATACAAGCCCATTTGAGTGTTTGGGGCACTTTTTAGCTAAAATCATCCTACAGGGCCTAACTGCATATGCTAAAACCTGCCTATTTTAAATGGTGTAGTGGCCCCTGCAACCTCCAAAAATATCAGGACTTACTTCCCCAATAACCTGCTAACTCACCCCTGAAATACATACTTATTAACCCTATTTTGTTCATTGGACTCATTTCTCATTTGAAATGCCCATTTTTGGGGAGTCAGAAATGTGCGTCTTTAAAAGGTGATTTCTACGATACCCCACTTTTGCGCGTCGGACCTCAACTTTTCCCGTAAACGCAGAAAAAGCGCAATTTTCAGGAGAAACGAGACAGACATCCCCTCCCTCTGCCACCCACCCACCCAACTGACAGCCAGCCATTAGACATGCACAGATAGTTCTGAGGGTCTGTTTGTGATGTCATAAAGGGCCTGCTGATCAATGGGCAGCTTTCTGATTGGCTGCTGTATTTGATTGACAGATGGAAGCTGGCAGCTGATTGGCTGTCTAGCCTAAAGTGCTTTACACACCTCCCTGATGGTACCACTGGCTAAGACTCCACCTCAGCTCATTGGGTAATAAAAAATTTAGAACAATTGATGGATGAAAGCAGGCAGGCCGGCCATTTTGGGACGCTCATTGGACTTGTTTAATGCAATGCACCTTTGTATATTCACATGCATTCGCTTCATGCTGTAACCACTGTGCATAAAAATTTGGAAACATGGCATACAGTGGATCATTTGCTGTCTAAGTCATGTTTCCCATATTTTCCCTTCCCAGATACAAGCCAGTTTGAGTGTTTGGGGCACTTTTTAGCTAAAATCAACCTACGGGGCCTAACTGCATATGCTAAAGCCTGCCTATTTTGAATGGTGTAGTGGCCCCTCCAACCTCCAAAAATATCAGGACTTACTTCCGCAATAACCTGCTAACTCACCCCTGAAATACATACTTATTCACCCTATTTTGTTCATTGGACTCATTTCTCATTTAAAATGCCCATTTTTGGGGGGCAGAAATGTGCGTCTTTAAAAGGTGATTTCTACGATACCCCACTTTTGCGCGTCGGACCTCAACTTTTCCCGTAAACGCAGAAAAAACGTAATTTTAGGGAGAAACGAGACAGACATCCCCTCCCTCTGCCACCCACCCGCCCAACTGACAGCCAGCCATTAGACATGCACAGATAGTTCTGAGGGTCTTTCTGTGATGTCATAAAGGGCCTGCTGATCAATGGGCAGCTTTCTGATTGGCAGCTGTATTTGATTGACAGATGGAAGCTGGCAGCTGATTGGCTGTCTAGCCTAAAGTGCTTTACACACCTCCCTGATGGTACCACTGGCTAAGACTCCACCTCAGCTCATTGGGTAATGAAAAATTTAGAACAATTGATGGATGAAAGCAGGCAGGTAGGCCATTTTGGGACACTCAGTGGACTTGTTTAATGCAATGCACCTTTGTATATTCACATGCATTCGCTTCATGCTGTAACCACTGTGCATAAAAATTTGGAAACATGACAAACAGTGTATCATTTGCTGTCTAAGTCATGTTTCCCATATTTTCCCTTCCCAGATACAAGCCCGTTTGAGTGTTTGGGGCACTTTTTAGCTAAAATCATCCTACGGGGCCTAACTGCATATGCTAAAGCCTGCCTATTTTGAATGGTGTAGTGGCCCCTGCAACCTCCAAAAATATCAGGACTTACTTCCCCAATAACCTGCTAACTCACCCCTGAAATACATACTTATTAACCCTATTTTGTACATTGGACTCATTTCTCATTTGAAATGCCCATTTTTGGGGGGCAAGAAATGTGCGTCTTTAAAAGGTGATTTCTACGATACCCCACTTTTGCGCGTCGGACCTCAACTTTTCCCGTAAATGCAGAAAAACCGTAATTTTAGGGAGAAACGAGACAGACATCCCCTCCCTCTGCCACCCACCCGCCCAACTGACAGCCAGCCATTAGACATGCACAGATAGTTCTGAGGGTCTTTCTGTGATGTCATAAAGGGCCTGCTGATCAATGGGCAGCTTTCTGATTGGCAGCTGTATTTGATTGACAGATGGAAGCTGGCAGCTGATTGGCTGTCTAGCCTAAAGTGCTTTACACACCTCCCTGATGGTACCACTGGCTAACCTCCACCTCAGCTCATTAGGTAATGAAAAATTTAGAACAATTGATGGATGAAAGCAGGCAGGTAGGCCATTTTGGGACACTCAGTGGACTTGTTTAATGCAATGCACCTTTGTATATTCACATGCATTCGCTTCATGCTGTAACCACTGTGCATAAAAATTTGGAAACATGACAAACAGTGTATCATTTGCTGTCTAAGTCATGTTTCCCATATTTTCCCTTCCCAGATAAAAGCCCGTTTGAGTGTTTGGGGCACTTTTTAGCTAAAATCATCCTACGGGGCCTAACTGCATATGCTAAAGCCTGCCTATTTTGAATGGTGTAGTGGCCCCTGCAACCTCCAAAAATATCAGGACATACTTCCCCAATAACCTGCTAACTCACCCCTAAAATACATACTTATTCACCCTATTTTGTTCATTGGACTCATTTCTCATTTGAAATGCCCATTTTTGGGGGGGCAGAAATGTGCGTCTTTAAAAGGTGATTTCTACGATACCCCACTTTTGCGCGTCGGACCTCAACTTTTCCCGTAAACGCAGAAAAAGCGCAATTTTAAGGAGAAACGAGACAGACATCCCCTCCCTCTGCCACCCACCCGCCCAACTGACAGCCAGCCATTAGACATGCACAGGTAGTTCTGAGGGTCTTTCTGTGATGTCATAAAGGGCCTGCTAATCAATGGGCAGCTTTCTGATTGGCTGCTGTATTTGATTGACAGATGGAAGCTGGCAGCTGATTGGCTGTCTAGCCTAAAGTGCTTTACACACCTCCCTGATGGTACCACTGGCTAAGACTCCACCTCAGCTCATTGGGTAATGAAAAATTTAGAACAATTGATGGATGAAAGCAGGCAGGTAGGCCATTTTGGGATGCTCATTGGACTTGTTTAATGAAATGCACCTTTGTATATTCACATGCATTCGCTTCATGCTGTAACCACTGTGCATAAAAATTTGGAAACATGGCATACAGTGTATCATTTGCTGTCTAAGTCATGTTTCCCATATTTTCCCTTCCCAGATACAAGCCCGTTTGAGTGTTTGGGGCACTTTTTAGCTAAAATCATCCTACGGGGCCTAACTGCATATGCTAAAGCCTGCCTATTTTGAATGGTGTAGTGGCCCCTGCAACCTCCAAAAATATCAGGACTTACTTCCCCAATAACCTGCTAACTCACCCCTGAAATACATACTTATTCACCCTATTTTGTTCATTGGACTCATTTCTCATTTGAAATGCCCATTTTTGGGGGGGCAGAAATGTGCGTCTTTAAAAGGTGATTTCTACGATACCCCACTTTTGCGCGTCGGACCTCAACTTTTCCCGTAAACGCAGAAAAAACGCAATTTTAGGGAGAAACGAGACAGACATCCCCTCCCTCTGCCACCCACCCGCCCAACTGACAGCCAGCCATTAGACATGCACAGATAGTTCTGAGGGTCTGTTTGTGATGTCATAAAGGGCCTGCTGATCAATGGGCAGCTTTCTGATTGGCTGCTGTATTTGATTGACAGATGGAAGCTGGCAGCTGATTGGCTGTCTAGCCTAAAGTGCTTTACACACCTCCCTGATGGTACCACTGGCTAAGACTCCACCTCAGCTCATTGGGTAATGAAAAATTTAGAACAATTGATGGATGAAAGCAGGCAGGCCGGCCATTTTGGGATGCTCATTGGACTTGTTTAATGAAATGCACCTTTGTATATTCACATGCATTCGCTTCATGCTGTAACCGCTGTGCATAAAAATTTGGAAACATGGCAAACAGTGTATCATTTGGTGTCTAAGTCATGTTTCCCATTTTTTCCTTTCCCAGATACAACCCCATTTGAGTGTTTGGGGCACTTTTTAGCTAAAATCATCCTACAGGGCCTAACTGCATATGCTAAAACCTGCCTATTTTAAATGGTGTAGTGGCCCCTGCAACCTCCAAAAATATCAGGACTTACTTCCCCAATATCCTGCTAACTCACCCCTGAAATACATACTTATTCACTCTATTTTGTTCATTGGACTCATTTCTCATTTGAAATGCCCATTTTTGGGGGGCTGGAAATGTGCGACTTTAAAAGGTGATGTCTACGATACCCCACTTTTGCGCGTCGGACCTCAACTTTTCCCGTAAACGCAGAAAAACTGCAATTTTCAGGAGAAACGAGACAGACATCCCCTCCCTCTGCCACCCACCCGCCCAACTGACAGCCAGCCATTAGACATGCACAGATAGTTTTGAGGGTCTGTCTGTGATGTCATAAAGGGCCTGCTGATTAAGGGGCAGCTTTCTGATTGGCTGCTGTATTTGATTGACAGATAGAAGCTGGCAGCTGATTGGCAGTCTAGCCTAAAGTGCTTTACACACCTCCCTGATGGTACCACTGGCTAAGACTCCACCTCAGCTCGTTGGGAAATGAAAAATTTAGAACAATTGATGGATGAAAGCAGGCAGGCCGGCCATTTTGGGACGCTCATTGGACTTGTTTAATGCAATGCACCTTTGTATATTCACATGCATTCGCTTCATGCTGTAACCGCTGTGCATAAAAATTTGGAAACATGGCAAACAGTGTATCATTTGGTGTCTAAGTCATGTTTCCCATTTTTTCCCTTCCCAGATACAAGCCCATTTGAGTGTTTGGGGCACTTTTTAGCTAAAATCATCCTACAGGGCCTAACTGCATATGCTAAAACCTGCCTATTTTAAATGGTGTAGTGGCCCCTGCAACCTCCAAAAATATCAGGACTAACTTCCCCAATAATCTGCTAAATCACCCCTGAAATACATACTTATTCACCCTATTTTGTTCATTGGACTCATTTCTCATTTGAAATGCCCATTTTTGGGGGGCCGGAAATGTGCGACTTTAAAAGGTGATTTCTACGATACCCCACTTTTGCGCGTTGGACCTCAACTTTTCCCGTAAACGCAGAAAAACTGCAATTTTCAGGAGAAATGAGACAGACATCCCCCCCCTATGCCACCCACCCGCCCAACTGACAGCCAGCAATTAGACATGCACAGATAGTTCTGAGGGTCTGTCTGTGATGTCATAAAGGGCCTGCTGATCAATGGGCAGCTTTCTGATTGGTTGCTGTATTTGATTGACAGATGGAAGCTGGCAGCTGATTGGCTGTCTAGCCTAAAGTGCATTACACACCTCCCTGATGATACCACTGGCTAAGACTCCACCTCAGCTCATTGGGTAATGAAAAATTTAGAACAATTGATGGATGAAAGCAGGCAGGCCGGCCATTTTGGGATGCTCATTGGACTTGTTTAATGCAATGCACCTTTGTATATTCACATGCATTCGCTTCATGCTGTAACCACTGTGCATAAAAATTTGGAAACATGGCATTTAGTGTATCTTTTGGTGTCTAAGTCATGTTTCCCATATTTTCCCTTCCCAGATGCAAGCCCGTTTGAGTGTTTGGGGCACTTTTTAGCTAAAATCATCCTACAGGGCCTAACTGCATATGCTAAAGCCTGCCTATTTTGAATGGTGTAGTGGCCCCTGCAACCTCCAAAAATATCAGGACTTACTTCCCCAATAACCTGCTAACTCACCCCTGAAATACATACTTATTCATCCTATTTTGTTCATTGGACTCATTTCTCATTTGAAATGCCCATTTTTGGGGGGCCAGAAATGTGCGTCTTTAAAAGGTGATTTCTACGATACCCCACTTTTGCGCGTCGGATCTCAACTTTTCCCGTAAACGCAGAAAAACCGCAATTTTAGGGAGAAACGAGACAGACATCCCCTCCCTCTGCCACCCACCCACCCAACTGACAGCCAGCCATTAGACATGCACAGATAGTTCTGAGGGTCTTTCTGTGATGTCATAAAGGGCCTGCTGATCAATGGGCAGCTTTCTGATTGGCTGCTGTATTTGATTGACAGATGGAAGCTGGCAGCTGATTGGCTGTCTAGCCTAAAGTGCTTTACACACCTCCCTGATGGTACCACTGGCTAAGACTCCACCTCAGCTCATTGGGTAATGAAAAATTTAGAACAATTGATGGATGAAAGCAGGCAGGCCGGCCATTTTGGGACACTCAGTGGACATGTTTAATGCAATGCACCTTTGTATATTCACATGCATTCGCTTCATGCTGTAACCACTGTGCATAAAAATTTGGAAACATGGCAAACAGTGTATCATTTGCTGTCTAAGTCATGTTTCCCAATATTTCCCTTCCCAGATACAAGCCCGTTTGAGTGTTTGGGGCACTTTTTAGCTAAAATCATCCTACGGGGCCTAACTACATATGCTAAAGCCTGCCTATTTTGAATGGTGTAGTGGCCCCTGCAACCTCCAAAAATATCAGGACTTACTTCCCCAATAACCTGCTAACTCACCCCTGAAATACATACTTATTCACCCTATTTTGTTCATTGGACTCATTTCTCATTTGAAATGCCCATTTTTGGGGGGGCAGAAATGTGCGTCTTTAAAAGGTGATTTCTACGATACCCCACTTTTGCGCGTCGGACCTCAACTTTTCCCGTAAACACAGAAAAAGCGCAATTTTCAGGAGAAACGAGACAGACATCCCCTCCCTCTGCCACCCACCCGCCCAACTGACAGCCCGCCATTAGACATGCACAGATAGTTCTGAGGGTCTGTCTGTGATGTCATAAAGGGCCTGCTGATCAATGGGCAGCTTTCTGATTGGCTGCTGTATTTGATTGACAGATGGAAGCTGGCAGCTGATTGGCTGTCTAGCCTAAAGTGCTTTACACACCTCCCTGATGGTACCACTGGCTAAGACTCCACCTCAGCTCGTTGGGAAATGAAAAATTTAGAACAATTGATGGATGAAAGCAGGCAGGCCGGCCATTTTGGGATGCTCATTGGACTTGTTTAATGAAATGCACCTTTTGTATATTCACATGCATTCGCTTCATGCTGTAACCGCTGTGCATAAAAATTTGGAAACATGGCAAACAGTGTATCATTTGGTGTCTAAGTCATGTTTCCCATTTTTTCCCTTCCCAGATACAAGCCCATTTGAGTGTTTGGGGCACTTTTTAACTATAATCATCCTACAGGGCCTAACTGCATATGCTAAAACCTGCCTATTTTAAATGGTGTAGTGGCCCCTGCAACCTCCAAAAATATCAGGACTTACTTCCCCAATAACCTGCTAACTCACCCCTGAAATACATACTTATTAACCCTATTTTGTTCATTGGACTCATTTCTCATTTGAAATGCCCATTTTTGGGGGGCTGGAAATGTGCGACTTTAAAAGGTGATTTCTACGATACCCCACTTTTGCGCGTCGGACCTCAACTTTTCCCGTAAACGCAGAAAAACTGCAATTTTCAGGAGAAACGAGACAGACATCCCCTCCCTCTGCCACCCACCCGCCCAACTGACAGCCAGCCATTAGACATGCACAGATAGTTCTGAGGGTATGTCTGTGATGTCATAAAGGGCCTGCTGATCAATGGGCAGCTTTCTGATTGGTTGCTGTATTTGATTGACAGATGGAAGCTGGCAGCTGATTGGCTGTCTAGCCTAAAGTGCTTTACACACCTCCCTGATGGTACCAGTGGCTAAGACTCCACCTCAGCTCATTGGGTAATGAAAAATTTAGAACAATTGATGGATGAAAGCAGGCAGGCCGGCAATTTTGGGACACTCAGTGGACTTGTTTAATGCAATGCACCTTTGTATATTCACATGCATTCGCTTCATGCTGTAACCACTGTGCATAAAAATTTGGAAACATGGCATACAGTGGATCATTTGCTGTCTAAGTCATGTTTCCCATATTTTCCCTTCCCAGATACAAGCCCGTTTGAGTGTTTGGGGCACTTTTTAGCTAAAATCAACCTACGGGGCCTAACTGCATATGCTAAAGCCTGCCTATTTTGAATGGTGTAGTGGCCCCTGCAACCTCCAAAAATATCAGGACTTACTTCCGCAATAACCTGCTAACTCACCCCTGAAATACATACTTATTCACCCTATTTTGTTCATTGGACTCATTTCTCATTTAAAATGCCCATTTTTGGGGGGCAGAAATGTGCGTCTTTAAAAGGTGATTTCTACGATACCCCACTTTTGCGCGTCGGACCTCAACTTTTCCCGTAAACGCAGAAAAACCGTAATTTTAGGGAGAAACGAGACAGACATCCCCTCCCTCTGCCACCCACCCGCCCAACTGACAGCCAGCCATTAGACATGCACAGATAGTTCTGAGGGTCTTTCTGTGATGTCATAAAGGGCCTGCTGATCAATGGGCAGCTTTCTGATTGGCAGCTGTATTTGATTGACAGATGGAAGCTGGCAGCTGATTGGCTGTCTAGCCTAAAGTGCTTTACACACCTCCCTGATGGTACCACTGGCTAAGACTCCACCTCAGCTCATTGGGTAATGAAAAATTTAGAACAATTGATGGATGAAAGCAGGCAGGTAGGCCATTTTGGGACACTCAGTGGACTTGTTTAATGCAATGCACCTTTGTATATTCACATACATTCGCTTCATGCTGTAACCACTGTGCATAAAAATTTGGAAACATGACAAACAGTGTATCATTTGCTGTCTAAGTCATGTTTCCCATATTTTCCCTTCCCAGATACAAGCCCGTTTGAGTGTTTGGGGCACTTTTTAGCTAAAATCATCCTACGGGGCCTAACTGCATATGCTAAAGCCTGCCTATTTTGAATGGTGTAGTGGCCCCTGCAACCTCCAAAAATATCAGGACTTACTTCCCCAATAACCTGCTAACTCACCCCTGAAATACGTACTTATTAACCCTATTTTGTTCATTGGACTCATTTCTCATTTGAAATGCCCATTTTTGGGGGGCCAGAAATGTGCGTCTTTAAAAGGTGATTTCTACGATACCCCACTTTTGCGCGTCGGACCTCAACTTTTCCCGTAAACGCAGAAAAACCGTAATTTTAGGGAGAAACGAGACAGACATCCCCTCCCTCTGCCACCCACCCGCCCAACTGACAGCCAGCCATTAGACATGCACAGATAGTTTTGAGGGTCTGTCTGTGATGTCATAAAGGGCCTGCTGATCAATGGGCAGCTTTCTGATTGGTTGCTGTATTTGATTGACAGATGGAAGCTGGCAGCTGATTGGCTGTCTAGCCTAAAGTGCTTTACACACCTCCCTGATGGTACCACTGGCTAAGACTCCACCTCAGCTCATTGGGTAATGAAAAATTTAGAACAATTGATGGATGAAAGCAGGCAGGCCAGCCATTTTGTGACACTCAGTGGACTTGTTTAATGCAATGCACCTTTGTATATTCACATGCATTCGCTTCATGCTGTAACCACTGTGCATAAAAATTTGGAAACATGGCAAACAGTGTATCATTTGCTGTCTAAGTCATGTTTCTCATATTTTCCCTTCCCAGATACAAGCCCGTTTGAGTGTTTGGGGCACTTTTTAGCTAAAATCATCCTACGGGGCCTAACTGCATATGCTAAAGCCTGCCTATTTTGAATGGTGTAGTGGCCCCTGCAACCTCCAAAAATATCAGGACTTACTTCCCCAATAACCTGCTAACTCACCCCTGAAATACATACTTATTAACCCTATTTTGTTCATTGGACTCATTTCTCATTTGAAATGCCCATTTTTGGGGGGCCAGAAATGTGCGTCTTTAAAAGGTGATTTCTACGATACCCCACTTTTGCGCGTCGGACCTCAACTTTTCCCGTAAACGCAGAAAAAGCGCAATTTTCAGGAGAAACGAGACAGACATAACCTCCCTCTGCCACCCACCCACCCAACTGACAGCCAGCCATTAGACATGCACAGATAGTTCTGAGGGTCTGTTTGTGATGTCATAAAGGGCCTGCTGATCACTGGGCAGCTTTCTGATTGGCTGCTGTATTTGATTGACAGATGGAAGCTGGCAGCTGATTGGCTGTCTAGCCTAAAGTGCTTTACACACCTCCCTGATGGTACCACTGGCTAAGACTCCACCTCAGCTCATTGGGTAATGAAAAATTTAGAACAATTGATGGATGAAAGCAGGCAGGCCGGCCATTTTGGGACGCTCATTGGACTTGTTTAATGCAATGCACCTTTGTATATTCACATGCATTCGCTTCATGCTGTAACCACTGTGCATAAAAATTTGGAAACATGGCAAACAGTGTATCATTTGCTGTCTAAGTCATGTTTCCCATATTTTCCCTTCCCAGATACAAGCCCGTTTAAGTGTTTGGGGCACTTTTTAGCTAAAATCAACCTACGGGGCCTAACTGCATATGCTAAACCCTGCCTATTTTGAATGGTGTAGTGGCCCCTGCAACCTCCAAAAATATCAGGACTTACTTCCCCAATAACCTGCTAACTCACCCCTGAAATACATACTTATTAACCCTATTTTGTTCATTGGACTCATTTCTCATTTGAAATGCCCATTTTTGGGGGGCTGGAAATGTGCGACTTTAAAAGGTGATTTCTACGATACCCCACTTTTGCGCGTCGGACCTCAACTTTTCCCGTAAACGCAGAAAAACTGCAATTTTCAGGAGAAACGAGACAGACATCCCCTCCCTCTGCCACCCACCCGCCCAACTGACAGCCAGCCATTAGACATGCACAGATAGTTCTGAGGGTATGTCTGTGATGTCATAAAGGGCCTGCTGATCAATGGGCAGCTTTCTGATTGGTTGCTGTATTTGATTGACAGATGGAAGCTGGCAGCTGATTGGCTGTCTAGCCTAAAGTGCTTTACACACCTCCCTGATGGTACCAGTGGCTAAGACTCCACCTCAGCTCATTGGGTAATGAAAAATTTAGAACAATTGATGGATGAAAGCAGGCAGGCCGGCAATTTTGGGACACTCAGTGGACTTGTTTAATGCAATGCACCTTTGTATATTCACATGCATTCGCTTCATGCTGTAACCACTGTGCATAAAAATTTGGAAACATGGCATACAGTGGATCATTTGCTGTCTAAGTCATGTTTCCCATATTTTCCCTTCCCAGATACAAGCCCGTTTGAGTGTTTGGGGCACTTTTTAGCTAAAATCAACCTACGGGGCCTAACTGCATATGCTAAAGCCTGCCTATTTTGAATGGTGTAGTGGCCCCTGCAACCTCCAAAAATATCAGGACTTACTTCCGCAATAACCTGCTAACTCACCCCTGAAATACATACTTATTCACCCTATTTTGTTCATTGGACTCATTTCTCATTTAAAATGCCCATTTTTGGGGGGCAGAAATGTGCGTCTTTAAAAGGTGATTTCTACGATACCCCACTTTTGCGCGTCGGACCTCAACTTTTCCCGTAAACGCAGAAAAACCGTAATTTTAGGGAGAAACGAGACAGACATCCCCTCCCTCTGCCACCCACCCGCCCAACTGACAGCCAGCCATTAGACATGCACAGATAGTTCTGAGGGTCTTTCTGTGATGTCATAAAGGGCCTGCTGATCAATGGGCAGCTTTCTGATTGGCAGCTGTATTTGATTGACAGATGGAAGCTGGCAGCTGATTGGCTGTCTAGCCTAAAGTGCTTTACACACCTCCCTGATGGTACCACTGGCTAAGACTCCACCTCAGCTCATTGGGTAATGAAAAATTTAGAACAATTGATGGATGAAAGCAGGCAGGTAGGCCATTTTGGGACACTCAGTGGACTTGTTTAATGCAATGCACCTTTGTATATTCACATACATTCGCTTCATGCTGTAACCACTGTGCATAAAAATTTGGAAACATGACAAACAGTGTATCATTTGCTGTCTAAGTCATGTTTCCCATATTTTCCCTTCCCAGATACAAGCCCGTTTGAGTGTTTGGGGCACTTTTTAGCTAAAATCATCCTACGGGGCCTAACTGCATATGCTAAAGCCTGCCTATTTTGAATGGTGTAGTGGCCCCTGCAACCTCCAAAAATATCAGGACTTACTTCCCCAATAACCTGCTAACTCACCCCTGAAATACGTACTTATTAACCCTATTTTGTTCATTGGACTCATTTCTCATTTGAAATGCCCATTTTTGGGGGGCCAGAAATGTGCGTCTTTAAAAGGTGATTTCTACGATACCCCACTTTTGCGCGTCGGACCTCAACTTTTCCCGTAAACGCAGAAAAACCGTAATTTTAGGGAGAAACGAGACAGACATCCCCTCCCTCTGCCACCCACCCGCCCAACTGACAGCCAGCCATTAGACATGCACAGATAGTTTTGAGGGTCTGTCTGTGATGTCATAAAGGGCCTGCTGATCAATGGGCAGCTTTCTGATTGGTTGCTGTATTTGATTGACAGATGGAAGCTGGCAGCTGATTGGCTGTCTAGCCTAAAGTGCTTTACACACCTCCCTGATGGTACCACTGGCTAAGACTCCACCTCAGCTCATTGGGTAATGAAAAATTTAGAACAATTGATGGATGAAAGCAGGCAGGCCAGCCATTTTGTGACACTCAGTGGACTTGTTTAATGCAATGCACCTTTGTATATTCACATGCATTCGCTTCATGCTGTAACCACTGTGCATAAAAATTTGGAAACATGGCAAACAGTGTATCATTTGCTGTCTAAGTCATGTTTCTCATATTTTCCCTTCCCAGATACAAGCCCGTTTGAGTGTTTGGGGCACTTTTTAGCTAAAATCATCCTACGGGGCCTAACTGCATATGCTAAAGCCTGCCTATTTTGAATGGTGTAGTGGCCCCTGCAACCTCCAAAAATATCAGGACTTACTTCCCCAATAACCTGCTAACTCACCCCTGAAATACATACTTATTAACCCTATTTTGTTCATTGGACTCATTTCTCATTTGAAATGCCCATTTTTGGGGGGCCAGAAATGTGCGTCTTTAAAAGGTGATTTCTACGATACCCCACTTTTGCGCGTCGGACCTCAACTTTTCCCGTAAACGCAGAAAAAGCGCAATTTTCAGGAGAAACGAGACAGACATAACCTCCCTCTGCCACCCACCCACCCAACTGACAGCCAGCCATTAGACATGCACAGATAGTTCTGAGGGTCTGTTTGTGATGTCATAAAGGGCCTGCTGATCACTGGGCAGCTTTCTGATTGGCTGCTGTATTTGATTGACAGATGGAAGCTGGCAGCTGATTGGCTGTCTAGCCTAAAGTGCTTTACACACCTCCCTGATGGTACCACTGGCTAAGACTCCACCTCAGCTCATTGGGTAATGAAAAATTTAGAACAATTGATGGATGAAAGCAGGCAGGCCGGCCATTTTGGGACGCTCATTGGACTTGTTTAATGCAATGCACCTTTGTATATTCACATGCATTCGCTTCATGCTGTAACCACTGTGCATAAAAATTTGGAAACATGGCAAACAGTGTATCATTTGCTGTCTAAGTCATGTTTCCCATATTTTCCCTTCCCAGATACAAGCCCGTTTAAGTGTTTGGGGCACTTTTTAGCTAAAATCAACCTACGGGGCCTAACTGCATATGCTAAACCCTGCCTATTTTGAATGGTGTAGTGGCCCCTGCAACCTCCAAAAATATCAGGACTTACTTCCCCAATAACCTGCTAACTCACCCCTGAAATACATACTTATTCACCCTATTTTGTTCATTGGACTCATTTCTAATTTGAAATGCCCATTTTTGGGGGGCCAGAAATGTGCTTCTTTAAAAGGTGATTTCTACGATACCCCACTTTTGCGCGTCGGACCTCAACTTTTCCCGTAAACGCAGAAAAAACGCAATTTTCAGGAGAAACGAGACAGACATCCCCTCCCTCTGCCACCCACCCGCCCAACTGACAGCCAGCCATTAGACATGCACAGATAGTTCTGAGGGTTTTTCTGTGATGTCATAATGGGCCTGCTGATTAATGGGCAGCTTTCTGATTGGCTGCTGTATTTGATTGACAGATAGAAGCTGGCAGCTGATTGGCAGTCTAGCCTAAAGTGCTTTACACACCTCCCTGATGGTACCACTGGCTAAGACTCCACCTCAGCTCGTTGGGAAATGAAAAATTTAGAACAATTGATGGATGAAAGCAGGCAGGCCGGCCATTTTGGGACGCTCATTGGACTTGTTTAATGCAATGCACCTTTGTATATTCACATGCATTCGCTTCATGCTGTAACCACTGTGCATAAAAATTTGGAAACATGGCAAACAGTGTATCATTTGCTGTCTAAGTCATGTTTCCCATATTTTCCCTTCCCAGATACAAGCCCGTTTGAGTGTTTGGGGCACTTTTTAGCTAAAATCAACCTACGGGGCCTAACTGCATATGCTAAAGCCTGCCTATTTTGAATGGTGTAGTGGCCCCTGCAACCTCCAAAAATATCAGGACTTACTTCCCCAATAACCTGCTAACTCACCCCTGAAATACATACTTATTAACCCTATTTTGTTCATTGGACTCATTTCTCATTTGAAATGCCCATTTTTGGGGTGCCAGAAATGTGCGTCTTTAAAAGGTGATTTCTACGATACCCCACTTTTGCGCGTCGGACCTCAACTTTTCCCGTAAACGCAGAAAAAGCGCAATTTTCAGGAGAAACGAGACAGCCATCCCCTCCCTCTGCCACCCACCCACCCAACTGACAGCCAGCCATTAGACATGCACAGATAGTTCTGAGGGTCTGTTTGTGATGTCATAAAGGGCCTGCTGATCAATGGGCAGCTTTCTGATTGGCTGCTGTATTTGATTGACAGATGGAAGCTGGCAGCTGATTGGCTGTCTAGCCTAAAGTGCTTTACACACCTCCCTGATGGTACCACTGGCTAAGACTCCACCTCAGCTCATTGGGTAATGAAAAATTTAGAACAATTGATGGATGAAAGCAGGCAGGCCGGCCATTTTGGGACGCTCATTGGACTTGTTTAATGCAATGCACCTTTGTATATTCACATGCATTCGCTTCATGCTGTAACCACTGTGCATAAAAATTTGGAAACATGGCAAACAGTGTATCATTTGCTGTCTAAGTCATGTTTCCCATATTTTCCCTTCCCAGATACAAGCCCGTTTGAGTGTTTGTGGCACTTTTTAGCTAAAATCAACCTACGGGGCCTAACTGCATATGCTAAACCCTGCCTATTTTGAATGGTGTAGTGGCCCCTGCAACCTCCAAAAATATCAGGACTTACTTCCCCAATAACCTGCTAACTCACCCCTGAAATACATACTTATTCACCCTATTTTGTTCATTGGACTCATTTCTCATTTGAAATGCCCATTTTTGGGGGGCTAGAAATGTGCTTCTTTAAAAGGTGATTTCTACGATACCCCACTTTTGCGCGTCGGACCTCAACTTTTCCCGTAAACGCAGAAAAAACGCAATTTTCAGGAGAAACGAGACAGACATCCCCTCCCTCTGCCACCCACCCGCCCAACTGACAGCCAGCCATTAGACATGCACAGATAGTTCTGAGGGTCTTTCTGTGATGTCATAAAGGGCCTGCTGATTAAGGGGCAGCTTTCTGATTGGCTGCTGTATTTGATTGACAGATAGAAGCTGGCAGCTGATTGGCAGACTAGCCTAAAGTGCTTTACACACCTCCCTGATGGTACCACTGGCTAAGACTCCACCTCAGCTCGTTGGGAAATGAAAAATTTAGAACAATTGATGGATGAAAGCAGGCAGGCCGGCCATTTTGGGACGCTCTTTGGACTTGTTTAATGCAATGCACCTTTGTATATTCACATGCATTCGCTTCATGCTGTAACCACTGTGCATAAAAATTTGGAAACATGGCAAACAGTGTATCATTTGGTGTCTAAGTCATGTTTCCCATTTTTTCCCTTCCCAGATACAAGCCCGTTTGAGTGTTTGGGGCACTTTTTAGCTAAAATCATCCTACGGGGCCTAACTGCATATGCTAAAACCTGCCTTTTTTGAATGGTGTAGTGGCCCCTGCAACCTCCAAAAATATCAGGACTTACTTCCCCAATAATCTGCTAACTCACCCCTGAAATACATACTTATTCACCCTATTTTGTTCATTGGACTCATTTCTCATTTGAAATGCCCATTTTTGGGGGGCCAGAAATGTGCGTCTTTAAAATGTGATTTCTACGATTCCCCACTTTTGCGCGTCGGACCTCAACTTTTCCCGTAAACGCAGAAAAAACGCAATTTTCAGGAGAAACGAGACAGACATCCCCTCCCTCTGCCACACACCCGCCCAACTGACAGCCAGCCATTAGACATGCACAGATAGTTCTGAGGGTCTGTTTGTGATGTCATAAAGGGCCTGCTGATCAATTGGCAGCTTTCTGATTGGCTGCTGTATTTGATTGACAGATGGAAGCTGGCAGCTGATTGGCTGTCTAGCCTAAAGTGCTTTACACACCTCCCTGATGGTACCAGTGGCTAAGACTCCACCTCAGCTCATTGGGTAATGAAAAATTTAGAACAATTGATGGATGAAAGCAGGCAGGCAGGCAATTTTGGGACACTCAGTGGACTTGTTTAATGCAATGCACCTTTGTATATTCACATGCATTCGCTTCATGCTGTAACCACTGTGCATAAAAATTTGGAAACATGGCATACAGTGAATCATTTTCTGTCCAAGTCATGTTTCCCATATTTTCCCTTCCCAGATACAAGCCCGTTTGAGTGTTTGGGGCACTTTTTAGCTAAAATCATCCTACGGGGCCTAACTGCATATGCTAAACCCTGCCTATTTTGAATGGTGTAGTGGCCCCTGCAACCTCCAAAAATATCAGGACTTACTTCCCCAATAACCTGCTAACTCACCCCTGAAATACATACTTATTCACCCTATTTTGTTCATTGGACTCATTTCTCATTTGAAATGCCCATTTTTGGGGGGCCAGAAATGTGCGTCTTTAAAAGGTGATTTCTACGATACCCCTCTTTTGCGCGTCGGACCTCAACTTTTCCCGTAAACGCAGAAAAAACGCAATTTTCAGGAGAAACGAGACAGACATCCCCTCCCTCTGCCACCCACCCGCCCAACTGACAGCCAGCCATTAGACATGCACAGATAGTTCTGATGGTCTTTCTGTGATGTCATAAAGGGCCTGCTGATTAAGGGGCAGCTTTCTGATTGGCTGCTGTATTTGATTGACAGATAGAAGCTGGCAGCTGATTGGCAGACTAGCCTAAAGTGCTTTACACACCTCCCTGATGGTACCACTGGCTAAGACTCCACCTCAGCTCGTTGGGAAATGAAAAATTTAGAACAATTGATGGATGAAAGCAGGCCGGCCATTTTGGGACGCTCATTGGACTTGTTTAATGCAATGCACCTTTGTATATTCACATGCATTCGCTTCATGCTGTAACCACTGTGCATAAAAATTTGGAAACATGGCAAACAGTGTATCATTTGCTGTCTAAGTCATGTTTCCCATATTTTCCCTTCCCAGATGCAAGCCCGTTTGAGTGTTTGGGGCACTTTTTAGCTAAAATCATCCTACAGGGCCTAACTGCATATGCTAAAGCCTGCCTATTTTGAATGGTGTAGTGGCCCCTGCAACCTCCAAAAATATCAGGACTTACTTCCCCAATAACCTGCTAACTCACCCCTGAAATACATACTTATTCATCCTATTTTGTTCATTGGACTCATTTCTCATTTGAAATGCCCATTTTTGGGGGGCCAGAAATGTGCGTCTTTAAAAGGTGATTTCTACGATACCCCACTTTTGCGCGTCGGATCTCAACTTTTCCCGTAAACGCAGAAAAACCGCAATTTTAGGGAGAAACGAGACAGACATCCCCTCCCTCTGCCACCCACCCGCCCAACTGACAGCCAGCCATTAGACATGCACAGATAGTTCTGAGGGTCTTTCTGTGATGTCATAAAGGGCCTGCTGATCAATGGGCAGCTTTCTGATTGGCTGCTGTATTTGCTTGACAGATGGAAGCTGGCAGCTGAGTGGCTGTCTAGCCTAAAGTGCTTTACACACCTCACTGATGGTACCACTGGCTAAGACTCCACCTCAGCTCATTGGGTAATGAAAAATTTAGAACAATTGATGGATGAAAGCAGGCAGGCCGGCCATTTTGGGACGCTCATTGGACTTGTTTAATGCAATGCACCTTTGTATATTCACATGCATTCGCTTCATGCTGTAACCACTGTGCATAAAAATTTGGAAACATGGCATACAGTGTATCAATTGCTGTTTAGGTCATGTTTCCCATATTTTCCCTTCCCAGATACAAGCCCGTTTGAGTGTTTGGGGCACTTTTTAGCTAAAATCAACCTACGGGGCCTAACTGCATATGCTAAAGCCTGCCTATTTTGAATGGTTTAGTGACCCCTGCAACCTCCAAAAATATCAGAACTTACTTCCCCAATAACCTGCTAACTCACCCCTGAAATACATACTTATTCACCCTATTTTGTTCATTGGACTCATTTCTCATTTGAAATGCCCATTTTTGGGGGGGCCAGAAATGTGCGTCTTTAAAAGGTGATTTCTACGATACCCCACTTTTGCGCGTCGGACCTCAACTTTTCCCGTAAACTCAGAAAAACCGCAATTTTAGGGAGAAACGAGACAGACATCCCCTCCCTCTGCCACCCACCCGCCCAACTGACAGCCAGCCATTAGACATGCACAGATAGTTCTGAGGGTCTTTCTGTGATGTCATAAAGGGCCTGCTGATCAATGGGCAGCTTTCTGATTGGCTGCTGTATTTGATTGACAGATGGAAGCTGGCAGCTGATTGGCTGTCTAGCCTAAAGTGCTTTACACACCTCCCTGATGGTACCACTGGCTAAGACTCCACCTCAGCTCATTGGGTAATGAAAAATTTAGAACAATTGATGGATGAAAGCAGGCAGGCCGGCCATTTTGGGACACTCAGTGGACTTGTTTAATGCAATGCTCCTTTGTATATTCACATGCATTCGCTTCATGCTGTAACCACTGTGCATAAAAATTTGTAAACATGGCAAACAGTGTATCATTTGCTGTCTAAGTCATGTTTCCCATATTTTCCCTTCCCAGATACAAGCCCGTTTGAGTGTTTGGGGCACTTTTTAGCTAAAATCATCCTACGGGGCCTAACTGCATATGCTAAAGCCTGCCTATTTTGAATGGTGTAGTGGCCCTGCAACCTCCAAAAATATCAGGACTTACTTCCCCAATAACCTGCTAACTCACCCCTGAAATACATACTTATTCACCCTATTTTGTTCATTAGACTCATTTCTCATTTGAAATGCCCATTTTTGGGGGGGCAGAAATGTGCGTCTTTAAAAGGTGATTTCTACAATACCCCAGTTTTGCGCGTCGGACCTCAACTTTTCCCGTAAACGCAGAAAAAGCGCAATTTTCAGGAGAAACGAGACAGACATCCCCTCCCTCTGCCACCCACCCACCCAACTGACAGCCAGCCATTAGACATGCACAGATAGTTCTGAGGGTCTTTCTGTGATGTCATAAAGGGCCTGCTGATCAATGGGCAGCTTTCTGATTGGCTGCTGTATTTGATTGACAGATGGAAGCTGGCAGCTGATTGGCTGTCTAGCCTAAAGTGCTTTACACACCTCCCTGATGGTACCACTGGCTAAGACTCCACCTCAGCTCATTGGGTAATGAAAAATTTAGAACAATTGATGGATGAAAGCAGGCAGGCCGGCCATTTTGGGACACTCAGTGGACATGTTTAATGCAATGCACCTTTGTATATTCACATGCATTCGCTTCATGCTGTAACCACTGTGCATAAAAATTTGGAAACATGGCAAACAGTGTATCATTTGCTGTCTAAGTCATGTTGCCCATATTTTCCCTTCCCAGATACAAGCCCGTTTGAGTGTTTGGGGCACTTTTTAGCTAAAATCATCCTACAGGGCCTAACTGCATATGCTAAAGCCTGCCTATTTTGAATGGTGTAGTGGCCCCTGCAACCTCCAAAAATATCAGGACTTACTTCCCCAATAACCTGCTAACTCACCCCTGAAATACATACTTATTCATCCTATTTTGTTCTTTGGACTCATTTCTCATTTGAAATGCCCATTTTTGGGGGGCCTGAAATGTGCGTCTTTAAAAGGTGATTTCTACGATACCCCACTTTTGCGCGTCGGATCTCAACTTTTCCCGTAAACGCAGAAAAACCGCAATTTTAGGGAGAAACGAGACAGACATCCCCTCCCTCTGCCACCCACCCGCCCAACTGACAGCCAGCCATTAGACATGCACAGATAGTTCTGAGGGTCTTTCTGTGATGTCATAAAGGGCCTGCTGATCAATGGGCAGCTTTCTGAATGGCTGCTGTATTTGATTGACAGATGGAAGCTGGCAGCTGATTGGCTGTCTAGCCTAAAGTGCTTTACACACCTCCCTGATGGTACCACTGGCTAAGACTCCACCTCAGCTCATTGGGTAATGAAAAATTTTGAACAATTGATGGATGAAAGCAGGCAGGCCGGCCATTTTGGGACACTCAGTGGACTTGTTTAATGCAATGCACCTTTGTATATTCACATGCATTCGCTTCATGCTGTAACCACTGTGCATAAAAATTTGTAAACATGGCAAACAGTGTATCATTTGCTGTCTAAGTCATGTTTCCCATATTTTCCCTTCCCAGATACAAGCCCGTTTGAGTGTTTGGGGCACTTTTTAGCTAAAATCATCCTACGGGGCCTAACTGCATATGCTAAAGCCTGCCTATTTTGAATGGTGTAGTGGCCCTGCAACCTCCAAAAATATCAGGACTTACTTCCCCAATAACCTGCTAACTCACCCCTGAAATACATACTTATTCACCCTATTTTGTTCATTGGACTCATTTCTCATTTGAAATGCCCATTTTTGGGGGGCCAGAAATGTGCGTCTTTAAAAGGTGATTTCTACGATACCCCACTTTTGCGCGTCGGACCTCAACTTTTCCCGTAAACGCAGAAAAACCGCAATTTTAGGGAGAAACGAGACAGACATCCCCTCCCTCTGCCACCCACCCGCCCAACTGACAGCCAGCCATTAGACATGCACAGATAGTTCTGAGGGTCTTTCTGTGATGTCATAAAGGGCCTGCTGATCAATGGGCAGCTTTCTGATTGGCTGCTGTATTTGATTGAAAGATGGAAGCTGGCAGCTGATTGGCTGTCTAGCCTAAAGTGCTTTACACACCTCCCTGATGGTACCACTGGCTAAGACTCCACCTCAGCTCATTGGGTAATGAAAAATTTAGAACAATTGATGGATGAAAGCAGGCAGGCCGGCCATTTTGGGACACTCAGTGGACTTGTTTAATGCAATGCACCTTTGTATATTCACATGCATTCGCTTCATGCTGTAACCACTGTGCATAAAAATTTGTAAACATGGCAAACAGTGTATCATTTGCTGTCTAAGTCATGTTTCCCATATTTTCCCTTCCCAGATACAAGCCCGTGTGAGTGTTTGGGGCACTTTTTAGCTAAAATCATCCTACGGGGCCTAACTGCATATGCTAAAGCCTGCCTATTTTGAATGGTGTAGTGGCCCTGCAACCTCCAAAAATATCAGGACTTACTTCCCCAATAACCTGCTAACTCACCCCTGAAATACATACTTATTCACCCTATTTTGTTCATTAGACTCATTTCTCATTTGAAATGCCCATTTTTGGGGGGGCAGAAATGTGCGTCTTTAAAAGGTGATTTCTACAATACCCCAGTTTTGCGCGTCGGACCTCAACTTTTCCCGTAAACGCAGAAAAAGCGCAATTTTCAGGAGAAACGAGACAGACATCCCCTCCCTCTGCCACCCACCCACCCAACTGACAGCCAGCCATTAGACATGCACAGATAGTTCTGAGGGTCTTTCTGTGATGTCATAAAGGGCCTGCTGATCAATGGGCAGCTTTCTGATTGGCTGCTGTATTTGATTGACAGATGGAAGCTGGCAGCTGATTGGCTGTCTAGCCTAAAGTGCTTTACACACCTCCCTGATGGTACCACTGGCTAAGACTCCACCTCAGCTCATTGGGTAATGAAAAATTTAGAACAATTGATGGATGAAAGCAGGCAGGCCGGCCATTTTGGGACACTCAGTGGACATGTTTAATGCAATGCACCTTTGTATATTCACATGCATTCGCTTCATGCTGTAACCACTGTGCATAAAAATTTGGAAACATGGCAAACAGTGTATCATTTGCTGTCTAAGTCATGTTGCCCATATTTTCCCTTCCCAGATACAAGCCCGTTTGAGTGTTTGGGGCACTTTTTAGCTAAAATCATCCTACAGGGCCTAACTGCATATGCTAAAGCCTGCCTATTTTGAATGGTGTAGTGGCCCCTGCAACCTCCAAAAATATCAGGACTTACTTCCCCAATAACCTGCTAACTCACCCCTGAAATACATACTTATTCATCCTATTTTGTTCTTTGGACTCATTTCTCATTTGAAATGCCCATTTTTGGGGGGCCAGAAATGTGCGTCTTTAAAAGGTGATTTCTACGATACCCCACTTTTGCGCGTCGGATCTCAACTTTTCCCGTAAACGCAGAAAAACCACAATTTTAGGGAGAAACGAGACAGACATCCCCTCCCTCTGCCACCCACCCGCCCAACTGACAGCCAGCCATTAGACATGCACAGATAGTTCTGAGGGTCTTTCTGTGATGTCATAAAGGGCCTGCTGATCAATGGGCAGCTTTCTGAATGGCTGCTGTATTTGATTGACAGATGGAAGCTGGCAGCTGATTGGCTGTCTAGCCTAAAGTGCTTTACACACCTCCCTGATGGTACCACTGGCTAAGACTCCACCTCAGCTCATTGGGTAATGAAAAATTTTGAACAATTGATGGATGAAAGCAGGCAGGCCGGCCATTTTGGGACACTCAGTGGACTTGTTTAATGCAATGCACCTTTGTATATTCACATGCATTCGCTTCATGCTGTAACCACTGTGCATAAAAATTTGTAAACATGGCAAACAGTGTATCATTTGCTGTCTAAGTCATGTTTCCCATATTTTCCCTTCCCAGATACAAGCCCGTTTGAGTGTTTGGGGCACTTTTTAGCTAAAATCATCCTACGGGGCCTAACTGCATATGCTAAAGCCTGCCTATTTTGAATGGTGTAGTGGCCCTGCAACCTCCAAAAATATCAGGACTTACTTCCCCAATAACCTGCTAACTCACCCCTGAAATACATACTTATTCACCCTATTTTGTTCATTGGACTCATTTCTCATTTGAAATGCCCATTTTTGGGGGGCCAGAAATGTGCGTCTTTAAAAGGTGATTTCTACGATACCCCACTTTTGCGCGTCGGACCTCAACTTTTCCCGTAAACGCAGAAAAACCGCAATTTTAGGGAGAAACGAGACAGACATCCCCTCCCTCTGCCACCCACCCGCCCAACTGACAGCCAGCCATTAGACATGCACAGATAGTTCTGAGGGTCTTTCTGTGATGTCATAAAGGGCCTGCTGATCAATGGGCAGCTTTCTGATTGGCTGCTGTATTTGATTGAAAGATGGAAGCTGGCAGCTGATTGGCTGTCTAGCCTAAAGTGCTTTACACACCTCCCTGATGGTACCACTGGCTAAGACTCCACCTCAGCTCATTGGGTAATGAAAAATTTAGAACAATTGATGGATGAAAGCAGGCAGGCCGGCCATTTTGGGACACTCAGTGGACTTGTTTAATGCAATGCACCTTTGTATATTCACATGCATTCGCTTCATGCTGTAACCACTGTGCATAAAAATTTGTAAACATGGCAAACAGTGTATCATTTGCTGTCTAAGTCATGTTTCCCATATTTTCCCTTCCCAGATACAAGCCCGTTTGAGTGTTTGGGGCACTTTTTAGCTAAAATCATCCTACGGGGCCTAACTGCATATGCTAAAGCCTGCCTATTTTGAATGGTGTAGTGGCCCTGCAACCTCCAAAAATATCAGGACTTACTTCCCCAATAACCTGCTAACTCACCCCTGAAATACATACTTATTCACCCTATTTTGTTCATTGGACTCATTTCTCATTTGAAATGCCCATTTTTGGGGGGGCAGAAATGTGCGTCTTTAAAAGGTGATTTCTACGATACCCCAGTTTTGCGCGTCGGACCTCAACTTTTCCCGTAAACGCAGAAAAAGCGCAATTTTCAGGAGAAACGAGACAGACATGCCCTCCCTCTGCCACCCACCCACCCAACTGACAGCCAGCCATTAGACATGCACAGATAGTTCTGAGGGTCTTTCTGTGATGTCATAAAGGGCCTGCTGATCAATGGGCAGCTTTCTGATTGGCTGCTGTATTTGATTGACAGATGGAAGCTGGCAGCTGATTGGCTGTCTAGCCTAAAGTGCTTTACACACCTCCCTGATGGTACCACTGGCTAAGACTCCACCTCAGCTCATTGGGTAATGAAAAATTTAGAACAATTGATGGATGAAAGCAGGCAGGCCGGCCATTTTGGGACACTCAGTGGACATGTTTAATGCAATGCACCTTTGTATATTCACATGCATTCGCTTCATGCTGTAACCACTGTGCATAAAAATTTGGAAACATGGCAAACAGTGTATCATTTGCTGTCTAAGTCATGTTTCCCATATTTTCCCTTCCCAGATACAAGCCCGTTTGAGTGTTTGGGGCACTTTTTAGCTAAAATCATCCTACGGGGCCTAACTGCATATGCTAAAGCCTGCCTATTTTGAATGGTGTAGTGGCCCCTGCAACCTCCAAAAATATCAGGACTTACTTCCCCAATAACCTGCTAACTCACCCCTGAAATACATACTTATTCACACTATTTTGTTCATTGGACTCATTTCTCATTTGAAATGCCCATTTTTGGGGGGGCCAGAAATGTGCGTCTTTAAAAGGTGATTTCTACGATACCCCACTTTTGCGCGTCGGACCTCAACTTTTCCCGTAAACTCAGAAAAACCGCAATTTTAGGGAGAAACGAGACAGACATCCCCTCCCTCTGCCACCCACCCGCCCAACTGACAGCCAGCCATTAGACATGCACAGATAGTTCTGAGGGTCTTTTTGTGATGTCATAAAGGGCCTGCTGATCAATGGGCAGCTTTCTGATTGGCTGCTGTATTTGATTGAAAGATGGAAGCTGGCAGCTGATTGGCTGTCTAGCCTAAAGTGCTTTACACACCTCCCTGATGGTACCACTGGCTAAGACTCCACCTCAGCTCATTGGGTAATGAAAAATTTAGAACAATTGATGGATGAAAGCAGGCAGGCCGGCCATTTTGGGACACTCAGTGGACTTGTTTAATGCAATGCACCTTTGTATATTCACATGCATTCGCTTCATGCTGTAACCACTGTGCATAAAAATTTGTAAACATGGCAAACAGTGTATCATTTGCTGTCTAAGTCATGTTTCCCATATTTTCCCTTCCCAGATACAAGCCCGTGTGAGTGTTTGGGGCACTTTTTAGCTAAAATCATCCTACGGGGCCTAACTGCATATGCTAAAGCCTGCCTATTTTGAATGGTGTAGTGGCCCTGCAACCTCCAAAAATATCAGGACTTACTTCCCCAATAACCTGCTAACTCACCCCTGAAATACATACTTATTCACCCTATTTTGTTCATTGGACTCATTTCTCATTTGAAATGCCCATTTTTGGGGGGGCAGAAATGTGCGTCTTTAAAAGGTGATTTCTACGATACCCCAGTTTTGCGCGTCGGACCTCAACTTTTCCCGTAAACGCAGAAAAAGCGCAATTTTCAGGAGAAACGAGACAGACATCCCCTCCCTCTGCCACCCACCCACCCAACTGACAGCCAGCCATTAGACATGCACAGATAGTTCTGAGGGTCTTTCTGTGATGTCATAAAGGGCCTGCTGATCAATGGGCAGCTTTCTGATTGGCTGCTGTATTTGATTGACAGATGGAAGCTGGCAGCTGATTGGCTGTCTAGCCTAAAGTGCTTTACACACCTCCCTGATGGTACCACTGGCTAAGACTCCACCTCAGCTCATTGGGTAATGAAAAATTTAGAACAATTGATGGATGAAAGCAGGCAGGCCGGCCATTTTGGGACACTCAGTGGACATGTTTTATGCAATGCACCTTTGTATATTCACATACATTCGCTTCATGCTGTAACCACTGTGCATACAAATTTGGAAACATGGCAAACAGTGTATCATTTGCTGTCTAAGTCATGTTTCCCATATTTTCCCTTCCCAGATACAAGCCCGTTTGAGTGTTTGGGGCACTTTTTAGCTAAAATCATCCTACGGGGCCTAACTGCATATGCTAAAGCCTGCCTCTTTTGAATGGTATAGTGGCCCTGCAACCTCCAAAAATATCAGGACTTACTTCCCCAATAACCTGCTAACTCACCCCTGAAATACATACTTATTCACCCTATTTTGTTCATTGGACTCATTTCTCATTTGAAATGCCCATTTTTGGGGGGGCAGAAATGTGCGTCTTTAAAAGGTGATTTCTACGATACCCCACTTTTGCGCGTCAGACCTCAACTTTTCCCGTAAACGCAGAAAAAGCGCAATTTTCAGGAGAAACGAGACAGACATCCCCTCCCTCTGCCACCCACCCGCCCAACTGACAGCCAGCCATTAGACATGCACAGATAGTTCTGAGGGTCTGTTTGTGATGTCATAAAGGGCCTGCTGATCAATGGGCAGCTTTCTGATTGGCTGCTGTATTTGCTTGACAGATGGAAGCTGGCAGCTGAGTGGCTGTCTAGCCTAAAGTGCTTTACACACCTCCCTGATGGTACCACTGGCTAAGACTCCACCTCAGCTCATTGGGTAATGAAAAATTTAGAACAATTGATGGATGAAAGCAGGCAGGCCGGCCATTTTGGGACGCTCATTGGACTTGTTTAATGCAATGCACCTTTGTATATTCACATGCATTCGCTTCATGCTGTAACCACTGTGCATAAAAATTTGGAAACATGGCATACAGTGTATCATTTGCTGTCTAGGTCATGTTTCCCATATTTTCCCTTCCCAGATACAAGCCCGTTTGAGTGTTTGGGGCACTTTTTAGCTAAAATCAACCTACGGGGCCTAACTGCATATGCTAAAGCCTGCCTATTTTGAATGGTGTAGTGACCCCTGCAACCTCCAAAAATATCAGAACTTACTTCCCCAATAACCTGCTAACTCACCCCTGAAATACATACTTATTCACCCTATTTTGTTCATTGGACTCATTTCTCATTTGAAATGCCCATTTTTGGGGGGGCCAGAAATGTGCGTCTTTAAAAGGTGATTTCTACGATACCCCACTTTTGCGCGTCGGACCTCAACTTTTCCCGTAAACTCAGAAAAAGCGCAATTTTAGGGAGAAACGAGACAGACATCCCCTCCCTCTGCCACCCACCCGCCCAACTGACAGCCAGCCATTAGACATGCACAGATAGTTCTGAGGGTCTTTCTGTGATGTCATAAAGGGCCTGCTGATCAATGGGCAGCTTTCTGATTGGCTGCTGTATTTGATTGACAGATGGAAGCTGGCAGCTGATTGGCTGTCTAGCCTAAAGTGCTTTACACACCTCCCTGATGGTACCACTGGCTAAGACTCCACCTCAGCTCATTGGGTAATGAAAAATTTAGAACAATTGATGGATGAAAGCAGGCAGGCCGGCCATTTTGGGACACTCAGTGGACTTGTTTAATGCAATGCACCTTTGTATATTCACATGCATTCGCTTCATGCTGTAACCACTGTGCATAAAAATTTGTAAACATGGCAAACAGTGTATCATTTGCTGTCTAAGTCATGTTTCCCATATTTTCCCTTCCCAGATACAAGCCCGTTTGAGTGTTTGGGGCACTTTTTAGCTAAAATCATCCTACGGGGCCTAACTGCATATGCTAAAGCCTGCCTATTTTGAATGGTGTAGTGGCCCTGCAACCTCCAAAAATATCAGGACTTACTTCCCCAATAACCTGCTAACTCACCCCTGAAATACATACTTATTCACCCTATTTTGTTCATTAGACTCATTTCTCATTTGAAATGCCCATTTTTGGGGGGCCAGAAATGTGCTTCTTTAAAAGGTGATTTCTACGATACCCCACTTTTGCGCGTCGGACCTCAACTTTTCCCGTAAACGCAGAAAAAGCGCAATTTTCAGGAGAAACGAGACAGACATCCCCTCCCTCTGCCACCCACCCACCCAACTGACAGCCAGCCATTAGACATGCACAGATAGTTCTGAGGGTCTTTCTGTGATGTCATAAAGGGCCTGCTGATCAATGGGCAGCTTTCTGATTGGCTGCTGTATTTGATTGACAGATGGAAGCTGGCAGCTGATTGGCTGTCTAGCCTAAAGTGCTTTACACACCTCCCTGATGGTACCACTGGCTAAGACTCCACCTCAGCTCATTGGGTAATGAAAAATTTTGAACAATTGATGGATGAAAGCAGGCAGGCCGGCCATTTTGGGACACTCAGTGGACTTGTTTAATGCAATGCACCTTTGTATATTCACATGCATTCGCTTCATGCTGTAACCACTGTGCATAAAAATTTGTAAACATGGCAAACAGTGTATCATTTGCTGTCTAAGTCATGTTTCCCATATTTTCCCTTCCCAGATACAAGCCCGTTTGAGTGTTTGGGGCACTTTTTAGCTAAAATCATCCTACGGGGCCTAACTGCATATGCTAAAGCCTGCCTATTTTGAATGGTGTAGTGGCCCTGCAACCTCCAAAAATATCAGGACTTACTTCCCCAAGAACCTGCTAACTCACCCCTGAAATACATACTTATTCACCCTATTTTGTTCATTGGACTCATTTCTCATTTGAAATGCCCATTTTTGGGGGGGCAGAAATGTGCGTCTTTAAAAGGTGATTTCTACGATACCCCACTTTTGCGCGTCGGACCTCAACTTTTGCCGTAAACACAGAAAAAGCGCAATTTTCAGGAGAAACGAGACAGACATCCCCTCCCTCTGCCACCCACCCGCCCAACTGACAGCCCACCATTAGACATGCACAGATAGTTCTGAGGGTCTGTTTGTGATGTCATAAAGGGCCTGCTGATCAATGGGCAGCTTTCTGATTGGCTGCTGTATTTGCTTGACAGATGGAAGCTGGCAGCTGATTGGCTGTCTTGCCTAAAGTGCTTTACACACCTCCCTGATGGTACCACTGGCTAAGACTCCACCTCAGCTCATTGGGTGATGAAAAATTTAGAACAATTGATGGATGAAAGCAGGCAGGCCGGCCATTTTGGGACGCTCATTGGACTTGTTTAATGCAATGCACCTTTGTATATTCACATGCATTCGCTTCATGCTGTAACCACTGTGCATAAAAATTTGGAAACATGGCATACAGTGTATCATTTGCTGTCTAGGTCATGTTTCCCATATTTTCCCTTCCCAGATACAAGCCCGTTTCAGTGTTTGGGGCACTTTTTAGCTAAAATCAACCTACGGGGCCTAACTGCATATGCTAAAGCCTGCCTATTTTGAATGGTGTAGTGACCAATGCAACCTCCAAAAATATCAGGACTTACTTCCCCAATAACCTGCTAACTCACCCCTGAAATACATACTTATTCACCCTATTTTGTTCATTGGACTCATTTCTCATTTGAAATGCCCATTTTTTGGGGGGCCAGAAATGTGCGTCTTTAAAAGGTGATTTCTACGATACCCAACTTTTGCGCGTCGGACCTCAACTTTTCCCGTAAACTCAGAAAAACCGCAATTTTAGGGAGAAACGAGACAGACATCCCCTCCCTCTGCCACCCACCCGCCCAACTGACAGCCAGCCATTAGACATGCACAGATAGTTCTGAGGGTCTTTCTGTGATGTCATAAAGGGCCTGCTGATCAATGGGCAGCTTTCTGATTGGCTGCTGTATTTGATTGACAGATGGAAGCTGGCAGCTGATTGGCTGTCTAGCCTAAAGTGCTTTACACACCTCCCTGATGGTACCACTGGCTAAGACTCCACCTCAGCTCATTGGGTAATGAAAAATTTAGAACAATTGATGGATGAAAGCAGGCAGGTAGGCCATTTTGGGACACTCAGTGGACATGTTTTATGCAATGCACCTTTGTATATTCACATGCATTCGCTTCATGCTGTAACCACTGTGCATAAAAATTTGGAAACATGGCAAACAGTGTATCATTTGCTGTCTAAGTCATGTTTCCCATATTTTCCCTTCCCAGATACAAGCCCGTTTGAGTGTTTGGGGCACTTTTTAGCTAAAATCATCCTACGGGGCCTAACTGCATATGCTAAAGCCTGCCTATTTTGAATGGTGTAGTGGCCCCTGCAACCTCCAAAAATATCAGGACTTACTTCCCCAATAACCTGCTAACTCACCCCTGAAATACATACTTATTCACCCTATTTTGTTCATTGGACTCATTTCTCATTTGAAATGCCCATTTTTGGGGGGGGCAGAAATGTGCGTCTTTAAAAGGTGATTTCTACGATACCCCACTTTTGCGCGTCGGACCTCAACTTTTCCCGTAAACACAGAAAAAGCGCAATTTTCAGGAGAAACGAGACAGACATCCCCTCCCTCTGCCACCCACCCGCCCAACTGACAGCCCGCCATTAGACATGCACAGATAGTTCTGAGGGTCTGTTTGTGATGTCATAAAGGGCCTGCTGATCAATGGGCAGCTTTCTGATTGGCTGCTGTATTTGCTTGACAGATGGAAGCTGGCAGCTGATTGGCTGTCTAGCCTAAAGTGCTTTACACACCTCCCTGATGGTACCACTGGCTAAGACTCCACCTCAGCTCATTGGGTAATGAAAAATTTAGAACAATTGATGGATGAAAGCAGGCAGGCCGGCCATTTTGGGACGCTCATTGGACTTGTTTAATGCAATGCACCTTTGTATATTCACATGCATTCGCTTCATGCTGTAACCACTGTGCATAAAAATTTGGAAACATGGCATACAGTGTATCATTTGCTGTCTAGGTCATGTTTCCCATATTTTCCCTTCCCAGATACAAGCCCGTTTCAGTGTTTGGGGCACTTTTTAGCTAAAATCAACCTACGGGGCCTAACTGCATATGCTAAAGCCTGCCTATTTTGAATGGTGTAGTGACCCCTGCAACCTCCAAAAATATCAGAACTTACTTCCCCAATAACCTGCTAACTCACCCCTGAAATACATACTTATTCACCCTATTTTGTTCATTGGACTCATTTCTCATTTGAAATGCCCATTTTTGGGGGGGCCAGAAATGTGCGTCTTTAAAAGGTGATTTCTACGATACCCCACTTTTGCGCGTCGGACCTCAACTTTTCCCGTAAACTCAGAAAAACCGCAATTTTAGGGAGAAACGAGACAGACATCCCCTCCCTCTGCCACCCACCCGCCCAACTGACAGCCAGCCATTAGACATGCACAGATAGTTCTGATGGTCTTTCTGTGATGTCATAAAGGGCCTGCTGATCAATGGGCAGCTTTCTGATTGGCTGCTGTATTTGATTGACAGATAGAAGCTGGCAGCTGATTGGCAGACTAGCCTAAAGTGCTTTACACACCTCCCTGATGGTACCACTGGCTAAGACTCCACCTCAGCTCGTTGGGAAATGAAAAATTTAGAACAATTGATGGATGAAAGCAGGCAGGCCGGCCATTTTGGGACGCTCATTGGACTTGTTTAATGCAATGCACCTTTGTATATTCACATGCATTCGCTTCATGCTGTAACCACTGTGCATAAAAATTTGGAAACATGGCAAACAGTGTATCATTTGCTGTCTAAGTCATGTTTCCCATATTTTCCCTTCCCAGATGCAAGCCCGTTTGAGTGTTTGGGGCACTTTTTAGCTAAAATCATCCTACAGGGCCTAACTGCATATGCTAAAGCCTGCCTATTTTGAATGGTGTAGTGGCCCCTGTAACCTCCAAAAATATCAGGACTTACTTCCCCAATAACCTGCTAACTCACCCCTGAAATACATACTTATTCATCCTATTTTGTTCATTGGACTCATTTCTCATTTGAAATGCCCATTTTTGGGGGGCCAGAAATGTGCGTCTTTAAAAGGTGATTTCTACGATACCCCACTTTTGCGCGTCGGACCTCAACTTTTGCCGTAAACACAGAAAAAGCGCAATTTTCAGGAGAAACGAGACAGACATCCCCTCCCTCTGCCACCCACCCGCCCAACTGACAGCCCACCATTAGACATGCACAGATAGTTCTGAGGGTCTGTTTGTGATGTCATAAAGGGCCTGCTGATCAATGGGCAGCTTTCTGATTGGCTGCTGTATTTGCTTGACAGATGGAAGCTGGCAGCTGATTGGCTGTCTTGCCTAAAGTGCTTTACACACCTCCCTGATGGTACCACTGGCTAAGACTCCACCTCAGCTCATTGGGTGATGAAAAATTTAGAACAATTGATGGATGAAAGCAGGCAGGCCGGCCATTTTGGGACGCTCATTGGACTTGTTTAATGCAATGCACCTTTGTATATTCACATGCATTCGCTTCATGCTGTAACCACTGTGCATAAAAATTTGGAAACATGGCAAACAGTGTATCATTTGCTGTCTAAGTCATGTTTCCCATATTTTCCCTTCCCAGATGCAAGCCCGTTTGAGTGTTTGGGGCACTTTTTAGCTAAAATCATCCTACAGGGCCTAACTGCATATGCTAAAGCCTGCCTATTTTGAATGGTGTAGTGGCCCCTGTAACCTCCAAAAATATCAGGACTTACTTCCCCAATAACCTGCTAACTCACCCCTGAAATACATACTTATTCATCCTATTTTGTTCATTGGACTCATTTCTCATTTGAAATGCCCATTTTTGGGGGGGCAGAAATGTGCGTCTTTAAAAGGTGATTTCTACGATACCCCACTTTTGCGCGTCGGATCTCAACTTTTCCCGTAAACGCAGAAAAACCGCAATTTTAGGGAGAAACGAGACAGACATCCCCTCCCTCTGCCACCCACCCGCCCAACTGACAGCCAGCCATTAGACATGCACAGATAGTTCTGAGGGTCTTTCTGTGATGTCATAAAGGGCCTGCTGATCAATGGGCAGCTTTCTGATTGGCTGCTGTATTTGATTGACAGATGGAAGCTGGCAGCTGATTGGCTGTCTAGCCTAAAGTGCTTTACACACCTCCCTGATGGTACCACTGGCTAAGACTCCACCTCAGCTCATTGGGTAATGAAAAATTTAGAACAATTGATGGATGAAAGCAGGCAGGCCGGCCATTTTGAAACACTCAGTGGACTTGTTTAATGCAATGCACCTTTGTATATTCACATGCATTCGCTTCATGCTGTAACCACTGTGCATAAAAATTTGTAAACATGGCAAACAGTGTATCATTTGCTGTCTAAGTCATGTTTCCCATATTTTCCCTTCCCAGATGCAAGCCCGTTTGAGTGTTTGGGGCACTTTTTAGCTAAAATCATCCTACAGGGCCTAACTGCATATGCTAAAGCCTGCCTATTTTGAATGGTGTAGTGGCCCCTGCAACCTCCAAAAATATCAGGACTTACTGCCCCAATAACCTGCTAACTCACCCCTGAAATACATACTTATTCATCCTATTTTGTTCATTGGACTCATTTCTCATTTGAAATGCCCATTTTTGGGGGGCCAGAAATGTGCGTCTTTAAAAGGTGATTTCTACGATACCCCACTTTTGCGCGTCGGATCTCAACTTTTCCCGTAAACGCAGAAAAGCCGCAATTTTAGGGAGAAACGAGACAGACATCCCCTCCCTCTGCCACCCACCCGCCAAACTGACAGCCAGCCAGCCATTAGACATGCACAGATAGTTCTGAGGGTCTTTCTGTGATGTCATAAAGGGCCTGCTGATCAATGGGCAGCTTTCTGATTGGCTGCGGTATTTGATTGACAGATGGAAGCTGGCAGCTGATTGGCTGTCTAGCCTAAAGTGCTTTACACACCTCCCTGATGGTACCACTGGCTAAGACTCCACCTCAGCTCATTGGGTAATGAAAAATTTAGAACAATTGATGGATGAAAGCAGGCAGGCCGGCCATTTTGGGACAATCAGTGGACTTGTTTAATGCAATGCACCTTTGTATATTCACATGCATTCGCTTCATGCTGTAACCACTGTGCATAAAAATTTGTAAACATGGCAAACAGTGTATCATTTGCTGTCTAAGTCATGTTTCCCATATTTTCCCTTCCCAGATACAAGCCCGTTTGAGTGTTTGGGGCACTTTTTAGCTAAAATCATCCTACGGGGCCTAACTGCGTATGGTAAAGCCTGCCTATTTTGAATGGTGTAGTGGCCCTGCAACCTCCAAAAATATCAGGACTTACTTCCCCAATAACCTGCTAACTCACCCCTGAAATACATACTTATTCACCCTATTTTGTTCATTGGACTCATTTCTCATTTGAAATGCCCATTTTTGGGGGGCCAGAAATGTGCGTCTTTAAAAGGTGATTTCTACGATACCCCACTTTTGCGCGTCGGACCTCAACTTTTGCCGTAAACACAGAAAAAGCGCAATTTTCAGGAGAAACGAGACAGACATCCCCTCCCTCTGCCACCCACCCGCCCAACTGACAGCCCACCATTAGACATGCACAGATAGTTCTGAGGGTCTGTTTGTGATGTCATAAAGGGCCTGCTGATCAATGGGCAGCTTTCTGATTGGCTGCTGTATTTGCTTGACAGATGGAAGCTGGCAGCTGATTGGCTGTCTTGCCTAAAGTGCTTTACACACCTCCCTGATGGTACCACTGGCTAAGACTCCACCTCAGCTCATTGGGTGATGAAAAATTTAGAACAATTGATGGATGAAAGCAGGCAGGCCGGCCATTTTGGGACGCTCATTGGACTTGTTTAATGCAATGCACCTTTGTATATTCACATGCATTCGCTTCATGCTGTAACCACTGTGCATAAAAATTTGGAAACATGGCATACAGTGTATCATTTGCTGTCTAGGTCATGTTTCCCATATTTTCCCTTCCCAGATACAAGCCCGTTTCAGTGTTTGGGGCACTTTTTAGCTAAAATCAACCTACGGGGCCTAACTGCATATGCTAAAGCCTGCCTATTTTGAATGGTGTAGTGACCAATGCAACCTCCAAAAATATCAGGACTTACTTCCCCAATAACCTGCTAACTCACCCCTGAAATACATACTTATTCACCCTATTTTGTTCATTGGACTAATTTCTCATTTGAAATGCCCATTTTTGGGGGGGCCAGAAATGTGCGTCTTTAAAAGGTGATTTCTACGATACCCCACTTTTGCGCGTCGGACCTCAACTTTTCCCGTAAACTCAGAAAAACCGCAATTTTAGGGAGAAACGAGACAGACATCCCCTCCCTCTGCCACCCACCCGCCCAACTGACAGCCAGCCATTAGACATGCACAGATAGTTCTGAGGGTCTTTCTGTGATGTCATAAAGGGCCTGCTGATCAATGGGCAGCTTTCTGATTGGCTGCTGTATTTGATTGACAGATGGAAGCTGGCAGCTGATTGGCTGTCTAGCCTAAAGTGCTTTACACACCTCCCTGATGGTACCACTGGCTAAGACTCCACCTCAGCTCATTGGGTAATGAAAAATTTAGAACAATTGATGGATGAAAGCAGGCAGGTAGGCCATTTTGGGACACTCAGTGGACATGTTTTATGCAATGCACCTTTGTATATTCACATGCATTCGCTTCATGCTGTAACCACTGTGCATAAAAATTTGGAAACATGGCAAACAGTGTATCATTTGCTGTCTAAGTCATGTTTCCCATATTTTCCCTTCCCAGATACAAGCCCGTTTGAGTGTTTGGGGCACTTTTTAGCTAAAATCATCCTACGGGGCCTAACTGCATATGCTAAAGCCTGCCTATTTTGAATGGTGTAGTGGCCCCTGCAACCTCCAAAAATATCAGGACTTACTTCCCCAATAACCTGCTAACTCACCCCTGAAATACATACTTATTCACCCTATTTTGTTCATTGGACTCATTTCTCATTTGAAATGCCCATTTTTTGGGGGGGGGCAGAAATGTGCGTCTTTAAAAGGTGATTTCTACGATACCCCACTTTTGCGCGTCGGACCTCAACTTTTCCCGTAAACAAAGAAAAAGCGCAATTTTCAGGAGAAACGAGACAGACATCCCCTCCCTCTGCCACCCACCCGCCCAACTGACAGCCCGCCATTAGACATGCACAGATAGTTCTGAGGGTCTGTTTGTGATGTCATAAAGGGCCTGCTGATCAATGGGCAGCTTTCTGATTGGCTGCTGTATTTGCTTGACAGATGGAAGCTGGCAGCTGATTGGCTGTCTAGCCTAAAGTGCTTTACACACCTCCCTGATGGTACCACTGGCTAAGACTCCACCTCAGCTCATTGGGTAATGAAAAATTTAGAACAATTGATGGATGAAAGCAGGCAGGCCGGCCATTTTGGGATGCTCATTGGACTTGTTTAATGCAATGCACCTTTGTATATTCACATGCATTCGCTTCATGCTGTAACCACTGTGCATAAAAATTTGGAAACATGGCATACAGTGTATCATTTGCTGTCTAGGTCATGTTTCCCATATTTTCCCTTCCCAGATACAAGCCCGTTTCAGTGTTTGGGGCACTTTTTAGCTAAAATCAACCTACGGGGCCTAACTGCATATGCTAAAGCCTGCCTATTTTGAATGGTGTAGTGACCCCTGCAACCTCCAAAAATATCAGAACTTACTTCCCCAATAACCTGCTAACTAACCCCTGAAATACATACTTATTCACCCTATTTTGTTCATTGGACTCATTTCTCATTTGAAATGCCCATTTTTGGGGGGGCCAGAAATGTGCGTCTTTAAAAGGTGATTTCTACGATACCCCACTTTTGCGCGTCGGACCTCAACTTTTCCCGTAAACTCAGAAAAACCGCAATTTTAGGGAGAAACGAGACAGACATCCCCTCCCTCTGCCACCCACCCGCCCAACTGACAGCCAGCCATTAGACATGCACAGATAGTTCTGATGGTCTTTCTGTGATGTCATAAAGGGCCTGCTGATCAATGGGCAGCTTTCTGATTGGCTGCTGTATTTGATTGACAGATAGAAGCTGGCAGCTGATTGGCAGACTAGCCTAAAGTGCTTTACACACCTCCCTGATGGTACCACTGGCTAAGACTCCACCTCAGCTCGTTGGGAAATGAAAAATTTAGAACAATTGATGGATGAAAGCAGGCAGGCCGGCCATTTTGGGACGCTCATTGGACTTGTTTAATGCAATGCACCTTTGTATATTCACATGCATTCGCTTCATGCTGTAACCACTGTGCATAAAAATTTGGAAACATGGCAAACAGTGTATCATTTGCTGTCTAAGTCATGTTTCCCATATTTTCCCTTCCCAGATGCAAGCCCGTTTGAGTGTTTGGGGCACTTTTTAGCTAAAATCATCCTACGGGGCCTAACTGCGTATGCTAAAGCCTGCCTATTTTGAATGGTGTAGTGGCCCTGCAACCTCCAAAAATATCAGGACTTACTTCCCCAATAACCTGCTAACTCACCCCTGAAATACATACTTATTCACCCTATTTTGTTCATTGGACTCATTTCTCATTTGAAATGCCCATTTTTGGGGGGGCAGAAATGTGCGTCTTTAAAAGGTGATTTCTACGATACCCCACTTTTGCGCGTCGGACCTCAACTTTTCCCGTAAACGCAGAAAAAGCGCAATTTTCAGGAGAAACGAGACAGACATCCCCTCTCTCTGCCACCCACCCGCCCAACTGACAGCCAGCCATTAGACATGCACAGATAGTTCTGAGGGTCTGTTTGTGATGTCATAAAGGGCCTGCTGATCAATGGGCAGCTTTCTGATTGGCTGCTGTATTTGCTTGACAGATGGAAGCTGGCAGCTGAGTGGCTGTCTAGCCTAAAGTGCTTTACACACCTCCCTGATGGTACCACTGGCTAAGACTCCACCTCAGCTCATTGGGTAATGAAAAATTTAGAACAATTGATGGATGAAAGCAGGCAGGCCGGCCATTTTGGGACGCTCATTGGACTTGTTTAATGCAATGCACCTTTGTATATTCACATGCATTCGCTTCATGCTGTAACCACTGTGCATAAAAATTTGGAAACATGGCATACAGTGTATCAATTGCTGTTTAGGTCATGTTTCCCATATTTTCCCTTCCCAGATACAAGCCCGTTTGAGTGTTTGGGGCACTTTTTAGCTAAAATCAACCTACGGGGCCTAACTGCATATGCTAAAGCCTGCCTATTTTGAATGGTTTAGTGACCCCTGCAACCTCCAAAAATATCAGAACTTACTTCCCCAATAACCTGCTAACTCACCCCTGAAATACATACTTATTCACCCTATTTTGTTCATTGGACTCATTTCTCATTTGAAATGCCCATTTTTGGGGGGGCCAGAAATGTGCGTCTTTAAAAGGTGATTTCTACGATACCCCACTTTTGCGCGTCGGACCTCAACTTTTCCCGTAAACTCAGAAAAACCGCAATTTTAGGGAGAAACGAGACAGACATCCCCTCCCTCTGCCACCCACCCGCCCAACTGACAGCCAGCCATTAGACATGCACAGATAGTTCTGAGGGTCTTTCTGTGATGTCATAAAGGGCCTGCTGATCAATGGGCAGCTTTCTGATTGGCTGTTGTATTTGATTGACAGATGGAAGCTGGCAGCTGATTGGCTGTCTAGCCTAAAGTGCTTTACACACCTCCCTGATGGTACCACTGGCTAAGACTCCACCTCAGCTCATTGGGTAATGAAAAATTTAGAACAATTGATGGATGAAAGCAGGCAGGCCGGCCATTTTGGGACACTCAGTGGACTTGTTTAATGCAATGCTCCTTTGTATATTCACATGCATTCGCTTCATGCTGTAACCACTGTGCATAAAAATTTGTAAACATGGCAAACAGTGTATCATTTGCTGTCTAAGTCATGTTTCCCATATTTTCCCTTCCCAGATACAAGCCCGTTTGAGTGTTTGGGGCACTTTTTAGCTAAAATCATCCTACGGGGCCTAACTGCATATGCTAAAGCCTGCCTATTTTGAATGGTGTAGTGGCCCTGCAACCTCCAAAAATATCAGGACTTACTTCCCCAATAACCTGCTAACTCACCCCTGAAATACATACTTATTCACCCTATTTTGTTCATTAGACTCATTTCTCATTTGAAATGCCCATTTTTGGGGGGGCAGAAATGTGCGTCTTTAAAAGGTGATTTCTACAATACCCCAGTTTTGCGCGTCGGACCTCAACTTTTCCCGTAAACGCAGAAAAAGCGCAATTTTCAGGAGAAACGAGACAGACATCCCCTCCCTCTGCCACCCACCCACCCAACTGACAGCCAGCCATTAGACATGCACAGATAGTTCTGAGGGTCTTTCTGTGATGTCATAAAGGGCCTGCTGATCAATGGGCAGCTTTCTGATTGGCTGCTGTATTTGATTGACAGATGGAAGCTGGCAGCTGATTGGCTGTCTAGCCTAAAGTGCTTTACACACCTCCCTGATGGTACCACTGGCTAAGACTCCACCTCAGCTCATTGGGTAATGAAAAATTTAGAACAATTGATGGATGAAAGCAGGCAGGCCGGCCATTTTGGGACACTCAGTGGACATGTTTAATGCAATGCACCTTTGTATATTCACATGCATTCGCTTCATGCTGTAACCACTGTGCATAAAAATTTGGAAACATGGCAAACAGTGTATCATTTGCTGTCTAAGTCATGTTGCCCATATTTTCCCTTCCCAGATACAAGCCCGTTTGAGTGTTTGGGGCACTTTTTAGCTAAAATCATCCTACAGGGCCTAACTGCATATGCTAAAGCCTGCCTATTTTGAATGGTGTAGTGGCCCCTGCAACCTCCAAAAATATCAGGACTTACTTCCCCAATAACCTGCTAACTCACCCCTGAAATACATACTTATTCATCCTATTTTGTTCATTGGACTCATTTCTCATTTGAAATGCCCATTTTTGGGGGGCCAGAAATGTGCGTCTTTAAAAGGTGATTTCTACGATACCCCACTTTTGCGCGTCGGATCTCAACTTTTCCCGTAAACGCAGAAAAACCGCAATTTTAGGGAGAAACGAGACAGACATCCCCTCCCTCTGCCACCCACCCGCCCAACTGACAGCCAGCCATTAGACATGCACAGATAGTTCTGAGGGTCTTTCTGTGATGTCATAAAGGGCCTGCTGATCAATGGGCAGCTTTCTGATTGGCTGCTGTATTTGATTGACAGATGGAAGCTGGCAGCTGATTGGCTGTCTAGCCTAAAGTGCTTTACACACCTCCCTGATGGTACCACTGGCTAAGACTCCACCTCAGCTCATTGGGTAATGAAAAATTTTGAACAATTGATGGATGAAAGCAGGCAGGCCGGCCATTTTGGGACACTCAGTGGACTTGTTTAATGCAATGCACCTTTGTATATTCACATGCATTCGCTTCATGCTGTAACCACTGTGCATAAAAATTTGTAAACATGGCAAACAGTGTATCATTTGCTGTCTAAGTCATGTTTCCCATATTTTCCCTTCCCAGATACAAGCCCGTGTGAGTGTTTGGGGCACTTTTTAGCTAAAATCATCCTACGGGGCCTAACTGCATATGCTAAAGCCTGCCTATTTTGAATGGTGTAGTGGCCCTGCAACCTCCAAAAATATCAGGACTTACTTCCCCAATAACCTGCTAACTCACCCCTGAAATACATACTTATTCACACTATTTTGTTCATTGGACTCATTTCTCATTTGAAATGCCCATTTTTGGGGGGGCAGAAATGTGCGTCTTTAAAAGGTGATTTCTACGATACCCCAGTTTTGCGCGTCGGACCTCAACTTTTCCCGTAAACGCAGAAAAAGCGCAATTTTCAGGAGAAACGAGACAGACATCCCCTCCCTCTGCCACCCACCCACCCACCCAACTGACAGCCATCCATTAGACATGCACAGATAGTTCTGAGGGTCTTTCTGTGATGTCATAAAGGGCCTGCTGATCAATGGGCAGCTTTCTGATTGGCTGCTGTATTTGATTGACAGATGGAAGCTGGCAGCTGATTGGCTGTCTAGCCTAAAGTGCTTTACACACCTCCCTGATGGTACCACTGGCTAAGACTCCACCTCAGCTCATTGGGTAATGAAAAATTTAGAACAATTGATGGATGAAAGCAGGCAGGCCGGCCATTTTGGGACACTCAGTGGACATGTTTTATGCAATGCACCTTTGTATATTCACATACATTCGCTTCATGCTGTAACCACTGTGCATAAAAATTTGGAAACATGGCAAACAGTGTATCATTTGCTGTCTAAGTCATGTTTCCCATATTTTCCCTTCCCAGATACAAGCCCGTTTAAGTGTTTGGGGCACTTTTTAGCTAAAATCATCCTACGGGGCCTAACTGCATATGCTAAAGCCTGCCTCTTTTGAATGGTGTAGTGGCCCTGCAACCTCCAAAAATATCAGGACTTACTTCCCCAATAACCTGCTAACTCACCCCTGAAATACATACTTATTCACCCTATTTTGTTCATTGGACTCATTTCTCATTTGAAATGCCCATTTTTGGGGGGGCAGAAATGTGCGTCTTTAAAAGGTGATTTCTACGATACCCCACTTTTGCGCGTCAGACCTCAACTTTTCCCGTAAACGCAGAAAAAGCGCAATTTTCAGGAGAAACGAGACAGACATCCCCTCCCTCTGCCACCCACCCGCCCAACTGACAGCCAGCCATTAGACATGCACAGATAGTTCTGAGGGTCTGTTTGTGATGTCATAAAGGGCCTGCTGATCAATGGGCAGCTTTCTGATTGGCTGCTGTATTTGCTTGACAGATGGAAGCTGGCAGCTGAGTGGCTGTCTAGCCTAAAGTGCTTTACACACCTCCCTGATGGTACCACTGGCTAAGACTCCACCTCAGCTCATTGGGTAATGAAAAATTTAGAACAATTGATGGATGAAAGCAGGCAGGCCGGCCATTTTGGGACGCTCATTGGACTTGTTTAATGCAATGCACCTTTGTATATTCACATGCATTCGCTTCATGCTGTAACCACTGTGCATAAAAATTTGGAAACATGGCATACAGTGTATCATTTGCTGTCTAGGTCATGTTTCCCATATTTTCCCTTCCCAGATACAAGCCCGTTTGAGTGTTTGGGGCACTTTTTAGCTAAAATCAACCTACGGGGCCTAACTGCATATGCTAAAGCCTGCCTATTTTGAATGGTGTAGTGACCCCTGCAACCTCCAAAAATATCAGAACTTACTTCCCCAATAACCTGCTAACTCACCCCTGAAATACATACTTATTCACCCTATTTTGTTCATTGGACTCATTTCTCATTTGAAATGCCCATTTTTGGGGGGGCCAGAAATGTGCGTCTTTAAAAGGTGATTTCTACGATACCCCACTTTTGCGCGTCGGACCTCAACTTTTCCCGTAAACTCAGAAAAACCGCAATTTTAGGGAGAAACGAGACAGACATCCCCTCCCTCTGCCACCCACCCGCCCAACTGACAGCCAGCCATTAGACATGCACAGATAGTTCTGAGGGTCTTTCTGTGATGTCATAAAGGGCCTGCTGATCAATGGGCAGCTTTCTGATTGGCTGCTGTATTTGATTGACAGATGGAAGCTGGCAGCTGATTGGCTGTCTAGCCTAAAGTGCTTTACACACCTCCCTGATGGTACCACTGGCTAAGACTCCACCTCAGCTCATTGGGTAATGAAAAATTTAGAACAATTGATGGATGAAAGCAGGCAGGCCGGCCATTTTGGGACACTCAGTGGACTTGTTTAATGCAATGCACCTTTGTATATTCACATGCATTCGCTTCATGCTGTAACCACTGTGCATAAAAATTTGTAAACATGGCAAACAGTGTATCATTTGCTGTCTAAGTCATGTTTCCCATATTTTCCCTTCCCAGATACAAGCCCGTTTGAGTGTTTGGGGCACTTTTTAGCTAAAATCATCCTACGGGGCCTAACTGCATATGCTAAAGCCTGCCTATTTTGAATGGTGTAGTGGCCCTGCAACCTCCAAAAATATCAGGACTTACTTCCCCAATAACCTGCTAACTCACCCCTGAAATACATACTTATTCACCCTATTTTGTTCATTAGACTCATTTCTCATTTGAAATGCCCATTTTTGGGGGGCCAGAAATGTGCTTCTTTAAAAGGTGATTTCTACGATACCCCACTTTTGCGCGTCGGACCTCAACTTTTCCCGTAAACGCAGAAAAAGCGCAATTTTCAGGAGAAACGAGACAGACATCCCCTCCCTCTGCCACCCACCCACCCAACTGACAGCCAGCCATTAGACATGCACAGATAGTTCTGAGGGTCTTTCTGTGATGTCATAAAGGGCCTGCTGATCAATGGGCAGCTTTCTGATTGGCTGCTGTATTTGATTGACAGATGGAAGCTGGCAGCTGATTGGCTGTCTAGCCTAAAGTGCTTTACACACCTCCCTGATGGTACCACTGGCTAAGACTCCACCTCAGCTCATTGGGTAATGAAAAATTTTGAACAATTGATGGATGAAAGCAGGCAGGCCGGCCATTTTGGGACACTCAGTGGACTTGTTTAATGCAATGCACCTTTGTATATTCACATGCATTCGCTTCATGCTGTAACCACTGTGCATAAAAATTTGTAAACATGGCAAACAGTGTATCATTTGCTGTCTAAGTCATGTTTCCCATATTTTCCCTTCCCAGATACAAGCCCGTTTGAGTGTTTGGGGCACTTTTTAGCTAAAATCATCCTACGGGGCCTAACTGCATATGCTAAAGCCTGCCTATTTTGAATGGTGTAGTGGCCCTGCAACCTCCAAAAATATCAGGACTTACTTCCCCAATAACCTGCTAACTCACCCCTGAAATACATACTTATTCACCCTATTTTGTTCATTGGACTCATTTCTCATTTGAAATGCCCATTTTTGGGGGGGGGCAGAAATGTGCGTCTTTAAAAGGTGATTTCTACGATACCCCAGTTTTGCGCGTCGGACCTCAACTTTTCCCGTAAACGCAGAAAAAGCGCAATTTTCAGGAGAAACGAGACAGACATCCCCTCCCTCTGCCACCCACCCACCCAACTGACAGCCAGCCATTAGACATGCACAGATAGTTCTGAGGGTCTTTCTGTGATGTCATAAAGGGCCTGCTGATTAATGGGCAGCTTTCTGATTGGCTGCTGTATTTGATTGACAGATGGAAGCTGGCAGCTGATTGGCTGTCTAGCCTAAAGTGCTTTACACACCTCCCTGATGGTACCAGTGGCTAAGACTCCACCTCAGCTCATTGGGTAATGAAAAATTTAGAACAATTGATGGATGAAAGCAGGCAGGCCGGCCATTTTGGGACACTCAGTGGACATGTTTTATGCAATGCACCTTTGTATATTCACATGCATTCGCTTCATGCTGTAACCACTGTGCATAAAAATTTGGAAACATGTCATACAGTGTATCATTTGCTGTCTAAGTCATGTTTCCCATATTTTCCCTTCCCAGATACAAGCCTGTTTGAGTGTTTGGGGCACTTTTTAGCTAAAATCATCCTACGGGGCCTAACTGCATATGCTAAAGCCTGCCTATTTTGAATGGTGTAGTGGCCCCTGCAACCTCCAAAAATATCAGGACTTACTTCCCCAATAACCTGCTAACTCACCCCTGAAATACATACTTATTCACCCTATTTTGTTCATTGGACTCATTTCTCATTTGAAATGCCCATTTTTGGGGGGGGCAGAAATGTGCGTCTTTAAAAGGTGATTTCTACGATACCCCACTTTTGCGCGTCGGACCTCAACTTTTCCCGTAAACACAGAAAAAGCGCAATTTTCAGGAGAAACGAGACAGACATCCCCTCCCTCTGCCACCCACCCGCCCAACTGACAGCCCGCCATTAGACATGCACAGATAGTTCTGAGGGTCTGTTTGTGATGTCATAAAGGGCCTGCTGATCAATGGGCAGCTTTCTGATTGGCTGCTGTATTTGCTTGACAGATGGAAGCTGGCAGCTGATTGGCTGTCTAGCCTAAAGTGCTTTACACACCTCCCTGATGGTACCACTGGCTAAGACTCCACCTCAGCTCATTGGGTAATGAAAAATTTAGAACAATTGATGGATGAAAGCAGGCAGGCCGGCCATTTTGGGACGCTCATTGGACTTGTTTAATGCAATGCACCTTTGTATATTCACATGCATTCGCTTCATGCTGTAACCACTGTGCATAAAAATTTGGAAACATGGCATACAGTGTATCATTTGCTGTCTAGGTCATGTTTCCCATATTTTCCCTTCCCAGATACAAGCCCGTTTCAGTGTTTGGGGCACTTTTTAGCTAAAATCAACCTACGGGGCCTAACTGCATATGCTAAAGCCTGCCTATTTTGAATGGTGTAGTGACCCCTGCAACCTCCAAAAATATCAGAACTTACTTCCCCAATAACCTGCTAACTCACCCCTGAAATACATACTTATTCACCCTATTTTGTTCATTGGACTCATTTCTCATTTGAAATGCCCATTTTTGGGGGGGGCAGAAATGTGCGTCTTTAAAAGGTGATTTCTACGATACCCCACTTTTGCGCGTCGGACCTCAACTTTTCCCGTAAACTCAGAAAAACCGCAATTTTAGGGAGAAACGAGACAGACATCCCCTCCCTCTGCCACCCACCCGCCCAACTGACAGCCAGCCATTAGACATGCACAGATAGTTCTGAGGGTCTTTTTGTGATGTCATAAAGGGCCTGCTGATCAATGGGCAGCTTTCTGATTGGCTGCTGTATTTGATTGAAAGATGGAAGCTGGCAGCTGATTGGCTGTCTAGCCTAAAGTGCTTTACACACCTCCCTGATGGTACCACTGGCTAAGACTCCACCTCAGCTCATTGGGTAATGAAAAATTTAGAACAATTGATGGATGAAAGCAGGCAGGCCGGCCATTTTGGGACACTCAGTGGACTTGTTTAATGCAATGCACCTTTGTATATTCACATGCATTCGCTTCATGCTGTAACCACTGTGCATAAAAATTTGTAAACATGGCAAACAGTGTATCATTTGCTGTCTAAGTCATGTTTCCCATATTTTCCCTTCCCAGATACAAGCCCGTTTGAGTGTTTGGGGCACTTTTTAGCTAAAATCATCCTACGGGGCCTAACTGCATATGCTAAAGCCTGCCTATTTTGAATGGTGTAGTGGCCCTGCAACCTCCAAAAATATCAGGACTTACTTCCCCAATAACCTGCTAACTCACCCCTGAAATACATACTTATTCACCCTATTTTGTTCATTGGACTCATTTCTCATTTGAAATGCCCATTTTTGGGGGGGCAGAAATGTGCGTCTTTAAAAGGTGATTTCTACGATACCCCAGTTTTGCGCGTCGGACCTCAACTTTTCCCGTAAACGCAGAAAAAGCGCAATTTTCAGGAGAAACGAGACAGACATGCCCTCCCTCTGCCACCCACCCACCCAACTGACAGCCAGCCATTAGATATGCACAGATAGTTCTGAGGGTCTGTCTGTGATGTCATAAAGGGCCTGCTGATCAATGGGCAGCTTTCTGATTGGCTGCTGTATTTGATTGACAGATGGAAGCTGGCAGCTGATTGGCTGTCTAGCCTAAAGTGCTTTACACACCTCCCTGATGGTACCACTGGCTAAGACTCCACCTCAGCTCATTGGGTAATGAAAAATTTAGAACAATTGATGGATGAAAGCAGGCAGGCCGGCCATTTTGGGACACTCAGTGGACATGTTTAATGCAATGCACCTTTGTATATTCACATGCATTCGCTTCATGCTGTAACCACTGTGCATAAAAATTTGGAAACATGGCAAACAGTGTATCATTTGCTGTCTAAGTCATGTTTCCCATATTTTCCCTTCCCAGATACAAGCCCGTTTGAGTGTTTGGGGCACTTTTTAGCTAAAATCATCCTACGGGGCCTAACTGCATATGCTAAAGCCTGCCTATTTTGAATGGTGTAGTGGCCCCTGCAACCTCCAAAAATATCAGGACTTACTTCCCCAATAACCTGCTAACTCACCCCTGAAATACATACTTATTCACACTATTTTGTTCATTGGACTCATTTCTCATTTGAAATGCCCATTTTTGGGGGGGCCAGAAATGTGCGTCTTTAAAAGGTGATTTCTACGATACCCCACTTTTGCGCGTCGGACCTCAACTTTTCCCGTAAACTCAGAAAAACCGCAATTTTAGGGAGAAACGAGACAGACATCCCCTCCCTCTGCCACCCACCCGCCCAACTGACAGCCAGCCATTAGACATGCACAGATAGTTCTGAGGGTCTTTTTGTGATGTCATAAAGGGCCTGCTGATCAATGGGCAGCTTTCTGATTGGCTGCTGTATTTGATTGAAAGATGGAAGCTGGCAGCTGATTGGCTGTCTAGCCTAAAGTGCTTTACACACCTCCCTGATGGTACCACTGGCTAAGACTCCACCTCAGCTCATTGGGTAATGAAAAATTTAGAACAATTGATGGATGAAAGCAGGCAGGCCGGCCATTTTGGGACACTCAGTGGACTTGTTTAATGCAATGCACCTTTGTATATTCACATGCATTCGCTTCATGCTGTAACCACTGTGCATAAAAATTTGTAAACATGGCAAACAGTGTATCATTTGCTGTCTAAGTCATGTTTCCCATATTTTCCCTTCCCAGATACAAGCCCGTTTGAGTGTTTGGGGCACTTTTTAGCTAAAATCATCCTACGGGGCCTAACTGCATATGCTAAAGCCTGCCTATTTTGAATGGTGTAGTGGCCCTGCAACCTCCAAAAATATCAGGACTTACTTCCCCAATAACCTGCTAACTCACCCCTGAAATACATACTTATTCACCCTATTTTGTTCATTGGACTCATTTCTCATTTGAAATGCCCATTTTTGGGGGGGCAGAAATGTGCGTCTTTAAAAGGTGATTTCTACGATACCCCAGTTTTGCGCGTCGGACCTCAACTTTTCCCGTAAACGCAGAAAAAGCGCAATTTTCAGGAGAAACGAGACAGACATCCCCTCCCTCTGCCACCCACCCACCCAACTGACAGCCAGCCATTAGACATGCACAGATAGTTCTGAGGGTCTTTCTGTGATGTCATAAAGGGCCTGCTGATCAATGGGCAGCTTTCTGATTGGCTGCTGTATTTGATTGACAGATGGAAGCTGGCAGCTGATTGGCTGTCTAGCCTAAAGTGCTTTACACACCTCCCTGATGGTACCACTGGCTAAGACTCCACCTCAGCTCATTGGGTAATGAAAAATTTAGAACAATTGATGGATGAAAGCAGGCAGGCCGGCCATTTTGGGACACTCAGTGGACATGTTTAATGCAATGCACCTTTGTATATTCACATGCATTCGCTTCATGCTGTAACCACTGTGCATAAAAATTTGGAAACATGGCAAACAGTGTATCATTTGCTGTCTAAGTCATGTTGCCCATATTTTCCCTTCCCAGATACAAGCCCGTTTGAGTGTTTGGGGCACTTTTTAGCTAAAATCATCCTACAGGGCCTAACTGCATATGCTAAAGCCTGCCTATTTTGAATGGTGTAGTGGCCCCTGCAACCTCCAAAAATATCAGGACTTACTTCCCCAATAACCTGCTAACTCACCCCTGAAATACATACTTATTCACACTATTTTGTTCATTGGACTCATTTCTCATTTGAAATGCCCATTTTGGGGGGGGCAGAAATGTGCGTCTTTAAAAGGTGATTTCTACGATACCCCAGTTTTGCGCGTCGGACCTCAACTTTTCCCGTAAACGCAGAAAAAGCGCAATTTTCAGGAGAAACGAGACAGACATCCCCTCCCTCTGCCACCCACCCACCCAACTGACAGCCAGCCATTAGACATGCACAGATAGTTCTGAGGGTCTTTCTGTGATGTCATAAAGGGCCTGCTGATCAATGGGCAGCTTTCTGATTGGCTGCTGTATTTGATTGACAGATGGAAGCTGGCAGCTGATTGGCTGTCTAGCCTAAAGTGCTTTACACACCTCCCTGATGGTACCACTGGCTAAGACTCCACCTCAGCTCATTGAGTAATGAAAAATTTAGAACAATTGATGGATGAAAGCAGGCAGGCCGGCCATTTTGGGACACTCAGTGGACATGTTTAATGCAATGCACCTTTGTATATTCACATGCATTCGCTTCATGCTGTAACCACTGTGCATAAAAATTTGGAACAGTGTATCATTTGCTGTCTAAGTCATGTTTCCCATATTTTCCCTTCCCAGATACAAGCCCGTTTGAGTGTTTGGGGCACTTTTTAGCTAAAATCATCCTACGGGGCCTAACTGCATATGCTAAAGCCTGCCTATTTTGAATGGTGTAGTGGCCCCTGCAACCTCCAAAAATATCAGGACTTACTTCCCCAATAACCTGCTAACTCACCCCTGAAATACATACTTATTCACCCTATTTTGTTCATTGGACTCATTTCTCATTTGAAATGCCCATTTTTGGGGGGGGGGGGGGCAGAAATGTGCGTCTTTAAAAGGTGATTTCTACGATACCCCACTTTTGCGCGTCGGACCTCAACTTTTCCCGTAAACACAGAAAAAGCGCAATTTTCAGGAGAAACGAGACAGACATCCCCTCCCTCTGCCACCCACCCGCCCAACTGACAGCCCGCCATTAGACATGCACAGATAGTTCTGAGGGTCTGTCTGTGATGTCATAAAGGGCCTGCTGATCAATGGGCAGCTTTCTGATTGGCTGCTGTATTTGATTGACAGATGGAAGCTGGCAGCTGATTGGCTGTCTAGCCTAAAGTGCTTTACACACCTCCCTGATGGTACCACTGGCTAAGACTCCACCTCAGCTCGTTGGGAAATGAAAAATTTAGAACAATTGATGGATGAAAGCAGGCAGGCCGGCAGTGCTTAAAGTGGTCCAAGGGAGGTGGTGGAACTCACCCCTCTAGACCCACCCTTGTGGGCCACACCCCTAGCACCTCCCACCTGGCAGAAGCCACGCCCATATCCACGCCCCTTTAAGTATATTCATTGTTTACCCATTTGCTATTGGACTTTAAATTAAGAGCTGTAGCCACATGGGGTGCGGCCATGGAAAATGGGGGTGTGATATACATATGCCCTCAATAGTGCAGTGCCAGATACACATGACCCCAATAGTGCAGTCCGTGATACCCATTATAAATATGCCCCACACCGTGATGCTCCATTATACATATGCCACACACACAATGCCCATTATACATATGCCCAACAACGTGATACTCCGTTATACAAATGCCCCACACCGTGATGCTCATTACACATATGCCACACACCTTGATGCTCATTAATTAATAATCATCAAGGTTTCTGGGGCATATGCCACACACATGATGCCCATTATACAAATGCCCCACAGCGTGAAGCTCATTATTAATGAGCATCAAGTGTGTGGCATCATGTGTGTGGCATATGCCCCACACACCTTGATGATTATTAATTAATGAGTATCAAGGTGTGGGGCATATGTTTAATGGGCATTATTTGTGTGGCATATGTTTAATGACTCATTAAACATATGTCATACACATGATTCCCATTATACCTCAAGCAGTAAACAGTTGCGCACACACAGTTTAAAAAAAAAATTACCTAACAGAGTTAAGCAGAGGCTGTGGCGTCGATAAGTGCGGCATGTTGGGGACGTCAGGAGGTCACACTGCCGTCAAGAGAGGAAGCGCTACGCGGCAGGAGGTCACTGCCGCCGCCAGGTCCAGAAACGCGGCATTAACTCACTTCCTGACCTCCTGTCGCCAAGCAAGGACCCGCTGCGTGGCAGGAGGTCACTGCCGCCGCCGCCAGGTACAGAAACGCGGCATTAACTCACTTCCTGACCTCCTGCCGCCAAGCAAGGACTCGCTGCGTGGCAGGAGGTCACTGAGCTACTCTAAAACACCCGGCGAGCTACCCGTCGCTCGCGAGCGACGGGTTGGCGAACGCTGCCATAACCCATCACATCACATGTGTAGTCAGCAGACAGCACAGACATGGCAGCATTGTGGGGGCACAGAGTGATGGGAGGAGTCTGATATACCATAACCCATCACATCACATGTGTAGTCAGCAGACAGCACATACATGGCAGCATTGTGGAGGCACAGAGTGATGGGAGGAGTCTGATACACCATAACCCATCACATGTGTAGTCAGCAGACAGCACATACATGGCAGCATTGTGGGGGCACAGAGTGATGGGAGGAGTCTGATATACCATAACCCATCACATCACAGATATCGCCAACACTGCACAGCTTCTCTGAGCATCCAAGTGATGCTCCAGAGCAGTGCTCAGCCTGATAGAACCAGCAGTCCCACTCCATAGTCAATAAATCATAAGTTTAGGGGCAGCATAGAGCCCTGTTCCAGCCCTGGCTGCACATACTATATACTTGTGCAGTGATTAATACAGATTATATAGATATGAAATGGCTTGGGGGGGGTAACTGCAACTGAATCTGTTACAGCAAAAAAGGAAATAAAGGTTAATACTTGCCGCCCAATGGACTGGGACAAGGACCAGGCTCCACTGTCCTGGGCAGTGAATGCCGCAGAGAGCCGGGCAGGGGACTGGGTAAGCTGGTGCCGCCTTCAGACTGGGCTCCCTTCAGACTTTCTCGGCGACTCAGCGAGGCTGCAGAAGGTGGCAGGGCAAGGCGCGCTGTGTGACAGACGCGTCACGTGTGCTGCGCGCGGAGGAGAGGAAGCAGGGAGGGGGGGCGGAGGTCGGCGAAGTAGCATCAGCGTCACGCAGGACGTGTAATAGTGAGGGGGGCGTGGACTGCACAGGGCGGAAGTGCCCTGTAGTAGCCTAGGGAAGCCGCAGCAGGTATCATCTGTTTAATCAATTAAAAATACAGCAGTGCTGCATCGGCCATCGGCGTGTCCCCGCATTGAGAGATCCATATGGATTCTCGGCAGGGCGGCACCAGCAGCAGGCTGGCTGGGCGAAGGAGGCGGAACTGAGTTCCGGCTTCAATTTGAACTGCCGGAACACAGTTCCGGTGCGTTCCGGCCCACTTTAACCCCTGCAGGCCGGCCATTTTGGGATGCTCATTGGACTTGTTTAATGAAATGCACCTTTGTATATTCACATGCATTCGCTTCATGCTGTAACCGCTGTGCATAAAAATTTGGAAACATGGCAAACAGTGTATCATTTGGTGTCTAAGTCATGTTTCCCATTTTTTCCCTTCCCAGATACAAGCCCATTTGAGTGTTTGGGGCACTTTTTAGCTAAAATCATCCTACAGGGCCTAACTGCATATGCTAAAACCTGCCTATTTTAAATGGTGTAGTGGCCCCTGCAACCTCCAAAAATATCAGGACTTACTTCCCCAATAACCTGCTAACTCACCCCTGAAATACATACTTATTAACCCTATTTTGTTCATTGGACTCATTTCTCATTTGAAATGCCCATTTTTGGGGGGCTAGAAATGTGCGACTTTAAAAGGTGATTTCTACGATACCCCACTTTTGCGCGTCGGACCTCAACTTTTCCCGTATACGCAGAAAAACTGCAATTTTCAGGAGAAACGAGACAGACATCCCCTCCCTCTGCCACCCACCCGCCCAACTGACAGCCAGCCATTAGACATGCACAGATAGTTCTGAGTGTATGTCTGTGATGTCATAAAGGGGTCTGCTGATCAATGGGCAGCTTTCTGATTGGTTGCTGTATTTGATTGACAGATGGAAGCTGGCAGCTGATTGGCTGTCTAGCCTAAAGTGCTTTACACACCTCCCTGATGGTACCAGTGGCTAAGACTCCACCTCAGCTCATTGGGTAATGAAAAATTTAGAACAATTGATGGATGAAAGCAGGCAGGCCGGCAATTTTGGGACACTCAGTGGACTTGTTTAATGCAATGCACCTTTGTATATTCACATGCATTTGCTTCATGCTGTAACCACTGTGCATAAAAATTTGGAAACATGGCATATAGTGTATCTTTTGTCTTTTGGTGTCTAAGTCATGTTTCCCATATTTTCCCTTCCCAGATACAAGCCCGTTTGAGTGTTTGGGGCACTTTTTAGCTAAAATCATCCTACGGGGCCTAACTGCATATGCTAAAGCCTGCCTATTTTGAATGGTGTAGTGGCCCCTGCAACCTCCAAAAATATCAGGACATACTTCCCCAATAACCTGCTAACTCACCCCTGAAATACATACTTATTCACCCTATTTTGTTCATTGGACTCATTTCTCATTTGAAATGCCCATTTTTGGGGGGGCAGAAATGTGCGTCTTTAAAAGGTGATTTCTACGATACCCCACTTTTGCGCGTCGGACCTCAACTTTTCCCGTAAACGCAGAAAAAGCGCAATTTTCAGGAGAAACGAGACAGACATCCCCTCCCTCTGCCACCCACCCGCCAAACTGACAGCCCGCCATTAGACATGCACAGATAGTTCTGAGGGTCTGTCTGTGATGTCATAAAGGGCCTACTGATCAATGGGCAGCTTTCTGATTGGCTGCTGTATTTGATTGAAGAATGGAAGCTGGCAGCTGATTGGCTGTCTAGCCTAAAGTGCTTTACACACCTCCCTGATGGTACCACTGGCTAAGACTCCACCTCAGCTCGTTGGGAAATGAAAAATTTAGAACAATTGATGGATGAAAGCAGGCAGGCCGGCCATTTTGGGATGCTCATTGGACTTGTTTAATGAAATGCACCTTTGTATATTCACATGCATTCGCTTCATGCTGTAACCGCTGTGCATAAAAATTTGGAAACATGGCATACAGTGTATCATTTGGTGTCTAAGTCATGTTTCCCATTTTTTCCTTTCCCAGATACAAGCCCATTTGAGTGTTTGGGGCACTTTTTAGCTAAAATCATCCTACAGGGCCTAACTGCATATGCTAAAACCTGCCTATTTTAAATGGTGTAGTGGCCCCTGCAACCTCCAAAAATATCAAGACTTACTTCCCCAATAACCTGCTAACTCACCCCTGAAATACATACTTATTCACTCTATTTTGTTCATTGGACTCATTTCTCATTTGAAATGCCCATTTTTGGGGGGCTGGAAATGTGCGTCTTTAAAAGGTGATTTCTACGATACCCCACTTTTGCGCGTCGGACCTCAACTTTTCCCGTAAACGCAGAAAAACTGCAATTTTCAGGAGAAACGAGACAGACATCCCCTCCCTCTGCCACCCACCCGCCCAACTGACAGCCAGCCATTAGACATGCACAGATAGTTTTGAGGGTCTGTCTGTGATGTCATAAAGGGCCTGCTGATCAATGGGCAGCTTTCTGATTGGTTGCTGTATTTGATTGACAGATGGAAGCTGGCAGCTGATTGGCTGTCTAGCCTAAAGTGCTTTACACACCTCCCTGATGGTACCACTGGCTAAGACTCCACCTCAGCTCATTGGGTAATGAAAAATTTAGAACAATTGATGGATGAAAGCAGGCAGGCCAGCCATTTTGGGACACTCAGTGGACTTGTTTAATGCAATGCACCTTTGTATATTCACATGCATTCGCTTCATGCTGTAACCACTGTGCATAAAAATTTGGAAACATGGCAAACAGTGTATCATTTGCTGTCTAAGTCATGTTTCTCATATTTTCCCTTCCCAGATACAAGCCCGTTTGAGTGTTTGGGGCACTTTTTAGCTAAAATCATCCTACGGGGCCTAACTGCATATGCTAAAGCCTGCCTATTTTGAATGGTGTAGTGGCCCCTGCAACCTCCAAAAATATCAGGACTTACTTCCCCAATAACCTGCTAACTCACCCCTGAAATACATACTTATTCACCCTATTTTGTTCATTGGACTCATTTCTCATTTGAAATGCCCATTTTTGGGGGGCCAGAAATGTGCGTCTTTAAAAGGTGATTTCTACGATACCCCACTTTTGCGCGTCGGACCTCAACTTTTCCCGTAAACGCAGAAAAAGCGCAATTTTCAGGAGAAACGAGACAGACATCCCCTCCCTCTGCCACCCACCCACCCAACTGACAGCCAGCCATTAGACATGCACAGATAGTTCTGAGGGTTTTTCTGTGATGTCATAAAGGGCCTGCTGATTAAGGGGCAGCTTTCTGATTGGCTGCTGTATTTGATTGACAGATAGAAGCTGGCAGCTGATTGGCAGTCTAGCCTAAAGTGCTTTACACACCTCCCTGATGGTACCACTGGCTAAGACTCCAGCTCAGCTCGTTGGGAAATGAAAAATTTAGAACAATTGATGGATGAAAGCAGGCAGGCCGGCCATTTTGGGACACTCAGTGGACTTGTTTAATGCAATGCACCTTTGTATATTCACATGCATTCGCTTCATGCTGTAACCGCTGTGCATAAAAATTTGGAAACATGGCAAACAGTGTATCATTTGGTGTCTAAGTCATGTTTCCCATTTTTTCCCTTCCCAGATACAAGCCCATTTGAGTGTTTGGGGCTCTTTTTAGCTAAAATCATCCTACAGGGCCTAACTGCATATGCTAAAACCTGCCTATTTTAAATGGTGTAGTGGCCCCTGCAACCTCCAAAAATATCAGGACTTACTTCCCCAATAATCTGCTAAATCACCCCTGAAATACATACTTATTCACCCTATTTTGTTCATTGGACTCATTTCTCATTTGAAATGCCCATTTTTGGGGGGCCGGAAATGTGCGACTTTAAAAGGTGATTTCTACGATACCCCACTTTTGCGCGTCGGACCTCAACTTTTCCCGTAAACTCAGAAAAACTGCAATTTTCAGGAGAAACGAGACAGACATCCCCTCCCTCTGCCACCCACCCGCCCAACTGACAGCCAGCAATTAGACATGCTCCGTGATTCGCCAGCCACAACCAGCAATCTCATAGGGCTAAACATGACTGCATTTGATTGGCTGAGCGCACAATAAGACACAGGAGCTGACGCACACTGGACACACCTCTGTGACCAAGCGTAGCGAAACGTACGTCAGAGGACACCGCCGGCTCACGTGGTGCACACACGTGACCGGCTTCTCTCCAGGCAGGGACGCCAGCAGACAGCAGCAAGCGCTTACAACCTGACACAGCAGCAGACTTCACTCCGGCACCGTTACATCTCACCGGTGGGGTCTCCCCAGGTAACCACTGGTCTTAACCAGTGGATCTCTCTCTTTTTCATTGTATCATCGTTATCTTTTCTGCCTGCTGTACTGCCTGTATTTACACCACACTATTACCAGATAGTATTTCTATTGTCACATATCGTATAATACACTGCTGTAAATCCCTGCCTTGGTGCGAGACAGATACCTGGTTCAGAAAAAAATCCTATGATTTAATACCTTCCCCACTAACAAGCAGACCATAACCTGGTGCTAAACAGGGGATTAATGAGGATTCTATTGGCCTTGAAACTGACCAGCGTCTCCTAAATACCTTCAATATTTTTGCTGCGCTTTTTTATTGTATTTAACCCTCATAGTACAGGAACCTTCATTTTTAAAGCATATCTAATAAAGGCTATTTCTTAATGCTTAATCAAACTCCCTGATCTGTAATATTAGGGTGCCCCCACCCAGAGTTTTCTTTCTTTCTCCTCCTCTCTTGGCATTGTTTAACTACAATTCTTACTCCGGGGTGCACCACTGACTGTCCCGCACAGAGGCACCACACGACATATACTGTCTGAGTGCTCTGGGACCTACCTTTCCTAGTCAATAGGATTCTAGTCAGTTATTGTTACAGATCACTCATCACCCCATTTATCATATAATAAATATCGGTGCGGATTTACTCCTCTCCCTCCCCCCTCCCACATCCCCCCGCCCCCCTCCTCAAAAAAAACTTCTATATACGCGGTGACTGTTCACACAGTCTTCTGGAGTTCCAGCACGAACATTTATTATATATTTTCTATAGTTCCTGTTCATTTACTTTTCTCAATATACACAGACGAAAGGTGGTTGCCTCCAAAATGAGTTTCAACCTAAAGGATGAATTATGCACGAGACGCAAAAATCTGGACAATTTCGAGGACATCTTCCCTAGCGGTACCAACAGCAGCGAGCCTCATACCAGCTGGGAGGAAGATTTCCTGAAACTCAAAAATAACATGTACAAACACACAAGAGTCAATTGGGACTTAATCACCACTGAGAACTACCTCAAAAACAAACTATGCCCAAGGGGCCTGCGGCCAAGGGTCTTCCCCACCTTTGAGCTCGCAAGTGATAATCTCAAAAAGGAATGGGAAACAACACTACTCAAATGTGCTACAGACCTCATGAATATCTTGGTCAAACACAACAATCTCAGCCTTGAGGAATGTGAGAGGGAGATTGAGGATATTGGCAAAAAACTGGAAACAAGAGAAAAAGACACTCAATTCCAGGAATGCTTCAAAAAAATGAAAGCTGACCTCAAAATCTATGAACAAACCATTATTGACAGAAAGAAAAATAAATTCGCCAGGGACAAGAGGGACTTCTCAACTGGACAAGTCTTCAGATGGCAAAGGACTACTAGAAAACAGAGACCACAGGCACGCTCGGATCAATATTTCTCCTCAGAGGCCGAAACCTCAGCAACAGATGACGAATTCGAACCACAAATATATAGAACCAACACAACCAGAAGAGGAAACTCACCAACCAGGGTTCCTTTTTTAGGGGAGCGCCCAGAGGAAAGGGGCAGAAAAAACCAAAGAGGAAACGCACGCGGAGGGGAGGCCAAAAACACAAGAAAACCACAAAGGTGGGATCTACCGATACCCTACTATCCAGGGAAACAGACTCGCAGGAGGGAGTATGTACCCCTGTAATGGACTTAATGCATACGCAACCTGAGGACACGGACAACAAATTGAAAATAATAAACCTTACCACGCATCAACTTAGTCCTGAACAAGTCTCTGTACTAGAAAAAGGCTTATCATATTCCCCCACGGAACATTTCCATCGCTTTGGCTGGGAAAAGGATCTTAAACTTTTCTGCAGAAAACTACTACTTACCAAGATGTATGAAGGAAAGGATCAAGACATAACTATCATCCCAATGCCTGATGACAGGGACCCGGCACCCATGATTGGCATCGACTCGGAGGAAGAAGCCCTCCAGGCTCTGGAGGAACTATTCTCGGAATCTAACCCTGACACATCAGACAGATGGGACATTACTAAACGCCCACAAGTTAAGAAAAAATCTACCTTCTTCCCTAACGAACATCTCAGTCCTGAGATCCAGGTCTTCATGAGAGCCGTAGCAAAGGAATTTGACTCCATACACCGACAGGGACTCCAGGGTGGACGAAGCCATGATAACCTAAGCCGCAAAGAAAGACTTGCGCTGGCCGAACTAAACAGATGGACTGACGTTGTAATTAAACCCTCTGATAAGGGGGGCAACGTCGTCCTGTGGGCCCAAAGTGACTACCTCAAGGAAGCATACCGTCAACTACATGACCTACAATGCTATAAACCCCTCTTATTTAACCCACTACAAAACTACAAAGGCCAATACGATGGAATCATCAGCCAAGCCTTACAAGACGGCGTCATCACGAAGAAAGAACACCAGTATCTGCACACCGAGAACCCCAGGATCCCCACATTCTATTTATTACCGAAGGTCCATAAAGATGTCAACTGCCCCCCCGGCCGCCCAATAGTATCTGGCATCGGAGGACTCACCGAGAAAGCCAGCACATTCCTGGATTTACACCTTAGACACCATGTCCTACAACTACCATCTTTCGTCCAGGACACAGCTGATGTTCTCCGCAGAATCAATGACATCAAATTGGAACCTAACCAATACATGGTGTCTCTAGACGTGGAGGCCCTTTATACGTCAATCCATCACCACCATGGAATTGAGGCGGTTGAATACTTCATGCAAACAGAAGGGATGGAAGATTTCCATAGATTACTGAGCAAACTCTTAAAATTTGTCCTACAACACAACTTTTTCACATTTAATGACAGATTCTTCTTACAGGTTCGCGGAACCGCTATGGGGGCAGCGTGTGCTCCGACATATGCAAACATCTTTCTCGGCTGGTGGGAGGAAACCCTGGTATTTAATGACAAGAATGAACACCTGACTTCGAAAGTCCTGATGTGGGTTCGATATATCGACGACATTTTTATGATCTGGGAAGGCGAACAACAAGAACTCCTGGACTTCATTCAGCTTCTGAACAACAACCCTCTTAATATCCACTTAACACACACCATCAGCCAACAACAACTTCCCTTTCTGGACCTGATGATTTACAAAAACGACCAAAACATGATCGCCACCAGACTCCATAGAAAGGAAACAGCTACTAACACGCTCCTGCACCAAACCAGCTCACATTTTCCACCAACAGTGGAAAACATACCAAAGGGAGAATTTCTTCGTCTCAGAAGAAACTGTTCGGACCAAGAAGAATACACCACACTCAGCAAAAACTTGGCCTTAAGGCTCCAGGATAGGGGGTACAGCAAAACTTCGATCAAAAAAGCAGCTAAGACCTCATCAACCAAAAGCCGTGATGAACTCATCTTCAAGAAAAAGACCAAAAAAGAGGACAACACAATCAGGTTCGTCGGCAACTTCTGCCAAGAATGGAGACAAGCCAAAAATGCTATCCAGAAACACTGGCCAGTGCTACATCTGGATCCCACTCTCTCCAAAAAACTTAGCCCTCAAGTCTCAATGAGTTGGAGACGATCCAGAAACCTCCGGGACAAATTAGTTTCCAGTCATTTTGTCCGATCACAAAAAAAGAAGGACACTGCACCAGGTACCTACTCGTGTGGCTCCTGCAAAATGTGCCCACATATCACCAACACCAAACAAGTCAAGGACAAATTTGATAAAAAAATTGAGTTACGACATTACATCAATTGTAATACCTCTAATGTGGTGTACTGCCTAACCTGTCCTTGCGAACAACGGTACGTCGGCATGACCACAAGGCCCCTGAAGCAAAGAATATTAGAGCACATAGGAAATATTCGCAATGCCAACACCGACAAAACCAAGATGCGGAAACTAACCACAGTAGCCCGACACTTCCACAAAAAACATAACAACAACTGGAAGGACCTAAAAATATTTGGACTGGAAAGAATCAGCCTGGGCATCCGGGGCGGAGACCTCACAAATACCCTCCTTAAAAAAGAGAGTGAATGGATATACAAGTTGAATTCACTCCATCCAATAGGAATGAATGAGAATATCAACTATGGTGCCTTCCTATAGAAAGACCATCCTGGCCGAACTTCCTCAACACCCAAAATCAAGCGCCTCGAACAATCTGGTGGCACCCCCACTTATCACTTGTATGATGATCACGCTCTCATACTCTTCTTCTCACCCCCAGCACTTGGACAGATAACCCCCACTAATAAATTACTCCCATTCCCTCACGTCTTTTCTTCATTTTTATTATTTTTTAGCATGCACAGTGGTATCACATTAGTGGTGGCATTTTTTTAGTCATCACCCTCTTGACAGCACCCATACTGCACACTCACTGCCTGTAGGAAACTGGAAACTACGATCAAACCGATGCTGGACCGCCCAAACACGGCCGACCTTGGAAGCTAAGCAGCACCGGGCCTGGTAAGTAATGGGATGGGGGACCTCCTGTGAACACCAGGTATCGTATACTAAAAGTTTCTAAAACAGGGAGGTGCACTATCCCCACATAACATTAATAATTATCATTATTATATTATCTAATAATACATCACAGTAACAGTCCTAATAGTATCACTTAACACCAAGCACTAATTATATTCTTCACGTCCCATCTATGCCACCTGTTAACAAAATAAACACGTACCACTACCCCTATCTACCGATTAGCCCTTGGTGTCATGAAACCCTGTGACCAACTTATTATCAGATCCAAGGATTATCAATTATGGACAAGTACTCTTACCCCTGCTTACAAACTGTGGAACCGGCCTGGACTCATTCATAACGTCTAAAAACGTGATTCAATCGTTAATTTGAATTTTATCTACATATACAGTGGCGCATAATCCTACACATCCGCTACTCTAATGACTGTCATCTGTTTGCCTCTATTAAAGTAACGGCAACACATTGAACCTTTTTCTTATAATCTCTACAATACCTTATCTCTCTCCCCTTTTTCTCCACATTGCTTTTATTACCTGCAACCACCTATATGGAATATGGATTGAGTTCCATATTACCCCCATATCGTTTTAAATCTTATTCCAGTGTACCAACTACCTGTCACGCCAGCGCTGTACTTATATAAACTTTCTCAGCTTATATTGCAGAATGTACGACCTGCACAAATACGTTTTTTGTTTACTCTGGGACATGAATGCCATCAGAGGCAATCCATTGGTTCCCAGGGACGCACCCCCGCTCCGTGATTCGCCAGCCACAACCAGCAATCTCATAGGGCTAAACATGACTGCATTTGATTGGCTGAGCGCACAATAAGACACAGGAGCTGACGCACACTGGACACACCTCTGTGACCAAGCGTAGCGAAACGTACGTCAGAGGACACCGCCGGCTCACGTGGTGCACACACGTGACCGGCTTCTCTCCAGGCAGGGACGCCAGCAGACAGCAGCAAGCGCTTACAACCTGACACAGCAGCAGACTTCACTCCGGCACCGTTACATCTCACCGGTGGGGTCTCCCCAGGTAACCACTGGTCTTAACCAGTGGATCTCTCTCTTTTTCATTGTATCATCGTTATCTTTTCTGCCTGCTGTACTGCCTGTATTTACACCACACTATTACCAGATAGTATTTCTATTGTCACATATCGTATAATACACTGCTGTAAATCCCTGCCTTGGTGCGAGACAGATACCTGGTTCAGAAAAAAATCCTATGATTTAATACCTTCCCCACTAACAAGCAGACCATAACCTGGTGCTAAACAGGGGATTAATGAGGATTCTATTGGCCTTGAAACTGACCAGCGTCTCCTAAATACCTTCAATATTTTTGCTGCGCTTTTTTATTGTATTTAACCCTCATAGTACAGGAACCTTCATTTTTAAAGCATATCTAATAAAGGCTATTTCTTAATGCTTAATCAAACTCCCTGATCTGTAATATTAGGGTGCCCCCACCCAGAGTTTTCTTTCTTTCTCCTCCTCTCTTGGCATTGTTTAACTACAATTCTTACTCCGGGGTGCACCACTGACTGTCCCGCACAGAGGCACCACACGACATATACTGTCTGAGTGCTCTGGGACCTACCTTTCCTAGTCAATAGGATTCTAGTCAGTTATTGTTACAGATCACTCATCACCCCATTTATCATATAATAAATATCGGTGCGGATTTACTCCTCTCCCTCCCCCCTCCCACATCCCCCCGCCCCCCTCCTCAAAAAAAACAGCAATTAGACATGCACAGATAGTTCTGAGGGTCTGTCTGTGATGTCATAAAGGGCCTGCTGATCAATGGGCAGCTTTCTGATTGGCTGCTGTATTTGATTGACAGATGGAAGCTGGCAGCTGATTGGCTGTCTAGCCTAAAGTGCTTTACACACCTCCCTGATGGTACCACTGGCTAAGACTCCACCTCAGCTCATTGGGTAATGAAAAATTTAGAACAATTGATGGATGAAAGCAGGCAGGCCGGCCATTTTGGGACACTCAGTGGACATGTTTAATGCAATGCACCTTTGTATATTCACATGCATTCGCTTCATGCTGTAACCACTGTGCATAAAAATTTGGAAACATGGCAAACAGTGTATCATTTGCTGTCTAAGTCATGTTTCCCATATTTTCCCTTCCCAGATACAAGCCCGTTTGAGTGTTTGGGGCACTTTTTAGCTAAAATCATCCTACGGGGCCTAACTGCATATGCTAAAGCCTGCCTATTTTGAATGGTGTAGTGGCCCCTGCAACCTCCAAAAATATCAGGACTTACTTCCCCAATAACCTGCTAACTCACCCCTGAAATACATACTTATTCACCCTATTTTGTTCATTGGACTCATTTCTCATTTGAAATGCCCATTTTTGGGGGGGCAGAAATGTGCGTCTTTAAAAGGTGATTTCTACGATACCCCACTTTTGCGCGTCGGACCTCAACTTTTCCCGTAAACACAGAAAAAGCGCAATTTTCAGGAGAAACGAGACAGACATCCCCTCCCTCTGCCACCCACCCGCCCAACTGACAGCCCGCCATTAGACATGCACAGATAGTTCTGAGGGTCTGTCTGTGATGTCATAAAGGGCCTGCTGATCAATGGGCAGCTTTCTGATTGGCTGCTGTATTTGATTGACAGATGGAAGCTGGCAGCTGAATGGCTGTCTAGCCTAAAGTGCTTTACACACCTCCCTGATGGTACCACTGGCTAAGACTCCACCTCAGCTCGTTGGGAAATGAAAAATTTAGAACAATTGATGGATGAAAGCAGGCAGGCCGGCCATTTTGGGATGCTCATTGGACTTGTTTAATGAAATGCACCTTTGTATATTAACATGCATTCGCTTCATGCTGTAACCGCTGTGCATAAAAATTTGGAAACATGGCAAACAGTGTATCATTTGGTGTCTAAGTCATGTTTCCCATTTTTTCCCTTCCCAGATACAAGCCCATTTGAGTGTTTGGGGCACTTTTTAGCTAAAATCATCCTACAGGGCCTAACTGCATATGCTAAAACCTGCCTATTTTAAATGGTGTAGTGGCCCCTGCAACCTCCAAAAATATCAGGACTTACTTCCCCAATAACCTGCTAACTCACCCCTGAAATACATACTTATTAACCCTATTTTGTTCATTGGACTCATTTCTCATTTGAAATGCCCATTTTTGGGGGGTCAGAAATGTGCGTCTTTAAAAGGTGATTTCTACGATACCCCACTTTTGCGCGTCGGACCTCAACTTTTCCCGTAAACGCAGAAAAAGCGCAATTTTCAGGAGAAACGAGACAGACATCCCCTCCCTCTGCCACCCACCCGCCCAACTGACAGCCAGCCATTAGACATGCACAGATAGTTCTGAGGGTCTGTTTGTGATGTCATAAAGGGCCTGCTGATCAATGGGCAGCTTTCTGATTGGCTGCTGTATTTGATTGATAGATGGAAACTGGCAGCTGATTGGCTGTCTAGCCTAAAGTGCTTTACACACCTCCCTGATGGTACCACTGGCTAAGACTCCACCTCAGCTCGTTGGGAAATGAAAAATTTAGAACAATTGAAGGATGAAAGCAGGCAGGCCGGCCATTTTGGGATGCTCATTGGACTTGTTTAATGAAATGCACCTTTGTATATTAACATGCATTCGCTTCATGCTGTAACCGCTGTGCATAAAAATTTGGAAACATGGCAAACAGTGTATCATTTGGTGTCTAAGTCATGTTTCCCATTTTTTCCCTTCCCAGATACAAGCCCATTTGAGTGTTTGGGGCACTTTTTAGCTAAAATCATCCTACAGGGCCTAACTGCATATGCTAAAACCTGCCTATTTTAAATGGTGTAGTGGCCCCTGCAACCTCCAAAAATATCAGGACTTACTTCCCCAATAACCTGCTAACTCACCCCTGAAATACATACTTATTAACCCTATTTTGTTCATTGGACTCATTTCTCATTTGAAATGCCCATTTTTGGGGGGTCAGAAATGTGCGTCTTTAAAAGGTGATTTCTACGATACCCCACTTTTGCGCGTCGGACCTCAACTTTTCCCGTAAACGCAGAAAAAGCGCAATTTTCAGGAGAAACGAGACAGACATCCCCTCCCTCTGCCACCCACACACCCAACTGACAGCCAGCCATTAGACATGCACAGATAGTTCTGAGGGTCTGTTTGTGATGTCATAAAGGGCCTGCTGATCAATGGGCAGCTTTCTGATTGGCTGCTGTATTTGATTGACAGATGGAAACTGGCAGCTGATTGGCTGTCTAGCCTAAAGTGCTTTACACACCTCCCTGATGGTACCACTGGCTAAGACTCCACCTCAGCTCATTGGGTAATGAAAAATTTAGAACAATTGATGGATGAAAGCAGGCAGGCCGGCCATTTTGGGACGCTCATTGGACTTGTTTAATGCAATGCACCTTTGTATATTCACATGCATTCGCTTCATGCTGTAACCACTGTGCATAAAAATTTGGAAACATGGCATACAGTGTATCATTTGCTGTCTAAGTCATGTTTCCCATATTTTCCCTTCCCAGATACAAGCCCGTTTGAGTGTTTGGGGCACTTTTTAGCTAAAATCAACCTACGGGGCCTAACTGCATATGCTAAAGCCTGCCTATTTTGAATGGTGTAGTGGCCCCTGCAACCTCCAAAAATATCAGGACTTACTTCCGCAATAACCTGCTAACTCACCCCTGAAATACATACTTATTCACCCTATTTTGTTCATTGGACTCATTTCTCATTTAAAATGCCCATTTTTTGGGGGGGGGGGGCAGAAATGTGCGTCTTTAAAAGGTGATTTCTACGATACCCCACTTTTGCGCGTCGGACCTCAACTTTTCCCGTAAACGCAGAAAAACCGTAATTTTAGGGAGAAACGAGACAGACATCCCCTCCCTCTGCCACCCACCCGCCCAACTGACAGCCAGCCATTAGACATGCACAGATAGTTCTGAGGGTCTTTCTGTGATGTCATAAAGGGCCTGCTGATCAATGGGCAGCTTTCTGATTGGCAGCTGTATTTGATTGACAGATGGAAGCTGGCAGCTGATTGCCTGTCTAGCCGAAAGTGCTTTACACACCTCCCTGATGGTACCACTGGCTAAGACTCCACCTCAGCTCATTGGGTAATGAAAAATTTAGAACAATTGATGGATGAAAGCAGGCAGGTAGGCCATTTTGGGACACTCAGTGGACTTGTTTAATGCAATGCACCTTTGTATATTCACATGCATTCGCTTCATGCTGTAACCACTGTGCATAAAAATTTGGAAACATGACAAACAGTGTATCATTTGCTGTCTAAGTCATGTTTCCCATATTTTCCCTTCCCAGCTACAAGCCCGTTTGAGTGTTTGGGGCACTTTTTAGCTAAAATCATCCTACGGGGCCTAACTGCATATGCTAAAGCCTGCCTATTTTGAATGGTGTAGTGGCCCCTGCAACCTCCAAAAATATCAGGACTTACTTCCCCAATAACCTGCTAACTCACCCCTGAAATACATACTTATTCACCCTATTTTGTTCATTGGACTCATTTCTCATTTGAAATGCCCATTTTTGGGGGGGCAGAAATGTGCGTCTTTAAAAGGTGATTTCTACGATACCCCACTTTTGCGCGTCGGACCTCAACTTTTCCCGTAAACACAGAAAAAGCGCAATTTTCAGGAGAAACGAGACAGACATCCCCTCCCTCTGCCACCCACCCGCCCAACTGACAGCCCGCCATTAGACATGCACAGATAGTTCTGAGGGTCTGTCTGTGATGTCATAAAGGGCCTGCTGATCAATGGGCAGCTTTCTGATTGGCTGCTGTATTTGATTGACAGATGGAAGCTGGCAGCTGAATGGCTGTCTAGCCTAAAGTGCTTTACACACCTCCCTGATGGTACCACTGGCTAAGACTCCACCTCAGCTCGTTGGGAAATGAAAAATTTAGAACAATTGATGGATGAAAGCAGGCAGGCCGGCCATTTTGGGATGCTCATTGGACTTGTTTAATGAAATGCACCTTTGTATATTAACATGCATTCGCTTCATGCTGTAACCGCTGTGCATAAAAATTTGGAAACATGGCAAACAGTGTATCATTTGGTGTCTAAGTCATGTTTCCCATTTTTTCCCTTCCCAGATACAAGCCCATTTGAGTGTTTGGGGCACTTTTTAGCTAAAATCATCCTACAGGGCCTAACTGCATATGCTAAAACCTGCCTATTTTAAATGGTGTAGTGGCCCCTGCAACCTCCAAAAATATCAGGACTTACTTCCCCAATAACCTGCTAACTCACCCCTGAAATACATACTTATTAACCCTATTTTGTTCATTGGACTCATTTCTCATTTGAAATGCCCATTTTTGGGGGGTCAGAAATGTGCGTCTTTAAAAGGTGATTTCTACGATACCCCACTTTTGCGCGTCGGACCTCAACTTTTCCCGTAAACGCAGAAAAAGCGCAATTTTCAGGAGAAACGAGACAGACATCCCCTCCCTCTGCCACCCACCCGCCCAACTGACAGCCAGCCATTAGACATGCACAGATAGTTCTGAGGGTCTGTTTGTGATGTCATAAAGGGCCTGCTGATCAATGGGCAGCTTTCTGATTGGCTGCTGTATTTGATTGACAGATGGAAACTGGCAGCTGATTGGCTGTCTAGCCTAAAGTGCTTTACACACCTCCCTGATGGTACCACTGGCTAAGACTCCACCTCAGCTCGTTGGGAAATGAAAAATTTAGAACAATTGAAGGATGAAAGCAGGCAGGCCGGCCATTTTGGGATGCTCATTGGACTTGTTTAATGAAATGCACCTTTGTATATTAACATGCATTCGCTTCATGCTGTAACCGCTGTGCATAAAAATTTGGAAACATGGCAAACAGTGTATCATTTGGTGTATAAGTCATGTTTCCCATTTTTTCCCTTCCCAGATACAAGCCCATTTGAGTGTTTGGGGCACTTTTTAGCTAAAATCATCCTACAGGGCCTAACTGCATATGCTAAAACCTGCCTATTTTAAATGGTGTAGTGGCCCCTGCAACCTCCAAAAATATCAGGACTTACTTCCCCAATAACCTGCTAACTCACCCCTGAAATACATACTTATTAACCCTATTTTGTTCATTGGACTCATTTCTCATTTGAAATGCCCATTTTTGGGGGGTCAGAAATGTGCGTCTTTAAAAGGTGATTTCTACGATACCCCACTTTTGCGCGTCGGACCTCAACTTTTCCCGTAAACGCAGAAAAAGCGCAATTTTCAGGAGAAACGAGACAGACATCCCCTCCCTCTGCCACCCACACACCCAACTGACAGCCAGCCATTAGACATGCACAGATAGTTCTGAGGGTCTGTTTGTGATGTCATAAAGGGCCTGCTGATCAATGGGCAGCTTTCTGAATGGCTGCTGTATTTGATTGACAGATGGAAACTGGCAGCTGATTGGCTGTCTAGCCTAAAGTGCTTTACACACCTCCCTGATGGTACCACTGGCTAAGACTCCACCTCAGCTCATTGGGTAATGAAAAATTTAGAACAATTGATGGATGAAAGCAGGCAGGCCGGCCATTTTGGGACGCTCATTGGACTTGTTTAATGCAATGCACCTTTGTATATTCACATGCATTCGCTTCATGCTGTAACCACTGTGCATAAAAATTTGGAAACATGGCATACAGTGTATCATTTGCTGTCTAAGTCATGTTTCCCATATTTTCCCTTCCCAGATACAAGCCCGTTTGAGTGTTTGGGGCACTTTTTAGCTAAAATCAACCTACGGGGCCTAACTGCATATGCTAAAGCCTGCCTATTTTGAATGGTGTAGTGGCCCCTGCAACCTCCAAAAATATCAGGACTTACTTCCGCAATAACCTGCTAACTCACCCCTGAAATACATACTTATTCACCCTATTTTGTTCATTGGACTCATTTCTCATTTAAAATGCCCATTTTTGGGGGGGGGGGCAGAAATGTGCGTCTTTAAAAGGTGATTTCTACGATACCCCACTTTTGCGCGTCTGACCTCAACTTTTCCCGTAAACGCAGAAAAACCGTAATTTTAGGGAGAAACGAGACAGACATCCCCTCCCTCTGCCACCCACCCGCCCAACTGACAGCCAGCCATTAGACATGCACAGATAGTTCTGAGGGTCTTTCTGTGATGTCATAAAGGGCCTGCTGATCAATGGGCAGCTTTCTGATTGGCAGCTGTATTTGATTGACAGATGGAAGCTGGCAGCTGATTGCCTGTCTAGCCGAAAGTGCTTTACACACCTCCCTGATGGTACCACTGGCTAAGACTCCACCTCAGCTCATTGGGTAATGAAAAATTTAGAACAATTGATGGATGAAAGCAGGCAGGTAGGCCATTTTGGGACACTCAGTGGACTTGTTTAATGCAATGCACCTTTGTATATTCACATGCATTCGCTTCATGCTGTAACCACTGTGCATAAAAATTTGGAAACATGACAAACAGTGTATCATTTGCTGTCTAAGTCATGTTTCCCATATTTTCCCTTCCCAGCTACAAGCCCGTTTGAGTGTTTGGGGCACTTTTTAGCTAAAATCATCCTACGGGGCCTAACTGCATATGCTAAAGCCTGCCTATTTTGAATGGTGTAGTGGCCCCTGCAACCTCCAAAAATATCAGGACATACTTCCCCAATAACCTGCTAACTCACCCCTGAAATACATACTTATTCACCCTATTTTGTTCATTGGACTCATTTCTCATTTGAAATGCCCATTTTTGGGGGGGCAGAAATGTGCGTCTTTAAAAGGTGATTTCTACGATACCCCACTTTTGCGCGTCGGACCTCAACTTTTCCCGTAAATGCAGAAAAAGCGCAATTTTCAGGAGAAACGAGACAGACATCCCCTCCCTCTGCCACCCACCCGCCCAACTGACAGCCCGCCATTAGACATGCACAGATAGTTCTGAGGGTCTGTCTGTGATGTCATAAAGGGCCTACTGATCAATGGGCAGCTTTCTGATTGGCTGCTGTATTTGATTGAAGAATGGAAGCTGGCAGCTGATTGGCTGTCTAGCCTAAAGTGCTTTACACACCTCCCTGATGGTACCACTGGCTAAGACTCCACCTCAGCTCGTTGGGAAATGAAAAATTTAGAACAATTGATGGATGAAAGCAGGCAGGCCGGCCATTTTGGGATGCTCATTGGACTTGTTTAATGAAATGCACCTTTGTATATTCACATGCATTCGCTTCATGCTGTAACCACTGTGCATAAAAATTTGGAAACATGGCATACAGTGTATCATTTGCTGTCTAAGTCATGTTTCCCATATTTTCCCTTCCCAGATACAAGCCCGTTTGAGTGTTTGGGGCACTTTTTAGCTAAAATCAACCTACGGGGCCTAACTGCATATGCTAAAGCCTGCCTATTTTGAATGGTGTAGTGGCCCCTGCAACCTCCAAAAATATCAGGACTTACTTCCCCAATAACCTGCTAACTCACCCCTGAAATACATACTTATTAACCCTATTTTGTTCATTGGACTCATTTCTCATTTGAAATGCCCATTTTTGGGTGGGCAGAAATGTGCGTCTTTAAAAGGTGATTTCTACGATACCCCACTTTTGCGCGTCGGACCTCAACTTTTCCCGTAAACGCAGAAAAAGCACAATTTTCAGGAGAAACGAGACAGACATCCCCTCCCTCTGCCACCCACCCGCCAAACTGACAGCCCGCCATTAGACATGCACAGATAGTTCTGAGGGTCTGTCTGTGATGTCATAAAGGGCCTACTGATCAATGGGCAGCTTTCTGATTGGCTGCTGTATTTGATTGAAGAATGGAAGCTGGCAGCTGATTGGCTGTCTAGCCTTAAGTGCTTTACACACCTCCCTGATGGTACCACTGGCTAAGACTCCACCTCAGCTCGTTGGGAAATGAAAAATTTAGAACAATTGATGGATGAAAGCAGGCAGGCCGGCCATTTTGGGATGCTCATTGGACTTGTTTAATGAAATGCACCTTTGTATATTCACATGCATTCGCTTCATGCTGTAACCGCTGTGCATAAAAATTTGGAAACATGGCAAACAGTGTATCATTTGGTGTCTAAGTCATGTTTCCCATTTTTTCCTTTCCCAGATACAAGCCCATTTGAGTGTTTGGGGCACTTTTTAGCTAAAATCATCCTACAGGGCCTGACTGCATATGCTAAAACCTGCCTATTTTAAATGGTGTAGTGGCCCCTGCAACCTCCAAAAATATCAGGACTTACTTCCCCAATAACCTGCTAACTCACCCCTGAAATACATACTTATTCACTCTATTTTGTTCATTGGACTCATTTCTCATTTGAAATGCCCATTTTGGGGGGGCTGGAAATGTGCGACTTTAAAAGGTGATTTCTACGATACCCCACTTTTGCGCGTCGGACCTCAACTTTTCCCGTAAACGCAGAAAAACTGCAATTTTCAGGAGAAACGAGACAGACATCCCCTCCCTCTGCCACCCACCCGCCCAACTGACAGCCAGCCATTAGACATGCACAGATAGTTTTGAGGGTCTGTCTGTGATGTCATAAAGGGCCTGCTGATCAATGGGCAGCTTTCTGATTTTTTGCTGTATTTGATTGACAGATGGAAGCTGGCAGCTGATTGGCTGTCTAGCCTAAAGTGCTTTACACACCTCCCTGATGGTACCACTGGCTAAGACTCCACCTCAGCTCATTGGGTAATGAAAAAATTAGAACAATTGATGGATGAAAGCAGGCAGGCCAGCCATTTTGGGACACTCAGTGGACTTGTTTAATGCAATGCACCTTTGTATATTCACATGCATTCGCTTCATGCTGTAACCACTGTGCATAAAAATTTGGAAACATGGCAAACAGTGTATCATTTGCTGTCTAAGTCATGTTTCTCATATTTTCCCTTCCCAGATACAAGCCCGTTTGAGTGTTTGGGGCACTTTTTAGCTAAAATCATCCAACGTGGCCTAACTGCATATGCTAAAGCCTGCCTATTTTGAATGGTGTAGTGGCCCCTGCAACCTCCAAAAATATCAGGACTTACTTCCCCAATAACCTGCTAACTCACCCCTGAAATACATACTTATTCACCCTATTTTGTTCATTGGACTCATTTCTCATTTGAAATGCCCATTTTTGGGGGGGCTGGAAATGTGCGACTTTAAAAGGTGATTTCTACGATACCCCACTTTTGCGCGTCGGACCTCAACTTTTCCCGTAAACGCAGAAAAAGCGCAATTTTCAGGAGAAACGAGACAGACATCCCCTCCCTCTGCCACCCACCCACCCAACTGACAGCCAGCCATTAGACATGCACAGATAGTTCTGAGGGTCTGTTTGTGATGTCATAAAGGGCCTGCTGATCACTGGGCAGCTTTCTGATTGGCTGCTGTATTTGATTGACAGATGGAAGCTGGCAGCTGATTGGCTGTCTAGCCTAAAGTGCTTTACACACCTCCCTGATGGTACCACTGGCTAAGACTCCACCTCAGCTCATTGGGTAATGAAAAATTTAGAACAATTGATGGATGAAAGCAGGCAGGCCGGCCATTTTGGGACGCTCATTGGACTTGTTTAATGCAATGCACCTTTGCATATTCACATGCATTCGCTTCATGCTGTAACCACTGTGCATAAAAATTTGGAAACATGGCAAACAGTGTATCATTTGCTGTCTAAGTCATGTTTCCCATATTTTCCCTTCCCAGATACAAGCCCGTTTGAGTGTTTGGGGCACTTTTTAGCTAAAATCAACCTACGGGGCCTAACTGCATATGCTAAACCCTGCCTATTTTGAATGGTGTAGTGGCCCCTGCAACCTCCAAAAATATCAGGACTTACTTCCCCAATAACCTGCTAACTCACCCCTGAAATACATACTTATTCACCCTATTTTGTTCATTGGACTCATTTCTCATTTGAAATGCCCATTTTTGGGGGGCCAGAAATGTGCTTCTTTAAAAGGTGATTTCTACGATACCCCACTTTTGCGCGTCGGACCTCAACTTTTCCCGTAAACGCAGAAAAAACGCAATTTTCAGGAGAAACGAGACAGACATCCCCTCCCTCTGCCACCCACCCGCCCAACTGACAGCCAGCCATTAGACATGCACAGATAGTTCTGAGGGTTTTTCTGTGATGTCATAAAGGGCCTGCTGATTAAGGGGCAGCTTTCTGATTGGCTGCTGTATTTGATTGACAGATAGAAGCTGGCAGCTGATAGGCAGTCTAGCCTAAAGTGCTTTACACACCTCCCTGATGGTACCACTGGCTAAGACTCCACCTCAGCTCGTTGGGAAATGAAAAATTTAGAACAATTGATGGATGAAAGCAGGCAGGCCGGCCATTTTGGGACGCTCATTGGACTTGTTTAATGCAATGCACCTTTGTATATTCACATGCATTCGCTTCATGCTGTAACCGCTGTGCATACAAATTTGGAAACATGGCAAACAGTGTATCATTTGGTGTCTAAGTCATGTTTCCCATTTTTTCCCTTCCCAGATACAAGCCCATTTGAGTGTTTGGGGCACTTTTTAGCTAAAATCATCCTATAGGGCCTAACTGCATATGCTAAAACCTGCCTATTTTAAATGGTGTAGTGGCCCCTGCAACCTCCAAAAATATCAGGACTTACTTCCCCAATAATCTGCTAAATCACCCCTGAAATACATACTTATTCACCCTATTTTGTTCATTGGACTCATTTCTCATTTGAAATGCCCATTTTTGGGGGGCCGGAAATGTGCGACTTTAAAAGGTGATTTCTACGATACCCCACTTTTGCGCGTCGGACCTCAACTTTTCCCGTAAACGCAGAAAAAGCGCAATTTTCAGGAGAAACGAGACAGACATCCCCTCCCTCTGCCACCCACCCACCCAACTGACAGCCAGCCATTAGACATGCACAGATAGTTCTGAGGGTCTGTTTGTGATGTCATAAAGGGCCTGCTGATCAATGGGCAGCTTTCTGATTGGCTGCTGTATTTGATTGACAGATGGAAGCTGGCAGCTGATTGGCTGTCTAGCCTAAAGTGCTTTACACACCTCCCTGATGGTACCACTGGCTAAGACTCCACCTCAGCTCATTGGGTAATGAAAAATTTAGAACAATTGATGGATGAAAGCAGGCAGGCCGGCCATTTTGGGACGCTCATTGGACTTGTTTAATGCAATGCACCTTTGTATATTCACATGCATTCGCTTCATGCTGTAACCACTGTGCATAAAAATTTGGAAACATGGCAAACAGTGTATCATTTGCTGTCTAAGTCATGTTTCCCATATTTTCCCTTCCCAGATACAAGCCCGTTTGAGTATTTGTGGCACTTTTTAGCTAAAATCAACCTACGGGGCCTAACTGCATATGCTAAACCCTGCCTATTTTGAATGGTGTAGTGGCCCCTGCAACCTCCAAAAATATCAGGACTTACTTCCCCAATAACCTGCTAACTCACCCCTGAAATACATATTTATTCACCCTATTTTGTTCATTGGACTCATTTCTCATTTGAAATGCCCATTTTTGGGGGGCCAGAAATGTGCTTCTTTAAAAGGTGATTTCTACAATACCCCACTTTTGCGCGTCGGACCTCAACTTTTCCCGTAAACGCAGAAAAAACGCAATTTTCAGGAGAAACGAGACAGACATCCCCTTCCTCTGCCACCCACCCACCCAACTGACAGCCAGCCATTAGACATGCACAGATAGTTCTGAGGGTCTGTTTGTGATGTCATAAAGGGCCTGCTGATCAATGGGCAGCTTTCTGATTGGCTGCTGTATTTGATTGACAGATGGAAGCTGGCAGCTGATTGGCTGTCTAGCCTAAAGTGCTTTACACACCTCCCTGATGGTACCACTGGCTAAGACTCCACCTCAGCTCATTGGGTAATGAAAAATTTAGAACAATTGATGGATGAAAGCAGGCAGGCCGGCCATTTTGGGACGCTCATTGGACTTGTTTAATGCAATGCACCTTTGTATATTCACATGCATTCGCTTCATGCTGTAACCACTGTGCATAAAAATTTGGAAACATGGCAAACAGTGTATCATTTGCTGTCTAAGTCATGTTTCCCATATTTTCCCTTCCCAGATACAAGCCCGTTTGAGTATTTGTGGCACTTTTTAGCTAAAATCAACCTACGGGGCCTAACTGCATATGCTAAACCCTGCCTATTTTGAATGGTGTAGTGGCCCCTGCAACCTCCAAAAATATCAGGACTTACTTCCCCAATAACCTGCTAACTCACCCCTGAAATACATATTTATTCACCCTATTTTGTTCATTGGACTCATTTCTCATTTGAAATGCCCATTTTTGGGGGGCCAGAAATGTGCTTCTTTAAAAGGTGATTTCTACAATACCCCACTTTTGCGCGTCGGACCTCAACTTTTCCCGTAAACGCAGAAAAAACGCAATTTTCAGGAGAAACGAGACAGACATCCCCTCCCTCTGCCACCCACCCACCCAACTGACAGCCAGCCATTAGACATGCACAGATAGTTCTGAGGGTCTGTTTGTGATGTCATAAAGGGCCTGCTGATCAATGGGCAGCTTTCTGATTGGCTGCTGTATTTGATTGACAGATGGAAGCTGGCAGCTGATTGGCTGTCTAGCCTAAAGTGCTTTACACACCTCCCTGATGGTACCACTGGCTAAGACTCCACCTCAGCTCATTGGGTAATGAAAAATTTAGAACAATTGATGGATGAAAGCAGGCAGGCCGGCCATTTTGGGACGCTCATTGGACTTGTTTAATGCAATGCACCTTTGTATATTCACATGCATTCGCTTCATGCTGTAACCACTGTGCATAAAAATTTGGAAACATGGCAAACAGTGTATCATTTGCTGTCTAAGTCATGTTTCCCATATTTTCCCTTCCCAGATACAAGCCCGTTTGAGTATTTGTGGCACTTTTTAGCTAAAATCAACCTACTGGGCCTAACTGCATATGCTAAACCCTGCCTATTTTGAATGGTGTAGTGGCCCCTGCAACCTCCAAAAATATCAGGACTTACTTCCCCAATAACCTGCTAACTCACCCCTGAAATACATACTTATTCACCCTATTTTGTTCATTGGACTCATTTCTCATTTGAAATGCCCATTTTTGGGGGGCCAGAAATGTGCTTCTTTAAAAGGTGATTTCTACGATACCCCACTTTTGCGCGTCGGACCTCAACTTTTCCCGTAAACGCAGAAAAAACGCAATTTTCAGGAGAAACGAGACAGACATCCCCTCCCTCTGCCACCCACCCGCCCAACTGACAGCCAGCCATTAGACATGCACAGATAGTTCTGAGGGTCTTTCTGTGATGTCATAAAGGGCCTGCTGATTAAGGGGCAGCTTTCTGATTGGCTGCTGTATTTGATTGACAGATAGAAGCTGGCAGCTGATTGGCAGTCTAGCCTAAAGTGCTTTACACACTTTCCTGATGGTACCACTGGCTAAGACTCCACCTCAGCTCGTTGGGAAATGAAAAATTTAGAACAATTGATGGATGAAAGCAGGCAGGCCGGCCATTTTGGGACGCTCATTGGACTTGTTTAATGCAATGCACCTTTGTATATTCACATGCATTCGCTTCATGCTGTAACCGCTGTGCATAAAAATTTGGAAACATGGCAAACAGTGTATCATTTGGTGTCTAAGTCATGTTTCCCATTTTTTCCCTTCCCAGATACAAGCCCATTTGAGTGTTTGGGGCACTTTTTAGCTAAAATCATCCTACAGGGCCTAACTGCATATGCTAAAACCTGCCTATTTTAAATGGTGTAGTGGCCACTGCAACCTCCAAAAATATCAGGACTTACTTCCCCAATAATCTGCTAAATCACCCCTGAAATACATACTTATTCACCCTATTTTGTTCATTGGACTCATTTCTCATTTGAAATGCCCATTTTTGGGGGGCCGGAAATGTGCGACTTTAAAAGGTGATTTCTACGATACCCCACTTTTGCGCGTCGGACCTCAACTTTTCCCGTAAACGCAGAAAAACTGCAATTTTCAGGAGAAACGAGACAGACATCCCCTCCCTCTGCCACCCACCCGCCCAACTGACAGCCAGCAATTAGACATGCACAGATAGTTCTGAGGGTCTGTCTGTGATGTCATAAAGGGCCTGCTGATCAATGGGCAGCTTTCTGATTGGTTGCTGTATTTGATTGACAGATGGAAGCTGGCAGCTGATTGGCTGTCTAGCCTAAAGTGCTTTACACACCTCCCTGATGGTACCAGTGGCTAAGACTCCACCTCAGCTCATTGGGTAATGAAAAATTTAGAACAATTGATGGATGAATGCAGGCAGGCCGGCAATTTTTGGACACTCAGTGGACTTGTTTAATGCAATGCACCTTTGTATATTCACATGCATTCGCTTCATGCTGTAACCACTGTGCATAAAAATTTGGAAACATGGCAAACAGTGTATCATTTGCTGTCTAAGTCATCTTTCTCATATTTTCCCTTCCCAGATACAAGCCCGTTTGAGTGTTTGGGGCACTTTTTAGCTAAAATCATCCAACGTGGCCTAACTGCATATGCTAAAGCCTGCCTATTTTGAATGGTGTAGTGGCCCCTGCAACCTCCAAAAATATCAGGACTTACTTCCCCAATAACCTGCTAACTCACCCCTGAAATACATACTTATTAACCCTATTTTGTTCATTGGACTCATTTCTCATTTGAAATTCCCATTTTTGGGGGGCCAGAAATGTGCGTCTTTAAAAGGTGATTTCTACGATACCCCACTTTTGCGCGTCGGACCTCAACTTTTCCCGTAAACGCAGAAAAAGCGCAATTTTCAGGAGAAACGAGACAGACATCCCCTCCCTCTGCCACCCACCCACCCAACTGACAGCCAGCCATTAGACATGCACAGATAGTTCTGAGGGTCTGTTTGTGATGTCATAAAGGGCCTGCTGATCACTGGGCAGCTTTCTGATTGGCTGCTGTATTTGATTGACAGATGGAAGCTGGCAGCTGATTGGCTGTCTAGCCTAAAGTGCTTTACACACCTCCCTGATGGTACCACTGGCTAAGACTCCACCTCAGCTCGTTGGGAAATGAAAAATTTAGAACAATTGATGGATGAAAGCAGGCAGGCCGGCCATTTTGGGACGCTCATTGGACTTGTTTAATGCAATGCACCTTTGTATATTCACATGCATTCGCTTCATGCTGTAACCGCTGTGCATACAAATTTGGAAACATGGCAAACAGTGTATCATTTGGTGTCTAAGTCATGTTTCCCATTTTTTCCCTTCACAGATACAAGCCCATTTGAGTGTTTGGGGCACTTTTTAGCTAAAATCATCCTACAGGGCCTAACTGCATATGCTAAAGCCTGCCTATTTTGAATGGTGTAGTGGCCCCTGCAACCTCCAAAAATATCAGGACTTACTTCCCCAATAACCTGCTAACTCACCCCTGAAATACATACTTATTAACCCTATTTTGTTCATTGGACTCATTTCTCATTTAAAATGCCCATTTTTGGGGGGCCAGAAATGTGCGTCTTTAAAAGGTGATTTCTACGATACCCCACTTTTGCGCGTCGGACCTTAACTTTTCCCGTAAACGCAGAAAAAGCGCAATTTTCAGGAGAAACGAGACAGACATCCCCTCCCTCTGCCACCCACCCACCCAACTGACAGCCAGCCATTAGACATGCACAGATAGTTCTGAGGGTCTGTTTGTGATGTCATAAAGGGCCTGCTGATCAATGGGCAGCTTTCTGATTGGCTGCTGTATTTGATTGACAGATGGAAGCTGGCAGCTGATTGGCTGTCTAGCCTAAAGTGCTTTACACACCTCCCTGATGGTACCACTGGCTAAGACTCCACCTCAGCTCATTGGGTAATGAAAAATTTAGAACAATTGATGGATGAAAGCAGGCAGGCCGGCCATTTTGGGACGCTCATTGGACTTGTTTAATGCAATGCACCTTTGTATATTCACATGCATTCGCTTCATGCTGTAACCGCTGTGCATAAAAATTTGGAAACATGGCAAACAGTGTATCATTTGGTGTCTAAGTCATGTTTCCCATTTTTTCCCTTCCCAGATACAAGCCCATTTGAGTGTTTGGGGCACTTTTTAGCTAAAATCATCCTACAGGGCCTAACTGCATATGCTAAAACCTGCCTATTTTAAATGGTGTAGTGGCCCCTGCAACCTCCAAAAATATCAGGACTTACTTCCCCAATAATCTGCTAAATCACCCCTGAAATACATACTTATTCACCCTATTTTGTTCATTGGACTCATTTCTCATTTGAAATGCCCATTTTTGGGGGGCCGGAAATGTGCGACTTTAAAAGGTGATTTCTACGATACCCCACTTTTGCGCGTCGGACCTCAACTTTTCCCGTAAACGCAGAAAAACTGCAATTTTCAGGAGAAACGAGACAGACATCCCCTCCCTCTGCCACCCACCCGCCCAACTGACAGCCAGCAATTAGACATGCACAGATAGTTCTGAGGGTCTGTCTGTGATGTCATAAAGGGCCTGCTGATCAATGGGCAGCTTTCTGATTGGTTGCTGTATTTGATTGACAGATGGAAGCTGGCAGCTGATTGGCTGTCTAGCCTAAAGTGCTTTACACACCTCCCTGATGGTACCAGTGGCTAAGACTCCACCTCAGCTCATTGGGTAATGAAAAATTTAGAACAATTGATGGATGAATGCAGGCAGGCCGGCAATTTTGGGACACTCAGTGGACTTGTTTAATGCAATGCACCTTTGTATATTCACATGCATTCGCTTCATGCTGTAACCACTGTGCATAAAAATTTGGAAACATGGCAAACAGTGTATCATTTGCTGTCTAAGTCATGTTTCCCATATTTTCCCTTCCCAGATACAAGCCCGTTTGAGTGTTTGGGGCACTTTTTAGCTAAAATCATCCTACGGGGCCTAACTGCATATGCTAAAGCCTGCCTATTTTGAATGGTGTAGTGGCCCCTGCAACCTCCAAAAATATCAGGACTTACTTCCCCAATAATCTGCTAAATCACCCCTGAAATACATACTTATTCACCCTATTTTGTTCATTGGACTCATTTCTCATTTGAAATGCCCATTTTTGGGGGGCCAGAAATGTGCGTCTTTAAAAGGTGATTTCTACGATACCCCACTTTTGCGCGTCGGACCTCAACTTTTCCCGTAAACGCAGAAAAAGCGCAATTTTCAGGAGAAACGAGACAGACATCCCCTCCCTCTGCCACCCACCCGCCCAACTGACAGCCAGCAATTAGACATGCACAGATAGTTCTGAGGGTCTGTCTGTGATGTCATAAAGGGCCTGCTGATCAATGGGCAGCTTTCTGATTGGTTGCTGTATTTGATTGACAGATGGAAGCTGGCAGCTGATTGGCTGTCTAGCCTAAAGTGCTTTACACACCTCCCTGATGGTACCAGTGGCTAAGACTCCACCTCAGCTCATTGGGTAATGAAAAATTTAGAACAATTGATGGATGAATGCAGGCAGGCCGTCAATTTTGGGACACTCAGTGGACTTGTTTAATGCAATGCACCTTTGTATATTCACATGCATTCGCTTCATGCTGTAACCACTGTGCATAAAAATTTGGAAACATGGCAAACAGTGTATCATTTGCTGTCTAAGTCATGTTTCCCATATTTTCCCTTCCCAGATACAAGCCCGTTTGAGTGTTTGGGGCACTTTTTAGCTAAAATCATCCTACGGGGCATAACTGCATATGCTAAAGCCTGCCTATTTTGAATGGTGTAGTGGCCCCTGCAACCTCCAAAAATATCAGGACTTACTTCCCCAATAACCTGCTAACTCACCCCTGAAATACATACTTATTAACCCTATTTTGTTCATTGGACTCATTTCTCATTTGAAATGCCCATTTTTGGGTGGGCAGAAATGTGCGACTTTAAAAGGTGATTTCTACGATACCCCACTTTTGCGCGTCGGACCTCAACTTTTCCCGTAAACGCAGAAAAAGCACAATTTTCAGGAGAAACGAGACAGACATCCCCTCCCTCTGCCACCCACCCGCCAAACTGACAGCCCGCCATTAGACATGCACAGATAGTTCTGAGGGTCTGTCTGTGATGTCATAAAGGGCCTACTGATCAATGGGCAGCTTTCTGATTGGCTGCTGTATTTGATTGAAGAATGGAAGCTGGCAGCTGATTGGCTGTCTAGCCTTAAGTGCTTTACACACCTCCCTGATGGTACCACTGGCTAAGACTCCACCTCAGCTCGTTGGGAAATGAAAAATTTAGAACAATTGATGGATGAAAGCAGGCAGGCCGGCCATTTTGGGATGCTCATTGGACTTGTTTAATGAAATGCACCTTTGTATATTCACATGCATTCGCTTCATGCTGTAACCGCTGTGCATAAAAATTTGGAAACATGGCAAACAGTGTATCATTTGGTGTCTAAGTCATGTTTCCCATTTTTTCCTTTCCCAGATACAAGCCCATTTGAGTGTTTGGGGCACTTTTTAGCTAAAATCATCCTACAGGGCCTGACTGCATATGCTAAAACCTGCCTATTTTAAATGGTGTAGTGGCCCCTGCAACCTCCAAAAATATCAGGACTTACTTCCCCAATAACCTGCTAACTCACCCCTGAAATACATACTTATTCACTCTATTTTGTTCATTGGACTCATTTCTCATTTGAAATGCCCATTTTGGGGGGGCTGGAAATGTGCGACTTTAAAAGGTGATTTCTACGATACCCCACTTTTGCGCGTCGGACCTCAACTTTTCCCGTAAACGCAGAAAAACTGCAATTTTCAGGAGAAACGAGACAGACATCCCCTCCCTCTGCCACCCACCCGCCCAACTGACAGCCAGCCATTAGACATGCACAGATAGTTTTGAGGGTCTGTCTGTGATGTCATAAAGGGCCTGCTGATCAATGGGCAGCTTTCTGATTTTTTGCTGTATTTGATTGACAGATGGAAGCTGGCAGCTGATTGGCTGTCTAGCCTAAAGTGCTTTACACACCTCCCTGATGGTACCACTGGCTAAGACTCCACCTCAGCTCATTGGGTAATGAAAAAATTAGAACAATTGATGGATGAAAGCAGGCAGGCCAGCCATTTTGGGACACTCAGTGGACTTGTTTAATGCAATGCACCTTTGTATATTCACATGCATTCGCTTCATGCTGTAACCACTGTGCATAAAAATTTGGAAACATGGCAAACAGTGTATCATTTGCTGTCTAAGTCATGTTTCTCATATTTTCCCTTCCCAGATACAAGCCCGTTTGAGTGTTTGGGGCACTTTTTAGCTAAAATCATCCAACGTGGCCTAACTGCATATGCTAAAGCCTGCCTATTTTGAATGGTGTAGTGGCCCCTGCAACCTCCAAAAATATCAGGACTTACTTCCCCAATAACCTGCTAACTCACCCCTGAAATACATACTTATTCACCCTATTTTGTTCATTGGACTCATTTCTCATTTGAAATGCCCATTTTTGGGGGGGCTGGAAATGTGCGACTTTAACAGGTGATTTCTACGATACCCCACTTTTGCGCGTCGGACCTCAACTTTTCCGGTAAACGCAGAAAAAGCGCAATTTTCAGGAGAAACGAGACAGACATCCCCTCCCTCTGCCACCCACCCACCCAACTGACAGCCAGCCATTAGACATGCACAGATAGTTCTGAGGGTCTGTTTGTGATGTCATAAAGGGCCTGCTGATCACTGGGCAGCTTTCTGATTGGCTGCTGTATTTGATTGACAGATGGAAGCTGGCAGCTGATTGGCTGTCTAGCCTAAAGTGCTTTACACACCTCCCTGATGGTACCACTGGCTAAGACTCCACCTCAGCTCATTGGGTAATGAAAAATTTAGAACAATTGATGGATGAAAGCAGGCAGGCCGGCCATTTTGGGACGCTCATTGGACTTGTTTAATGCAATGCACCTTTGCATATTCACATGCATTCGCTTCATGCTGTAACCACTGTGCATAAAAATTTGGAAACATGGCAAACAGTGTATCATTTGCTGTCTAAGTCATGTTTCCCATATTTTCCCTTCCCAGATACAAGCCCGTTTGAGTGTTTGGGGCACTTTTTAGCTAAAATCAACCTACGGGGCCTAACTGCATATGCTAAACCCTGCCTATTTTGAATGGTGTAGTGGCCCCTGCAACCTCCAAAAATATCAGGACTTACTTCCCCAATAACCTGCTAACTCACCCCTGAAATACATACTTATTCACCCTATTTTGTTCATTGGACTCATTTCTCATTTGAAATGCCCATTTTTGGGGGGCCAGAAATGTGCTTCTTTAAAAGGTGATTTCTACGATACCCCACTTTTGCGCGTCGGACCTCAACTTTTCCCGTAAACGCAGAAAAAACGCAATTTTCAGGAGAAACGAGACAGACATCCCCTCCCTCTGCCACCCACCCGCCCAACTGACAGCCAGCCATTAGACATGCACAGATAGTTCTGAGGGTTTTTCTGTGATGTCATAAAGGGCCTGCTGATTAAGGGGCAGCTTTCTGATTGGCTGCTGTATTTGATTGACAGATAGAAGCTGGCAGCTGATAGGCAGTCTAGCCTAAAGTGCTTTACACACCTCCCTGATGGTACCACTGGCTAAGACTCCACCTCAGCTCGTTGGGAAATGAAAAATTTAGAACAATTGATGGATGAAAGCAGGCAGGCCGGCCATTTTGGGACGCTCATTGGACTTGTTTAATGCAATGCACCTTTGTATATTCACATGCATTCGCTTCATGCTGTAACCGCTGTGCATACAAATTTGGAAACATGGCAAACAGTGTATCATTTGGTGTCTAAGTCATGTTTCCCATTTTTTCCCTTCCCAGATACAAGCCCATTTGAGTGTTTGGGGCACTTTTTAGCTAAAATCATCCTATAGGGCCTAACTGCATATGCTAAAACCTGCCTATTTTAAATGGTGTAGTGGCCCCTGCAACCTCCAAAAATATCAGGACTTACTTCCCCAATAATCTGCTAAATCACCCCTGAAATACATACTTATTCACCCTATTTTGTTCATTGGACTCATTTCTCATTTGAAATGCCCATTTTTGGGGGGCCGGAAATGTGCGACTTTAAAAGGTGATTTCTACGATACCCCACTTTTGCGCGTCGGACCTCAACTTTTCCCGTAAACGCAGAAAAACTGCAATTTTCAGGAGAAACGAGACAGACATCCCCCCCCCTATGCCACCCACCCGCCCGCCCAACTGACAGCCAGCAATTAGACATGCACAGATAGTTCTGAGGGTCTGTCTGTGATGTCATAAAGGGCCTGCTGATCAATGGGCAGCTTTCTGATTGGTTGCTGTATTTGATTGACAGATGGAAGATGGCAGCTGATTGGCTGTCTAGCCTAAAGTGCTTTACACACCTCCCTGATGGTACCACTGGCTAAGACTCCACCTCAGCTCATTGGGTTATGAAAAATTTAGAACAATTGATGGATGAAAGCAGGCAGGCCAGCCATTTTGGGACACTCAGTGGACTTGTTTAATGCAATGCACCTTTGTATATTCACATGCATTCGCTTCATGCTGTAACCACTGTGCATAAAAATTTGGAAACATGGCAAACAGTGTATCATTTGCTGTCTAAGTCATGTTTCTCATATTTTGCCTTCCCAGATACAAGCCTGTTTGAGTGTTTGGGGCACTTTTTAGCTAAAATCATCCTACGGGGCCTAACTGCATATGCTAAAGCCTGCCTATTTTGAATGGTGTAGTGGCCCCTGCAACCTCCAAAAATATCAGGACTTACTTCCCCAATAACCTGCTAACTCACCCCTGAAATACATACTTATTAACCCTATTTTGTTCATTGGACTCATTTCTCATTTAAAATGCCCATTTTTGGGGGGCCAGAAATGTGCGTCTTTAAAAGGTGATTTCTACGATACCCCACTTTTGCGCGTCGGACCTCAACTTTTCCCGTAAACGCAGAAAAAGCGCAATTTTCAGGAGAAACGAGACAGACATCCCCTCCCTCTGCCACCCACCCACCCAACTGACAGCCAGCCATTAGACATGCACAGATAGTTCTGAGGGTCTGTTTGTGATGTCATAAAGGGCCTGCTGATCAATGGGCAGCTTTCTGATTGGCTGCTGTATTTGATTGACAGATGGAAGCTGGCAGCTGATTGGCTGTCTAGCCTAAAGTGCTTTACACACCTCCCTGATGGTACCACTGGCTAAGACTCCACCTCAGCTCATTGGGTAATGAAAAATTTAGAACAATTGATGGATGAAAGCAGGCAGGCCGGCCATTTTGGGACGCTCATTGGACTTGTTTAATGCAATGCACCTTTGTATATTCACATGCATTCGCTTCATGCTGTAACCACTGTGCATAAAAATTTGGAAACATGGCAAACAGTGTATCATTTGCTGTCTAAGTCATGTTTCCCATATTTTCCCTTCCCAGATACAAGCCCGTTTGAGTATTTGTGGCACTTTTTAGCTAAAATCAACCTACGGGGCCTAACTGCATATGCTAAACCCTGCCTATTTTGAATGGTGTAGTGGCCCCTGCAACCTCCAAAAATATCAGGACTTACTTCCCCAATAACCTGCTAACTCACCCCTGAAATACATATTTATTCACCCTATTTTGTTCATTGGACTCATTTCTCATTTGAAATGCCCATTTGTGGGGGGCCAGAAATGTGCTTCTTTAAAAGGTGATTTCTACAATACCCCACTTTTGCGCATCGGACCTCAACTTTTCCCGTAAACGCAGAAAAAACGCAATTTTCAGGAGAAACGAGACAGACATCCCCTCCCACTGCCACCCACCCACCCAACTGACAGCCAGCCATTAGACATGCACAGATAGTTCTGAGGGTCTGTTTGTGATGTCATAAAGGGCCTGCTGATCAATGGGCAGCTTTCTGATTGGCTGCTGTATTTGATTGACAGATGGAAGCTGGCAGCTGATTGGCTGTCTAGCCTAAAGTGCTTTACACACCTCCCTGATGGTACCACTGGCTAAGACTCCACCTCAGCTCATTGGGTAATGAAAAATTTAGAACAATTGATGGATGAAAGCAGGCAGGCCGGCCATTTTGGGACGCTCATTGGACTTGTTTAATGCAATGCACCTTTGTATATTCACATGCATTCGCTTCATGCTGTAACCACTGTGCATAAAAATTTGGAAACATGGCAAACAGTGTATCATTTGCTGTCTAAGTCATGTTTCCCATATTTTCCCTTCCCAGATACAAGCCCGTTTGAGTATTTGTGGCACTTTTTAGCTAAAATCAACCTACGGGGCCTAACTGCATATGCTAAACCCTGCCTATTTTGAATGGTGTAGTGGCCCCTGCAACCTCCAAAAATATCAGGACTTACTTCCCCAATAACCTGCTAACTCACCCCTGAAATACATACTTATTCACCCTATTTTGTTCATTGGACTCATTTCTCATTTGAAATGCCCATTTTTGGGGGGCCAGAAATGTGCTTCTTTAAAAGGTGATTTCTACGATACCCCACTTTTGCGCGTCGGACCTCAACTTTTCCCGTAAACGCAGAAAAAACGCAATTTTCAGGAGAAACGAGACAGACATCCCCTCCCTCTGCCACCCACCCGCCCAACTGACAGCCAGCCATTAGACATGCACAGATAGTTCTGAGGGTCTTTCTGTGATGTCATAAAGGGCCTGCTGATTAAGGGGCAGCTTTCTGATTGGCTGCTGTATTTGATTGACAGATAGAAGCTGGCAGCTGATTGGCAGTCTAGCCTAAAGTGCTTTACACACTTTCCTGATGGTACCACTGGCTAAGACTCCACCTCAGCTCGTTGGGAAATGAAAAATTTAGAACAATTGATGGATGAAAGCAGGCAGGCCGGCCATTTTGGGACGCTCATTGGACTTGTTTAATGCAATGCACCTTTGTATATTCACATGCATTCGCTTCATGCTGTAACCGCTGTGCATAAAAATTTGGAAACATGGCAAACAGTGTATCATTTGGTGTCTAAGTCATGTTTCCCATTTTTTCCCTTCCCAGATACAAGCCCATTTGAGTGTTTGGGGCACTTTTTAGCTAAAATCATCCTCCAGGGCCTAACTGCATATGCTAAAACCTGCCTATTTTAAATGGTGTAGTGGCCACTGCAACCTCCAAAAATATCAGGACTTACTTCCCCAATAATCTGCTAAATCACCCCTGAAATACATACTTATTCACCCTATTTTGTTCATTGGACTCATTTCTCATTTGAAATGCCCATTTTTGGGGGGCCGGAAATGTGCGACTTTAAAAGGTGATTTCTACGATACCCCACTTTTGCGCGTCGGACCTCAACTTTTCCCGTAAACGCAGAAAAACTGCAATTTTCAGGAGAAACGAGACAGACATCCCCTCCCTCTGCCACCCACCCGCCCAACTGACAGCCAGCAATTAGACATGCACAGATAGTTCTGAGGGTCTGTCTGTGATGTCATAAAGGGCCTGCTGATCAATGGGCAGCTTTCTGATTGGTTGCTGTATTTGATTGACAGATGGAAGCTGGCAGCTGATTGGCTGTCTAGCCTAAAGTGCTTTACACACCTCCCTGATGGTACCAGTGGCTAAGACTCCACCTCAGCTCATTGGGTAATGAAAAATTTAGAACAATTGATGGATGAATGCAGGCAGGCCGGCAATTTTTGGACACTCAGTGGACTTGTTTAATGCAATGCACCTTTGTATATTCACATGCATTCGCTTCATGCTGTAACCACTGTGCATAAAAATTTGGAAACATGGCAAACAGTGTATCATTTGCTGTCTAAGTCATGTTTCTCATATTTTCCCTTCCCAGATACAAGCCCGTTTGAGTGTTTGGGGCACTTTTTAGCTAAAATCATCCAACGTGGCCTAACTGCATATGCTAAAGCCTGCCTATTTTGAATGGTGTAGTGGCCCCTGCAACCTCCAAAAATATCAGGACTTACTTCCCCAATAACCTGCTAACTCACCCCTGAAATACATACTTATTAACCCTATTTTGTTCATTGGACTCATTTCTCATTTGAAATTCCCATTTTTGGGGGGCCAGAAATGTGCGTCTTTAAAAGGTGATTTCTACGATACCCCACTTTTGCGCGTCGGACCTCAACTTTCCCCGTAAACGCAGAAAAAGCGCAATTTTCAGGAGAAACGAGACAGACATCCCCTCCCTCTGCCACCCACCCACCCAACTGACAGCCAGCCATTAGACATGCACAGATAGTTCTGAGGGTCTGTTTGTGATGTCATAAAGGGCCTGCTGATCACTGGGCAGCTTTCTGATTGGCTGCTGTATTTGATTGACAGATGGAAGCTGGCAGCTGATTGGCTGTCTAGCCTAAAGTGCTTTACACACCTCCCTGATGGTACCACTGGCTAAGACTCCACCTCAGCTCGTTGGGAAATGAAAAATTTAGAACAATTGATGGATGAAAGCAGGCAGGCCGGCCATTTTGGGACGCTCATTGGACTTGTTTAATGCAATGCACCTTTGTATATTCACATGCATTCGCTTCATGCTGTAACCGCTGTGCATACAAATTTGGAAACATGGCAAACAGTGTATCATTTGGTGTCTAAGTCATGTTTCCCATTTTTTCCCTTCACAGATACAAGCCCATTTGAGTGTTTGGGGCACTTTTTAGCTAAAATCATCCTACAGGGCCTAACTGCATATGCTAAAGCCTGCCTATTTTGAATGGTGTAGTGGCCCCTGCAACCTCCAAAAATATCAGGACTTACTTCTATTGGCAGAGTGTATATAAGTACGTGCAGTGTGGTTGTTAGACCTCACACTTAGAAGATATAACCAGTTTGAAGGGTTTATTCAAGTGGCAGGCTTGTAGGTTACAACAGTACTTTAGTAGTTAACTTCAAGCAGTAATACAACTTGTACATTTGGTAACGACAGTCTCTGGTTGTTACTTAGCTGTAGCGTTTTGGCGCGTGCAGGGTAAATGACAGTCTGCTGGTTTACGCTGCGGTATCTCTCCCAGTCTCGCTGCTGCCAATGATGACTGATCTCCCTGTGCAAAAGGTCACGCTGGTAACGGGTTTACAGCGGGGGCTTTCTCCTATGCGCTCCGGTGCACGTGGAGCTACAAACAGCATGGACGGAGTCACACACGATCTGAGGCACACTCTCTAACGCGGGGACTTCCTCACAGGAAAGAGTAATGCTGCCAGCAGGGTCAGGGGTCTCTGCCCTGCTATTCGCTTAAGCGACCTGTCACTCAGGGTGACGCTTAACTATGTTGGCTGCAAGGGGGAAAAGGAAGACTGTAAGTCTTACACTAAGCAGTGTATGCGGAGACAGGCGCTGAGCGCTGCAATCTAACACTCCCCCTCGCTTAAGGCTGTCTTCGGCTACATAAAAGAACTCAATACAATGCTTTGTCCTTTTGTAATACCTGTAACCGAAAATATGGTTAGAGAGAAAAAACATTCAGAACATCAAAAACTTCAAATCAACATTTTTGAACTTAGACAAGTCCACAGTCCTTCACGAACTTAGTAAGCAAGTTTCCCGACAGTCCTTTAGTAAGCATGTCAGCGACATTCTGTTCACTTGCAATGTATTCAACATCAATGGACTTGTTCTCCACTAGTTCTCTGATGAAGTGATGTCTTATCGCGATGTGCTTTGACCTTCCATGGTGCTTGGTAGTACAGGAAAGATCTATTGCTCCCCTGTTATCACATGCGATACTGATAGTCTCTTCTTCATAAAGTAGACCTAACTCACACAAAGTCTCTTTGATCCAGAGTGCTTCTTTTGATGTCTCTGTAAGAGCCATGTACTCGGCCTCGGTTGTTGAGAGAGCAACGGTCGGTTGTTTTCTACTCGCCCAACTAACTGCTGCTCCGGCCAGTGTGAACAGGTAACCGGTGTGGGAACGACGATCATCTTCATCTGCTCCCCAGTCGGCATCGCAGAAGACTTTCAAATTTGAATTGCTTGTCTTGGCGAATTTTAATTTCAAGGAACTTGTACCTTTTAGATATCTCAGAATCCTCTTCACTGCGATCCAATGTTGTCTTCCAGGATTTATTGCAAATTGGCTCACCCGACTGACTGCATGAGTGATGTCTGGACGAGTTCCAATACTTGCATACATAAGACTTCCAATCACATTCTTGTAAGGAACATCTTGCATTTCCTCTACTTCTTCTTGTGTGTATCCCTTAGCAACAAGACGGGCTTTGTAACGGGCAACTTCTCCGTCTGAATTTAACTTCTTGCAGAAGACCCACTTGTTCTTGACTGTCTTGCGGTTGCTTGGCCTATTTACTATGGTCCAAGTGTCGTTCTCTCTCAGTGCTGATAACTCTGTGTCTATTGCAGATTTCCATTTCGCCCAATCACTGCACGCTTTCGCTTCTTGAATACTCTGAGGTTCACTGAAAGCAATATTCGCATATTCTTCCTCATATCTTCTGGCTGGTATGCCCTTGTTTCTTCTTACAGAAGCTCTTTTAGTTGGTTCGCTTCCTTCTTCAGAATTTTCTGTTGCAGGTATGCTTTCTATTTCACATACCTCTACTAGTGCTTGCTTTTCTTGCTCTTTTGCTTTTGTGGGTGATGCTGTTTCTTGAAATATCACATCTCTTGATTTCAGAAGACGTCCGTTCTCTGCATCCCAGAGCCTGTACCCTTTGCTCTCCTCACAATAGCCTAGCAATATGCACTGTCTTGATTTTGGGTCAAGTTTCTTCCTTCTCTCTTTTGGTATATGTGCATAAGCTCTGCTCCCAAAGACACGAAGATGACTGATGTCTGGCTTCTTCCCAGACCAGGCCTCTAAGGGAGTTTTTCCCTTCACGGCCACTGTAGGTGTTCTGTTTTTCAGGTATACTGCAGTAGATACAGCTTCTGCCCAAAAACTCTTCTCCAGGCCAGCATCGTTCACCATCGCTCGTGCTCTTTCAACGATTGTTCTGTTCGCCCTTTCACTTACGCCATTCTGTTCAGGCGTGTAGGCCATCGTCAGCTGATGCTTTATGCCATGCCTTTTTAGGAAGTCGGTTAGTACTTCATTTTCGTACTCTCCCCCATTGTCGGATCTCAGGACCTTTAGCTTTAGGCCCGTCTGAGTTTCCACTAGGTTCTTGTACTCCACAATTTTCTTGACCACCTCACTTTTCTTCTTTATGAAGTATACGTGTGTCATTCTTGTGGCGTCATCGATGAGAGTCATGAAGTATTTGTAACCACTGGTTGACTCCTCTTCCATTGGTCCGCACACATCTGTGTGTACCAGAGCTAATTGCGTTTCTGCTCTGCGTGCTGACTTGGGAAATGGGTTGCGGGTCTGCTTGCCTTTTATGCAACTCTCGCACACAGGTCTTCCGGTGTCTTTCACTGTGATTCCTGTTGCCATCCCATCAGCTAATTTCTGGACATTATCATATCCTAAGTGTCCCAAACGTCTGTGCCAGAGCTCCATGGACTCATTTTCAGCAGAGGCTGCCAAAGCTACATATTCATCTGTGTCTAGGACGTATAGTTGGTTGCATCGGGTTGCTGAAGCAATTACAGTCCCTCTTCCATTATGCACCATACACTTGCCCTTTGCAAACTGGACTCTGTAGCCTTTTGCCTCGAGTACGCTGATAGCGATGAGGTTACTTCCCAATTCTGGTACATACAGGACGTCTTGGATATCTGTGACTACTGTCTGTCCCTCAATTCTTAGTCTCACTGTGATTGTCCCAACACTTGAAGCAGTAAGGATCTTTTCACCAATCCCGGTAACTGTTGTGGGTGTACACTGTGTTAAAGAATTGAACCACTCCTTGTTGCAGCTGAAGTGTCTAGAGGCTCCCGAGTCCATGTACCAGAGATCCCTCCTTGGCTTGTCTGTTACATTCAGTGCTGACTCGTTCTTTTTATCATGCCGCTTGTGCATGCCACTAGTGTTCTTCAGCCTGCATTCTGAAGCCTTGTGCCCTACTTTGTGGCACACATAACATTTGAATGTGCATTTCTTGGGTTTCGCACCCTTTGCTACTAAGGCAGAACCCTCAGCCATGGCATCCTTGTGGATTCTCTCTTGGAACTGTAGTAGTTTGGCTCTCACAACTTCAGTTGTAAGCTTGGTCTCATTTGACTCTAGTGCGACAACCAGAAAGTCAAATTCCTCTGTCAAATTCTGCAGCATTACCATTGCTACTTCTTCCTCATCCACTTTTGCTCCTACACACGCCAATTGCTGAGCTATCGATAGTATTTTATCAATATAATCGTTCATGTCCTTGCATGCATTCAATTTTGTTCCATACAGTGTGCGTCTCAGACTTATCCTTCTCATTAAGCCTTTATTTTCATAAGCACCTTGCAGAGTTGTCCACATGTCCTTAGCGGACTCCTTCCCACAGATAGTAGAATAAACATGCTGCTCCACAGCCAGGCCTATTGTGCCAATGGCCTTGTCTACCTCTTCTGGGTTTGGACTTTCTCCTGGGGCTATTGTGACTTTCCATAGCTTCTCCCTCTTAAGCTGCATTTCCATAGCGAACTTCCATGTAGTATAATTCTCTGAGCCTTTGAGCTTTGGAAAGTTCATGCTATGCCCTGTACTGTGCATTCTCGTTAACTCTTCCACAAATGGCAATTTAGAAATAATTCCTTTGTGTTCTTTTATGTACTGCGCTAGCACTTTGTCTTCAGGGGGGTTAATCTTCGCGCACGTGACGTGCTGGGCCCATAACCTATTGGCAGAGTGTATATAAGTACGTGCAGTGTGGTTGTTAGACCTCACACTTAGAAGATATAACCAGTTTGAAGGGTTTATTCAAGTGGCAGGCTTGTAGGTTACAACAGTACTTTAGTAGTTAACTTCAAGCAGTAATACAACTTGTACATTTGGTAACGACAGTCTCTGGTTGTTACTTAGCTGTAGCGTTTTGGCGCGTGCAGGGTAAATGACAGTCTGCTGGTTTACGCTGCGGTATCTCTCCCAGTCTCGCTGCTGCCAATGATGACTGATCTCCCTGTGCAAAAGGTCACGCTGGTAACGGGTTTACAGCGGGGGCTTTCTCCTATGCGCTCCGGTGCACGTGGAGCTACAAACAGCATGGACGGAGTCACACACGATCTGAGGCACACTCTCTAACGCGGGGACTTCCTCACAGGAAAGAGTAATGCTGCCAGCAGGGTCAGGGGTCTCTGCCCTGCTATTCGCTTAAGCGACCTGTCACTCAGGGTGACGCTTAACTATGTTGGCTGCAAGGGGGAAAAGGAAGACTGTAAGTCTTACACTAAGCAGTGTATGCGGAGACAGGCGCTGAGCGCTGCAATCTAACAACTTCCCCAATAACCTGCTAACTCACCCCTGAAATACATACTTATTAACCCTATTTTGTTCATTGGACTCATTTCTCATTTAAAATGCCCATTTTTGGGGGGGCAGAAATGTGCGTCTTTAAAAGGTGATTTCTACGATACCCCACTTTTGCGCGTCGGACCTCAACTTTTCCCGTAAACGCAGAAAAAGCGCAATTTTCAGGAGAAACGAGACAGACATCCCCTCCCTCTGCCACCCACCCACCCAACTGACAGCCAGCCATTAGACATGCACAGATAGTTCTGAGGGTCTGTTTGTGATGTCATAAAGGGCCTGCTGATCAATGGGCAGCTTTCTGATTGGCTGCTGTATTTGATTGACAGATGGAAGCTGGCAGCTGATTGGCTGTCTAGCCTAAAGTGCTTTACACACCTCCCTGATGGTACCACTGGCTAAGACTCCACCTCAGCTCATTGGGTAATGAAAAATTTAGAACAATTGATGGATGAAAGCAGGCAGGCCGGCCATTTTGGGACGCTCATTGGACTTGTTTAATGCAATGCACCTTTGTATATTCACATGCATTCGCTTCATGCTGTAACCGCTGTGCATAAAAATTTGGAAACATGGCAAACAGTGTATCATTTGGTGTCTAAGTCATGTTTCCCATTTTTTCCCTTCCCAGATACAAGCCCATTTGAGTGTTTGGGGCACTTTTTAGCTAAAATCATCCTACAGGGCCTAACTGCATATGCTAAAACCTGCCTATTTTAAATGGTGTAGTGGCCCCTGCAACCTCCAAAAATATCAGGACTTACTTCCCCAATAATCTGCTAAATCACCCCTGAAATACATACTTATTCACCCTATTTTGTTCATTGGACTCATTTCTCATTTGAAATGCCCATTTTTGGGGGGCCGGAAATGTGCGACTTTAAAAGGTGATTTCTACGATACCCCACTTTTGCGCGTCGGACCTCAACTTTTCCCGTAAACGCAGAAAAACTGCAATTTTCAGGAGAAACGAGACAGACATCCCCTCCCTCTGCCACCCACCCGCCCAACTGACAGCCAGCAATTAGACATGCACAGATAGTTCTGAGGGTCTGTCTGTGATGTCATAAAGGGCCTGCTGATCAATGGGCAGCTTTCTGATTGGTTGCTGTATTTGATTGACAGATGGAAGCTGGCAGCTGATTGGCTGTCTAGCCTAAAGTGCTTTACACACCTCCCTGATGGTACCAGTGGCTAAGACTCCACCTCAGCTCATTGGGTAATGAAAAATTTAGAACAATTGATGGATGAATGCAGGCAGGCCGGCAATTTTGGGACACTCAGTGGACTTGTTTAATGCAATGCACCTTTGTATATTCACATGCATTCGCTTCATGCTGTAACCACTGTGCATAAAAATTTGGAAACATGGCAAACAGTGTATCATTTGCTGTCTAAGTCATGTTTCCCATATTTTCCCTTCCCAGATACAAGCCCGTTTGAGTGTTTGGGGCACTTTTTAGCTAAAATCATCCTACGGGGCCTAACTGCATATGCTAAAGCCTGCCTATTTTGAATGGTGTAGTGGCCCCTGCAACCTCCAAAAATATCAGGACTTACTTCCCCAATAATCTGCTAAATCACCCCTGAAATACATACTTATTCACCCTATTTTGTTCATTGGACTCATTTCTCATTTGAAATGCCCATTTTTGGGGGGCCAGAAATGTGCGTCTTTAAAAGGTGATTTCTACGATACCCCACTTTTGCGCGTCGGACCTCAACTTTTCCCGTAAACGCAGAAAAAGCGCAATTTTCAGGAGAAACGAGACAGACATCCCCTCCCTCTGCCACCCACCCGCCCAACTGACAGCCAGCAATTAGACATGCACAGATAGTTCTGAGGGTCTGTCTGTGATGTCATAAAGGGCCTGCTGATCAATGGGCAGCTTTCTGATTGGTTGCTGTATTTGATTGACAGATGGAAGCTGGCAGCTGATTGGCTGTCTAGCCTAAAGTGCTTTACACACCTCCCTGATGGTACCAGTGGCTAAGACTCCACCTCAGCTCATTGGGTAATGAAAAATTTAGAACAATTGATGGATGAATGCAGGCAGGCCGTCAATTTTGGGACACTCAGTGGACTTGTTTAATGCAATGCACCTTTGTATATTCACATGCATTCGCTTCATGCTGTAACCACTGTGCATAAAAATTTGGAAACATGGCAAACAGTGTATCATTTGCTGTCTAAGTCATGTTTCCCATATTTTCCCTTCCCAGATACAAGCCCGTTTGAGTGTTTGGGGCACTTTTTAGCTAAAATCATCCTACGGGGCATAACTGCATATGCTAAAGCCTGCCTATTTTGAATGGTGTAGTGGCCCCTGCAACCTCCAAAAATATCAGGACTTACTTCACCAATAACCTGCTAACTCACCCCTGAAATACATACTTATTCATCCTATTTTGTTCATTGGACTCATTTCTCATTTGAAATGCCCATTTTTGGTGGGCCAGAAATGTGCGTCTTTAAAAGGTGATTTCTACGATACCCCACTTTTGCGCGTCGGACCTCAACTTTTCCCGTAAACGCAGAAAAGGCGCAATTTTCAGGAGAAACGAGACAGACATCCCCTCCCTCTGCCACCCACCCGCCCAACTGACAGCCAGCCATTAGACATGCACAGATAGTTCTGAGGGTCTGTTTGTGATGTCATAAAGGGCCTGCTGATCAATGGGCAGCTTTCTTATTGGCTGCTGTATTTGATTGACAGATGGAAGCTGGCAGCTGATTGGCTGTCTAGCCTAAAGTGCTTTACACACCTCCCTGATGGTACCACTGGCTAAGACTCCACCTCAGCTCATTGGGTAATGAAAAATTTAGAACAATCGATGGAGGAAAGCAGGCAGGCCGGCCATTTTGGGACGCTCATTGGACTTGTTTAATGCAATGCACCTTTGTATATTCACATGCATTCGCTTCATGCTGTAACCACTGTGCATAAAAATTTGGAAACATGGCAAACAGTGTATCATTTGCTGTCTAAGTCATGTTTCCCATATTTTCCCTTCCCAGATACAAGCCCGTTTGAGTGTTTGGGGCACTTTTTAGCTAAAATCATCCTACGGGGCCTAACTGCATATGCTAAAGCCTGCCTATTTTGAATGGTGTAGTGGCCGCTGCAACCTCCAAAAATATCAGGACTTACTTCCCCAATAACCTGCTAACTCACCCCTGAAATACATACTTATTCACCCTATTTTGTTCATTGGACTCATTTCTCATTTGAAATGCACATTTTTGGGGGACCAGAAATGTGCGACTTTAAAAGATGATTTCTACGATACCCCACTTTTGCGCGTCGGACCTCAACTTTTCCCGTAAACGCAGAAAAACCGCAATTTTAGGGAGAAACGAGACAGACATCCCCTCCCTCTGCCACCCACCCGCCCAACTGACAGCCAGCCATTAGACATGCACAGATAGTTCTGAGGGTCTTTCTGTGATGTCATAAAGGGCCTGCTGATCAATGGGCAGCTTTCTGATTGGCTGCTGTATTTGATTGACAGATGGAAGCTGGCAGCTGATTGGCTGTCTAGCCTAAAGTGCTTTACACACCTCCCTGATGGTACCACTGGCTAAGACTCCACCTCAGCTCATTGGGTAATGAAAAATTTAGAACAATTGATGGATGAAAGCAGGCAGGCCGGCCATTTTGGGACGCTCATTGGACTTGTTTAATGCAATGCACCTTTGTATATTCACATGCATTCGCTTCATGCTGTAACCACTGTGCATAAAAATTTGGAAACATGGCAAACAGTGTATCATTTGCTGTCTTAGTCATGTTTCCCATATTTTCCCTTCCCAGATACAAGCCCGTTTGAGTGTTTGGGGCACTTTTTAGCTAAAATCAACCTACGGGGCCTAACTGCATATGCTAAACCCTGCCTATTTTGAATGGTGTAGTGGTCCCTGCAACCTCCAAAAATATCAGGACTTACTTCCCCAAATAACCTGCAAACTCACCCCTGAAATACATACTTATTCACCCTATTTTGTTCATTGGACTCATTTCTCATTTGAAATGCCCATTTTTGGTGGGCCAGAAATGTGCGTCTTTAAAAGGTGATTTCTACGATAACCCACTTTTGCGCGTCGGACCTCAACTTTTCCCGTAAACGCAGAAAAAACGCAATTTTCAGGAGAAACGAGACAGACATCCCCTCCCTCTGCCACCCACCCGCCCAACTGACAGCCAGCCATTAGACATGCACAGATAGTTCTGAGGGTCTTTCTGTGATGTCATAAAGGGCCTGCTGATTAAGGGGCAGCTTTCTGATTGGCTGCTGTATTTGATTGACAGATAGAAGCTGGCAGCTGATTGGCTGTCTAGCCTAAAGTGCTTTACACACCTCCCTGATGGTACCACTGGCTAAGACTCCACCTCAGCTCGTTGGGAAATGAAAAATTTAGAACAATTGATGGATGAAAGCAGGCAGGCCGGCCATTTTGGGACGCTCATTGGACTTGTTTAATGCAATGCACCTTTGTATATTCACATGCATTTGCTTCATGCTGTAACCGCTGTGCATAAAAATTTGGAAACATGGCAAACAGTGTATCATTTGGTGTCTAAGTCATGTTTCCCATTTTTTCCCTTCCCAGATACAAGCCCATTTGAGTGTTTGGGGCACTTTTTAGCTAAAATCATCCTACAGGGCCTAACTGCATATGCTAAAACCTGCCTATTTTAAATGGTGTAGTGGCCCCTGCAACCTCCAAAAATATCAGGACTTACTTCCCCAATAACCTGCTAAATCACCCCTGAAATACATACTTATTCACCCTATTTTGTTCATTGGACTCATTTCTCATTTGAAATGCCCATTTTTGGGGGGCCGGAAATGTGCGACTTTAAAAGTTGATTTCTACGATACCCCACTTTTGCGCGTCGGACCTCAACTTTTTCCGTAAACGCAGAAAAACTGCAATTTTCAGGAGAAACGAGACAGACATCCCCTCCCTCTGCCACCCACCCGCCCAACTGACAGCCAGCAATTAGACATGCACAGATAGTTCTGAGGGTCTGTCTGTGATGTCATAAAGGGCCTGCTGATCAATGGGCAGCTTTCTGATTGGTTGCTGTATTTGATTGACAGATGGAAGCTGGCAGCTGATTGGCTGTCTAGCCTAAAGTGCTGTACACACCTCCCTGATGGTACCAGTGGCTAAGACTCCACCTCAGCTCATTGGGTAATGAAAAATTTAGAACAATTGATGGATGAATGCAGGCAGGCCGGCAATTTTGGGACACTCAGTGGACTTGTTTAATGCAATGCACCTTTGTATATTCACATGCATTCGCTTAATGCTGTAACCACTGTGCATAAAAATTTGGAAACATGGCATTTAGTGTATCTTTTGGTGTCTAAGTCATGTTTCCCATATTTTCCCTTCCCAGATGCAAGCCCGTTTGAGTGTTTGGGGCACTTTTTAGCTAAAATCATCCTACGGGGCCTAACTGCATATGCTAAAGCCTGCCTATTTTGAATGGTGTAGTGGCCCCTGCAACCTCCAAAAATATCAGGACTTACTTCACCAATAACCTGCTAACTCACCCCTGAAATACATACTTACTCATCCTATTTTGTTCATTGGACTCATTTCTCATTTGAAATGCCCATTTTTGGGGGGCCAGAAATGTGCGTCTTTAAAAGGTGATTTCTACGATACCCCACTTTGGCGCGTCGGACCTCAACTTTTCCCGTAAACGCAGAAAAAGCGCAATTTTCAGGAGAAACGAGACAGACATCCCCTCCCTCTGCCACCCACCCGCCCAACTGACAGCCAGCTATTAGACATGCACAGATAGTTCTGAGGGTCTGTTTGTGATGTCATAAAGGGCCTGCTGATCAATGGGCAGCTTTCTGATTGGCTGCTGTATTTGATTGACAGATGGAAGCTGGCAGCTGATTGGCTGTCTAGCCTAAAGTGCTTTACACACCTCCCTGATGGTACCACTGGCTAAGACTCCACCTCAGCTCATTGGGTAATGAAAAATTTAGAACAATTGATGGATGAAAGCAGGCAGGCCGGCCATTTTGGGACGCTCATTGGACTTGTTTAATGCAATGCACCTTTGTATATTCACATGCATTCGCTTCATGCTGTAACCACTGTGCATAAAAATTTGGAAACATGGCAAACAGTGTATCATTTGCTGTCTAAGTCATGTTTCCCATATTTTCCCTTCCCAGATACAAGCCCGTTTGAGTATTTGTGGCACTTTTTAGCTAAAATCAACCTACGGGGCCTAACTGCATATGCTAAACCCTGCCTATTTTGAATGGTGTAGTGGCCCCTGCAACCTCCAAAAATATCAGGACTTACTTCCCCAATAACCTGCTAACTCACCCCTGAAATACATACTTATTCACCCTATTTTGTTCATTGGACTCATTTCTCATTTGAAATGCCCATTTTTGGGGGGCCAGAAATGTGCTTCTTTATAAGGTGATTTCTACGATACCCCACTTTTGCGCGTCGGACCTCAACTTTTCCCGTAAACGCAGAAAAAACGCAATTTTCAGGAGAAACGAGACAGACATCCCCTCCCTCTGCCACCCACCCACCCAACTGACAGCCAGCCATTAGACATGCACAGATAGTTCTGAGGGTCTGTTTGTGATGTCATAAAGGGCCTGCTGATCAATGGGCAGCTATCTGATTGGCTGCTGTATTTGATTGACAGATGGAAGCTGGCAGCTGATTGGCTGTCTAGCCTAAAGTGCTTTACACACCTCCCTGATGGTACCACTGGCTAAGACTCCACCTCAGCTCATTGGGTAATGAAAAATTTAGAACAATTGATGGATGAAAGCAGGCAGGCCGGCCATTTTGGGACGCTCATTGGACTTGTTTAATGCAATGCACCTTTGTATATTCACATGCATTCGCTTCATGCTGTAACCACTGTGCATAAAAATTTGGAAACATGGCAAACAGTGTATCATTTGGTGTCTAAGTCATGTTTCCCATATTTTCCCTTCCCAGATACAAGCCCGTTTGAGTATTTGTGGCACTTTTTAGCTAAAATCAACCTACGGGGCCTAACTGCATATGCTAAACCTTGCCTATTTTGAATGGTGTAGTGGCCCCTGCAACCTCCAAAAATATCAGGACTTACTTCCCCAATAACCTGCTAACTCACCCCTGAAATACATACTTATTCACCCTATTTTGTTCATTGGACTCATTTCTCATTTGAAATGCCCATTTTTGGGGGGCCAGAAATGTGCTTCTTTAAAAGGTGATTTCTACGATACCCCACTTTTGCGCGTCGGACCTCAACTTTTCCCGTAAACGCAGAAAAAACGCAATTTTCAGGAGAAACGAGACAGACATCCCCTCCCTCTGCCACCCACCCGCCCAACTGACAGCCAGCCATTAGACATGCACAGATAGTTCTGAGGGTCTTTCTGTGATGTCATAAAGGGCCTGCTGATTAAGGGGCAGCTTTCTGATTGGCTGCTGTATTTGATTGACAGATAGAAGCTGGCAGCTGATTGGCAGTCTAGCCTAAAGTGCTTTACACACTTTCCTGATGGTACCACTGGCTAAGACTCCACCTCAGCTCGTTGGGAAATGAAAAATTTAGAACAATTGATGGATGAAAGCAGGCAGGCCGGCCATTTTGGGACGCTCATTGGACTTGTTTAATGCAATGCACCTTTGTATATTCACATGCATTCGCTTCATGCTGTAACCGCTGTGTATAAAAATTTGGAAACATGGCAAACAGTGTATCATTTGGTGTCTAAGTCATGTTTCCCATTTTTTCCCTTCCCAGATACAAGCCCATTTGAGTGTTTGGGGCACTTTTTAGCTAAAATCATCCTACAGGGCCTAACTGCATATGCTAAAACCTGCCTATTTTAAATGGTGTAGTGGCCCCTGCAACCTCCAAAAATATCAGGACTTACTTCCCCAATAATCTGCTAAATCACCCCTGAAATACATACTTATTCACCCTATTTTGTTCATTGGACTCATTTCTCATTTGAAATGCCCATTTTTGGGGGGCCGAAAATGTGCGACTTTAAAAGGTGATTTCTACGATACCCCACTTTTGCGCGTCGGACCTCAACTTTTCCCGTAAACGCAGAAAAACTGCAATTTTCAGGAGAAACGAGACAGACATCCCCTCCCTCTGCCACCCACCCGCCCAACTGACAGCCAGCAATTAGACATGCACAGATAGTTCTGAGGGTCTGTCTGTGATGTCATAAAGGGCCTGCTGATCAATGGGCAGCTTTCTGATTGGTTGCTGTATTTGATTGACAGATGGAAGCTGGCAGCTGATTGGCTGTCTAGCCTAAAGTGCTTTACACACCTCCCTGATGGTACCAGTGGCTAAGACTCCACCTCAGCTCATTGGGTAATGAAAAATTTAGAACAATTGATGGATGAATGCAGGCAGGCCGGCAATTTTGGGACACTCAGTGGACTTGTTTAATGCAATGCACCTTTGTATATTCACATGCATTCGCTTCATGCTGTAACCACTGTGCATAAAAATTTGGAAACATGGCAAACAGTGTATCATTTGCTGTCTAAGTCATGTTTCCCATATTTTCCCTTCCCAGATACAAGCCCGTTTGAGTGTTTGGGGCACTTTTTAGCTAAAATCATCCTACGGGGCCTAACTGCATATGCTAAAGCCTGCCTATTTTGAATGGTGTAGTGGCCCCTGCAACCTCCAAAAATATCAGGACTTACTTCCCCAATAATCTGCTAAATCACCCCTGAAATACATACTTATTCACCCTATTTTGTTCATTGGACTCATTTCTCATTTGAAATGCCCATTTTTGGGGGGCCAGAAATGTGCGTCTTTAAAAGGTGATTTCTACGATACCCCACTTTTGCGCGTCGGACCTCAACTTTTCCCGTAAACGCAGAAAAAGCGCAATTTTCAGGAGAAACGAGACAGACATCCCCTCCCTCTGCCACCCACCCGCCCAACTGACAGCCAGCAATTAGACATGCACAGATAGTTCTGAGGGTCTGTCTGTGATGTCATAAAGGGCCTGCTGATCAATGGGCAGCTTTCTGATTGGTTGCTGTATTTGATTGACAGATGGAAGCTGGCAGCTGATTGGCTGTCTAGCCTAAAGTGCTTTACACACCTCCCTGATGGTACCAGTGGCTAAGACTCCACCTCAGCTCATTGGGTAATGAAAAATTTAGAACAATTGATGGATGAATGCAGGCAGGCCGGCAATTTTGGGACACTCAGTGGACTTGTTTAATGCAATGCACCTTTGTATATTCACATGCATTCGCTTCATGCTGTAACCACTGTGCATAAAAATTTGGAAACATGGCAAACAGTGTATCATTTGCTGTCTAAGTCATGTTTCCCATATTTTCCCTTCCCAGATACAAGCCCGTTTGAGTGTTTGGGGCACTTTTTAGCTAAAATCATCCTACGGGGCATAACTGCATATGCTAAAGCCTGCCTATTTTGAATGGTGTAGTGGCCCCTGCAACCTCCAAAAATATCAGGACTTACTTCACCAATAACCTGCTAACTCACCCCTGAAATACATACTTATTCATCCTATTTTGTTCATTGGACTCATTTCTCATTTGAAATGCCCATTTTTGGTGGGCCAGAAATGTGCGTCTTTAAAAGGTGATTTCTACGATACCCCACTTTTGCGCGTCGGACCTCAACTTTTCCCGTAAACGCAGAAAAGGCGCAATTTTCAGGAGAAACGAGACAGACATCCCCTCCCTCTGCCACCCACCCGCCCAACTGACAGCCAGCCATTAGACATGCACAGATAGTTCTGAGGGTCTGTTTGTGATGTCATAAAGGGCCTGCTGATCAATGGGCAGCTTTCTTATTGGCTGCTGTATTTGATTGACAGATGGAAGCTGGCAGCTGATTGGCTGTCTAGCCTAAAGTGCTTTACACACCTCCCTGATGGTACCACTGGCTAAGACTCCACCTCAGCTCATTGGGTAATGAAAAATTTAGAACAATCGATGGATGAAAGCAGGCAGGCCGGCCATTTTGGGACGCTCATTGGACTTGTTTAATGCAATGCACCTTTGTATATTCACATGCATTCGCTTCATGCTGTAACCACTGTGCATAAAAATTTGGAAACATGGCAAACAGTGTATCATTTGCTGTCTAAGTCATGTTTCCCATATTTTCCCTTCCCAGATACAAGCCCGTTTGAGTGTTTGGGGCACTTTTTAGCTAAAATCATCCTACGGGGCCTAACTGCATATGCTAAAGCCTGCCTATTTTGAATGGTGTAGTGGCCGCTGCAACCTCCAAAAATATCAGGACTTACTTCCCCAATAACCTGCTAACTCACCCCTGAAATACATACTTATTCACCCTATTTTGTTCATTGGACTCATTTCTCATTTGAAATGCACATTTTTGGGGGACCAGAAATGTGCGACTTTAAAAGATGATTTCTACGATACCCCACTTTTGCGCGTCGGACCTCAACTTTTCCCGTAAACGCAGAAAAAACGCAATTTTAGGGAGAAACGAGACAGACATCCCCTCCCTCTGCCACCCACCCGCCCAACTGACAGCCAGCCATTAGACATGCACAGATAGTTCTGAGGGTCTTTCTGTGATGTCATAAAGGGCCTGCTGATCAATGGGCAGCTTTCTGATTGGCTGTTGTATTTGATTGACAGATGGAAGCTGGCAGCTGATTGGCTGTCTAGCCTAAAGTGCTTTACACACCTCCCTGATGGTACCACTGGCTAAGACTCCACCTCAGCTCATTGGGTAATGAAAAATTTAGAACAATTGATGGATGAAAGCAGGCAGGCCGGCCATTTTGGGACGCTCATTGGACTTGTTTAATGCAATGCACCTTTGTATATTCACATGCATTCGCTTCATGCTGTAACCACTGTGCATAAAAATTTGGAAACATGGCAAACAGTGTATCATTTGCTGTCTTAGTCATGTTTCCCATATTTTCCCTTCCCAGATACAAGCCCGTTTGAGTGTTTGGGGCACTTTTTAGCTAAAATCAACCTACGGGGCCTAACTGCATATGCTAAACCCTGCCTATTTTGAATGGTGTAGTGGTCCCTGCAACCTCCAAAAATATCAGGACTTACTTCCCCAAATAACCTGCAAACTCACCCCTGAAATACATACTTATTCACCCTATTTTGTTCATTGGACTCATTTCTCATTTGAAATGCCCATTTTTGGGGGGCCAGAAATGTGCGTCTTTAAAAGGTGATTTCTACGATAACCCACTTTTGCGCGTCGGACCTCAACTTTTCCCGTAAACGCAGAAAAAACGCAATTTTCAGGAGAAACGAGACAGACATCCCCTCCCTCTGCCACCCACCCGCCCAACTGACAGCCAGCCATTAGACATGCACAGATAGTTCTGAGGGTCTTTCTGTGATGTCATAAAGGGCCTGCTGATTAAGGGGCAGCTTTCTGATTGGCTGCTGTATTTGATTGACAGATAGAAGCTGGCAGCTGATTGGCTGTCTAGCCTAAAGTGCTTTACACACCTCCCTGATGGTACCACTGGCTAAGACTCCACCTCAGCTCGTTGGGAAATGAAAAATTTAGAACAATTGATGGATGAAAGCAGGCAGGCCGGCCATTTTGGGACGCTCATTGGACTTGTTTAATGCAATGCACCTTTGTATATTCACATGCATTTGCTTCATGCTGTAACCGCTGTGCATAAAAATTTGGAAACATGGCAAACAGTGTATCATTTGGTGTCTAAGTCATGTTTCCCATTTTTTCCCTTCCCAGATACAAGCCCATTTGAGTGTTTGGGGCACTTTTTAGCTAAAATCATCCTACAGGGCCTAACTGCATATGCTAAAACCTGCCTATTTTAAATGGTGTAGTGGCCCCTGCAACCTCCAAAAATATCAGGACTTACTTCCCCAATAACCTGCTAAATCACCCCTGAAATACATACTTATTCACCCTATTTTGTTCATTGGACTCAATTCTCATTTGAAATGCCCATTTTTGGGGGGCCGGAAATGTGCGACTTTAAAAGTTGATTTCTACGATACCCCACTTTTGCGCGTCGGACCTCAACTTTTTCCGTAAACGCAGAAAAACTGCAATTTTCAGGAGAAACGAGACAGACATCCCCTCCCTCTGCCACCCACCCGCCCAACTGACAGCCAGCAATTAGACATGCACAGATAGTTCTGAGGGTCTGTCTGTGATGTCATAAAGGGCCTGCTGATCAATGGGCAGCTTTCTGATTGGTTGCTGTATTTGATTGACAGATGGAAGCTGGCAGCTGATTGGCTGTCTAGCCTAAAGTGCTGTACACACCTCCCTGATGGTACCAGTGGCTAAGACTCCACCTCAGCTCATTGGGTAATGAAAAATTTAGAACAATTGATGGATGAATGCAGGCAGGCCGGCAATTTTGGGACACTCAGTGGACTTGTTTAATGCAATGCACCTTTGTATATTCACATGCATTCGCTTAATGCTGTAACCACTGTGCATAAAAATTTGGAAACATGGCATTTAGTGTATCTTTTGGTGTCTAAGTCATGTTTCCCATATTTTCCCTTCCCAGATGCAAGCCCGTTTGAGTGTTTGGGGCACTTTTTAGCTAAAATCATCCTACGGGGCCTAACTGCATATGCTAAAGCCTGCCTATTTTGAATGGTGTAGTGGCCCCTGCAACCTCCAAAAATATCAGGACTTACTTCACCAATAACCTGCTAACTCACCCCTGAAATACATACTTATTCATCCTATTTTGTTCATTGGACTCATTTCTCATTTGAAATGCCCATTTTTGGGGGGCCAGAAATGTGCGTCTTTAAAAGGTGATTTCTACGATACCCCACTTTGGCGCGTCGGACCTCAACTTTTCCCGTAAACGCAGAAAAAGCGCAATTTTCAGGAGAAACGAGACAGACATCCCCTCCCTCTGCCACCCACCCGCCCAACTGACAGCCAGCTATTAGACATGCACAGATAGTTCTGAGGGTCTGTTTGTGATGTCATAAAGGGCCTGCTGATCAATGGGCAGCTTTCTGATTGGCTGCTGTATTTGATTGACAGATGGAAGCTGGCAGCTGATTGGCTGTCTAGCCTAAAGTGCTTTACACACCTCCCTGATGGTACCACTGGCTAAGACTCCACCTCAGCTCATTGGGTAATGAAAAATTTAGAACAATTGATGGATGAAAGCAGGCAGGCCGGCCATTTTGGGACGCTCATTGGACTTGTTTAATGCAATGCACCTTTGTATATTCACATGCATTCGCTTCATGCTGTAACCACTGTGCATAAAAATTTGGAAACATGGCAAACAGTGTATCATTTGCTGTCTAAGTCATGTTTCCCATATTTTCCCTTCCCAGATACAAGCCCATTTGAGTATTTGTGGCACTTTTTAGCTAAAATCAACCTACGGGGCCTAACTGCATATGCTAAACCCTGCCTATTTTGAATGGTGTAGTGGCCCCTGCAACCTCCAAAAATATCAGGACTTACTTCCCCAATAACCTGCTAACTCACCCCTGAAATACATACTTATTCACCCTATTTTGTTCATTGGACTCATTTCTCATTTGAAATGCCCATTTTTGGGGGGCCAGAAATGTGCTTCTTTAAAAGGTGATTTCTACGATACCCCACTTTTGCGCGTCGGACCTCAACTTTTCCCGTAAACGCAGAAAAAACGCAATTTTCAGGAGAAACGAGACAGACATCCCCTCCCTCTGCCACCCACCCGCCCAACTGACAGCCAGCCATTAGACATGCACAGATAGTTCTGAGGGTCTTTCTGTGATGTCATAAAGGGCCTGCTGATTAAGGGGCAGCTTTCTGATTGGCTGCTGTATTTGATTGACAGATAGAAGCTGGCAGCTGATTGGCAGTCTAGCCTAAAGTGCTTTACACACTTTCCTGATGGTACCACTGGCTAAGACTCCACCTCAGCTCGTTGGGAAATGAAAAATTTAGAACAATTGATGGATGAAAGCAGGCAGGCCGGCCATTTTGGGACGCTCATTGGACTTGTTTAATGCAATGCACCTTTGTATATTCACATGCATTCGCTTCATGCTGTAACCGCTGTGTATAAAAATTTGGAAACATGGCAAACAGTGTATCATTTGGTGTCTAAGTCATGTTTCCCATTTTTTCCCTTCCCAGATACAAGCCCATTTGAGTGTTTGGGGCACTTTTTAGCTAAAATCATCCTACAGGGCCTAACTGCATATGCTAAAACCTGCCTATTTTAAATGGTGTAGTGGCCCCTGCAACCTCCAAAAATATCAGGACTTACTTCACCAATAACCTGCTAACTCACCCCTGAAATACATACTTATTCATCCTATTTTGTTCATTGGACTCATTTCTCATTTGAAATGCCAATTTTTGGGGGGCCAGAAATGTGCGTCTTTAAAAGGTGATTTCTACGATACCCCACTTTTGCGCGTCGGACCTCAACTTTTCCCGTAAACGCAGAAAAGGCGCAATTTTCAGGAGAAACGAGACAGACATCCCCTCCCTCTGCCACCCACCCGCCCAACTGACAGCCAGCCATTAGACATGCACAGATAGTTCTGAGGGTCTGTTTGTGATGTCATAAAGGGCCTGCTGATCAATGGGCAGCTTTCTAATTGGCTGCTGTATTTGATTGACAGATGGAAGCTGGCAGCTGATTGGCTGTCTAGCCTAAAGTGCTTTACACACCTCCCTGATGGTACCACTGGCTAAGACTCCACCTCAGCTCATTGGGTAATGAAAAATTTAGAACAATCGATGGATGAAAGCAGGCAGGCCGGCCATTTTGGGACGCTCATTGGACTTGTTTAATGCAATGCACTTTGTATATTCACATGCATTCGCTTCATGCTGTAACCACTGTGCATAAAAATTTGGAAACATGGCAAACAGTGTATCATTTGCTGTCTAAGTCATGTTTCCCATATTTTCCCTTCCCAGATACAAGCCCGTTTGAGTGTTTGGGGCACTTTTTAGCTAAAATCATCCTACAGGGCCTAACTGCATATGCTAAAGCCTGCCTATTTTGAATGGTGTAGTGGCCGCTGCAACCTCCAAAAATATCAGGACTTACTTCCCCAATAACCTGCTAACTCACCCCTGAAATACATACTTATTCACCCTATTTTGTTCATTGGACTCATTTCTCATTTGAAATGCACATTTTTGGGGGACCAGAAATGTGCGACTTTAAAAGATGATTTCTACGATACCCCACTTTTGCGCGTCGGACCTCAACTTTTCCCGTAAACGCAGAAAAAACACAATTTTCAGGAGAAACGAGACAGACATCCCTTCCCTCTGCCACCCACCCGCCCAACTGACAGCCAGCAATTAGACATGCACAGATAGTTCTGAGGGTCTGTCTGTGATGTCATAAAGGGCCTGCTGATCAATGGGCAGCTTTCTGATTGGTTGCTGTATTTGATTGACAGATGGAAGCTGGCAGCTGATTGGCTGTCTAGCCTAAAGTGCTTTACACACCTCCCTGATGGTACCAGTGGCTAAGACTCCACCTCAGCTCATTGGGTAATGAAAAATTTAGAACAATTGATGGATGAATGCAGGCAGGCCGGCAATTTTGGGACACTCAGTGGACTTGTTTAATGCAATGCACCTTTGTATATTCACATGCATTCGCTTCATGCTGTAACCACTGTGCATAAAAATTTGGAAACATGGCATTTAGTGTATCTTTTGGTGTCTAAGTCATGTTTCCCATATTTTCCCTTCCCAGATGCAAGCCCGTTTGAGTGTTTGGGGCACTTTTTAGCTAAAATCATCCTACGGGGCCTAACTGCATATGCTAAAGCCTGCCTATTTTGAATGGTGTAGTGGCCCCTGCAACCTCCAAAAATATCAGGACTTACTTCACCAATAACCTGCTAACTCACCCCTGAAATACATACTTATTCATCCTATTTTGTTCATTGGACTCATTTCTCATTTGAAATGCCCATTTTTGGGGGGCCAGAAATGTGCGTCTTTAAAAGGTGATTTCTACGATACCCCACTTTGGCGCGTCGGACCATTAACTTTTCCCGTAAACGCAGAAAAAGCGCAATTTTCAGGAGAAACGAGACAGACATCCCCTCCCTCTGCCACCCACCCGCCCAACTGACAGCCAGCCATTAGACATGCACAGATAGTTCTGAGGGTCTGTTTGTGATGTCATAAAGGGCCTGCTGATCAATGGGCAGCTTTCTGATTGGCTGCTGTATTTGATTGACAGATGGAAGCTGGCAGCTGATTGGCTGTCTAGCCTAAAGTGCTTTACACACCTCCCTGATGGTACCACTGGCTAAGACTCCACCTCAGCTCATTGATTAATGAAAAATTTAGAACAATTGATGGATGAAAGCAGGCAGGCCGGCCATTTTGGGACGCTCATTGGACTTGTTTAATGCAATGCACCTTTGTATATTCACATGCATTCGCTTCATGCTGTAACCACTGTGCATAAAAATTTGGAAACATGGCAAACAGTGTATCATTTGCTGTCTAAGTCATGTTTCCCATATTTTCCCTTCCCAGATACAAGCCCGTTTGAGTGTTTGGGGCACTTTTTAGCTAAAATCAACCTACGGGGCCTAACTGCATATGCTAAACCCTGCCTATTTTGAATGGTGTAGTGGCCCCTGCAACCTCCAAAAATATCAGGACTTACTTCCCCAATAACTTGCTAACTCACCCCTGAAATACATACTTATTCACCCTATTTTGTTCATTGGACTCATTTCTCATTTGAAATGCCCATTTTTGGGGGGCCAGAAATGTGCGTCTTTAAAAGGTGATTTCTACGATACCCCACTTTTGCGTGTCGGACCTCGACTTTTCCCGTAAACGCAGAAAAAGCGCAATTTTCAGGAGAAACGAGACAGACATCCCCTCCCTCTGCAACCCACCCGCCCAACTGACAGACCGCCATTAGACATGCACAGATAGTTCTGAGGGTCTGTCTGTGATGTCATAAAGGGCCTGCTGATTAAGGGGCAGCTTTCTGATTGGCTGCTGTATTTGATTGACAGATAGAAGCTGGCAGCTGATTGGCTGTCTAGCCTAAAGTGCTTTACACACCTCCCTGATGGTAACACTGGCTAAGACTCCACCTCAGCTCGTTGGGAAATGAAAAATTTAGAACAATTGATGGATGAAAGCAGGCAGGCCGGCCATTTTGGGACGCTCATTGGACTTGTTTAATGCAATGCACCTTTGTATATTCACATGCATTCGCTTCATGCTGTAACCGCTGTGCATAAAAATTTGGAAACATGGCAAACAGTGTATCATTTGGTGTCTAAGTCATGTTTCCCATTTTTTCCCTTCCCAGATACAAGCCCATTTGAGTGTTTGGGGCACTTTTTAGCTAAAATCATCCTACAGGGCCTAACTGAATATGCTAAAACCTGCCTATTTTAAATGGTGTAGTGGCCCCTGCAACCTCCAAAAAAATCAGGACTTACTTCCCCAATAACCTGCTAAATCACCCCTGAAATACATACTTATTCACCCTATTTTGTTCATTGGACTCATTTCTCATTTGAAATGCCCATTTTTGGGGGGCCGGAAATGTGCGACTTTAAAAGGTGATTTCTACGATACCCCACTTTTGCGCGTCGGACCTCAACTTTTCCCGTAAACGCAGAAAAACTGCAATTTTCAGGAGAAACGAGACAGACATCCCCTCCCTCTGCCACCCACCCGCCCAATTGACAGCCAGCAATTAGACATGCACAGATAGTTCTGAGGGTCTGTCTGTGATGTCATAAAGGGCCTGCTGATCAATGGGCAGCTTTCTGATTGGTTGCTGTATTTGATTGACAGATGGAAGCTGGCAGCTGATTGGCTGTCTAGCCTAAAGTGCTTTACACACCTCCCTGATGGTACCAGTGGCTAAGACTCCACCTCAGCTCATTGGGTAATGAAAAATTTAGAACAATTGATGGATGAATGCAGGCAGGCCGGCAATTTTGGGACACTCAGTGGACTTGTTTAATGCAATGCACCTTTGTATATTCACATGCATTCGCTTCATGCTGTAACCACTGTGCATAAAAATTTGGAAACATGGCATTTAGTGTATCTTTTGGTGTCTAAGTCATGTTTCCCATATTTTCCCTTCCCAGATGCAAGCCCGTTTGAGTGTTTGGGGCACTTTTTAGCTAAAATCATCCTACAGGGCCTAACTGCATATGCTAAAGCCTGCCTATTTTGAATGGTGTAGTGGCCCCTGCAACCTCCAAAAATATCAGGACTTACTTCCCCAATAACCTGCTAACTCACCCCTGAAATACATACTTATTCATCCTATTTTGTTCATTGAACTCATTTCTCATTTGAAATGCCCATTTTTGTGGGGCCAGAAATGTGCGTCTTTAAAAGGTGATTTCTACGATACCCCACTTTTGCGCGTCGGACCTCAACTTTTCACGTAAACGCAGAAAAAGCGCAATTTTCAGGAGAAACGAGACAGACATCCCCTCCCTCTGCCACCCACCCGCCCAACTGACAGCCAGCCATTAGACATGCACAGATAGTTCTGAGGGTCTGTTTGTGATGTCATAAAGGGCCTGCTGATCAATGTGCAGCTTTCTGATTGGCTGCTGTATTTGATTGACAGATGGAAGCTGGCAGCTGATTGGCTGTCTAGCCTAAAGTGATTTACACACCTCCCTGATGGTACCACTGGCTAAGACTCCACCTCAGCTCGTTGGGAAATGAAAAATTTAGAACAATTGATGGATGAAAGCAGGCAGGCAGGCCGGCCATTTTGGGATGCTCATTGGACTTGTTTAATGAAATGCACCTTTGTATATTAACATGCATTTACTTCATGCTGTAACCGCTGTGCATAAAAATTTGGAAACATGGCAAACAGTGTATCATTTGGTGTCTAAGTCATGTTTCCCATTTTTTCCCTTCCCAGATACAAGCCAATTTGAGTGTTTGGGGCACTTTTTAGCTAAAATCATCCTACAGGGCCTAACTGCATATGCTAAAACCTGCATATTTTAAATGGTGTAGTGGCCCCTGCAACCTTCAAAAATATCAGGACTTACTTCCCCAATAACCTGCTAACTCACCCCTGAAATACATACTTATTCACCCTATTTTGTTCATTGGACTCATTTCTCATTTGAAATGCCCATTTTTGGGGGGCCAGAAATGTGCGTCTTTAAAAGGTGATTTCTACGATACCCCACTTTTGCGCGTCGGACCTCAACTTTTCCCGTAAACGCAGAAAAACCGCAATTTTAGGGAGAAACGAGACAGACATCCCCTCCCTCTGCCACCCACCCGCCCAACTGACAGCCAGCCATTAGACATGCACAGATAGTTCTGAGGGTCTGTTTGTGATGTCATAAAGGGCCTGCTGATCAATGGGCAGCTTTCTGATTGGCTGCTGTATTTGATTGACAGATGGAAGCTGGCAGCTGATTGGCTGTCTAGCCTAAAGTGCTTTACACACCTCTTTGATGGTACCACTGGCTAAGACTCCACCTCAGCTCATTGGGTAATGAAAAATTTAGAACAATTGATGGATGAAAGCAGGCAGGCCGGCCATTTTGGGACGCTCATTGGACTTGTTTAATGCAATGCACCTTTGTATATTCACATGCATTCGCTTCATGCTGTAACCACTGTGCATAAAAATTTGGAAACATGGCAAACAGTGTATCATTTGGTGTCTAAGTCATGTTTCCCATTTTTTTCCTTCCCAGATACAAGCCCATTTGAGTGTTTGGGGCACTTTTTAGCTAAAATCATCCTACGGTTCCTAACTGCATATGCTAAAACCTGCCTATTTTAAATGGTGTAGTGGCCCCTGCAACCTCCAAAAATATCAGGACTTACTTCCCCAATAACCTGCTAACTCACCCCTGAAATACATACTTTTTAACCCTATTTTGTTCATTGGACTCATTTCTCATTTGAAATGCCCATTTTTGGGGGGCGAGAAATGTGCGTCTTTAAATGGTGATTTCTACGATACCCCACTTTTGCGCGTCGGACCTCAACTTTTCCCGTAAACGCAGAAAAAGCGCAATTTTCAGGAGAAACGAGACAGACATCCCCTCCCTCTGCCACCCACCCACCCAACTGACAGCCAGCCATTAGACATGCACAGATAGTTCTGAGGGTCTGTTTGTGATGTCATAAAGGGCCTGCTGATCAATGGGCAGCTTTCTGATTGGCTGCTGTATTTGATTGACAGATAAAAGCTGGCAGCTGATTGGCTGTCTAGCCTAAAGGGCTTTACACACCTCCCTGATGGTACCACTGGCTAAGACTCCACCTCAGCTCATTGGGTAATGAAAAATTTAGAACAATTGATGGATGAAAGCAGGCAGGCCGGCCATTTTGGGACACTCAGTGGACTTGTTTAATGCAATGCACCTTTGTATATTCACATGCATTCGCTTCATGCTGTAACCACTGTGCATAAAAATTTGGAAACATGGCAAACAGTGTATCATTTGCTGTCTAAGTCATGTTTCCCATATTTTCCCTTCCCAGATACAAGCCCGTTTGAGTGTTTGGGGCACTTTTTAGCTAAAATCATCCTACGGGGCCTAACTGCATATGCTAAAGCCTGCCTATTTTGAATGGTGTAGTGGCCGCTGCAACCTCCAAAAATATCAGGACTTACTTCCCCAATAACCTGCTAACTCACCCCTGAAATACATACTTATTCACCCTATTTTGTTCATTGGACTCATTTCTCATTTGAAATGCCCATTTTTGGGGGGGGGGGGCAGAAATGTGCGTCTTTAAAAGGTGATTTCTACGATACCCCGTTTTTGCGCGTCGGACCTCAACTTTTCCCGTAAACGCAGAAAAAGCGCAATTTTCAGGAGAAACGAGACAGACATCCCCTCCCTCTGCCACCCACCCGCCCAACTGACAGCCCGCCATTAGACATGCACAGATAGTTCTGAGGGTCTGTCTGTGATGTCATAAAGGGCCTGCTGATCAATGGGCAGCTTTCTGATTGGCTGCTGTATTTGATTGACAGATGGAAGCTGGCAGCTGATTGGCTGTCTAGCCTAAAGTGCTTTACACACCTCCCTGATGGTACCACTGGCTAAGACTCCACCTCAGCTCGTTGGGAAATGAAAAATTTAGAACAATTGATGAATGAAAGCAGGCAGGCCGGCAATTTTGAGACACTCAGTGGACTTGTTTAATGCAATGCACCTTTGTATATTCACATGCATTCGCTTCATGCTGTAACCACTGTGCATAAAAATTTGGAAACAAGGCATATAGTGTATCTTTTGGTGTCTAAGTCATGTTTCCCATATTTTCCCTTCCCAGATGCAAGCCCGTTTGAGTGTTTGGGGCACTTTTTAGCTAAAATCATCCTACGGGGCCTAACTGCATATGCTAAAACCTGCCTATTTTGAATGGTGTAGTGGCCCCTGCAACCTCCAAAAATATCAGGACTTACTTCCCCAATAACCTGCTAACTCACCCCTGAAATACATAGTTATTCACCCTATTTTGTTCATTGGACTCATTTCTTATTTGAAATGCCCATTTTTGGGGGGCAAGAAATGTGCGTCTTTAAAAGGTGATTTCTACGATACCCCACTTTTGCGTGTCGGACCTCAACTTTTCCCGTAAACGCAGAAAAACCGCAATTTTCAGGAGAAACAAGACAGACATACCCTCCCTCTGCCACCCACCCGCCCAACTGACAGCCAGCCATTAGACATGCACAGATAGTTCTGAGGGTCTTTCTGTGATGTCATAAAGGGCCTGCTGATCAATGGGCAGCTTTCTGATTGGCTGCTGTATTTGATTGACAGATGGAAGCTGGCAGCTGATTGGCTGTCTAGCCTAAAGTGCTTTACACACCTCTTTGATGGTACCACTGGCTAAGACTCCACCTCAGCTCGTTGGGTAATGAAAAATTTAGAACAATTGATGGATGAAAGCAGGCAGGCCGGCAATTTTGAGACACTCAGTGGACTTGTTTAATGCAATGCACCTTTGTATATTCACATGCATTCGCTTCATGCTGTAACCACTGTGCATAAAAATTTGAAAACAAGGCATATAGTGTATCTTTTGGTGTCTAAGTCATGTTTCCCATATTTTCCCTTCCCAGATGCAAGCCCGTTTGAGTGTTTGGGGCACTTTTTAGCTAAAATCATCCTACGGGGCCTAACTGCATATGCTAAAACCTGCCTATTTTGAATGGTGTAGTGGCCCCTGCAACCTCCAAAAATATCAGGACTTACTTCCCCAATAACCTGCTAACTCACCCCTGAAATACATAGTTATTCACCCTATTTTGTTCATTGGACTCATTTCTTATTTGAAATGCCCATTTTTGGGGGGCAAGAAATGTGCGTCTTTAAAAGGTGATTTCTACGATACCCCACTTTTGCGTGTCGGACCTCAACTTTTCCCGTAAACGCAGAAAAACCGCAATTTTCAGGAGAAACAAGACAGACATACCCTCCCTCTGCCACCCACCCGCCCAACTGACAGCCAGCCATTAGACATGCACAGATAGTTCTGAGGGTCTTTCTGTGATGTCATAAAGGGCCTGCTGATCAATGGGCAGCTTTCTGATTGGCTGCTGTATTTGATTGACAGATGGAAGCTGGCAGCTGATTGGCTGTCTAGCCTAAAGTGCTTTACACACCTCTTTGATGGTACCACTGGCTAAGACTCCACCTCAGCTCATTGGGTAATGAAAAATTTAGAACAATTGATGGATGAAAGCAGGCAGGCCGGCCATTTTGGGACACTCAGTGGACTTGTTTAATGCAATGCACCTTTGTATATTCACATGCATTCGCTTCATGCTGTAACCACTGTGCATAAAAATTTGGAAACATGGCAAACAGTGTATCATTTGCTGTCTAAGTCATGTTTCCCATATTTTCCCTTCCCAGATACAAGCCCGTTTGAGTGTTTGGGGCACTTTTTAGCTAAACTCATCCTACGGGGCCTAACTGCATATGCTAAAGCCTGCCTATTTTGAATGGTGTAGTGGCCCCTGCAACATCCAAAAATATCAGGACTTACTTCCCCAATAACCTGCTAACTCACCCCTGAAATACATACTTATTCACCCTATTTTGTTCATTGGACTCATTTCTCATTTGAAATGCCCATTTTTTTGGGGGGGGGGGGCAGAAATGTGCGTCTTTAAAAGGTGATTTCTACGATACCCCACTTTTGCGCGTCGGAACTCAACTTTTCCTGTAAACGCAGAAAAACCGCAATTTTCAGGAGAAACGAGACAGACATCTCCTCCCTCTGCCACCCACCCGCCCAACTGACAGCCAGCCATTAGACATGCACAGATAGTTCTGAGGGTCTGTTTGTGATGTCATAAAGGGCCTGCTGATCAATGGGCAGCTTTCTGATTGGCTGCTGTATTTGATTGACAGATGGAAGCTGGCAGCTGATTGGCTGTCTAGCCTAAAGTGCTTTACACACCTCCCTGATGGTACCACTGGCTAAGACTCCACCTCAGCTCATTGGGTAATGAAAAATTTAGAACAATTGATGGATGAAAGCAGGCAGGCCGGCCATTTTGGGACGCTCATTGGACTTGTTTAATGCAATGCACCTTTGTATATTCACATGCATTCGCTTCATGCTGTAACCACTGTGTATAAAAATTTGGAAACATGGCATACAGTGTATCATTTGCTGTCTAAGTCATGTTTCCCATATTTTCCCTTCCCAGATACAAGCCCGTTTGAGTGTTTGGGGCACTTTTTAGCTAAAATCATCCTACGTGGTCTAACTGCATATGCTAAAGCCTGCCTATTTTGAATGGTGTAGTGGCCCCTGCAACCTCCAAAAATATCAGGACTTACTTCCCCAATAACCTGCTAACTCACCCCTGAAATACATACTTATTCACCCTATTTTGTTCATTGGACTCATTTCTCATTTGAAATGCCCATTTTTGGGGGGCCAGAAATGTGCGTCTTTAAAATGTGATTTCTACGATACCCCACTTTTGCGCGTCGGACCTCAACTTTTCCCGTAAACGCAGAAAAACCGCAATTTTAGGGAGAAACGAGACAGACATCCCCTCCCTCTGCCACCCACCCGCCCAACTGACAGCCAGCCATTAGACATGCACAGATAGTTCTGAGGGTCTTTCTGTGATGTCATAAAGGGCCTGCTGATCAATGGGCAGCTTTCTGATTGGCTGCTGTATTTGATTGACAGATGGAAGCTGGCAGCTGATTGGCTGTCTAGCCTAAAGTGCTTTACACACCTCTTTGATGGTACCACTGGCTAAGACTCCACCTCAGCTCATTGGGTAATGAAAAATTTAGAACAATTGATGGATGAAAGCAGGCAGGCCGGCCATTTTGGGACGCTCATTGGACTTGTTTAATGCAATGCACCTTTGTATATTCACATGCATTCGCTTCATGCTGTAACCACTGTGCATAAAAATTTGGAAACATGGCAAACAGTGTATCATTTGGTGTCTAAGTCATGTTTCCCATTTTTTTCCTTCCCAGATACAAGCCCATTTGAGTGTTTGGGGCACTTTTTAGCTAAAATCATCCTACGGTTCCTAACTGCATATGCTAAAACCTGCCTATTTTAAATGGTGTAGTGGCCCCTGCAACCTCCAAAAATATCAGGACTTACTTCCCCAATAACCTGCTAACTCACCCCTGAAATACATACTTATTCACCCTATTTTGTTCATTGGACTCATTTCTCATTTGAAATGCCCATTTTTGGGGGGCCGGAAATGTGCGACTTTAAAAGGTGATTTCTACGATACCCCACTTTTGCGTGTCGGACCTCAACTTTTCCCGTAAACGCAGAAAAACTGCAATTTTCAGGAGAAACGAGACAGACATCCCCTCTCTCTGCCACCAACCTGCCCAACTGACAGCCAGCCATTAGACATGCACAGATAGTTCTGAGGGTCTGTCTGTGATGTCATAAAGGGCCTGCTGATCAATGGGGAGCTTTCTGATTGGTTGCTGTATTTGATTGACAGATGGAAGCTGGCAGCTGATTGGCTGTCTAGCCTAAAGTGCTTTACACACCTCCCTGATGGTACCAGTGGCTAAGACTCCACCTCAGCTCATTGGGTAATGAAAAATTTAGAACAATTGATGGATGAAAGCAGGCAGGCCGGCAATTTTGGGACACTCAGTGGACTTGTTTAATGCAATGCACCTTTGTATATTCACATGCATTCGCTTCATGCTGTAACCACTGTGCATAAAAATTTGGAAACATGGCAAACAGTGTATCATTTGCTGTCTAAGTCATGTTTCCCATATTTTCCCTTCCCAGATACAAGCCCGTTTGAGTGTTTGGGGCACTTTTTAGCTAAAATCATCCTACGGGGCCTAACTGCATATGCTAAAGCCTGCCTATTTTGAATGGTGTAGTGGCCCCTGCAACCTCCAAAAATATCAGGACTTACTTCCCCAATAACCTGCTAACTCACCCCTGAAATACATACTTATTAACCCTATTTTGTTCATTGGACTCATTTCTCATTTGAAATGCCCATTTTTGGGGGGCCAGAAATGTGCGTCTTTAAAAGGTGATTTCTACGATACCCCCCTTTTGCGTGTCGGACCTCAACTTTTCCCGTAAACGCAGAAAAAGCGCAATTTTCAGGAGAAACGAGACAGACATCCCCTCCCTCTGCCACCCACCCACCCACCCAACTGACAGCCAGCCATTAGACATGCACAGATAGTTCTGAGGGTCTGTTTGTGATGTCATAAAGGGCCTGCTGATCAATGGGCAGCTTTCTGATTGGCTGCTGTATTTGATTGACAGATGGAAGCTGGCAGCTGATTGGCTGTCTAGCCTAAAGTGCTTTACACACCTCCCTGATGGTACCACTGGCTAAGACTCCACCTCAGCTCATTGGGTAATGAAAAATTTAGAACAATTGATGGATGAAAGCAGCAGGCCGGCCATTTTGGGACGCTCATTGGACTTGTTTAATGCAATGCACCTTTGTATATTCACATGCATTCGCTTCATGCTGTAACCACTGTGCATAAAAATTTGGAAACATGGCAAACAGTGTATCATTTGCTGTCTAAGTCATGTTTCCCATATTTTCCCTTCCCAGATACAAGCCCGTTTGAGTGTTTGGGGCACTTTTTAGCTAAAATCAACCTACGGGGCCTAACTGCATATGCTAAACCCTGCCTATTTTGAATGGTGTAGTGGCCCCTGCAACCTCCAAAAATATCAGGACTTACTTCCCCAATAACCTGCTAACTCACCCCTGAAATACATACTTATTCACCCTATTTTGTTCATTGGACTCATTTCTCATTTGAAATGCCCATTTTTGGGGGGCCAGAAATGTGCTTCTTTAAAAGGTGATTTCTACGATACCCCACTTTTGCGCGTCGGACCTCAACTTTTCCCGTAAACGCAGAAAAAACGCAATTTTCAGGAGAAACGAGACAGACATCCCCTCCCTCTGCCACCCACCCGCCCAACTGACAGCCAGCCATTAGACATGCACAGATAGTTCTGAGGGTCTTTCTGTGATGTCATAAAGGGCCTGCTGATCAATGGGCAGCTTTCTGATTGGCTGCTGTATTTGATTGACAGATGGAAGCTGGCAGCTGATTGGCTGTCTAGCCTAAAGTGCTTTACACACCTCCCTGATGGTACCACTGGCTAAGACTCCACCTCAGCTCATTGGGTAATGAAATATTTAGAACAATTGATGGATGAAAGCAGGCAGGCCGGCCATTTTGGGACGCTCATTGGACTTGTTTAATGCAATGCACCTTTGTATATTCACATGCATTCGCTTCATGCTGTAACCACTGTGCATAAAAATTTGGAAACATGGCAAACAGTGTATCATTTGCTGTCTAAGTCATGTTTCCCATATTTTCCCTTCCCAGATACAAGCCCGTTTCAGTGTTTGGGGCACTTTTTAGCTAAAATCAACCTACGGGGCCTAACTGCATATGCTAAACCCTGCCTATTTTGAATGGTGTAGTGGCCCCTGCAACCTCCAAAAATATCAGGACTTACTTCCCCAATAACCTGCTAACTCACCCCTGAAATACATACTTATTCACCCTATTTTGTTCATTGGACTCATTTCTCATTTGAAATGCCCATTTTTGGGGGGCCAGAAATGTGCTTCTTTAAAAGGTGATTTCTACGATACCCCACTTTTGCGCGTCGGACCTCAACTTTTCCCGTAAACGCAGAAAAAACGCAATTTTCAGGAGAAACGAGACATACATCCCCTCCCTCTGCCACCCACCCGCCCAACTGACAGCCAGCCATTAGACATGCACAGATAGTTCTGAGGGTCTTTCTGTGATGTCATAAAGGGCCTGCTGATTAAGGGGCAGCTTTCTGATTGGCTGCTGTATTTGATTGACAGATAGAAGCTGGCAATTGATTGGCAGTCTAGCCTAAAGTGCTTTACACACCTCCCTGATGGTACCACTGGCTAAGACTCCAACTCAGCTCATTGGGTAATGAAAAATTTAGAACAATTGATGGATGAAAGCAGGCAGGCCGGCCATTTTGGGACGCTCATTGGACTTGTTTAATGCAATGCACCTTTGTATATTCACATGCATTCGCTTCATGCTGTAACCACTGTGCATAAAAATTTGGAAACATGGCAAACAGTGTATCATTTGCTGTCTAAGTCATGTTTCCCATATTTTCCCTTCCCAGATACAAGCCCGTTTGAGTGTTCGGGGCACTTTTTAGCTAAAATCAACCTACGGGGCCTAACTGCATATGCTAAAGCCTGCCTATTTTGAATGGTGTAGTGGCCCCTGCAACCTCCAAAAATATCAGGACTTACTTCCCCAATAACCTGCTAACTCACCCCTGAAATACATAATTATTCACCCTATTTTGTTCATTGGACTCATTTCTCATTTGAAATGCCCATTTTTGGGGGGCCAGAAATGTGCGTCTTTAAAAGGTGATTTCTACGATACCCCACTTTTGCGCGTCGGACCTCAACTTTTCCCGTAAACGCAGAAAAAACGCAATCTTCAGGAGAAATGAGACAGACATCCCCTCCCTCTGCCACCCACCCGCCCAACTGACAGCCAGCCATTAGACATGCACAGATAGTTCTGAGGGTCTTTCTGTGAAGTCATAAAGGGCCTGCTGATCAAGGGGCAGCTTTCTGATTGGCTGCTGTATTTGATTGACAGATGGAAGCTGGCAGCTGATTGGCTGTCTAGCCTAAAGTGCTTTACACACCTCCCTGATGGTACCACTGGCTAAGACTCCACCTCAGCTCGTTGGGAAATGAAAAATTTAGAACAATTGATGGATGAAAGCAGGCAGGCCGGCCATTTTGGGACACTCATTGGACTTGTTTAATGCAATGCACCTTTGTATATTCACATGCATTCGCTTCATGCTGTAACCGCTGTGCATAAAAATTTGGAAACATGGCAAACAGTGTATCATTTGGTGTCTAAGTCATGTTTCCCATTTTTTTCCTTCCCAGATACAAGCCCATTTGAGTGTTTGGGGCACTTTTTAGCTAAAATCATAATACAGGGCCTAACTGCATATGCTAAAACCTGCCTATTTTAAATGGTGTAGTGGCCCCTGCAACCTCCAAAAATATCAGGACTTACTTCCCCAATAACCTGCTAACTCACCCCTGAAATACATACTTATTCACCCTATTTTGTTCATTGGACTCATTTCTCATTTGAAATGCCCATTTTTGGGGGGCCGGAAATGTGCGACTTTAAAAGGTGATTTCTACGATACCCCACTTTTGCGTGTCGGACCTCAAATTTTCCAGTAAACGCAGAAAATCTGCAATTTTCAGGAGAAACGAGACAGACATCCCCTCTCTCTGCCTCCCACCCGCCCAACTGACAGCCAGCCATTAGACATGCACAGATAGTTCTGAGGGTCTGTCTGTGATGTCATAAAGGGCCTGCTGATCAATGGGCAGCTTTCTGATTGGTTTCTGTATTTGATTGACAGATGGAAGCTGGCAGCTGATTGGCTGTCTAGCCTAAAGTGCTTTACACACCTCCCTGATGGTACCAGTGGCTAAGACTCCACCTCAGCTCATTGGGTAATGAAAAATTTAGAACAATTGATGGATGAAAGCAGGCAGGCCGGCAATTTTGGGACACTCAGTGGACTTGTTTAATGCAATGCACCTTTGTATATTCACATGCATTCGCTTCATGCTGTAACCACTGTGCATAAAAATTTGGAAACATGGCATTTAGTGTATCTTTTGCTGTCTAAGTCATGTTTCCCATATTTTCCCTTCCCAGATGCAAGCCCGTTTGAGTGTTTGGGGCACTTTTTAGCTAAAATCATCCTACGGGGCCTAACTGCATATGCTAAAACCTGCCTATTTTGAATGGTGTAGTGGCCCCTGCAACCTCCAAAAAATATCAGGACTTACTTCCCCAATAACCTGCTAACTCAACCCTGAAATACATACTTATTCACCCTATTTTGTTCATTGGACTCATTTCTCATTTGAAATGCCCATTTTTGGGGTGCCAGAAATGTGCGTCTTTAAAAGGTGATTTCTACGATACCCCACTTTTGCGCGTCAGACCTCAACTTTTCCCGTAAACGCAGAAAAAACGCAATTTTCATGAGAAATGAGACAGACATCCCCTCCCTCTGCCACCCACCCGCCCAACTGACAGCCAGCCATTAGACATGCACAGATAGTTCTGAGGGTCTTTCTGTGATGTCATAAAGGGCCTGCTGATCAAGGGGCAGCTTTCTGATTGGCTGCTGTATTTGATTGACAGATGGAAGCTGGCAGCTGATTGGCTGTCTAGCCTAAAGTGCTTTACACACCTCCCTGATGGTACCACTGGCTAAGACTCCACCTCAGCTCGTTGGGAAATGAAAAATTTAGAACAATTGATGGATGAAAGCAGGCAGGCCGGCCATTTTGGGACACTCCTTGGACTTGTTTAATGCAATGCACCTTTGTATATTCACATGCATTCGCTTCATGCTGTAACCGCTGTGCATAAAAATTTGGAAACATGGCAAACAGTGTATCATTTGGTGTCTAAGTCATGTTTCCCATTTTTTTCCTTCCCAGATACAAGCCCATTTGAGTGTTTGGGGCACTTTTTAGCTAAAATCATCCTACGGGGCCTAACTGCATATGCTAAAGCCTGCCTATTTTGAATGGTGTAGTGGCCCCTGCAACCTCCAAAAATATCAGGACTTACTTCCCCAATAACCTGCTAACTCACCCCTGAAATACATACTTATTCATCCTATTTTGTTCATTGGACTCATTTCTCATTTGAAATGCCCATTTTTGGGGGGCCAGAAATGTGCGTCTTTAAAAGGTGATTTCTACGATACCCCACTTTTGCGCGTCGGACCTCAACTTTTCCCGTAAACGCAGAAAAAGCACAATTTTCAGGAGAAACGAGACAGACATCCCCTCCCTCTGCCACCCACCCGCCCAACTGACAGCCAGCCATTAGACATGCACAGATAGTTCTGAGGGTCTGTTTGTGATGTCATAAAGGGCCTGCTGATCAATGGGCAGCTTTCTGATTGGCTGCTGTATTTGATTGACAGATGGAAGCTGGCAGCTGATTGGCTGTCTAGCCTAAAGTGCTTTACACACCTCCCTGATGGTACCACTGGCTAAGACTCCAGCTCAGCTCATTGGGTAATGAAAAATTTAGAACAATTGATGGATGAAAGCAGGCAGGCCGGCCATTTTGGGACGCTCATTGGACTTGTTTAATGCAATGCACCTTTGTATATTCACATGCATTCGCTTCAAGCTGTAACCACTGTGCATAAAAATTTGTAAACATGGCATTTAGTGTATCTTTTGCTGTCTAAGTCATGTTTCCCATATTTTCCCTTCCCAGATACAAGCCCGTTTGAGTGTTTGGGGTACTTTTTAGCTAAAATCATCCTACGGGGCCTAACTGCATATGCTAAAAAGTGCCTATTTTGAATGGTGTAGTGGCCCCTGCAACCTCCAAAAATATCAGGACTTACTTCCCCAATAATCTGCTAACTCACCCCTGAAATACATACTTATTCACCCTATTTTGTTCATTGGACACATTTCTCATTTGAAATGCCCATTTTTGGGGGGCCATAAATGTGCGTCTTTAAAAAGTGATTTCTACGATACCCCACTTTTGCGCGTCGGACCTCAACTTTTCCCGTAAACGCAGAAAAACCGCAATTTTCAGGAGAAACGAGACAGACATCCCCTCCCTCTGCCACCCACCCGCCCAACTGACAGCCAGCCATTAGACATGCACAGATAGTTCTGAGGGTCTGTTTGTGATGTCATAAAGGGCCTGCTGATCAATGGGCAGCTTTCTGATTGGCTGCTGTATTTGATTGACAGATGGAAGCTGGCAGCTGATTGGCTGTCTAGCCTAAAGTGCTTTACACACCTCCCTGATGGTACCACTGGCTAAGACTCCAGCTCAGCTCATTGGGTAATGAAAAATTTAGAACAATTGATGGATGAAAGCAGGCAGGCCGGCCATTTTGGGACGCTCATTGGACTTGTTTAATGCAATGCACCTTTGTATATTCACATGCATTCGCTTCATGCTGTAACCACTGTGCATAAAAATTTGGAAACATGGCAAACAGTGTATCATTTGGTGTCTAAGTCATGTTTCCCATATTTTCCCTTCCCAGATACAAGCCCGTTTGAGTGTTTGGGGCACTTTTTTAGCTAAAATCAACCTACGGGGCCTAACTGCATATGCTAAAGCCTGCCTATTTTGAATGGTGTAGTGGCCCCTGCAACCTCCAAAAATATCAGGACTTACTTCCCCAATAACCTGCTAACTCACCCCTGAAATACATACTTATTCACCCTATTTTGTTCATTGGACTCATTTCTCATTTGAAATGCCCATTTTTGGGGGGCCAGAAATGTGCGTCTTTAAAAGGTGATTTCTACGATACCCCACTTTTGCGCGTCGGACCTCAACTTTTCCCGTAAACGCAGAAAAAACGCAATTTTCAGGAGAAATGAGACAGACATCCCCTCCCTCTGCCACCCACCCGCCCAACTGACAGCCAGCCATTAGACATGCACAGATAGTTCTGAGGGTCTTTCTGTGATGTCATAAAGGGCCTGCTGATCAAGGGGCAGCTTTCTGATTGGCTGCTGTATTTGATTGACAGATGGAAGCTGGCAGCTGATTGGCTGTCTAGCCTAAAGTGCTTTACACACTTCCCTGATGGTACCACTGGCTAAGACTCCACCTCAGCTCGTTGGGAAATGAAAAATTTAGAACAATTGATGGATGAAAGCAGGCAGGCCGGCCATTTTGGGACACTCATTGGACTTGTTTAATGCAATGCTCCTTTGTATATTCACATGCATTCGCTTCATGCTGTAACCGCTGTGCATAAAAATTTGGAAACATGGCAAACAGTGTATCATTTGGTGTCTAAGTCATGTTTCCCATTTTTTTCCTTCCCAGATACAAGCCCATTTGAGTGTTTGGGGCACTTTTTAGCTAAAATCATAATACAGGGCCTAACTGCATATGCTAAAACCTGCCTATTTTAAATGGTGTAGTGGCCCCTGCAACCTCCAAAAATATCAGGACTTACTTCCCCAATAACCTGCTAACTCACCCCTGAAATACATACTTATTCACCCTATTTTGTTCATTGGACTCATTTCTCATTTGAAATGCCCATTTTTGGGGGGCCGGAAATGTGCGACTTTAAAAGGTGATTTCTACGATACCCCACTTTTGCGTGTCGGACCTCAAATTTTCCAGTAAACGCAGAAAATCTGCAATTTTCAGGAGAAACGAGACAGACATCCCCTCTCTCTGCCACCCACCCGCCCAACTGACAGCCAGCCATTAGACATGCACAGATAGTTCTGAGGGTCTGTCTGTGATGTCATAAAGGGCCTGCTGATCAATGGGCAGCTTTCTGATTGGTTGCTGTATTTGATTGACAGATGGAAGCTGGCAGCTGATTGGCTGTCTAGCCTAAAGTGCTTTACACACCTCCCTGATGGTACCACTGGCTAAGACTCCACCTCAGCTCATTGGGTAATGAAAAATTTAGAACAATTGATGGATGAAAGCAGGCAGGCCGGCCATTTTGGGACACTCAGTGGACTTGTTTAATGCAATGCACCTTTGTATATTCACATGCATTCGCTTCATGCTGTAACCACTGTGCATAAAAATTTGGAAACATGGCAAACAGTGTATCATTTGCTGTCTAAGTCATGTTTCCCATATTTTCCCTTCCCAGATACAAGCCCGTTTGAGTGTTTGGGGCACTTTTTAGCTAAAATCAACCTATGGGGCCTAACTGCATATGCTAAAGCCTGCCTATTTTGAATGGTGTAGTGGCCCCTGCAACCTCCAAAAATATCATGACTTACTTCCCCAATAACCTGCTAACTCACCCCTGAAATACATACTTATTCACCCTATTTTGTTCATTGGACTCATTTCTCATTTGAAATGCCCATTTTTGGGGAGGCAGAAATGTGCGTATTTAAAAGGTGATTTCTACGATACCCCACTTTTGCGCGTTGGACCTCAACTTTTCCCGTAAACGCAGAAAATACGCAATTTTCAGGAGAAATGAGACAGACATCCCCTCCCTCTGCCACCCACCCGCCCAACTGACAGCCAGATAGACATGCACAGATAGTTCTGAGGGTCTTTCTGTGATGTCATAAAGGGCCTGCTGATCAAGGGGCAGCTTTCTGATTGGCTGCTGTATTTGATTGACAGATGGAAGCTGGCAGCTGAATGGCTGTCTAGCCTAAAGTGCTTTACACACCTCCCTGATGGTACCACTGGCTAAGACTCCACCTCAGCTCGTTGGGAAATGAAAAATTTAGAACAATTGATGGATGAAAGCAGGCAGGCCGGCCATTTTGGGACACTCATTGGACTTGTTTAATGCAATGCACCTTTGTATATTCACATGCATTCGCTTCATGCTGTAACCGCTGTGCATAAAAATTTGGAAACATGGCAAACAGTGTATCATTTGGTGTCTAAGTCATGTTTCCCATTTTTTTCCTTCCCATATACAAGCCCATTTGAGTGTTTGGGGCACTTTTTAGCTAAAATCATAATACAGGGCCTAACTGCATATGCTAAAACCTGCCTATTTTAAATGGTGTAGTGGCCCCTGCAACCTCCAAAAATATCAGGACTTACTTCCCCAATAACCTGCTAACTCACCCCTGAAATACATACTTATTCACCCTATTTTGTTCATTGGACTCATTTCTCATTTGAAATGCCCATTTTTGGGGGGCCGGAAATGTGCGACTTTAAAAGGTGATTTCTACGATACCCCACTTTTGCGTGTCGGACCTCAAATTTTCCCGTAAACGCAGAAAATCTGCAATTTTCAGGAGAAACGAGACAGACATCCCCTCTCTCTGGCAACCACCCGCCCAACTGACAGCCAGCCATTAGACATGCACAGATAGTTCTGAGGGTCTGTCTGTGATGTCATAAAGGGCCTGCTGATCAATGGGTAGCTTTCTGATTGGTTGCTGTATTTGATTGACAGATGGAAGCTGGCAGCTGATTGGCTGTCTAGCCTAAAGTGCTTTACACACCTCCCTGATGGTACCAGTGGCTAAGACTCCACCTCAACTCATTGGGTAATGAAAAATTTAGAACAATTGATGGATGAAAGCAGGCAGGCCGGCAATTTTGGGACACTCAGTGGACTTGTTTAATGCAATGCACCTTTGTATATTCACATGCATTCGCTTCATGCTGTAACCACTGTGCATAAAAATTTGGAAACATGGCATTTAGTGTATCTTTTGGTGTCTAAGTCATGTTTCCCATATTTTCCCTTCCCAGATACAAGCCCGTTTGAGTGTTTGGGGCACTTTTTAGCTAAAATCAACCTACGGGGCCTAACTGCATATGCTAAAGCCTGCCTATTTTGAATGGTGTAGTGGCCCCTGCAACCTCCAAAAATATCAGGACTTACTTCCCCAATAACCTGCTAACTCACCCCTGAAATACATACTTATTCACCCTATTTTGTTCATTGGACTCATTTCTCATTTGAAATGCCCATTTTTGGGGTGCCAGAAATGTGCGTCTTTAAAAGGTGATTTCTACGATACCCCACTTTTGCGTGTCGGACCTCAAATTTTCCCGTAAACGCAGAAAATCTGCAATTTTCAGGAGAAACGAGACAGACATCCCCTCTCTCTGGCAACCACCCGCCCAACTGACAGCCAGCCATTAGACATGCACAGATAGTTCTGAGGGTCTGTCTGTGATGTCATAAAGGGCCTGCTGATCAATGGGTAGCTTTCTGATTGGTTGCTGTATTTGATTGACAGATGGAAGCTGGCAGCTGATTGGCTGTCTAGCCTAAAGTGCTTTACACACCTCCCTGATGGTACCAGTGGCTAAGACTCCACCTCAACTCATTGGGTAATGAAAAATTTAGAACAATTGATGGATGAAAGCAGGCAGGCCGGCAATTTTGGGACACTCAGTGGACTTGTTTAATGCAATGCACCTTTGTATATTCACATGCATTCGCTTCATGCTGTAACCACTGTGCATAAAAATTTGGAAACATGGCATTTAGTGTATCTTTTGGTGTCTAAGTCATGTTTCCCATATTTTCCCTTCCCAGATACAAGCCCGTTTGAGTGTTTGGGGCACTTTTTAGCTAAAATCAACCTACGGGGCCTAACTGCATATGCTAAAGCCTGCCTATTTTGAATGGTGTAGTGGCCCCTGCAACCTCCAAAAATATCAGGACTTACTTCCCCAATAACCTGCTAACTCACCCCTGAAATACATACTTATTCACCCTATTTTGTTCATTGGACTCATTTCTCATTTGAAATTCCCATTTTTGGGGTGCCAGAAATGTGCGTCTTTAAAAGGTGATTTCTACGATACCCCACTTTTGCGCATCGGACCTCAACTTTTCCCGTAAACGCAGAAAAAACGCAATTTTCAGGAGAAATGAGACAGACATCCCCTCCCTCTGCCACCCACCCGCCCAACTGACAGCCAGCCATTAGACATGCACAGATAGTTCTGAGGGTCTTTCTGTGATGTCATAAAGGGCCTGCTGATCAAGGGGCAGCTTTCTGATTGGCTGCTGTATTTGATTGACAGATGGAAGCTGGCAGCTGATTGGATGTCTAGCCTAAAGTGCTTTACACACCTCCCTGATGGTACCACTGGCTAAGACTCCACCTCAGCTCGTTGGGAAATGAAAAATTTAGAACAATTGATGGATGAAAGCAGGCAGGCCGGCCATTTTGGGACACTCATTGGACTTGTTTAATCAGTGGCGGGCTGGGCAGGGGGGCAGGGTGCCAGTTGCCCCCCAGGCCAGTACACTGTTATTGTTTGTGGCCGCAGGTCTGTGCTGTGCTTGCACATTCATGTGGCCGGGAGGTGTTGCAGCTTGTGCTCCTCGCTGCACTGATAGCTCTGACAGTGACAGCCGTTCAGGGCTGGTCACACTGTCATTCACACAGTGCACAGTGCAGCCAGTACGGAGCCTACACAGCTGTACAAATTGAATACTAGGGCCAGCCCCTCTCCTGGGACCAGCCACCAATTAGCTGAGCTCCCATACAGGCTGGCCCCTCCCCTCCTGTGTCCCGACCTCCTCTTCTCTCCTCCCGGGCAGCACAAGCACAGCCAGCATGATGGATCCTGCTCCCTCCCTTCTCCAGCATGATGGATCCTGCTCCCTCCCTTCTCCAGCATGATGGATCCTGCTCCCTCCCTTCTCCACCCTGTACAGAAGCTGCACTCCTTGGTGAGTTCTTTGGTGGAAAGAGTCATGTGTAGGGAGGGATATGTGGGTGGGAGCTGTTGTTTTCTTCGTTAAATGTGTGTGTCTGACTGTGTGGAAAAATTTGTGTCATTGTTTCATACATGGGGGGGAGGGGGGGGTTGTTATCTTGTTTAGTGTGTGTGTGTACTATGTGTCAGTATGTGAGTGTAAAAATATATGTGTAACTTGCATACATAATGTGTGTGTGTGGGGGGGTTATCTTGTTTAGTGTGTGTGTGTGTGTGTGTTCTGGTATTTATCACATTGTGGGGACCGGAATCTGTTTACACAGTCACGTTGTGGGGACCTTGTGCGGTTTGAGGACCAAAAACCCGGTCCCCAGAAGGGAAAGCTTTACAAATGATTACAGGGGGTACTCGGAAGGTGCTAACGTGATTTTTAGCATTGGCCCATAATGCATGTTTATTAGTGAGTGTGTGTGTGTGTGTGTTGCTTCATTGCGCCCCCTTATAGTTTCTGGTTGGTAATGCACTCACTGCCTCCCACACACACATATTCCAAATATGGTCATGTACCACCCACTTCCTGGTCCCCGCTTCAACTGCAATATATGTTTTCTGTGTTAAAGGTGGTTGCAAAATTTTTTTTTTTTTTTTTTTTTACAGAAGTTGCCTGCTAAAGAACTAAAATGTATACAATTTAACAAAAGTGGAAGACATGATAGGTACATTTGTATAACAAACCAATATAATCAGCGTTCAGCCTTTAAATTAAGTTAATTAGCTTTAATTATTTAGCAGGATAGCTAATTAGCTAGCTAGGTGCATGCAATTCATTGATAAAGGAGTATACTTTTGGAGGGGATATGATCACTAGGTCGACAAGGGGAAGGTTGATATGCATAGGGTCGACATGTCTGAAGATCGACATGAGGTTAGATTAACAGGGATATTAGGTCGACATGGGCTAAATCAACAGTCAAAAGGCCGACATGGTTGGTTTTTTTAGCCGACATGTGCCGACAGATGGTATTTCATGCCCTACCATCCACTAGGGAGTGGTGGGAGAATAGAATAGTGTGCCGAGCGTAGCGAGGCACCGTGCCCGAAGCATGGTGAGCGCAGAGAGTCATGCAAAGGGATGCGGTGCACTTTTTTAGTGTCCATGTCAACTGTGTTGACATTCGGGATAAAAAAGGTGAAAATCCTCGTGTCGACCTAATGACCCCGTGGACCTAACCCCATGTCGACATTCAGACATGTCAACCTTAATGCATGGCAACCTTCAGTGGTCAACCCAATGCATGTCGACCATCTTCTTGTCGACCCTATAACCCATACTCCTTTTGGAAGATATGTGGTGAAATTGAGTGTTAATATTTTGCTTTAATGTATGATTTTAATTTTACCAGAACTAAATATATATTCCAGTTAGAGGAGTTGGCACACTCCTTACAGCAATCCATAAGTGCCTGGGGTGTCCATCCAATGGTTTGTCAGGCCAAATACATAAACAGCAGGTAGGGAAGAATGCACTTTTATTCTCTCATGTTAGTCACAGCGACATCCTTTGGTCATGTGTCGACGTTTTGGACGCGCACAAGGCGGCTTTTTTGAAGACACCACCACAGTATTGCCTCCCACAAGCAAAAACTTGCTTGTATGTATATATAGATAGATAGATAGATAGATATAGTAATGGGCAAAATATGACATAGTTGAGTCCCCCCCCCCCGAAACAACCTACCTTTAAATAATGTAACCAGGTAACCAAAGTGAGACAGATAGGAGTTTATTTGTGCTCTCCCTATTAATAATTAGAGCAATTGAAAAATGTGAGTAGGTACTGTATGTGTTCACTTAAGGATTATGCATAAATGTACATCATTGAAAAGTACTGATGCCATACTATATGGCTACATTATTTCTGAGATTTGAAGTGCTTCACAACATGGGGCACATATATATATATATATATATATATATATATATATATATATATATCTGGAAAAATAGTCTTGTCACTCCAGGGGACTTTGTTCAGCAGTTTTTTTATGTAGAATACAAGGCAAAGTTACATGATATCAGTCAATATATATATATATACCTTAATATACAGAAATCTAGATTTCAGCATTGTTTGCAAATAGTTATCATTGAAAGTGGGCATAACCATGGAGATATACAGAAAAGCAAGCACAAACAAAAAAAGTACTCTAATGTTGCAGTATGCAGTATATTTTAAGCCACATTTAGAGGCTACTACTGTAAGTGCAACGGAATCTGCTACACTATACGGTATAAGTAACTGTAAATAAATAAATATAGTACCAGAGGTGCGATCGCACTTGGCCAATGGTGAGGCCAGTGTGTGTGTGTTTTCTGGTAATTATCACATTGTGGGGACCGGCATCTGTTTACACAGTCACGTTGTGGGGACCGTCATCTGTTTACACAGTCACATTGTGGGGACCGGCATCTGTTTACACAGTCACATTGTGGGGACCGGCATCTGTTTACACAGTCACATTGTGGGGACCGGCATCTGTTTACACAGTCACATTGTGGGGACCATCTGAGCCCCCTAAAGGAAACCTTTTCAAATTAATACAGGGGGTATTCTTAATGTGCCATTGTGATTTTTAGCAGGTCTACTAGTCAGTTTGTTTGTGTAAGTGTGTTGCTTCATTGTGCCCCCTTATACAGTAGCTTCTGTCTGCATAGTGTGCATGCGCAGGGTCCACTGTTAATGCAAGTTAAAAATTAAAAAAAGAAAAAATTACATTTTTATTTTCTTTTTCTTACTGCACACCATGGTAACTGTGGATTGTGGATGTAATTGAAGATAATAATAATAATAATAATAATAATAATAATAATAATAATAATAATAATAATAATAAATTCAGTGATTTGTATCTATTTTTAAGATTTTTTTTTATAATGCAGAACTAAAACCAGAAACACTCTCTCAAGTGCACTATTGTAGGTGAGAGGTTGTGATTGAATCAACAAATAACATGTCTGGTCAGTGCTGGTGTAATGACAGTCTGCTGCTACTGTTTGTGTGTATATATAAGCTGACCAGACACCCCCTGCAGTGAAGCTTCCAGAGTGGCTTCATCACAGAAGTATGTATATAGTATAGATGAGCGCAGGGGCGGATTGGGGACTAAAAGTGGCCCTGGAAAATTTCTGAAAGTGGCCTCATGTGGGCGGCAACAAATCAATAAAGGGTGGAGCCAACATAACACTAGGTTGGATTATTACATCACTATACTTAGATACATAATTGACAGGCAAAACTAATGCCACACACTGTAATGCACATTACACATCATGTCACGGCTTTACAAATTTTTGCAAAACAGGGACAACAGGGATAGTTCGTGCCGCAGGCGCGCGCCAAAAATTTACACCATAATGCCTATCACACGTCACACACCCATTACATAGTATACCACATGCAACGATGGCCTGCCAGGCTTGCTGGTGCCGGCCCCCCAACTAACAACTACACCACAGCACTATGGCTAGTGCCGTACAAGAACCGTTGTTAGTGTAGGAGCCGGACTGGAGGCAAAGCCTGGGGGTAGGCTCCCCTGACAGGGTTTGTAGGGAGCTGACTAGCAGGTTAGTCATAGGAGGGGTGTCTAAGGAGAGGGTCATAAGGGGAGGGGCTTAACGGGGTGTTGGAGGGGTTTATAAGCAGGGTTCAGACAGTAAATAGGGGTCACTGGGAGATTTTCTCAACAGCTAAGCAGCGTGACATCTCCCATGGCTTCCCCAGGCAACGCTGATGCGGAGGTATCCGCTGCGCTGGCTGCCCTCAGGGAGGCAGCTGGCACCAGAGGGGCTGAGTGGCTGCAGCAGATGTCAGGTCTGCTGGGGGGACTGGGAGCAGCAACGCAGGAGGCTGCTCCAGCGGGTGCACGGCCTCGGAGGTCCAGGCCTCCGGAGCGCTTTAGCCCATCTGTGTCCCCCAGGGTTCAGCGCCGTTCACGGAGCCCCGTTAGGGACCCTCCAGGCCAGGCTGCGGGCCGGGCACCTTCCGCCCGCAGGACCAGGTCTGGGAGGAATCCAACCAGCAGGCGGAACCCTCCGCGCGGGGGGGATCCCCCCCACGTGCAAGAAGATCCGGCGTTGCGTGGTACTGGACCTGGTGCGGTGGGGCATGCGGGGCATGCTGCTGCCCAGCGCGGGGTGAGTCGTGCCAGGGGAGCAGAAGTACAGGCTGAGGACCGCAGGCCTGGTACACGGAGCGAGAGGCGCACGGCTGGCTCCGCCTCCAGCGAGGTCGCGCCGGCTGGTGTTGTACCTGAGGGTCGGGATGGCGGGAGAAGAGAGATGGCAGCGTCAGCAGATGATGGAGAAATACCTGGTCCTTCCTCATTGGCTGGAGTTCGTCAGGACACTGGACCTGCGGCTGCTGGGTTCACAGCCCCCAGGCAGCCTGGTGAGTCTGTCTCTATGTCTGTTAATGCTTTAGCGCAGAGTCAGGGGGGGGGGAGGGTTGGCCCTCCAAGGGGACATGAGTAGAGGTTTTACTGAATTATTGAGTGGTTTTGCAGATTGGTTGGTGGGTTTGCGGCAGGGGGCGGGGCCGTCCCCGGCGGCAGCATGGGTGCCGCAGACTGCGGGCACACCAGCTAGCATTAGTGTGCCAGGCAGTAATAGTGTGCCGGTTAGCAGTGGGGTGCCGGTTAGCAGTGGGGTGCCGGTGAGCAGCGGGGTGCCGGTATCCGGCGGTGAGCAAAGTAGCAGTAGTGTAGGGGCAGAAGGGGGCAGTGTTGGGACGCAGGAGGGGAGTGGGAGGCTCAGTGACACTGCAAAAGGGGAGGTGTATGTATGCTTTGAGGGGCCATTGGGGGCCCACCTGAAGCAGGAGGTGAGGGAGAAGATTTGGAAAGGGGAATACGTTGATATATTTTCATTGCTCCCTTTAGAGCGTTTTAATCTGGATAGGCCTCGTAAGGAGGAGAAGAAGGAGGAGGAGGAACGGCGGCGGTATCGGCTTATACCGCGGTCATTCACGAACTGGCTGCAAGCATTTGCTATTTTAGCTAGTGTGATTGGGGAGAAGGCACCTGACAATTGTTCAGGCTTGTTTTGTTACATGGATGCGATAGGAGAGGCGTACCGTGTGTATGGGGGCTTGGCTTGGCTCAGGTACGATGAGCAGTTTAGGCAGAGGAAGGCTGTTCGCCCTAACATACGTTGGGACCATAAGGATATTGCTTTATGGTTAAAGGTGACGGCTCCCACAAAAAGTGGGCAGCCCTTTCGTGGGGACGGGGGGGGGCCGAGGGAGGCCACAAATGGGACGGCCATGTAGAAGGGACTCTGCTTTGCCTTTAATGACGGGTCATGTCGTTTTGGGGCAAAATGCAAATTTAAACATGAATGTTCCTCGTGTGGAGGGACCCATGGTGCAAATAAATGCTTCAGAGGGAAGTCACGGGACGGTAATTCAAAAGGGGGAGACACCGGTTCGGCTGGAAAGGATGCTGGGCTATCTGCGTAGGTATCCTGACCAGCAGACAGCCGTGTTGTTGGAGGAGGGGTTTAGGGAAGGTTTTAAGATACCTTCCGACGTGCAGGTTTCAGGGGGCTTGAGGAGGAATTTGAAGTCTGCAAGGGAGCATCCAGAGGTGGTGCAGGATAAACTGCGTAAGGAGGTGCAGCTGGGTCGTATGGCTGGACCTTTTGGGTCGGCACCATGGCCAGATTTGATAGTCTCTCCATTGGGGGTGGTGCCAAAAAAGGAGGCGAACAAGTTTCGTCTTATACACCATTTATCTTTTCCAAAAGGGGCGTCGGTCAATGATGGCATTGACCCTGACATCTGCTCGGTGGTTTATACATCGTTTGACGCGGCTGTTCAGTGGGTGAAGCGGTTTGGGAAAGGGGCCAGGTTGGCAAAGACTGATATTGAATCGGCATTCCGTTTGCTGCCGGTTCACCCAACCAGTTTGCGTTTGTTGGGTTGTTGTTGGGACGGGGAATTTTTTGTTGATCGATGTTTACCGATGGGTTGTTCTTTGTCATGTGCTTATTTTGAGGCCTTTAGTTCTTTTTTGGAGTGGGTGGTTAAGGATGTCTCTGGGTGTAGTTCAGTTATTCATTACCTAGATGACTTCTTATGTATTGGTCCTGGGGGGACCGGAGTATGTGACTTATTGTTGAGGACTGTTGAAAGGGTGTCGGCAGACTTTGGGGTCCCGCTTGCTCCAGGTAAGACGGAGGGCCCTGCGACTGATCAGTTTTTTGGGTATTGTCATTGATACCGAGAATATGGAGTGACGCTTGCCCGAGGAGAAATTGCTGGGTTTGAAGGCCGAGGTAGGGAGGGCATTGCTGTTTAGGAAGATTAGATTGCGGGAATTGCAATCCTTGCTGGGCAAATTGAATTTTGCGTGTCGCATTATGCCTATGGGCCGCATTTTCAGCAGGAGGCTGGCAGCAGCGACAGCAGGGGTGGTTCTTCCTCATCATTTTGTCAGATTAGGTAGTGAGTTGAAAGGGGACTTGCGGGTGTGGGCAACTTTTTTGGAAGCTTTTAACGGCAGAGCTTTGTGGATGTCAGACACATGCGTCGCTACTGAGCTAGACCTTTTCACAGACGCGGCCGGGAGTGGTGGGTTCGGGGCATATTGCCAGGGACATTGGTGTGTAGGCCGGTGGCCAGAGTCTTGGGTGCAGAGAGGCATGGTTAAAAACTTGGCATTGTTGGAGTTGTTTCCTATCTTGGTAGCAGTAGTTGTTTGGGGGGAGCTATTCCGCAATAGGAAGATTTGTTTTCACTGCGATAATTTGGGGGTTGTCATGGCTATTAACCAATTGTCGGCATCTTCACCGTCAGTGGTCACTATTTTGCAGCAGTTAGTATTGGAATGTCTGGCTTTGAATTTGTGGGTTGTGGCTAGGCACGTTCCCGGTGTCTCTAACGGCATTGCGGATGCTTTATCTCGTTCACAGTGGGAGCGTTTTCGGGAGTTGGCACCAGAGGCGGACAGGGAGGGGACCGGGTTCCCGAGTCGGCTCTGGGCTCTGCTGGACGGGTAGTCGATCAGCTCATCAGGGAATCCTTGGCCCCGAATACATGGTCGGCATACAATCAGGAATGGCGGAGCTGGTTAGAATGGCGTGAGGTAGTAGGTCTGAAGGAGGATGATGACGAGTTGGCTGTCTTGCTATATATAGGCCATTGTAAGGAGATTGGTTGGTCAGTGGCAAAAATCACGCGCTGCATGGCGGGCTTGGCTTTTGGGTTTCGTGCAGGCGGCAGGCCTGACGTCACTAAGAATTTCCTGATTGCGCAGGCTTTAAAAGGTTGGAGGAGAGGTCATGTCGTACAGGATCAGAGAAGGCCGGTGTCTTTCCAGTTGTTACAGAATATGGGCATGAAGTTGGGGGAGGTCTGTGGTTCCAATTTCGAGGAAAGGTTGTTCGGGGTAGCTTTTTCGCTTGCCTTCTTCGGGGCACTGCGGATTGGGGAGCTCGTGAGTCCAAGCGTGTCCAGGCCGGGAGGTTTGTTAGGAGAGGATGTGGATTTATACTCGGATAGGGTGGAGCTAGTGGTGAGGAGGTCTAAGACGGATCAGTTGGGGAGGGGGAAGAAGGTAGTTCTCTTCTCTGTACCAGGCTCAGATATGTGCCCAGTGGCACGGCTGAGGGTATTTAAGGAGGTCAGAGTGGGTAGGGAAAGGGATCCTTTGCTGATGCATGCGAATGGATCCTTTTTATCACGGTTTCAGTTCACAAGTGTGTTTAGAGCAGTCCTGCGGACGTTGGGCCTCAAGGGGGAGGAATACGCGGGTCACTCTTTCCGCATTGGGGCCGCAACTGAGGCTGCTAGAATGGGATTTGGGGATGAGTTGATTAAGCGTATTGGGCGGTGGGAATCGTCTCGCTTTCGGTCTTATGTTCGTTTAGGGGATTGTTGAGGTTGACTGTGTTTTTCTGTTTTAGGGCAGCCTCCGTGCCTGATTTGGATTTTAGGACATTCATATGTCTTTTGGGGAGCTTTACGGGCTGATGTCAGACCGAACGGCCGCCAGCTGGGTTTGGATAGAGAGGAGGCAGTGGTTCGCTGGCTGGGAAAACGCGGTATGGTATGGAGTGGAGTGCTGCAGGAATTTCACCGTTTTGTTCGGCTCGATAGGGTTCCCGACATATTAGTTTTGCATGTGGGCGGGAATGACCTTGGGGGCAGACCATTTAGGGAGTTGATACGGGATATCAAGTTTGATCTCCTACGGTTATGGGCAATGTTTCCGGAATTAATCACGGTTTGGTCAGACATCGTGCCACGCCATTATTGGAGGGATGCGAGGTCGGCTGACAAGCTCAATAAGGCACGGATTAAAGTTAACAGGGCGATTGGGCGTTTTATGGCCAGGAACGGGGCTGTTGTGGTGAGGCACAGGGAACTTGAGTCTGGTGCCGGGGCATTTTGGAGAGGTGACGGGGTGCACCTGAATGCTGTGGGGATAGATGTTTGGTCTTTGGGACTACAAGAGGGAATAGAAACAGCGTTCCGGATGTGGGGGGGGGGGGCGCACGGGGTTAAGGGTTTAACCTCGTGCTTAGTGGCGGAGGGGGGTCCTCGAGGTTGGTGGCATTGAGGCTTAATTATGCGGCGGGGAGGGCCCCATGAGGGGGCTGGACTCCCCTGGGTGAGGTTAATTAATGAGCACTGGGTGTGTACAATTGGTGCCCTCGAGCCAATCGCTATCGGCTGGGGGTAAGAGCTCCTGGAAGTGCTTAGAGGTGTGGATATATATTTATTGAGGGCCTCGGGGACCACCTTCCGTGGGAATGTTTTGGATTATTGTTTAAAAATTGTATTGTTTCAATAAAGATGGCTGCTGTGGCCAATTTTATCCAACAAGAGAGTTATGTCATTTGTGGGGGGTAATTGGGCACAGCGATTAGACAATACCCTGTCATGTAGGAGCCGGACTGGAGGCAAAGCCTGGGGGTAGGCTCCCCTGACAGGGTTTGTAGGGAGCTGACTAGCAGGTTAGTCATAGGAGGGGTGTCTAAGGAGAGGGTCATAAGGGGAGGGGCTTAACGGGGTGTTGGAGGGGTTTATAAGCAGGGTTCAGACAGGAAATAGGGGTCACTGGGAGATTTTCTCAACAGCTCCCACCCACCCTTCCCTATTTTTTATAGTTTAGGTAGAATATTTGATAGGATGTCTTTTTGTCACAGTGGCCTGTGCGGAGGGGGGTCCTCGAGGTTGGTGGCATTGAGGCTTAATTATGCGGCGGGGAGGGCCCCATGAGGGGGCTGGACTCCCCTGGGTGAGGTTAATTAATGAGCACTGGGTGTGTACAATTGGTGCCCTCGAGCCAATCGCTATCGGCTGGGGGTAAGAGCTCCTGGAAGTGCTTAGAGGTGTGGATATATATTTATTGAGGGCCTCGGGGACCACCTTCCGTGGGAATGTTTTGGATTATTGTTTAAAAATTGTATTGTTTCAATAAAGATGGCTGCTGTGGCCAATTTTATCCAACAAGAGAGTTATGTCATTTGTGGGGGGTAATTGGGCACAGCGATTAGACAATACCCTGTCATGTTACCTATGATTTTAATGCTAGCCCACAAAGCAACTTACTGAAGACTTTTTTTGAACCGTAATCCTGTATTAAAACATACATCGCTCTCATACATACTCCGCCACTCTCATACATACACCGCCACTCTCATACATACACCAATCTCATACATACACCGCTGTCTTACATACAACACCGCCACTCTCATACATACATACACCACTGTCTTACATACAACAATGCCACTCTCATACATACACAAACCTTAATCATGTATTAAAACATACATCGCTCTCATACATACTCCACCGCTCTCATACATACATACATACACCGCCACTCTCATACATACATACATACATACATACATACATACACCGTCACTCTTATACATACATACACCGCCACTCTCATACATACACCAATCTCACACATACACCACTGTCTTACATATAACACCGCCACTCTCATACATACTACATGCATACACTGTTCCATTCATCCCATCCCTCCCTTACACTAGTGCACGCACCGTAATCCTGTATTAAAACATACAAGCAGCCCTGGGAGAGAGGCAATCATTTTGCATATTCAGTGATGCTGGGCTGCTGGCAGTGTTGCTTGCAGTTAGTTGATGCCACAGCCACTGGACTGCTGAGAGCAGTCTTCTGCTGCTGTGAGAGAACTCGGAGCAGGACAGCAGGAGCCACGAATGAGGACTCCAACTTCTGCGCAACACAGGCTTCTCCTGTTCTCCTCCCACCCTGCCCCAGCACAGTTTGCACCTCTTGTAATGTGCGCGGTGACGTCTAATGCTGTCCCAACGCACATACAATCACAGACTCAGACTGAGACTGTCACTCCAGAGTCCGCTGCCCCGCCTCCTTCCAGTGCACTCCCCGGCCAACAGTGCCCTGCCTGCTACTGGATGCGGCCTCTCTCCAAGCAGCTACTGTCCTGCCTCCTCTCCAGGCCATGTATGTTACATAAAATAAAAATGAGTCCCTGGCTATTGCCGACCAGCGGTCGTCCACTCCGCACGCAGCAGCGCTATCCACTGCACTGGCCCCTCCAGAGGCGGAACAAGCGAGTTGTGGGCCCAGGTTCAAAATATGGTTTGGCCCCCAAACACACAAAAAAAAAACCACATTGTGGCTTGTTTTGTTTACTTCAAATTTAAAGCCCATTACACATTCACACACTGTAATGCCCATTACACATTCACACACAATGATGCCCATTATACCGCACAATGTAATGCTATTACACATTATACCACACACAAAAATGCCCCTTACATATGATACAACATGCTATAGTGCCCATTACACATTATACCATACACTGTAATGCTCATCACATATTATGCCACATAAGTGCCACTTACCTACATGCTCGTTACTAGGGGCTACATATGCAATGTTAGGGGTTGCATGCTTGTTGCCAGGATATACATCCTCATTCCCAGGGGATTACATTATTGTTGTCAGGGGATTTATACTCCTTGCCATGGGGGGGGGGGGGTGTTACATGCTTGTTGCCCAGCTCTGTGGTCTGGGCTTGGTGTTCTGTGGTGGAGACTGGATATAGGAGGGTGGTGGCTGACTGACTCCGCAGAGGCACACGGGAGTAGAAGTTGCTGCGGCTGGGCATACGCTGCAGCCTTCCTCTATGACCAGCAGACATTTTTGTAAGGGGCATCCCAAGGCCGTAACTAAAACTTTTCGGGCCCCATAGCAATGTTTTGAAGGGGCCCCCATCTGCAGAGACAGGAGATATAGGGCATATAGGTATTTTGCACTCTCCTCTGACTCTAACACCCACAGTAATGATAATTGGCCCAGGCCCTATCAAAGGAAAACATTTTGGAATATACAGTATGAGTGGGGAACCTCAGTGGTGTTTCCCACTATGCTTCACCACAAGACTTACAGGCATACTCAGCATATCTCATGACCCACTTAGCCTGCCTCCCGAGTTCCCACCCAGAGGCCTCCTAGAGCTGGTTGCATAGAGAGACTTATGATGTGATGACATCATCATTTCACGAGACAGAGCTCTGCATCAGCGACTTCCAGAACGAAGTTTAAACACGTTTAAACATG